>NC_091662.1:26912500-28112500 GCF_042453785.1 Malus domestica | reverse complement strand
AAATCTTAATAATATTCAAAGTTTGATCAAGGTCCCTTAACTTTGTACACCTCATTATATTACTATTAATATTTATATTTTTATAGTTTTGACATTAATTGTTTCATATTTTATGAGATTTATAATCCTATAAAATTAAAATCCTCATTATAATACTATTTGAAATGGTTACAATAAAAAAATTCAAACATTTTGATTGAATAAATGGATAAAAACTATGTATAAATAATAAATAATAAATGCCAAAAGAATGTATCCATAGTGTTAAAAAATTTGGTACATTTTACAAACAAATTGGTACGTTTCACATATAACAAAGTAGTACATTAATAAAGAAGAATGGGTACATTAGAAATAAATTAGGGTACAGATAAAAGATTAAAAATTATGAATACAAATGAATTTTTAAAAATATAGGCGCTAAAAGAAATTAATACATGGGTATAAAATATAACTAAAAAGAAAATACTACAAATTTAAAAAAAAATGTTGCAAATTAAAAGTGGGTACAAACTAAAAATATAAATATATGATACAAAGTTTAGGCATAAAACATAAATATACCATATGTAATTTTTCTATCATTGATTAAATGTCACGTGACAGTAGACACTGAGTACAAACACAAATAAAACTTTAAAAAATATGGGCACAAAAAGAAACTAATATATGGGTACAAATTAAAAATGAAAAGAAAATTGGTTCAAATTAAAAATATTTGCAAATTAAAAATAGGTACAAACTAAAAATAAAAATATATGATAAAAAATTTAGCCATAAATATAAATATACAAATTGTAACATTTTTAACATTAAAGGAATATATTTAAAAATAAAAATATTTTATTATTCAAATAATTAATGATGTTATTAATACCCAAGACCTTGATCAAAAATTGAAAATGAATAGGATTTTAATCAATGGAGTAACAAAAAAAAGGATGTGAACCTAATTTTCCCTAATTTTTATGTATCTGTGCATATACAATGAAAATGAAACATTAATTTATTGTTTTTTTTTGAAATCCATAAAAACATAAAGAAATCATTCATGGAATGCCCAATGAGGTCCTCTATTCCTATTCTGGAAAATGAACTTCCAAAATTATTTCTATCAACTTGCATTGTAGCTGTATCTCTTTTGGGTATGTCTATCTATCTATCAATCATTTGGTCTTATCTCCCTGAAGATTATCATAGACAGCATGGCTTCAATAAAATAGATCATTTATTTGTTAATTTGTTCTCAACTACTCAGTTCATTAAGTCATGATAAACAAAAACGGATTCATTTTGCTGCAGTTCTCAAATGTGTTTCAGGTGTGAACCATTCCTTGATTCTAGAATCAAAACCTTTCAATCTAACTCGAAGAGGCTTCAATTTCACAACCAAAACCCCTTCGAACTTAGTCAAATGGGTTCCAATTTGGCACACTCTTGAACCAGTACTATAAGTTCATTAGTCTCCATTTGACGAATATCAAAACACATGAATAAATCAGACAAGTTAGTCAGAAAATTTAAAAAATTAAAGCAAACTTTAAAAAAATCCCAACCACTGTAGCAAATAAATTGAAATAAGAGCAAACTTTTTGACACCAGATACCAAAATTCTTATCAATATCGTGTTGATATTTGCTCAAATGTTGATGAATAACAAAAATGCACTAGGTACCATAAACTGATCGATACTCGGTATAGCCAATCATCCGACACTAAACATTGATAAGATCATCATATATAGAAGCACAAAATAAAAAATAAAAAATAAAAAAACTAAATAGGGTTTTGGGTTATGTTGAAGATACCTTTTTGCCACAGTAACCTCGTTGAGCCTCACCCCCGGCAGCTAGCAGCCTCCTGGTAGGTCCAAGAATGCCACCAAACACGGAGTTGGCTGAGTAATGGGCAGTTTTTTCGCCGTTCAGATGATCGTCATAGTGATTGAGTTTGCATGGCAGCCACTTGACCATAATCCTAGGGCTCACGCAAATTTTAGTGATCCTCTTCTGAAAAACAGTGAGGAGGAGAGAGATGAACCCCAGCAGCATCAGCTCCTCCTTCACCTTCAGCAAAGCCTCGTACAGCGGCTTCTGCTTCTTCTTCTTCAAGTACTTGCCGCCGGAGTGTAGTGCACGCTCCATAGCGAGAGAGATAGCCACGATCAGCGTGCACACCGCCGCCACCACCCATGTTGGCGTGAACTGTAGCGTTGGACCTTCTCCACCACCAGCCATTTTTACCCTTTTATTATAATTTTTTTCTTTCCTTCTGGGACCTTTTCTCTTCTTCTTCTTCTTCTTCTTCTTCTTCTTCTTCTTCTTCTTCTTCTTCTGTATTTTCTGAGAGTCTCCTCTCCTGCGTTTTCACAATCAATTTGTTGTGAGTTAGCATGTATGGACAAACATTTTATGGTAATAGAATCGGCATGGAAAATTTGAATTTGTAATATTGCACCAAAAATGTGAAATTTTTTTATTTGTCCTTCTCACACTTCAAAATGTACGCAAAAAGATTGTTGAATACAATATCAAATTTTATGGGATTTAATCGGATTAAATTGCAGTAATTTCTATCTATCACTCTACCCACCTTGCTAACTCTAATGGTTTTAAACAACATTCACTAATAAGTGAAAAATTTTAAGTTTAAGTTTCATGGGTGATTAGATGAAAACCATTTTATTCACACCACCCTTTAGTGTAAATATATTATTATTTCAAAAAAAAAAAATCTTAATTATGACTTTGGTTGTGAAGTCACGAACACCAACTTTTTTGCACCAAGTTTGTCCGCGAATAATGAGTCTGTACACATGTTAGAGTCCTACTTGTTAAGAAATAAATGAGATTCCATAAGTTCACATTAACATTATTGCCTACTTAAGCCAATCACTGAGTAAAATATATAAATAAAGAAATTCAAGACACGGGTGATGTATATGCCCATATTGTCTTTGAGAGATTTTTTAGTGTGACCGTCACACGAGACGGTACACCACGTGTCCCTATATAAATGATGGGATATGTGTGTTAAAATGTTAGTAACTTAAAAATTAAAATTTTCCATCATTTACATAAAAACACGTGGTGTACCATCCGTATTCTCCTCACAACTAAAAATTTCTCGTTGTCTTGAAGTTAAGTCAAAATTATATTTTGAAAGTAGGCAGTATGTTGGTGTTTCGTTTTGGACTTATCACATGTTTAGATATAATAAAAAGTGTAATTGGAACCAGAGAGCAAATTGAATCCGTATGGAGGAAAGTCACGATTTCGTGTAATGTTTAATTGAAATAGGAAAGTAAAACAATATCAACTCTCCAATTGAATGCTTTACATGGCTTAACATTATCTGATTAATGTCTAAAGCTTGCTCATCCTCGTATTATAAAATTCAAAGCCTAAACCGTCTCTTCAGATCACGTGTACGTGCTAATTAAAACAAAACAAATACCACCATTACGAATCTTGATCTAAATTAAATTATAGAAAAAAGAACACGTATTGTCATAAATAACATATATAATCGACACAAAATAAACTGTTTGATATCACCATAATATGTATTTCCTTAATCATTAAAACGCACTATGTTTTCCAGCAGAGAATTGGATAATTCAGTATTATTATCTAGTTTGTTATGTTGGGTGGTTTCGAACCTGTAATCTTAAATCCCATTTCTCATTCTCCATCTAACAAAAAAAAAAAAAAATTGGTATTATATGTCCATACAATACGACGTAAAGATTTTATTAATCATTTTACTCAATTTCCTATAAATTAAGCCAAAATATAATACAATACTTTCAGGGAAAATTGTATAATTAATATAAGAAATCTTATTTGTCACATTCCGGTCAGGGCCCCCACCACATCCCGGGCTCGACTCTACCGTAGCACGATATTGTCTGCTTTGAGCCCCGACCACGCCCTCACGATTTTGTTTCTGGGAACTCACACGAGGACTTCCTAGTGGGTCACCCATCATGAGATTGCTCTCACGCGAACTTGCTTAACTTCAGAGTTCCGATAGAACTCGAAGCCAATGAGCTCCTAAAAGGCCTCGTGCTAGGTAGAGATGAGAATATACATATAAGGCTTACAGGATCCATTCCCCTGAGCGATGTGGGATGTTACCCCTTAGTGGCCTGATGTCCTCATCGACACACTTCTGGCCAGAGATTGGCTTTGTTACAAAATTGTCACATCTTGGTTTGAGCCCCCACCACATCATGGGCTTGACTCCACTGTAGCACGATATTGTCCGTTTTGGGTCCCGACCACGCCCTCACGATTTTGTTTTTTGGAACTCACACGAGAACTTCCCAGTGGATCACCCATCATGGGATTGCTCTTGCACGAACTTGCTTAACTTCGAAGTTCCGATGGAACCCGAAACCAATGAGCTCCCAAAAAGCCTTTTGCTAGGAAGAAATGAGAATATACATATAAGACTTACAGGATCCACACCTCTTAGCGATGTGGGATGTTACATTATTCGTATGTGAAGGTCATATTATCGTGGATAAGATTCTGAATGTTCATACACATAATTATAGCCATTTGAACTATAACACACATATAACATGCATAAAACATAAAAACGATCAAAGGGAAAGTTTATGAACAAGAGGAGAGATAAGAGAAACCTGGCTTCTGGCTTGTGAAACCAAGAGAGGCACCAAAGTTGCTTACAAGCAAGGCGTGACCTGATCGTTGTTGTTCTAAAGCCGTAAACGCCTTCTATCTGAATCTAACAATGGCCGCTTACGACTTTAAGAACAATACCAACTTTACATAATTTCGATCCGGTATGAACGCTTCCTTCTATTTATACTCCAAAAACTAAAATGCATTCCCACTTTTTCTCTTTATTTTTAGATATTTTATCTTGTTTCCAACCGGGTTAAGAAAATTATCTTGTCCGTAAAACAAATTAATTTTTTTTTCAGAATATTTGTGAGATATATATATATATATATATATATATATATATGTGTGTGTGTGTGTGTGTGTGTGTACGTATGTGTATATGTATATGCATCCATTCGTGTATGTAAATTTGTGTGCGTATATGATGGTACAAAGAAGAAGAAAAAAAGCTGAACATATTAATTTACTTGGTATTTGTATATGCCAACTGATAAGTGTCTTTGGTTCACCATTTTTCTCGCATGCAAATGCTTAAGTCGTTAGGTCGAGAAGTTTACAGATGTTTCAAGGGGAAGAGAATGATATCCAACAACAATAAGATTACACTAATCTATTTGAACCATATTTTGTAGATCACATAAAATACATCAAAAATATTTTGTTATTTTATCCATCTCTCTAGGGTTTACAATATATAGGCACATATGTCTTAATCTACAAAAAATATACTTAAAGGATTACAATCAAATTATAAATCCTAATCCTAACTAAAATAAGACTCCTAGAATATTTACAAATTAAGACTCAGATTAACACTCCCCCTCAAGTTGGTGCTTAGATATCATACATACCTATTGTTGATCAGCCTCCACATGCTTTGTTCGATCATGTTGTACCAAATTATCTGTTATCTCTTGTAGACTTATTGTCACAATATACTTCATTGTCTCATTTGGTTAAAAAACAAGACATCTCAAAAGTTTACATAACCAAAGGAGTTCACATATTCTGTGTGCCACACCCCTATACTCAGCTTCAACAAACGACCTTGACACCACTTTCTGCTTCTTACTACGCCACTTAACTAAATTACCTCCAACAAATGTAAAATGTCCAGATGTAGATAGTTTGTCAGTAACATTGGCAGCTTAATCTGCATCTGTAAACCCTTCAACCTTTAGATGCCCATGTTTTCCATAAATTATACCCTTATCGGGTGTAGACTTCAGATATTCCCAAATTCGCATTACCCTAATCATGTGATCTTAACTTAGTGAGTGCATAAACTAACTTACAACACTCACAACATATGCAATATTAGGACGAGTATGAGATAAATAAATTAATCTCTCCACAAATCTTTGATATCTACCCTTATCAACAGGAGGCCCAGTGCCTGATCCACTTGGAGAGTCTTCAACTACTAGCAAGAGAAAAGAAGTCGCAAAAAGAGACTAGCCTTAAAAAATTTTGGTAAGGATGGAGGCATGTCTTTTCCATGATTCAAGCTTTGTTTTTCATCGTAATACAATTTCTTTTTTGTTTTTTCCTCATGTATGGAAAAGTCCTAATCGATAAACTTCTCTAAATTAGACGAACTTTATAGGAGAAATAAGTGACGGAGCATCTTGTGGGCCCAAGATAGAGCTTAAAAGCTCCCTTGGCAACGTTGATTCGGAAAAACATTACCTCCCAAACTTAGCATTCATAAACTATTTTCGTCGCAATATCCGGAGTACCACATTACTCTTGTACCAGGAATTAAACATTAAACCCATGAGAAAACTTTTGCTCCACACTTTTTGAAACACATTTATCGAATTAAGAGTTTTGAATCGTACCTGAAAGTAACTTGTAGACAGAGGCTGATTCTTCTATGCCTTTCCTCAGTTCTTGGGCTAAGGACTTCAATATTTGTAATGTGGTGCTAAGGAAATGAGTATTTCCTTGTGTGTCTGTTTCCAGTGAATCTTAAATGAAATTTCTTTGGAGCCTTGGTCGTTGGCATGTGATAGGATTAAAAGCACACCACAAAGTAGCACACAAATGTCCTATTGATTTTCCTTATTAATACTAAGATTTGTCAATTGTAGCATATGAAAATAAGGGTCTTTCCCGCAGAAGATTGTTTTATCTAACTACTTAAAATGTCACCAAAACTGGTTGCTGTCCCTACTGACCAGCTACCGAAAAATAATTATTAGACTAACTTACACTAATCTGAAGTCTACGAAATTTTATATACAGACATTAGACACACAGAGCTACACTTTTACAAATTTTTGGGATTTTTGGAGTTGATTTGCTATTTAAATTAAATCGAACAAAAACAGGATAGAAACAACTTTTAAGTAGTTCACAAATTAAGAAAAACGAGTTAGGGGAATTGCTATCCACAACCAAATAATCATGCAAACATGTTATGTTTCATTCAAATTCCTTTTATTTCCGGATGAAGATGCTCAAGTTGGCTCAATATTAGAACTTAACCTATTACTCTTTCTTATGTAGTATGTTAAGAGAATGACGTTTTCAACTTAACTTATTTCCTAGCATGCAATCTAGAATGGCGTGTTCATATATTTAACAAGTAGAAATCATTAAGAATAAAAAGAGTTTGAGTCATCACAAGGGATCGTAAGTACTAGCGTTGTCTTACTTATCCTAGAAATTGGTTCACATGTTAATCGCTATTAACAAGTACTACTCTAGAACATATGTAGGTCCTCATTCAACAAGGGCATGCACACACATATTCATAGCATTAGAATCCTAGATATGCTTACTAAGTATGCATCCGTAGAAAAAACATAAAGAATTCATCAATGAGACAAGTAGTGAATCAATTTCCATCCATTCAAAAAAGTAATTCAAACAAAATGTCATAAAAAACTTGCAATCATATTCGGGGCTTCAAAACAGCCCTTAACTACTAAAAATTTAGTTACACATTATTATCAAATAAAACCAAAAGAAAGACATGAGTTTGAGAGGATAAAACTGAGAGAAGAGAATGCCAAGATTTCCTCCTTCCTTTCCTTCCTTCCCCAACGCTGCTGCCTTATCATTTTTCCTTCCTTTCCGCAAAGCTTCATTGTCCTCTTTCTTTTCTATTTTTTTTTTCCATTCTCTTCTTTTTTCCGCTGCAACCTACCGCCTTTCCCCTTTTTAACTTGCTGTCCCATTTTCATCTCCTTAACTCACCCACTAACAGCCATTTAGTGATGGCAATAAGTGAGAGGAAATGGTAAAACAATTGTAACTCTTTGGGTAGCCTTTATGCCAATTACTCCCACTTAATCCTCATCCTTATTTCCATTTCCTCTGATATTTGAATAGGTGTCAGCTGGCTTGTTTTTTACTGCATCAGTTTTGGCTGCTAGATTTATTGGATTTATTGCTTTCAGTTACAAAATGTTCAGCCTCTTAGGAACCTTTCAGTGTTAAAACGGCCATAACTTCTTCTAGAAAAATGATACTAACAATCCGTGAAATGCTCCAGAAAATAGATATCCGTAAATTTCAAAGCATTAAGGCTCATTCTCTAATTCATTATGAGCTGTTCGCAACTTGCTTTCAAATTCACTAATCTGCACAAGCAGTTTTGACGAATTTGTTACTTAAAATCCCACTTGTGCTATTTTTCTTTTCTTTGCTTGACAAATCCCACAAAACACAAAAACAAAGTAAATAGCTCAAAAATATAAGGAACTAACTAAGAAAAGACAAGTGAATTTAATGTAATATATATATATATATATATATATATATATATATATATATATATATATATATATGAGCTTATCAGCATGTGGGTTGGAACACTTTTTGAACCCTCTTGTCAAACCCTATGCGTAGGACCTAAGAGTTTTTTATTGGACTACCTTAACTGGCTTAGTCATAACATTTTCGCATATCGGAGCTCCATTGGATTAAAATTCCTCTTGGGGTTACCTAGTCTCAATGCTCCCTTCAGACTTGTTAACATACAATGTTGCAGAACATACTTGTCTTAGTATGTTGGTTCGGTATGGAAGTAGTCATACTTGGGGTTGGAGTTTAGAGCCACCTTCAAATGATTTTTGGGTCACACTTTCAACTATTCCCTTGAATGGCATAGAGCACAGGTTTAAATATTATAACCACAACTTTGCTAGTTAAATAAACTTTTTGGAAGCCAAATGGTGCATTGAACTTTTGGGTTAGGGCGCCATGTGCCTGTGCTCGTAGACGCCAATCATTACCATGCTTATTAGGGGTTGAGTCCCCTAAACTCCTAACCGTTTAGTACGGATGGGCTAAAAGAGACTCATTTAACAATGTTGTTTTAAATTTTAGACTTGCATTCGTGCGAAGTTTTCAAATTTTATTCTTTGTTTGGAACAAGTAAGGTATTCCTTGCATCACCAAAAATAAAAGAACGAACGGACATTGAAATCATGACAGATAAAGTTTCTTTATTCATGGCAAAAGTAGGATTGATTGACAATCAGGGAAAGATTGCCTCCATATCTCTGGAAAGGAGAATCAAATCACTGATGTAGTTATAAGAAAATGATGATATAATGTAAAAATTACATTAGGGATTACTTTTGACGATAAGTTTATGGTGGGGCGTGAAGAGATGAGTTGTCTATGGACTTGTCTTCATGCAGATGACTGCATTGAGATTGAGTCCGGAATGGACTGCCTACATATCCTAGGAAGGGAATCAAATCGCCTATAGTTCAGATTTGGTAGCTTTTTTCGCTTATGCCACTTGGGAGACGTTTGTGAAGTGTTTACCTTTTGTCAGTATAGGCTATTTCTCCCAGCATTGGTTATTCGGTTTCCATATCATTCGATCTTCTAATATTTGCCCTTATGGCTGGATAGCGAGACAAGAGATTGTCGAAAAAGGGTATCTTGCCCATGCGATGTAGCCATTCTCGACCAAGGGTGGCGTTGTAAAAAGATGGTAGTCCATGACATAGAAGGTCATCAAATGTTCGAACAATTTTGCTTGTACCATAAGCTATATTGTCCTCCATATTGTAAAGTAGAGTCCCATCAAAGGTTTGGATAGTATCCCTTTTAAAGCTAACCCTAACGAGGATGACCATCATCTCAGTCGCACCCTTGAAGAGGATGTTGCCTTCTAATCCATTATGCATCAAAACTCGACCTACCATGGCATCAGAAATTTGCAACTTGATGAAGAGTGACATCAAGGGGAAAATGGGTAGTTCCTAGTTTCGTGACGAAGGTCACGGGAATCTTTTGTTGGTGTATTTCATGTACCACCTTTCTTCCTATATGTTCATTTTGGAAGCATTCTTGCTTTCCTTCTATGCGGTTGACTCGGGAAACGATCTCCTTCCAAAATACATGGTCGAGGGTAACCCTTAGGTTCTTTGCAGCTTTCCATGGCATGCTTTAAGGATGAGTTCTTGGGTCAACATGCATGGACCTTGATCGATTGTATTTGAGGTTGCTTAGATGGTTGGATTTTCAAAACGAACGATGACATCTTCAATATTTTTCATCCTCTCATCTAGCTTTGAGTGTTTTACCCGCTCCCTAATTTGCAGATCTTTCTGAAGATCTTTCACTGACACACTTACTTTCAGTGGGTCATCCCAAACTTGATCCATGAAAAAGGTATATTCATTATATGGGTTTGTGGCTTGACCATAGAGTGACCGTCTGGGTAAAGTTTCCACAGGGTTGAGTGGTCTGGTTGAGAGGAATAAGAGTTCACTCTTAATAAAAATGCCAACAGTTGGAATCAAAATCACCGCCATGTGTGGAGGAAGTGCTCAAACTTAACTATTTGCAATACAATAAACAACCATGAGCAGGCCTAGGACCAGGGGGTGTGCTGACCAAAGGTTCTCTGATGGTCAAGTTAGTGAACATTTTTAAACTTAAGCAGTGGGCAAGAGAATTTAAGTGTATAGATTGCGTTACTAGAGATGAACCCTAGACGGGTGTATTTATACCATGGGGAGAGAGACCATTTTAGGATAGAATCCTAGTTCTAAGCCAAGAGAATCCTAGAAGATATCTAAAAGTAGATATTGTACCCTTATAGGAGTTATGTTTACTTGTGGTGCACTCCAATTTTCAGATTGTACGAACTCCAAGACTCAAAGGATCTGATTGTGTCCATATCTGGATCAGATCACGTATCTTGCGGAATAAGCATGGTCATTCAGCAGTGTCATAGTCCGTCCCAGAAATGTACTTTATTTTATCATTGTGGTTGTGAAAAGATAGATTTACCCTTGAGCGTCGAATGTGTGTTTGTGTGGAATTAAAGAATTGAGTCAAATTGAGTCAATCAGTTCTATCCCTAACTAATTGGACCCAATTAGAACTAAAAGATTAAAGAGTTGGGATTGGTGTGCAGTTTTGGACCACACAAATCCATACCCTTCTCTCTCTTTCCCGTGCTCTCTCTCTCATCTCGCAGACTCTCTCTCTTCACTCTCCTCCGTACGGACCACCTTGACACTGAGCAAAATCTTCATAGATCGAGGAAGAAAATGGTACCATTGTGTTCGTGAGGACCCTACGAGTTCAAAGGTACCCATTTTAGGTAAGAACTCGTTCGATTTCACGTTGAAAACTCAAGCTCCGAGTTGAGCACTATTCATGAACTTTTGAATGGTTATGTTTTAGGACAATCCAAGCTTTCAGCAAACTCTAGGAGGTTCTCACGAAGCTCAGAGTGCTACGTTGGCTCGGTTTTGACGTCGGGATCACGACGTTCGAAGGTGGCCGGTTTTGTTGAGATTTTTCCGACGTGTTTTTTAAGAATTTGAGGCTCCAAAAAGGTATAACCTTCTTCCTCTTGAAATTTGTGACATTTGGGTGAAAATTTCGTAGAAAATTGTGCAAAAATGAGAGAGAAATGGGCAGTTGCAGGTCTGCCCAGAATCCGGCGCTGGTGGCACTATTCCGGCGTTTGGAGGTTGAAGGTGATGCGCGTGAGGGCGAATGATGCCATGCCCTCCCTAGCGCGTGAAGGCGCGTGAGCTATAGGAAATTTTTTCTAAAAATATCACGATGTTCGTGAGGTTGTGTAGGTCACGTTGGCATATTCATATACCCATTTTGAGCTATGTATGAGAAGTTATTAGCTAGTTTTGCCTATGTGCTTTAAAATAACATTTTTATAGTTAATTCGCATATAGGTGAGACTTATCTCGAGGACGAGCGTATCCACGGGCGACTCGAGGGCTACGACCCTTCGACATACCAGTGAGTGGGCTTTTGTTTTCAGTATATATTTATATACTTGATATATTTCCCAGAAATGCATTCTTTAAGAAAAGTATGCTTTGAAATAATATGTCTAATGCTTCTATATTTTGAATATGCATTGCATGGTTGCATATATATATATATATATATATATATATATATATATATATATATATATATATGGTGTTGTGGAGGCACAAGTGAGTTCAGGTAAGTTATGTTTGGTTGTGTGAATCATCAATGATGTGATATGTGATATGTGATTAAGTAATGTTGAGCTCATAAAGCTGCACCTAGGGTGATTGTGATTTAGCCAAAGATTTGAAATGCAGGCCTGTTTATTTACGTCACCTCTCGCACTATATGCTCATATTGGATCCAACTTAAGTGCACAGTCTTGTCGTACAGACCTTATTTATGGTTCCGACTCGTAGGTGACTAGTGATTTATCGCCCGGCTAACATGAGAGAATAGATTTGAGCATAATTATATTACATCCAATCTTGTTGTACAGACCCTTTCTAGGGGTTCTAACTTATGTGCAGTATATTGCCGTATAGATCATAGTAGTGACTCCGGCTAGTTCGAGATTGAGCTATGAATTCAGCCGTACAAACTACCACAGGAGTTCCGGCTAACATATCACATTTCTATGAAATTATTCTTACTTGAATTGTTTACTCTATTATATTTTGGCATGGCATATATACGTATGAATATGATTATCTGAAGCATGAATTAAGTTGATAAATTTCATATCTAATTATGTATATGCTTATATTCTGATTCTAGGAAAAATAATACATGTTTTACAGCGAGGGGTTATTATATTGATAAATGAAATGATTTTGTAAAACATTTGTTTTTGCCCACTCACGTTTCTGTTTTGTGCCCCTCCAGGTTCTAAGTAAGATTGATGTTGGTGGCTCGGGATCTTCGGCAGTTCTGACCTATTTGAATAATAGTAGGACATTCCTGGTACTGTGTAACTAGTACTTGTCTTACTAGACTGCACCTAGACTTTATGCTCTGATTAGGAGTGTTTACTGTTATAACTAACTCCTATCACTTTCTGTTTAGTAGTGTACTCTAGTAATGCGGTTTTTAATTATTCATATATTTGCTATCTTTATTGCTTCCGCATTGTGCACATGGCTACGTCACTCTCATGTGACGGCCAGCATGCCTTGGCCTTGGTCGGGATGTGTAAAGTAGAGTTGCTAAGATGATGGTGGCACCGTTGCTTCGTCTGATCCAGCTCAACCCTGAGCTGATAAGTCTATGACGGGACTTCTGAGATATTTGTATTTGGATCAGCCTTACTCCAACTATAGAAAATTATGGTCCCACAATTTTAATCCAAATTCTTTAGCAGAAAGCACAAGTACCCTGTCAAATCCAATCCATTATCTAAGATATTTGGTATTTTTTAGGCAAATTCCCAATATTAGAATTCAATATACTTTTAGATAAGCAAATATGGTAGCGGACGCTTTTGCGAACTTATGGCATAAGTATAACCACTCATATATTTGGTTTTGTAATTTTTCCTAAAAAGTCATACTTAAAGATCAGTTTTGTTATGTACGGTTTAAAGATCCGTCGAAGTTCTTCTTTGTAATTTTTATGTTTTTTTTTTTAAATATTTGTATTTTTTTTTATGTATTTTTAATACAATTTAAGGATTTTGGCTAAATCATATTATAGATCAACAAGAATTAGATACTGAATTCGCTGTTTACAGAAATAAACTTGAGACCTCCCACTTATAAGTATAAATGTCTCAAGTTTGACAAGTGACAGTTGGTTTGATTACTTCTTCTCCTATTTTGCTTAATTGGTTGGCTTGTTCATTAGTTGTCAAATGAGTTGTGCCATTAAAGCCAATTTTAGATGATATAGTTTTAAAGACATTTTCCTCCCTTTCTGTTTAAGTTTTGGTCAAAATACAAAGATGTAAATATGTAACTACACTCTAAATATAAGTTTGAAGCTATATAACTACAACAACAAAATACCTCTACAGTCTCAATAAAAGTATTAAGCTATATAACTACAACAAAATACTTCTACAGTCACAATCACTTTTAAAAACTTCCAAAGTGTCCATATATATATAAATTAATATCATGCCCATTCGAGTCATTTAGCTATTAATATCATAAAAATTAAATTGCTTCTAGATGAGAGCAAAATTTTCTAAAGAGGATATTTCTATAGAAGAACAAACAAATTTTGAATGGCAAATTTACTACTAAAATAAATAAGTTGTATTTCTTTGATTTAGTCTTTATTTTATTAAGAAAATTTTAATTTTTGTTTTAATATTTTGACTTGTAATAATTAAAGTTAAAGTTGATGGACATTGTGATTGGACAGTGGGTAATATACTCGACTGTGATGATTATTCAGATATGGATGAGATTGATGTCTTGAAACTTAAGGAAGTGTGCCCTATAGTTGCACAAATGCAACAATCATTGACTTTGGCATATATCATGGTACACCTCTAGTTTTCATAAAGTTATGAAGGGACCTGGGAATTTACAATTTTAGGAGGTTCCTCTTTAAATGTATGTGTTTACTAATAACCAATGATTTGAAAAGAATGGAAATGGTTTCCATTCATGTGTTTACTAACAATCATAAAAAAAAAAAAAGTGTATTCACATTAATTTTGTATATCTCATACTTCATAATTGAAATCAAAGTAAAACTAAACACGTTTTCTTTTTTATTTTTTAATAACCTAAAAGTGTACAACATGTTTGTTATACACCTCTAGTTTCATAAAGCTTAGGAGGGACCCCTAGGGTTTACAATTTTAGAAAGTAAGATTCAAATACCAATTTCAATTTCCAAAAACTATCCTAGTTAGCAAGGCTGTAGTTCGTTGCACGTTATCGGTGTGTTAAGTGAGTATAACAGTAAACACATAGCATTTAGATGTTCAACAAATATATGTACCATGTATGTGTGTGTGGGATGTATGACACAATAAGCATAACTTGAACTCAATAAACGTAACTTGAACACATGATATTTTTGGCATGAAAAACCCACATCTAGGTTAAAAAATCGGGGACTCTCCACTAAGTCAAATCCACTAGTGTAAACAAAGGTTCATACAAAGATCACGCAAGCTCAATTCCTAGATCCTTATCTACAGAGTAGCTTTACTTTGTGTAACCTTGCCTTACACAAGATGGACTCATTCGGTCTTCATGAAGTGGCAGCTCTTCCTGAACTCATCACCTTGTGGCATTGAGAGCAACACGATCAATGATGTGATATGATTTTATGATATGCACATGAAATCTGGATTTAAATGACCAGTCAGATTCTCCAGTCATACTGTTGAAGAAAGAATCTAACTTGAATCCAAAAACTTGGTCTAAAAACAAATTTAAAGCTTAAAATTAGGCCAAGACATAAATGCAAAACCTTAAAATAATGCAACCCTAATAGACAATGATTTGGTGTTTAATGCATGAGGAAGGTTTGGTAGTTAGGGTTCATAAGTGGAGAAGATGCAAGCTTCAAACCTTTAAGGTAACTCTCACTTTAAAACTAAGTTCTAAACCCCCAAGAACAATCTGAAACCCTAGAAGTAAATATACCCAAGGTTCTAAAAAACGCTAGGCCAGTCGGGCGGCGAGTTGGGGGCCTAGTGCTTACTCAGCCTACATATTTAATTCATTATTTGACTTTGCTTTTTTTATTTTTTTATTATTCAATATTGGGATTTGCTTTTCAATTAATAACAGCCTTGTTTTCTTATAAAAAATAAATTTATTCTCTAAAGCTACAGACGTGGCAAAGAAAAGCATTGTTTCCTTGTTTTTACACATCTCTTCCCACTTTAATATCTTATCAGCAGGTGACCCATAACACACAAACCCAAAAAATCTCCCCTTATCTCTCTCTCTCTTTAGTTTTTTCCAGAAACATCTAGCAAGGCTAGATTTAGATGCATACACAAGTTGCGATGCGGGTGCAGATGTTGCTGCGACAGTTGGAGTTGCAGATCCGATGAGAGTTCAACATGGGAGTTGTAGATCCGATAAGAGTTCGAGATGGCGATAGTTGTAGAACCCTTAGCTATGGCGAGAATTTCAAACCGTCTAGAGTGTTGCCTAGAGTGCCTAACGAGTGCCTGGGCAGCTGCCTAGATACCCACTGATTTTTGTAACGATTTCCCAGGAATCGTATCGGGCAACCACAGCTGAACACCTAGGCGGCAGCCCAGGGCGATTTTTAGAACACTGAATATACCCTAGGAAATCTGATTTTCCATCAGCCAACTTATCCTAAAGACACTTGTCAACTGCAAAAAAGATCTAGGTAGATCAATGGCCAGAAACTGACTACCATCAGAAAGGTGTCAGTCACCTCATGTGGGCTATCTTAATTTGTGTGCTTAAACAGTTGAAAGTTAGCGTGCAAAACTTACTAGACAATCAAACTAGATAGAATGCAACATAAAAAGAGATATGAAATGCATATGCATGAACAAACCTTTGGGCTGAAATGTGCCACTTCTTGAACATTTACTCCAACAACAACATCCCATAATCTAAGTATATTCTAAAGCTAGATTAAGCATGTGTGATGGTTCAATTACAATATTTGACAAGGAAATCCAAACACTTAAGACCAGACTTTACAATATCCCCCTTTGGCTTTCCTTGACTAAATACCCCAAGCCTATAACTAATTTCACTCAAAACCCACACCTAAGAAAACAACAATCAACAGAAGAATACCAAGTAACAACAACAACTCTTGACAAGACAAGTGAAATTTATCATGGGTAAAAGGCTTGCAAAGTATAACACAATGAAAAATATATTTTCTCCCCCATTTTGTCATGGTAAGACAAAGAAATGGTCGAAACCACACATAAGAGTCAAATTTGCTTCATAAACACATGATAAGAACCACAAGAGCATTGCAGATAAAGAAATTGTAATATATCATATGGATATGCCTAAGCATAATGAAGCAACAAATAGACTAGCAACAAGTAAGCACGAAAAGATGCATGCGACGTGATTGAACTCCCCCATAATAGAAACTCCCCCAGAAAGAATGCATGCAATGAAAATGAACTCCATGAAAACACACTCCCCCATAATTCCAAATCATAACTTCATTTAACTGACGAGGGACAGTGACTCAACATACAAAAAAGATGACCATTGACACAAAAATTTGAGCATAAGCATAGACAAATGTACCCAAGCCATTGAAGGTAGCTCATTAAGACGATAGAGATCAAGATAACAGATGAAACTTTGCACCAATAAACTACTAATGACATAACCACAAGATGAGAATGAACTATAATGTAGCTTGAATATCTATGCTTCCAAGAGATATGTAATTTGAAGAACACAAAAAGTAGACGTGCAATGCAATTCTCAATTGACAAATCTTCAAAGGCATACACAAACATTATGAGATTACACAAGGTCTTAATCCGATAGTGATGTGTCAAGGTATGGGAGAAAGGATTTTGGATAGCCATCTTAAAATCATAGAACCAAGCATTTAATCTCAAACCATTTTCAAAGTTAATCAAGCTTTTAATAATCCATTGACCTTAAGAAACAACACTTCCAACATAATATGGATAATGGACAAGGCTCGCAAAAAAGCAAGGTATAAATTTAAGTGAGGCATCAATTTGAGAAACACCAAGGTCATTTGAATGAAGGTGAAAAATTGATGAATTACCATTTATATTTAAGATAATTTGATACATGACCTACGGAGGGGGATCTTGAAGCACTACTCATGACATTGCATAGAAGGCCAAAATGAAGGGATTTTCCCATTTGATAATATATACTTTCTTTTGAAGACACCCCTTTCATAAAACACTCTCCCAATTGAATTTTTGTTTTGATTTGGGGAGAGGACAAAAAGAAGAGAATTGGCACATGGTTCAGATTATAGAGTAAGTAAAGTCATTACCACTTAATTAGGACCAAAGTAACACTAAATTCAAGAACACCACTAGATTTGGATGATTGTAAAAATGATTTTTCAGAGGCCATCAAGATAAAAGGGAGAACCTTTGACATCACATTGAATAATTAACCAAGGATAATCCCAAAAATGTCATGAATGTATGATAGTTAAGATAAGCATATAGAGAGACAAAATGAAGGTATCTAATGGGTATGCTGACAAGATAGACACAACATGAAAGCGTAGCTATTCAAACAATTCAGTTCATTGTAGAAAGACCAATAGACCGTCGAAGATCTTCATACCTTTGATTATATAGGGCTTTAGTGAATATGTCAGTTAGTTGTTTTTCAGTTGGCACAAAGTTTACTATAAGAATCTTAACTTCCACTAGATCTCTAATGAAATGATGCCTAATGTCAATGTGTTTGGTTCTCGAATATTGGACAGGGTTCTTAAAGATATCAAATGCACTTATGTTATCACAATAAACAAGAAAAGTGGATTGAGATATATCGTAATTGCTGAGCATTTGTTTCATCCACATCAATTGAGTGCAACAGCTCCCGATAACCATATATTCTGCTTCTACAGTAGATAAAGAAGCATAATTTTGCTTCTTGCTATGCCAAGCAACCAAATTGTTCCCAACATAAAAAGCTCCCCTAAGGTACTCTTCTGATCATCAATGCACCCAACTCAATCAGCATCACTATACCCATCCATGTTGTGTTGGTGTCATGAGTATATTGAAGTCCATAATCAGTGGTCCCACTCACATACTTGATGACCCTCTTGACTACTTGTAAGTGAGACTCCTTAGGGCATCTTTGAAATCAGCACACACCCCAACAACAAATAAGATATCTGGTCGACTAGCAGTTAGGTAAAGTAAGCTTCCAATCATGCTTTTATACAGAGTATGATCAACATACTTGCCACTTGAGTCCTTGTGAATTTTGGCACAAGTGCTCATGGGAGATCTAGCAGATTTTGACCCCTTTAGACCAAACTTCTTCACAAATTCTTGGCATACTTTGTTTAAGAGATGAAGATGCCATCATTTTCTTATTTCACTTAAAGTCCAAGGAAATAGTTTAATTCACCAACCAAACTCATCTCAAATTCATTTGTCATCATATCGATAAATTGTTTCACAATAGAATCAAAAGTAGATCTAACAACTATGTCATCCACATATACTTGAGCAATCACAACATGAGATTTAACCATCTTAACAAACAAGGTTTTATCAACAAAACCACGAGTATAACCATAAGTAAGAAGATGAGACGAAAACATGTCATACCAAGCACGTGGGGCTTGTTTAAGACCGTGGAGAGCATTCCTTAGTTTGTACACTTCATTTGGCTTGTGAGGATCCTCAAAGCCTTTTGGTTATTCCACGTAGACCTCCTCATTAAGATATGCATTAAGGAATGCAGTTTTGATATCTATTTGAAAAAGTTAGAACTTTAAATGGCATGTAATAGCACATAGAAGTCTGATTGATTCAAGATGAGCAACAAGAGTGAAGGTTTCATCAAAATCAACACTTTCAAGTTGAGAGTATCCTTAAACAACAAGCCTGACCTTATTTCTAATCACAATCCCTGACTCATCAAACTTGTTCTTGTAAATCCATTTTGTCCTAATAGCATTAGTGTTCAATGGACGATCAACAAAGGACCAGACTTCATTCCTCTCAAACTGATTTAGCTCTTTATGCATGGCTAAGATCTATTCATCATCAGTTAGAGCATCTTTGATATTCTTAGGCTCAATCTAGGAGACATAGCAAACATTTGCAACTTCATCAGCTATTTGTCTTCGGATTCTAACGTCTTTGTCAATCAAACCCACAATTTCCTCATCACGATGACCTCTGGCCCACTTTGGTTTTTCATTGAAAATGACATAAGAGTCTTGATCAGTGCTTGATTCACTCTCATTGTCACTTTCTAATACTACACTTGATTCACCAAAAACATCACCATTATCCTTAAAAGAGGGAAATAACACATCGTCACTTTCAGTTGCCAAAGAAGGAGGGACATCAGTGTCATCAATCTTGATATTTATGGACTCCATGATGGTCTTAGTCCTCAGATTATAAATTCTATAGGACTAACTTGTGTTCGAGTACCACAAAAAGATTCATTCATCACTTTTAGTATCAAACTTTATAAGATGTTCTCGATCATGTAGAATGTGGCACACACTCCCAAAGACTTTGAAATATTTTACCATTGGCTTCTTACCCCTCTAGAGTTCATAGGGAGTCATATTAGTGCCAGGTATAAGGAACACATAATTTGAGATGTAGTAGGTAGTGTTTATTGCCTTAGCCCAAAAGTGTTTTGCCAAGTTTTTGCTGTTAAGTAGCACCCTAGTTATCTCAATCAAAATACAATTTTTCCTTTCCACTACACCATTTTGTTGAGGAGTGATTGGAGCAGAAAACTCATGCTTGATGTCGTTGGTTAACAGAAATCATCAAGGTGAGCATTCTCAAAAATCATTTCCATGATCAGTTCTGATTTTGACTAGAGTATGATGGCTAGACAGAGATTCATTCAACATTACTTTGTACACAGTGAGGAACTGTTGAAAGGTATCAGATGTTCAACAGATATGTGTACCATGTATGTGTGTGTGGGATGTGTGACACAATAAGCATAACTTGAACTCAATAAACGTAACTTGAACACAAGATATTTTTGGCCTGAAAAACCCACTATTGAGTTAAAAAACCGAGGACTCTCCACTGAGTCCAACCCTAGAAGTAAATATACCCAAGAAAATATGATTTTCCATCAGCAAACTTGTCCCAAAGACACTTGTTGGCTGCAAAAGAGATTTAGGTAGATCAATGGCCAGAAACTGACTACCATCATAAATGTGTCAATCAGCCTATGTGGGCTATCTTAATCTTTGTGTCTAGGTAACTGAAAGTTAACGTACAAAACTGACTAGACAGAATGCAACACAAAAAGAGATATGAAATGCACATGCATTAACAAACCTTTGAGTTGAAATGTGCCACTTCTTGAACATTTACTCCAACAGCAACAACTCATAATCTGAGTATATTCTAAAGCTAAATTGAGCATGTGTGATGGTTTAATTACAATATTTGACAAGAAAAGCCAAATACTTAAGGCTAGACTTTACAGTAAGTCTTTGAACTTATGTCTTATGCATCTTTGGTTTTTATGTGCTTGTTTGAATGAGAGTTTAGTTGGTCTCAAGGGTTTAAATATGGAAGTAAAGAGTGATGAGATTAAAAATAGAAGGGATGCTATAGTTCTTTGTTTTAATACAAGGGTTTTATTTAGTATTTTTTGTTTTGTTGTAATGATAGGATTGTAAATCAAGGGAATACCTTGATTATATAATAACATTAACACCAATTTTAAACATTCAACCGTTTCCAATTATTTTTATCCCTATTATAATTCAATTTATAATTTAAAATTGTGTCCTTAATACCAGAAAAAAAAACACAAAGAAAAAATTCAAATAAAATAGATCCATTACAACTATCCAATAAAATAGGCCAAACACACAGAACTTGAGCAGTAGCCAAATCATTGTTTTTTGTGTTTCATTTATTTCTAAAATTATTTTATTTGGTTTCTAATTGTTTATTAAATTTCAAATAATTGATTTTCTAGAATATGGCTACATGGCTCCTAATCAATGGTTGTGTGGGTCCCTTATCTGCCACATCAATAAACTAACAGAAAATTTAACGAATTTGGACAACAAGGGTCAAATGATGTGCGATAGTTAATTGTACGAACCATTTGTTATAAAAAAACTGTATATATATATATATATTTTTTTTTTTTTTGATAATCAAACTTCATTAAAAAGAGGAACCACAAATAAAACCAGTACTGATACAATCAAAGATTAAGGCAGGAGAAGGAAATTGAGAAGTTACATATTCCCAAATGTGATTCGACACAATATGTAACCCGTACTTGGCAAAAACATCCACCACAAAGTTTGCTTCCCTAAAACTATGGTTCCACTTGATTACATTGAACTTCTTGGCCAATCTTCTGATTTTATCGACCACATGAACAAGGCTCTATGGAACAACCCAATGATCAAGGACTACCAGAATCACAAATTTGGAGTCCCCTTCCACTTATAAATTAGGGAAACTTTTTTTATAAGCAAAAGCCAAACCTTCCTTCAAAGCCTTAGCCTTCACCTCAGAAATAGTAGCCTCATCCATGTTGATGGAGCTCGCATCCAAAATCTGTCCTTATCATTTGTCACAACAAAACATGTTGCCGCCTTTTGCTGACACACTGACCCATCAAAATATTTGTTCCGTGATCCTAACCATATATGTTATCAACAATTTTATAGAAAATGATGAAAATACCTGTTTCACGTTACTCAACATAACATGACTTGGATGGAGTTGGCTGACTCTAAAAAAAGTGAGACACAAATTTGAGCTTTAAGGGGATGTTTGTTTGTCTTCACTAAACTTTATTGGACTGAAATGGCTTAATTGGGATTGCTAGGCCATGTTTGGTGCGAATAAGGACTAAATTTAATGAGACTAAGTCGAACTTGCCCCGACTAAATCCTTTGCCAGTTAGTCTTAGTGCGTCCCCCCCCTCCCGGAAATATATGGGATTTTTAATCTCGCCTCCAAATCTACTTCGCTTGCACACTGCTTCGTCTGCAAGCATTCTTCTTTGCAACTCTGTTTGCTCACCCCCATATCTAAAATCCAGCCCCATCCACTGCCTAAATCTTAAATCCAACAACCAAAATAATAAAAAAAAAAAAAGAAAACTAATGAAAGGGGCTTGAAAACTTTGAGTTTTAACAATAAGGACAAAATAAAGGGTAAAGTGAATAGTACCAGGATTGACTTTTTAGTGTAAAAATGTGGTTTTTCGTTAAAGTGAAAAGTACCGAGAGTTTTTCGTTAAAGTTCTAAAAAAAAATGCAAAACAATAACAATAATAGGAGAAGCTGATCTACAAGCATTCTTCATTTTTCCCATAAATTAGATGGCTATCTTGTTCTGGAATTACAGACGGAGAAGCCGACACATGTATCAGAGGAAGGAGAGAGATTAGAAAATTTTTGGGAGAAAAAGGGGTAGGAAGGTGGAGATGCTTAACAGCGGAAAAATGTTGAAGAGGATGAGCTAGTTTTGAAAGATCTGTCATGACTTTATTTTGAACGACTGCATTTTGCAAGAAAGATGGAGGAAATGAGAGAATGGGATGGAGTCAAAGGGAAAATGACACGCCCCAATCCTGGTATCGTTGAAATCACCAGGATGGGCACATGGTAGGCCTGGCAAACAGGTCGTGTCTGTCGTATTCGTGTCGTATTCGTGTCGTTTTCGTGTAACACCTATTATCTTAACAGGTCGTGTCGTGTCACACCCGTTATGACCCGTTAAGAACAATATTTTTTTTCTTAAATTTGCACATACCACACATTGCCACATAAATATTACTTCAAAACATTAAAACACATTTGTCGTTTAAGTACTACATATACACTCGAAAATAAGTGCCTAATAAAAAAATAATACATACACTACTAATCTATTACAAATATTAAATGTGCAAGGATATGCAAAATGAAAAAGTTTTTGTTTCCAAGGTTGTGAAGTCTTTCTCAAAAGTTTAAACCTCAATTTACAAAATCCTCGATTTACATCGGTCATCATGAAATTGTATTGGAACTTTGGCTTGATCTTAGCCGATCCAATGGTCATCAATTTTTTAAATTTAATTTAATATATATATATAATTATATTATATAATTATTATAGTTTTTAGGGGTATAAAATTGTTAAATTAATATATATAATTATTATAGTTTATTCCTACTTTTATTAAGTATAACATAAGATTTTGTGATATCCACTAGTGTAAAAATTTTAAATTGAAGATCGAATTCACTCTTTGTATTCATATAGGGTCAAGGAGTGTAGTTGTAAAAAAATCATCAAAATCGGAGTTAAAATAACCGTTAAATCGTGATTTTCATTTTATAACCGTCGAAAAGTTTTGTCTCGTTACTTGATCTCTGAATGTTTGTTTTTTGCAATTTTTGGCGTATGCGATCTCGAAGTATGTACAAACATGTTTGACGGTTGGATAGTTGAAACTAGTTTCGTAGAATGCGTGTATCTCATCAAAACCATAGATTCACTAACACAAAAGTTTATTCATACTTTCATTAAGCATAACATAAGATTCTTTTGTATCCACTAGTGTAAATATTTTAAATTGAAGATCGAATTCATTCATTGTATTCATATAGAGTCAAGGAGTGTAGCTGTAAAAAATCATAAAAATCGGAGTTAAAATGACCGTTAAATCGTCATTTTTCTTTTTATAACCGTCGAAAAGTTTTGTCCCGTTACTTTATCTTTGAATCTTTATTTTTTGCAATTTTTGGCGTATGTGATCTCGAAGTATATACAAACATGTTTGTCGGTTGGATCATTAAAACTAGTTTCGTAAAATGAGTATCCCATCAAAACAATAGATTCACTAATACTTAAGAGTTTATTCATACTTTCATTAAGTATAACATAAGATTTTGTGGTATCTAGTAGTATAAATATTTTAAATTGAAGATCGAATTCATTTATTGTATTCATATAGGGTCAAGAAGTGTTGCTGTAAAAAATCATCAAAATCGAAGTTAAAATAACCGTTAAATTGTGATTTTTCGTTTATAACCGTCGAAAAGTTTTGTCCCGTTACTTTGTCTCTGAATGTTTGTTTTTGGAAATTTTTGGCGCATGTGATCTCGAAGTATATACAAACATGTTTGACGGTTGGATCATTGAAACTAGTTTTGTAGAATGAGTATCCCATCAAAATAATAGATTCACTAATACTTAAGAGTTTTTTCATACTTGCATTAAGTATAACATAAGATTTTGTGGTATCCACTAGTGTAAATATTTTAAATTGAAGATCGAATTCATTCATTGTATTCATATAGGGTCAAGGAGTGTTGCTTTAAAAAATCATTAAATCGGAGTTAAAATAACCGTTAAATCGTAATTTTTCATTTATAATTGTCAAAAAGTTTTGTCCCGTTACTTTATCTTTGAATGTTTGTTTTTTGCAATTTTTGGCGTATGCGACCTCAAAGTATATACAAACATGTTTGACGGTTGGATCATTGAAACTAGTTTCGTAGAATGAGTATTCCATCAAAACAATAGATTCACTAATACTTAAGAGTTTATTCATACTTTCATTATGTATAACATAAGATTTTGTGGTATCTAGTAGTATAAATATTTTAAATTGAAGATCGCATTCATTTATTGTATTCATATAGGGTCAAGAAGTGTTGCTGTAAAAAATCATCAAAATCGAAGTTAAAATAACCGTTAAATTGTGATTTTTCATTTATAACCGTCGAAAAGTTTTGTCCCGTTACTGTGTCTCTGAATGTTTGTTTTTGGAAATTTTTGGCGCATGTGATCTTGAAGTATATACAAACATGTTTGACGGTTGGATCATTGAAACTAGTTTTGTAGAATGAGTATCCCATCAAAATAATAGATTCACTAATACTTAAGAGTTTTTTCATACTTTCATTAAGTATAACATAAGATTTTGTGGTATCCACTAGTGTAAATATTTTAAATTGAAGATCGAATTCATTCATTGTATTCATATAGGGTCAAGGAGTGTTGCTTTAAAAAATCATTAAATCGGAGTTAAAATAACCGTTAAATCGTAATTTTTCATTTATAATTGTCAAAAAGTTTTGTCCCGTTACTTTATCTTTGAATGTTTGTTTTTTGCAATTTTTGGCGTATGCGACCTCAAAGTATATACAAACATGTTTGACTGTTGGATCATTGAAACTAGTTTCGTAGAATGAGTATTCCATCAAAACAATAGATTCACTAATACTTAAGAGTTTATTCATACTTTCATTATGTATAACATAAGATTTTGTGGTATCCACTAGTGTAAATATTTTAAATGAAGATCAAATTCATTCATTGTATTCATATAGGGTCAAAGAGTGTTGCTTTAAAAAATCATCAAAATCGGAGTTAAAATAACCGTTAAATCGTATTTTTCGTTTATAACCGTCGAAAAGTTTTGTCCCGTTACTTTATCTTTGAATGTTTGTTTTTTTTGCAATTTTTGGCGTATGCGATCTCAAATTATATACAAACATGTTTGACGGTTTGATCATTGAAACTAATTTCGTAGAATGAGTATCCCATAAAAACAATAGATTCACTAATGCTTAAGAGTTTATACATACTTTCATTAAGTATAACATTATCCACTAGTGTAAATATTTTAAATTGAATATCGAATTCATTTATTGTATTCATATAGAGTCAAGGAGTGTAGTTGTAAAAAAATCATCAAAATCAGAGTTAAAATGACCGTTAAATCGTAATTTTTCATTTATAACCGTCGAAAAGTTTTGTCCCGTTACTTTATCTCTGAATGTTTGTTTTTTGCAATTTTTGGCATATGCAATCTCGAAGTATATACAAACATGTTTGACGGTTGGATCATTGAAACTAGTTTCGTAGAATGAGTATCCCATCAAAACAATAGATTCACTAATACTTAAGAGTTTATTCATACTTTCATTAAGTATAACATAAGATTTTGTGGTATCCATTATTGCAAATATATTAAATTGAAGATCGAATTCATTCATGGTATTCATATAGGGTCAAGGAGTGTTACTGTAAAAAATCATCAAAATCGGAGTTAAAAAAACCGTTAAATCGTGATTTTTCGTTTATAACCGTCGAAAAGTTTTGTCCTGTTACTTTATCTCTAAATGTTTGTTTTTTGCAATTTTTGGTGTATGCGATCTCAAAGTATATACAAACATGTTTGACGGTTGGATCATTGAAACTAGTTTCGTAGAATGAGTATCTCATCAAAACAATAGATTCACTAATGCTTAAGAGTTTATTCATACTTTCATTAAGTTTAACATAAGATTTTGTGGTATCCACTAGTGTAAATATTTTAAATTGAAGATCGAATTTATTCATTGTATTCATATAGGGTCAAAGAGTGTAGCTGTAAAAAATAATCAAAATCAGAGTTAAAATAACCGTTAAATCGTGATTTTTCGTTTTATAACCATTGAAAAGTTTTGTTTGGTTACTTGATCTCTGAATGTTTGTTTTTTGCTATTTTTTGTTGATACGATCTCAAAGCATATACAAACAAGTTTAACGGTTGGATCGTTGAAATTAGTTTTGTATAATTCATATCCCATCAAGTTCAATGTGATATATATATATATATATATTAAGTAGATTTAAATCTATTTATTTTGTACGTATAATTGACTGGTACATGGAGTAGTACATCACGTGTCATTATAAAAATAGTGGGATATGTCATATATGTGATAAAAAGTTAATAACTTAAAAAAAAAAAAATTCTCACCACTTTTATTAATTTTCATTTTTCCCTCTCTTTTTTGTTTCATTTTCAGCTTTTCTTATAATTTTCATTTTTCCCTCCCTTCTTTTTCTTCAAAGGGCAACAGCCTACCCAACTTTCCCTTTCTTTTTTTGTTTCCTTTTCAGCTTTTTTTATAATTTTCATTTTCCCTCCCTTTTTCTTCAAAGGGTGCGGTAGGAATGGAATGGAATTATGGAATCAATAGATGCATATTAATTAATAATTATTATAGTTTTTATAAAATTTAATTTAAAATTTAATATATATATATATATATATATAATTATTGTAGTTAATATTTTGGGGGTATAATTATTATAGTATATATAATTATTATAATTAATTTAATATATATATATATATTATAGTTTTTAGGGGTATAAAATTGTTAAATTAATATATATATAATTATTATAATATATTTTTAGGGTTATAAAATTAATATTCTGCTTATCGTGTATCGTGTTACACCCGTGTATACCCGAATCAACCCGTTATCTTAACAGGTGCTTATCGGGTTACCCGATTCGTTATTATGTCGACCCAAACATTTGTTAATTTCGTGTCGTATCGTGTCGGGTTATTAGGTCGTGTTAGGAATTGCCAGGCCTAGCACATGCTGATCAACACTTGAGGGTGACGAAAGCCATTCTAACGTGCTTATGCTAATAACATGTAAAAGATGCATGCAATTTGTGTCGAAAAGAAACAAACGTAAATAAAATACGTAACATTAACTATTAAAAATATGAAAATGCATGAACATGTTCAGAGCTTACAACTAATAAAGATTATAAGCGGAATGAATATTAAATACAAGTGGGATTACAAAGAAAGGGGCCCAACATCGAGATGAGGACTCGAAGCTACTGTTACGGGAATGCCTCAACGCCAAGATCGTATGCCTATTTATAAGTCCTGAAAGGGGCGCAAAACAAAAGATGAGTGGACCAAGTTTAATATAAATAAAAAATAAAACCAACTTCTCTTTAAACGTACTAACCTCACAGCATAATATATAATAGGATTTCCGAAAACCCTAACATGCCATGAAAACCTTCGTAAAATATATATCATATATAGTGTGCTCATTAGTGGTATCATAGTCGACCGAAGGCATATCCATCACCCGAAAGTGAATATCTACGACACCAGGTTACGCCAGTGAAGAAGATATGGTCCATCACTCGAAGGTGAAGTTGTATGACTTTGGGTTGTGCCAGTGAAGAAATATAACACCGGGTTACACCAGTGAAGAAAATATGGTCTATCACCCGAAGATGAAGCAGTATGACTCTAGATTACGCCAAAGAAGAAAAACATAGCACACCAACACTAGCCTTGACTAGTGAAGCTGGGAATATAATCATCAAGTACCTCAAACCTCAAAGCGCGCAAACTGTGTTATATGGTCATAGACATGTATGTACTCGTGTTGTGTGTATGTGTGGTGTGATTACCAACTAAATAAGTACAGAAAACCATGAACATAATATTTCCAAATCATATCATTGGAGCTTAATAGCTCAAACATCATATCATAAATTCATATGAGCATTCTAGCTCAAATCATCATCATAAACCATGTTCATAAATATTTTAGTAAACGTAAGTTCAATAAAACATGATATTTCATAAACTGTAAATCCAATAACTCATAAACGTTCCATAAATCATGCTCTTCGTGTATGCACTTCTAGTTATAAAATCATGCATTTTAGAAATGGTTCACTCACAAATATTCCGTCACCGAAGAGCCGTTTACACTGGAAGGACAGGGTCTCCATTAACAAATGCACCTAAGTACTTAAAAGGACAAATTAGTAAGACCCTACTAAAATGATTGAATTTGGGGAAACGAAGTGTGAATTTGGAATCAGAGTGTCGAAATACACTAAGAAGGGTCTTGGGCTAATTTTGTAAAAGTCAACGAAAAGTCAACACCGGAATATTCCAACTGGATCTGGGTTAGGTCAACTGGTTAATGGGTTGGGTCAATGGGTCGGGTCGACCAGGTCCACCGGAAAACCCACTGGAAACTGGAAAATTCGTTGGAAAACTGGGAAATTTTCAAAGCTTTCGTAACTTTGTTGTTTCTTAACCAAATTCAACCCATAATATATCAAAACGAAGCTAGATAAGTGTAGAACAAGATTATACCTATTTGAAAGCCAAATGGTGGTCGAAGATGGCCTGAATCTCACCTGAAAGTCACGGAGGTAGCCGAAAACTAGGGAAAGCTTAAATAGATATAACTTCTTCAATGCATAGTGAAATTGAGTGATTCAAAAATGAAAATCAAATCGCTCGATGAGACGAAGGGAATGGTACATTTCTCGATGACTAACTCGTAAACTTTATCAAAAAACTAGGAAATGGCTTCCCAAGTTATTCTTGTGTTCAAACATCACCAAGGCTCTTAAAACTACACTAATCATACTCCAAAGCATGATCTAAGAAGTTCTAGATAGTTTTTAGGCTTACTTTCGCCGGGAACGACAAGAACTCGCCTCGAGAAACCTTGAACAATGGTGGTGTCACTGTGCAGTGAAAGAGAGAGAATGAGGGACCTTGACCTGGTCTGGGTTCGTGATGTGAAGGTTTTGAGGGTGGTGGTGTTCGTCGGAGTGCGAGCCGGTGATGGTGGAGGTGATGTCGTTGTTGTTATGTGTTGACTGTGCTCTCTGAGAGGGAGAGAGTTACAAGAAAAGATGAGGGAGTTAAGAGAAAAATACATGAAACGTGAAATTATTGAATTACCCTCGACGTATCAAAATTCGTAAAATCTTCATTATAGTTTCGAATTCAGTTGTGCTTGTGTTCATGCATTCGTAATGGCGAGTACTACACGAATACACCAAGAGAATGGGTCAACTAATTCTTTTGGAAATAAAATACAGTAAAATTAGGGACAAGTCCTAACAAAAAAAAAAGAAAAAGGAAAAGCTTTCAATTAATATTATTAGATAAAATAATAAAATATTATTAGATAAAATAATAAAATATTATTAGATATGTGCTAAATAATATATAATATTATAGTTTGTTTATATCTTACTTTTTAGTCCGACACTATACCAAACACTTCGCTAAGTTAGTGTAAGCTAGTTTATTCTAAGCCAGTTCAGCTTAGTCCCTCAGACTAGTCTAGTCTAAAATAATCAGTACAACAAACGCACCCTAAGAAGTTATGTAACGTTTTTTCAGCTCTAGAAGACAAAGTGAGTTTTGTTTAGTATGGAAATGAAATAATTTAAGCCGAACAAATTGGGCTTATTATATTTGTCAGTCCAAATGGGAAATCAAGTCCAAAAAGACCAACTGGCTTCATGATCCTCTAACATTGGCCCATCCATTCTTCTCCCCCTCTCTCTCCGTCGACAAACGCACTCTCACCAGGTCCTCTCCCTCCACTGACAAAACGAACCCAGAATTCCACTCTCACACTCCCTGCAATCCACTGCAAATCCTGAATTGCAGAAAACAATGAGTGAATTTCTGGACCTCGAATCCCAAGACGGGGTTCGAATGCCATGGAACGTAATCCCAGGCACGAAGCAAGAGTCCACCAACAGCGTAGTCCCAGTCTCCGCCATCTACACTCCAATCAAGCCATTCCCCTCCATGCCCGTCCTCCCCTACGCTGCCCTCCGCTGCCGTACCTGCCGCTCCGTCCTCAACCCATTCTCCACCGTCGATTACGCCGCCAAGATCTGGATCTGCCCTTTCTGCTTCACCCGCAACCACTTCCCTCCCCACTACGCCTCCATCTCTGATGAGAACCTCCCGGCCGAGCTCTTCCCCCAGTACACAACCATCGAATACGACTCGTCGCTCGAGAAACCCACCACGCCTCCGGTCTTCATTTTCGTCGTCGATACCTGCATGATCGAGGAGGAGCTGTCGTTCCTCAAGTCCGCTCTGTCTCAGGCTCTGGGTCTCCTCCCGGACTACTCTCTCGTGGGGCTCATCACTTTCGGGACCTTCGTTCATGTCCACGAATTGGGTTTCTCCGGTGTCCCCAAAACTTACATTTTCAAAGGATCCAAGGACGTCAACAAGGAGCAGTTGCTTGAACAGATTAGTTTCTTTCTCAAGAAGCCGAAACCGGCTACTGGGGTCATTGCTGGGCACCGGGACGGATTTAGCACCGAGAGCATTGCCAGATTTTTGCTGCCCGCTTCGGATTGTGAGTTTGCACTTAATTCGGTGTTGGAGGAGTTGCAGAAGGACCCTTGGCCAGTGCCCGCAGATCAGAGGGCCACCCGATGCACCAGCACTGCCCTTAGCATTGCGGCCAGCTTGTTGGGAGCTTGCGTGCCCGGTTCTGGGGCTCGGATTATGGCATTTATTGGCGGGCCTTCCACAGAAGGCATGGGTGCTGTAAGGATTCTTAACTATCTATTTTTGTTGGCACCGAAACTTAAGATAATAGAGTCTCCTTGTTTGATGCTAATATGTTTTTTGCGGCAAAGATCACTGTTAACAAGAATTGATAAGTTTACCAAAACTTAGAAGATAGAGATTTTATCCCTGGTTGGTAGTTGGTTGGAAGGTTGTGGTCGATTTTATATGGTTTGCTTCCTAAGGAACTTCTTGGGCAGCGGTACTGCTACTTGGGATTTACCTAAATTGTTTCTTTGTCTTCTTATCTCGCTTTTTGGTCCTTCGGTGTTACTTTTTTACTGCTTTCCTTAAAGGGGTCATTGCGATTAAGAGATTAGAGAATGAAAAGACAAACAAAACGGGCTAATGCAAATGCTTAGTTATTGAACATTGGCAGTTTATAATTCCTTTTTGGCTATATGTGTTTTCTGACATTTTGGCTTATGCAAATGGTTGTTTTTCTCAATGTACGTTCAAATGCTTAGGGTTGGATGGAAAATTGTAAAGCTTTTTCAGTAATATGTGTGTAATATCGCATTTTGGCTTGTGTAATTGGCTGTTTTGCTCAACATACACGGCCAATGAAAGTGGGGCTAAGGGTGTCCTTATCTTTTTCACATTTAGCCCTGTGAACGTTCTGTGCTTGACTACAAGTGGAACTACCTTGACTTGCGTTTTCCAACTGCTCACCCCTCGCCCTCCCCTTTCTTTCATGGATATGGTCTAAAAGTACCATGTGATTGTTAAACCTATGGCCAGTATGCCACTACCATAACTGTTGACAATTTATTCATATATGGGATGCCTCTTCTATATGCTTTGTTTTCAAAGTTTCTTGATTTTTAATTATTTTCCTCCAAATTTTAATTTAAATGGTTGTGATGGTAATTATTAGGTAGTTTAACCATGTAGTGCATGATGTTTCTTTTGCCATAGCATGTGATGGCAATTATACTTTACCTTTTTAATTACTAATTTGTTACACTGATTTTTCTGCTTGCGATCTTTTGTAGATTGTGTCAAAAAACCTATCTGAACCCATTCGTTCTCACAAGGACCTAGATAAAGATTCTGCCACACACTTCCATAAAGCCGTGAAGTTCTATGAGGGACTCTCAAGGCAGCTTGTAAACCAAGGACATGTTCTTGATCTTTTTGCTTGCGCCCTTGACCAGGTGATTTTCAAGTTTGTCTCTACTTTTTTTTGTAGGGATGATTATCCAAGTACTGTGTTTCTTTTCCTTCATCTTGAATCAGTCCATACATTTCTTTATTTTTATGTATTCATACCAATTCTAAAAAAGAAGAATTGCAAGAAAAGCCCCAAGGATTCAAGTTTCCAACGTATTCTATATGGTTTAACAACTTGTAATGAACTACTTTAATAAAAGAAGAGTAAAGATTAAACCTCGCTAACCTCAAAGTCTTTCAAATTCTACAAAATGAAATTTCGAACTTATTGGATAAGAGAAGAAGCATACATTTTCCATTGATATGTTATGAGAGTTAGATAGCCCGTAAAGATGCGGATAGGATGCATAGAAAAGAGGCTCTCCTACCACCAGTCTCACTAATCTTCTACACTCCCCATCATTGCATGAAGATAATGGAGAGGGGAAAGGTACCCTTTGAAATATGTTTCCAATGTCCTTGACTAGACCCTTTAACCATAATATTAGAGTTCCACTAAGTAGATATTTTCTTTTAAGAAAACTATCCCAAAGAGAATTCTTTTAATAGGAATCTCCACTACCACTTACGAAAGATGGCAACATTTCATTTGTCCAAGTTGTCTATCCTCCAACTACCCTATCTCAGGAACAAGATAGAACCTCCAATGTTACTAAATATTTTTCTTTTTAATCTTTGCCAACTATAGTAATCTTTGGGGTTTGGACATTTAATTTGCCTGTTATAAATCTTTATTCCAATACAATAATATGTAACAGAAAATGTTTAACATGCGTAGGACATCTATTTATGTTACTTTTTCTTTTCGGAGGGGGTAGGTAATACGTTATAGTTAATTGATATGTAGGGGAAGGATTCTATATGTTGGAGACTAGTCCTAATCCCAAAAGAATTGCTGTTAAACAATTTATTAAGCTTCTTAAGCTTATACACTTGGGTTCCACAGATTAAATTGAAGGTTTCTTATTTGTTGGCGTTTTATGTTCATTTAAAATTATTTCTTGTTTCTTTTGCATGCTGTTTCCCCTTTCAGGTGGGGATCGCAGAACTTAAAATTGCAGTTGAAAGAACTGGAGGACTAGTTGTACTTGCTGAAAGTTTTGGCCATTCGGTGTTTAAGGACTCACTCAGACGTGTTTTTAAGTTGGGTGATTATGAGCTTGGTTTATCATCAAAGTACGGTTTCCTTGGTCAATCTCAAAATGGGAAATTGCTGCTGTTTATTTTCAAATTTCATTATGAACTTTTCCCAGTAGATTTAGAAAACTTGTGCTTCTTGCTTGTAAACTTTTGGAATGTCCTTTGTGTTTATGTTATACTTTGGCTTTCTTGACATGTATATGTTATTGATTTGTGAAAATTGAAAACGTACTCTTCTTTTTTGTAAGTCTTTTAGGAAGTAAGTTTCATTCACTGGAAAAAAAGAGAGTTTTTAATGAAAGAACAAAACCAGAGGTGTAGTTCAAAGGTGATACTAAAGGTGAACATATTAGAACTTTCTCAACCCCAATTGGGGCCTTCGTATTCCCAAAATATTTTTTTGCAGTTGCGAAGCAAACTTATCTATGATAATTTTTTCTTATTGAAGTTTTTTGTGGTTTCTTTGTACCTATGCTTTCTTAGAATGTAATATATGATGCTGTGTATATGCCTTGCAACATGATGTCTTCTTTTTCTGTACATCTTGCACAGCTGCTAAATATATCTTCACCCGTTTGTTTTACTATTAATAATATGCTTATATATCAGTGGAATGATACAGATACTATTTTGTCAGGTACTTTCTAGTCTAGTGTGGTGACTTTGTTGTTGAGCATAGTTTCAGATCAATAATTTAGGAATGCTTTTGCAGTTTAGTTTTTTCTTTTATTTGTGACAAGGTTAAATGTTTTTATTGTTCTGAAAAGAAAATGAATTAGTTTTAGTTATAACACATTTGTTGATAACGTGGCATTAACTCCAGTAATTTTTCAAATAATTTGCTCCTTAAAAGAGTGGCTTATATTGTGCCGAGGCGCGGTGGACATAACACTGAAAATAATTTTCGTCGTTTCTATGTTATGTAGATGTTTAAATTTGTGACAAATCTTTACTGGCATTCTGATTTTTTATCTTTGATGCAGTGGTATATTTGAGATAAACTGCTCAAAAGATGTCAAAGTTCAGGGCATTATTGGTCCTTGTGCATCTCTTGAGAAGGTATAATCAACAGTATTTTGTTGATCTCTCTTTTTAGCTGGTCATGTTCTTAAACCTTATACTGGTGACCTTGCGCAGAAAGGTCCTTTGTGCTCGGACACGGTTGTTGGTCAGGGGAGCACTAGTGCATGGAAGATGTGTGGCCTTGACAAAGCGACATCTTTATGTCTAATATTTGAAATTGTTAAGAAGGAAATCCCTGATGCTACTGTTCAACCGACTAGCAATCAGTTTTACTTCCAGTTTCTTACTTAGTATGAACTCCTTGCTCAGACTTTGAGCTATTATTTTTGTTTGTGCCTCGTATAGAAGGAAATATGTTTACTGATTGTAGATATTTTGCGACAGTTATCAGCATAGTAGTGGTCAAATGAGACTCCGTGTTACGACCCTATCGAGAAGATGGGTTGCTGGACCTGGAAGCCTTCAGGCAAGTTTTCTGTACTCCCTGTCCTCAATATATGATGCATTTTCTTTTCTTCTTGCAAATTGCAAATGTTTAAGTATATTCTATTTGAATTTGATGTCCATATTTCTTTGATAAGTAAAACCTTTGATTCAAAAGAGACTATGGGGTTGGACTTATGGGCGTTTTGCTCCTTGTCATAATTTAGAGGAAATTCTTCTTTCATTGTTAAACTGCTTCAAAAACAATATATGCAACTCTCTCTCTCTCTCTCTCTTGCTCCTTTTAGTTTCATGACTTTAGTTTTTGACTTTTCATTGATTATAAGGGTAAGATAATAGTTTGTTATAGATTTGGAATAGTATTGATGCCGTGGGGGATTACATACTAGTTACTGCAGCTTCATGAATTTGGTTTTACTTCCTCAAGTATCATTTTCTTTTCTTTTAAATTGTAATCTGAAGCTACTGGTTTATACAATAGGAGTTGATTGCTGGATTTGACCAAGAAGCAGCTGCTGTAGTCATGGCACGCCTAGTTTCTTTCAAAATGGAAACTGAGGTAATCTTTATGATTACATGGTTCTATACACTTGTCTCAGGTGTTGAAACCCAAATTTGTTGATAACAAATCTTATTAGATTGTCTTTTGTAAATTTCCTAATTGGAAATGGTGACGTTGACCCCCAAAAAAATTTGAATTGCCACTTCCATTTTTCCATCTCCTCTTTATCTGTTTCTCTCACATATATATGCTCACTGACAGACACTCCAACAAACAAAACAAGGGTAAAACCGAATATGCGCAAGTACAAAAGTTAGAGAAAGAAGAAAATTTGAACATGATTCATGGGTAATGGAGCTTATTTGAATGTTGAAGAACAAAATTCTTGTCTGTTCTCGCTCTGGAACCTGAAAGCCTCCTAGGCATATTTCTTTGAACTTATACAGGGCTGAGAAATGTTTATAGGTCGCACCCAGTGCACAAGGCTCCCGCTTTACGCAGGGTCTGGGAGAGGTGAATGTCTGGCTGAGAAATGTTTATGCAAGAAAATTTATTTCCTTTTGGGTTAAAGTTCCTATAGGTTGTTTTTCAAGTCTGCCTCATCCTGGGGAGGTTGAAACTACAGATGGAGTTCCAATTCCCATAAAGAATACATCAATTCATCACTCTATTCTTCTTTGAAGCAGTTTCTTTAGTTTTAAGATAATTCATCACAGGACATTTAAATGAAGCTTTCGTTTATCTCTGTTATTTATTAATCAATAGATACTGAAGTTTCAAAAAGCGTAATTTATTAAAGCCTATATGATATGCTGCGTGTACATGTGCATGACATGCAAAGGAAATGAAACAGCAATCACTCATGCTGACAAGGTCTAGATTTAGAGATTGGGATGCTTACTCTCAGAAAAAAAAAAAACAATGAACCATAGACATTTTCACTCTTAGTTTCAGTATCATTTTTATTTTTAAATCCAATGGCTGTAGCTGAATGGTAAAATGTTGTGTCAAAGACCAAAAACATACAGTGGAAGATGTAACAAATAATGGAATTTTTAGCTGATCACTTTGTAGTCCTAATTGTAGTGGATTATTGTGCTGATGACTTGTGGCGATGTCAAATTTCTGTGTGAAGTTAATATAGGCAATTGCTATACATCTATTATCCACACATCACTCTGTGAAGAATCATTCTCATATAAAGAATACTCTATATAAGAAAACCAAAAGAAAGCATACATCACATGATAATTTTCCTTATGTAATCTTTTCCATTTGAGCTTTTGAATAGTTGTTCTCCAAACTCTATCCAAACTCTAGTGCGACAAGGTGACTGGCAATGGAAATGAACAGAGACATACATCAGTGCCCAATACAACCATGCTATATAGTACTTTATTTGTTATGCATATTTGATGTGGTAAAATCGCAAAAGAGTCATATCCTTTTAATCAATACGTTTTGGGTTGCTTTCATGAGAAGTGATTTTCAGCACTCTTGATGTTTTATAACATGTGTGTATTATTTTGTAAAATATGACTGATTGCTTCACTAATCTTTTGTCATTTCATGAAATATCCAGGCAGAGTTTGACCCTATAAGATGGTTGGATAAATCATTGATACACATGTGTTCTCGGTTTGGAGATTACCAAAAGGACAGTCCCTCTTCTTTCAGTTTATCTCCACGGTTTTCAATCTTCCCTCAATTTATGTTTCATTTACGACGTTCTCAATTTGTGCAGGTATATACTATACCTCTATGTGTATGTCACATTACTTCTAATTTCAGCATTGTTCTTATCGTTGTATCTATTGTATAGATATTGTGATTAACGTCAATTTAACTTGTGTTGCAGGTTTTTAACAACAGCCCAGATGAAACAGCATACTTCAGAATGATCCTCAATCGAGAAAATGTTACCAACTCAGTTGTGATGCTTCAGCCTTCGTTGATTTCATATTCATTTCATTCAGGCCCAGAACCAGCACTCCTTGACGTCGCTGCCATTGCAGCAGATAGGATTCTGCTTTTAGACGCCTACTTTACTGTTGTTATTTTTCATGGTTCAACCATTGCTCAATGGCGGAAAGCTGGATATCAGGATCTGCCAGAACATCAGGTAATGTTTTGCCGTCTTCAAGTTAAAGTTGATCTGAACAGCTTGTCTTTGCCTTGCATCTATGTTTCAAGTCTAAAAAAGTGAATCTAAAAGATCATTTCCTTCACGACTAAGTTCACCTTTATCGTGATATAAAATATAATGAAGGCTGCATCTAGACATCCCGCAGATCAAACATTAGATGCCTTGTTCTCTTGCATGATTCCTGATTAATTTTATATAAAGAATTATACTGGATGAAAACAGAGTAAAACATTGCAACTTGTTACTAAAGCCACTCCCTTGGGTTAGAGATGACCCTGCCTTAAGATAGTAGACTGATCTGTATATGTGTAACTATTAGCACTAAAAGCTCTTGATTATTTATGGTATAATGTAACAATTTTTTTAACTGCCTTTGACTTATGACTACTTAATTGTGCAAAGTAATACTATAATTTATTACGTCTTTTTCTGCGGTAAAAGCGAAAACTCCATGCAACTATCAAGTTTTGGTGCTTATCATGGACAATCAGACCTCCTCATCTACCTCACTGAGTCTCATAAGTAACTCATATTTGCATAGGGCAATCCTATATTGGATTCAAAATTTGCCTTTGGCTCAATGGATTATCCATTGTCCTTGTATATGGCCCTTATTCGTTTTAATCGATAAAAAAATCAGCCAGATTCAGTTTTATTTTGTTCTGTTTCTTTTACTCCAAAGTTCAAACAAATAAAGATCCTTGAAGGAAACTGTTGCTTTTAATTCTGATAAAAGTAGAAGGTTCAATGCTAGAAAACTTCTTCAAAATATTACGTCTACTAAAATAGATCTATGCTTCCAGGCATTTGCTCAATTGTTACAAGCTCCTCGTGATGATGGAGATCAAATTATCAAGGAAAGATTTCCAGTACCCCGCCTGGTGATTTGCGATCAGCATGGTTCTCAGGTAATTCTGATGCCATCTTGTAGTATGGACGTTAAACAAAAAAACCTGTAATTCTGTGGTAAAAATGCATTGGCATTACAATCGTCTTTAACGTATGAGTTGGCCCAGGTATTGTCATGGTGTTATTTTTTTACGGACCATGCCTCTTTTTCTTTGATGATTTATAGAGAGGAATTATATTTCTGGCATTGGTATTTTGGTACGTTACTCCAGGGTATTCTTGGTTTGAAGCTGTTGTCATCATTCCTTGTTTTGGCACGAGTCAATAGGAAAAAAAGAACGAACCTGTTTTTCATTAGATACTCGTTTGGCGTCACTGATCCCCCTTCCTTTATGTAATTACACAGGCCCGTTTTCTTTTGGCAAAGTTGAATCCTTCTGCGACTTATAACAACGAAGCTCCACTTCCGGGAGGGGATGTGATCTTTACCGACGATGTCAGTTTTGAGGTCTTCTTGGATCATCTCCAGAGATTAGCAGTTCAATAATACACAAGAAGGTATCCTGCGGTTTTGTATCATTTGTTTTCTCAATTGCTTGTACAGTAAGGCATACGAATTAATTTAAATTTTGATTTGGTTTGGGCTCTATAATATACGGAAGCTTGTTATGCTTCTATTCTCATAATAATTCATATGTATTTCATCAAATGCAATACCTTGTTGTAAAACCAATCATCAACAGTTTCTCCGAACGCGTTGGGAATTCGATTTCCTCTACGAACAGCTCCTCTTTTTCTCATATCCATGCCTGCCGCGACAGAGTGGTGTGCCGGTATTTGTTATGGAACTGATCAATGACGTTGAGCCGGAATTTCTACGTCACGATGGTTTGGCCAAGTGTTGTGTTTGGCATTGCTAATTATGTAACGATTTTACGTGTCCTACAAATTTTGACATTGAGTGACCCTTATCATCCTTGATGCATGGCCAAACCAAAATGTAATGTTATTTTCGTGTTACAATACGTCCGAGAATATCTAGCTGGTAATAATATACACTGCTTAATAAAACATTATTTTTACTTCAAAATGTTGTTGACAAACATTTTTGTCATATTACACCTTATGGATTTCCACACTACTCCATAATAGTTTAAGCCATGATCTCAAGTTTACAAGAAAACCAATGGTTTCCAGCTGCAGCAGTACCAAGACCATATGTAACAAGAAAAAAAAAAAAAAAAAAAAAAAGAAGCTCCCCCAACGGAAATTTTAGGGTACGTAATTCCTTCGCGAGTTGTTTGGCTGCCAATAAGAAGTCTCCTTACGTTGGATCCTGACCGGGTAAAGATTTGGTATCTAAGCAACCCTTATAGCAGCTCATGAACTTCGCTATAAACTCTGGGAGAGAATGAAAATAAACTTATGTATAAGAAGTGGCAAATCTTTAGATTGCAATAGTGATGGACATTGCAATGCTTGTGTTATATACACATAATGCGCTTATAGGGCAACGTTCTCTTGCCAGACTTATGTTGTCAGACTATGAATCTGAACCACACATTCAAATCTAAATCATCCCAATCAATGATCCAGATTCGTAGTCTAGTAATATAAGCATCTTATGTTGCCACACAATATGACAATACAACATTTCCGTGCATCTACATATATAACACAAATCAAACCAGTTCATGAGATTATATTAACTTTCCAACAGTTGTTTTACCTTCAATTCTCAAGAACTGCTGAACGTGCTTTATAGATTGTTCGGCGGGCCTTTTACCCGTTTCCCCGTGATCGTGCCGACTGAGTGCCAGTGCTTTGTCACTCTCAAACATATTTTCGTCGTTCCTCTGCATGATTGAAGAGAAAACCATAATTTGGTGACATTAGTAGTTCATTGTTTAACACCTATCAAAACAATTTGGCCTGTAAGGTTTGTAAGTTTCGTACATTGTATTCGTCGTACATGCTGTCAACTCGATCCTGCAGGCTGCCGTCCACATACTTCTTCAGCTCTGTTACTAGGGACTGCATAAGAATTAGAACAAATTTGCTTCATAGTATTATTACTTAAATTACTGACATCTAATATAAGGGCAACAATGTGCTTACTTTGAAAATGAATTCGGGAGATACGCCATGAACTATAAGATTCTGAAGCTTTCCGCGGATTATATATAGCCTGCCAAAAGATGCAGATCATTTCAATTTGCAGAAGTTGCAAAGTTTATCTTAATTCGAATCTTTTCTACAGTTAAACTGGGCTAAGCTCCATTCGCGCAGAAGAACTTTTGTACCGCCATCTCAAAACACAGGATGTGAGATTCACCAAATATCATGAGGGGGAGCTTATAAACTTGTATATAACGGGCTCATACAATAATATGTGTCTCGGAAATTTGAGAACAAGGCATAGTGAGTTTTCCGAGGCACATATTGTATAGTGTACTCTTACTACAGAATAATTTGTACTAAGAACAAAATATATAGCCAACAATTCAAAGGAGCGTACTGTTTTGGGCTTTGCTCTTCAATCATATTCTTAGCAATATCTGCAATATTATCTTCCCAACCTGTTAAAATTACTTGATCTTCTTTAAAGGGATAGCTGCATGTACACCGTTTCAGAGCACACCAAGAACACGTAAATTAATATGAGTAGCAAAAACAGTTGACGGAAACTATTTTTTTCCTTATTAATTACCTTTTCTTCCAAGTAGCCTCGAATGAACGAATGGCTAGACGGATATTATTCTTAGAATTTTGGGCAAACCTTTCAGCCAATTCATGTGGCAAATCTATGCCTTCTTTTTTAGATATGAATTTTAGAACTTCAACAATCTGAAAATGCAGAAAGTAAACTACATGATCAAACTCTTTGGAAAACAGCAAACCGAAACATATTAAATTCAGGAAACACATAATTATGTACCCCTTGTTACGATTTACTAGTTTCCCACCTCATTCTTCGAAGGAGGTGAAAGCTCAAAGACAGTGCAAAGCGATTTGATTGCCTGAAGCTTTGAGACATCAGAGCAGCAGAAGAAGATCTTATTACGACCTTTATACCTTTCTAAAAGCCACTTTATATACAGCAGGGCATCGGTTGATAGCTTGTCTGCCTCGTATAATATTATTGCTGCACAAACATGTATATATGTATAAAAATAGGCAAGGGCTTTATTCCTGCACTTATTTACTCAGCTTAGTTTCAGAAGTAAATCAATTTGTACTGATTTTAATCTAAATATATATACCTCGGCAGTTGTCAAGGCTGCACGGCATAGATTTGTTCAGCGTATTGTCCTGTGTTTCCTTCATGAGTTCGACAATCACATGCTTTTCATAGCCCTTCAGTTCAGAGAGATTCACTTCTACATGTTGAGGAGATTGCTTTACATGTACTTCTATACTACCTACCATTTCACCCTATGAGAAGAAAGATACAAAGAAGAAAAATCAAGTAAACGGTCCATGTTTTGTTATATCATGCAGCACAGAATGATTAACTACAGACTAATTGTCATTTGTGATTATGAACCCCTAAATCCACACAAGAATGTTATATGTACTAATATAAATGTTGGTGAAATTAATTGATCAAGTAAATATTGAGGATAAAGTAAATTACCTTGAGGTTGAATGCCTTGAACTCTTCTCTGGCCTGATAATATATTTCAAAGAAAAAAATTAGAAGATTGACATGAATAAAAGCTGCAAATAAATCAACGAGAAAAATAGTGAATCATATCTACTTACATGTATTGTGTCGCGTCCAAAAACCTCTCGAAGCATAGCCCAGATCATAGTTCTCTTCCCCACCCCCGGCGGTCCTTCAAATATGAAATGTCCACATCCTCCTTCTTTGGCCTGTATTTTTAATTTCAATGCACAAATTAATTTGAGTAGTTGATAAGATAAAAGAAGTGCATAAAATAAAAAAAGAAGAGTTGTTGATGTACATGCATACCAAAGCCTGCAGCTGAGTTGCTTTGTCTCTATTGCATATGAAATCTTCTAAGCACAGAGGCTGGTACTTGTCTGCCCATGCATACTCCTTCTCGGCATCACTCATCACCTTAATTTGATCATTTCTCGGCGCATCAGCATCAGCATCAGCTGCTGCTGTTCCTCCTGATCGCACTCTCTTCCTCAGTGGCTTCTCTTTGTTAGATTCGTTGCTACTCGTCCTGACCTTCTTCCTCTCTCTGCTCTCCTCCTCCACCAAAGAAAGCTCTGTAATTGTCGATGATGAGGAGTTAACTACAGGTGGTTTGACGGGTTTCATTGCGGTGTACATTTCCGGCCTAAGCTTGTTGCTCTTGCTTTTCGAACCAATGCAAGAGCCCCACTCTCGCATTTTGAACCCCGAAAAGAAGGTGGAGATTGATTTCCAAGAACCATGAGAGGTATGGCTTTCGCGGCCGGGAGTACTAATTGGATGCTTAGGGACAATGAAGTTCGGATACGTGAGTCCCCTAATGTAATAGGGACTATATTTTGAGCTTCTCTCCTCATCAGTCTCAAAGTTATAATAGTCTTGAAGACTAACTTGCCCTACTCTCTTGTGAAGCTTGATCACATCTTTCACAATGTGCGTGTTATTGTGAGCCTCGAGGCTTTGCTCTGTGAAGTTCGAATTTCGTCTCTTCCTGATAAGTTTTCTGAACTTCCTTCTCCAGGAAAGCTTGGCAGAAGTGATCTTCGACGCAGGAGCTGTGCATGCAGAGTGGTTCGCAGGAGGGAGGTTTTCCGGGAGAGTGTACTGCGAAGGCCATGCTTTTTTGAGCCGTGGGAAGGACGAAGAGCGGGAGATGATTGACGGGCTTGGCATTGTGCGGCAGAGCTGCGTCTGCAACTTCAATTGTTTCGTATCGGATGACATTATGATGATTGCGAGAATTGGAGTTTCGGTTTTCGTTTTTTATGACGGAGATTCCGAAGAGGTTTCTATGAACTTAACGAAGAAAAACGATATCTTCATGGCCTGATAAACTATATTTTGAGTCTATAAAACATGCAGCAGCCGGCCGATATGGAATATACTATGCGTCTAGGACTCATAGAGAAATTTTAATAGTATGGGGTCATGTATCACATCGGAAATTTCATGAAGTTAAACTTCCTCTTGTATTGAATAGTTCTATTGTTAATTTGATCGTAAGTGGCTTGTAACTCAGTTGGTTAAGAGTAGTATCGGCGTTAAGATTAGTGTTAATGGTTCACCCGTCTCTCAAAAATCTTATATGACCAATGTGAGATGTGCTTTAACATGTGCTGCCAAATTTGTAAATCTGGCTTTGATTTCTTCTTGCTTGGGAGCTTATATGCTTTGAACATGCCAGACAATTATTTATATTTTTAATTTCTGCAAACAAAAAAGAGAAACTTAATTATCAGAGTAATTATCAACACAATTTTTTTTTCCTTTTAAACTATAAAATGCGGCATATTTTATTGGTTTAATTTGTACGAACAAGAAAATTCTGCTGCAATATCCAAATTTTTACAGGTTGTAAACCAATAATAATTAAAAAATGTTTATGGAGAGATGAAATTTCATCCTATGTAGATTCTGGATTTTGGGGTTACATTAGCATTCAAATCAAATGTTACTTTTGGTTTGTTTTATGTTTTCTATCACTATTTGAATTTCACCCACATTTTCCACGGGTGCCTAAAGAAATCTATCATCATTCAGCTATACCAACCCACAGTATAAACCCTAAATTCAGGAACTCATGACAGCAAATTTGCAACACCGAATGCTGGTTTCGCAAACAGTTCTATTTCGGATTGGATTAACTTTCAACGACAAAAATTTTTGTTTGATTTTTAGGTTTATCACATAATATGTTCAGTTTGATGAGTGATAACTTAGTAGAAGAAATCTAGCTACTAATGACGTATGGAATTACTAAATATAGGTGACCTCAACATCTAAAGGTTACATAAAACCACGGTCTGCTGCCAACCAACAAAATGAATGCCGAGTAACTGGCAAACTTTATTAGGACTGTGTTGATCCTAAAAACTACTTCGCCTACGTGGCGTGTAGACCAATAGCTAATGAGCTAATTGCGTCCTTTAGTTGAATGCGGGGCATGCCAACTCAACGACCAAGCTTGATCGGTGAGTAAATGAATGTGGTGGCCGTGTTGGACGCACTGCTGACTTCTTATCTTACAATTGCAGCTAACAAAGGAATTCGTCCCGACCTTCGGGTTCTAGAGCTTGAAGACAAGGCTAGTAGTTTATGTAAAGTTCAATAAAAGTTTGGCTTTCAATGTGCCAAACGGGGTAACTTGGTAACACCTCATTTTGCTGAGAAGCTAATGAGACGACATCTTCTAGTAGGGACTCAAAGGCTCCTTGCTAATGGAAACTTGGATGCATGGCCATCTCTGAGATTTCGGGGGCCTGTGCGAAATTTATAAAAGGACCCATTTTTAAGATATATTTAAAAAAAAAACATTTGACAATATATTGGTACTAGAAAATAATAACTGAAATTAAAACAGCCTTTAGGACTCACTGATTTTAAGTTTACAAGTGTCATTAAATAAGTAAAAAGAGTTACAAGCAGAACATTCACTAAATAATAAGAAAACAGTTCAATCTTAAACAATCAAATAAAGAAAAAAAAACTTCAAAAACTCTAACTTTAGAGTTTCACTTGAATATATAGCATTATTATATAATTAATAAAATTGAAAAGAAAATCGTTTTGTAAGGCGTTGTTATTAGCACTCCTAATATCTTATTGTGCACTCCAAATTTTTATATTTAGAAAGAAAAAAAAAATTACACTTATAAAAGTGCACTATAAAATTTTAAAGTGCTAATAAAGTTTTTTTTTTAATATATAACATTATTACATATAAATATAGGATACCAAAATTTTTTGGGGACCCTGTGCAATTGCACCTTTCGCTCCCCCTCAACGCCGCCTCTGCTTGGATGGATAGTCAACCGAACTTGGAGTAAAGCTATTCCTACAAATTGCAAGGTACTCCTCGATCACTTGACTCTATAGCTCCAGAGCTATTTCTACAAATTGCAAGGTATGCTTGACGAAGTTATGAAGGTCAGTGTTTTCTCAAAGATGAGAGGGTTTCACGTAGAACAAGAGTTTGCGCAAGGCAAATTTGTGTGTTGCGTTGAAGGTCTCCTGGTGCCGAAGCAATTCCTACTTGAATTGCATCTCCTCGGCATATCTTGGTCCAATAACAAATCATATTCCCATTTGGATTGAATTCAGTCACTCCTACTAGACTTAGGACTCTGAACCTAGTCTTTCCTTGGTACTCAATTCACTTCTTGTTCTAATCACATCCTTGGAATATTATGAATCTTACCATGCCACCCTGATCTTTAAAGACTCTTGACTAAATTAAGACTTAGCCAATATTCTCAAGAAATCCATCATTAATTCAAACTCAGCCAAACCATTTTGGGATGTGCTTCTATTTAAACAGATTGGGACTCCTATCCAACTTTAGGCCAAGCCCATTATCTTACTCGGCTCAAATCCATTATTTTGGGTCCATACATTGCCCACTCGCTTCTAAAACCTTAGGCCAAGAACCTTTGGCTAAGAGGTTCTGAAGAAGTGAAAACACTATTTGGCCAAGGACACCTGGCCAATCGTTCTGAGTTGGTTAAGACCCACTAACTTGAGCATTTAATGCACTCGATTCCTGTATCTGCACCACTTCCCCTCGACTACCACAAAGCACCACGTGTCGAGTTTCCACGGCGTTTGTCTGTCTTCGGCGGTCTCATGCGTTCCACACCCCAAGTGCGTAGAGAAACACTAATCTTTAGAGATTGTGCCTTGAAAACCAGACATCATCATCGTCATGCATAATGGGATACTATAGTGACGGCTCAAACCCTTCCAATTCCAAGAAACCATGATGATAACAGGAGAAACCGAAACAAACACAAACACAAACAGAATCAGAAAGAAGAAAGGTACGTTGTTCCCAAATTAGAAGCGATGGAATTGAAATTATAGATTGGCTATGCTAGTACCAAATTACTACAGCATCGGGTATCCAAATCCAAGAAAATATAGAGCACTACACAATGGAATTGAAATATTGTCTAGGATCAAACTTGCAATTTATTGCAACAAAGTAAGTTCTTCATATGTTCATATTTTATCATAAAGGTGTATCCATGGTCAAGCTACAATGGCACCGTTGGTTCTTTGGACATGGCTCCTGGAAATCAAGCCTAATACCATCCTCTGCATTCTAAGAGTCTGAAAAAACAATTGAAGAAGCTGAGAATTCGACGTTGACAGATGACCGGGGCCATCCCTCTAGTAAAACAAAAAAATATTCTCCCAAGGATTTTTGTGGCTGCCAAAGCATTGGAAAGTAGAAAGAATCATTTTTTGCAAGGCGCTTCCATGTTGAAGCAAAAACCTTGCAAACTTAATCACACTCTCAAATATCATATCTTCGTAAAGGTGAATGTTCACCACCTTACCATGTGAGTAGAGTGTCTAATAAGTAATTACAGGATTGTCATTTTCTGGTTACCTTAAGGCGTAGAAGTAATGTAAACACACACACATGAAAGAGAATTTTAGAAATATAAAATTAAAGTTATGCCACAGGCTCACAACTTACAGCATTGTCTTCTCGACCATTTACGTCAATTTTGAGAGAATGGAGCAGGGGAGAGCTCTTGAATAGGCAAGCTAGCCCTGGGATATCTGGTTTTTGCAAAGAACCAAAGGAAATGTGCATGGTCTTAACTTTCATAAGTGAGAACCGTAGGCCACCTCCATAATAAATTTCAGACAAAATCTGCAAAATTAAATAAGCTACATAAATGTACGACGACAAAAAAGAAAGAGAGAATGCCATAAGTGTAAGTAGGAAAACTTGGTGCGGTATCTATGTAGATCATAACCAAGATCTCTGGCATGTCCAAACAATACAAAACCATATATACAATATTTTTACACACATACGTGTATGTATATATATATATATATATATAGAATACAAGGTGCTCCAAATATCTCAGCGTACACTCCTCATAAGTGTAACTTTATCTTACATTGCCGGTCCCCCGGTCCCAAGCCCGGATAAAGGAGGGGGAGGGCGTTAGATAGTCAACAGCCGGCACTCCTAGGTTACGTCGAATCCTTATGAAAATGAATCCAGAACGAAATCGCGCTAAAGCTAGGGCGTCACCCGTAAGTGGCGCGCTGTGTGGCCCAAGCACAGTGATGAATGAGCAAGGGTCGCTGTATCTTCATCGGCACCCGGATGCAGTGTTAAATGAGCAAGAGGATCATAGAAACTTCTTTTTGAACAACTCCACTCAAAGTTGTTTGGAAGCATATGCTCCTATCAACTTTACACAAGACACACAAAAGAAGTACTTTGATCCTATTAGACGGGGGAGGGTGAAGAAGCTAGGACAAAAGGATAGAGTTCAAGAGAGTAGAATGCGTTTAGGAACGTGGAATATAGGAACCTTAATGGGAAAATCTATGGAAGTAGTGGAAGTTATGGTGAGGAGAAGGATAAGTATTATGTGCCTACAAAAGGCAAAGGTCTAGAAAACTCAGGTTTTAAACTTTGGTATTCGGGCAAATATAGAACGAGAAACGGTGTTGGCATCATCGTGGATAAGACCTTGACACAAGATGTTGTAGATGTCAAAAGGGTAGGAGATAGAATTATGGCAATCAAGATTGTAATAGGATAAGAACTCATCAATGTGATTAGTACGTACGCACCTCAAGTAGGGTTGGATACGAGTTTGAATGAGAAATTTTGGGAAGATCTTGGAGACTTGGTGCAAGGAATTGCTCAGACGGAGAAGGTATTTATAGGAGGAGATTTAAATGGACATGTGGGCAAGGAGACATGCAACTAGGTTTTCATGGTGGTCATGGTTTTGGGGAGAGAAATAAGGATGGGGAAGCCATCTTGGATTTTGCAATGACATATGATCTGCCAACACCTTATTTAAGAAGAAAGAAGAACATGTGATCACCTAAAAGAGTGGGTCGGCAAAAACACAAATAGATTTTCTTTTAATGAGGAAAGGGGATCGTATAACTTGTAAGGATTGCAAAGTTATACCGGGAAAGAGCTTGGCTAATCATCATCGCTTGTTGGTGATGGATGTAAATATCAAAAGAGAGAGAGAAAAAATAATAAGACCTGGAAGTGTCCAAGGACTAGATGGTAGAATCTAAAAGGAGAAAAACAAGCCATTTTCAAAGAGAAAGTAATCACCCAATGCGTGTGGGATATAGAGGGGGAAGCTAGCCAAATGTGGGATTACATGGCTAGTTGCATCCGAAAAGTAGCAAAAAAGGTATTAAGAGAGTCCAAAGGCTTTGCTCCACACCAAAAGGAATCTTGGTGGTGGAATAAGGAGGTACACACAAAGGTGAAGGCTAAGAAGGAATGTTGTAAAGCCTTATACAAGGATAAAACCGATGAATATGGTGAAAGGTATAGAATAGCGAAGCAGGAGGCGAAGAAAGCTGTGAGAGAATCTAAGCTAGTGGCCTATGATGATATGTATAGGCGACTAGATACTAAAAAATGAGAGTTGGATATCTATAAACTAGCTAGAGCAATGGAAAAGAAGACAAGAGACCTAAACCAAGTGAGATGCATCAAGGATGAGGATGGAAAAGTTCTTGCTACAGAGAACGGGGTCAAAGACAGATGGAGAGGTTATTTTCATGATCTTTTCAATGAAGGACATGAAATGAGTACTTCTTTGAGGGAGTTGAGTAACTCAGAAGAGTGTATAAACTACTCATTTTACAGCCGAATCAGGAAGGAATAAGTGGTTGTAGCTTTGAAAAAGATGAAGCATAGAAAAACAGTGGGCCAAAATGATATACCAATCGAAGTGTGGAAAGTCTTGGGAGAGACGGGTATAGCATGACTCACATACCTTTTCAATAGGATTTTGAAAACGAAGAAGATGCCAAATGAGTGGTGCAAGAGCACTTTGGTGCCTATCTACAAGAATAAGGGTGACGTACAAAATTGCATAAACTATATGAGTATTAAGCTAATGAGTCATACAATGAAGCTCTAGGAGAGAGTCATTGAGTATAGATTGAGGCAAGAGACACGGGTTTCAGACAACCAATTCGTATTCATGCCAGGGCGCTTAACCATGGAGGCAATCTATCTCTTATGAAGATTGATGGAAAGATATAGATTTGGAAAAAGCATATGATAGGGTCCCAAGAGACATTCTTTGGAGGATTTTAGAGAAGAAAATAGTACAAGTAGCATATATCCGAGCTATAAAGGATATGTATGATGGAGCAAAGACGGCCGTAAGAACTCATGAAAGAGAAACCAAAAGCTTCCCCATAACTGTTGGGTTACATCAAGGCTCATCCTTAAGTCTTTACCTTTTTGCATTGGTAATGGATGAGTTAACATGACATATTCAAAATGATATTCCTTGGTGTATGCTTTTCGCAGACGATATAGTGTTGATAGATGAAACTCAGGAAGGGGTAAATACGAAGCTTAACCTTTGGAGAGAAGTGTTGGAATCTAAAGGTCTTCGCCTAAGCTGATCAAAGACAGAATATATGGAGTGCAAGTTCAGTGCAAATGGAGGCCAAAATGAGTTAGGGGTGAGGATCGGAGATCAGGAGGTACCAAAGAGCGACTGCTTTCGTTACCTAGGATCTATCTTGCAAAAGAACGGAGAATTAGATGGAGACCTCAACCATAGAATACAAGCTGGATGGATGAAGTGGAAGAGTGCATCTGGCGTGTTGTGTGACCGTCGTATGCCACTGAAGCTCAACGAAAAATTTTATAGGACGACAATAAGGCCGACGATGTTGTATGGCACAGAATGTTGGGCGGTGAAGCATCAACACGTACATAAAATGGTTGTGCGGAGATGAGGATGCTTTGTTGGATGTGTGGGCACACAAGAAAGAATAAGATTAGGAATGAGGATATTCGAGGTAAAGTAGGAGTAGCTGAAATTGAAGGAAAGATGAGAGAAAATCGGTTACGGTGGTTTGGACATGTGTAAAGAAGGCCTACTGACGCTCTAGTTAGAAGATGTGACTACGGGACAGAGGTCCATGGCCGAAAGGGTAGAGGAAGACCCATGAAAACTTTGGAAGAGACTCTAAGAAAAGACTTAGAGTACTTGGATCTAACGGAGGACATGACACAAAACCGAGCGCAATGACATTCTAAGATTCATATAGCCGACCCCACTTAGTGGGAAAATGCTTTGTTGTTGTTATTGTACATCCCTCATAAGTGTATTTTTCCTTCTAGCTTCGAGTACACAATGAGATTTTTGGTGTGCCAATAACAACACCCCAAATATATACAATATATGTATTACATATATATCCTTCAAAACCTTATGGCTTGGAGGAGAAACCTACAAAGTAATGCATTTTATTTTAAAGCTAACTACAAAATACAAGGTTTGGGGTTACTTTCTATTTGAGAAACTACAATAAGAAAATACCAAACAATAGAATGTTTGGGCATTCCATTAAGTCTCAACATAGCGGGAAAAAACTGGTTTGATTGAGTTCCAAAAGTGGACCCATGCACTTGCCCATTTAGACATTTAACAGAAGCACAAACAGTTTAGCTAGGGTGGCTGCAAGTGTAAACATTTTAATGTCTACGTAGTAAATTGAAATACGCACATTTGAAAGTGGCCTCAAAGCTCGGGGCGAATTTTGTATTCAGCGCTTTATTTTATATTTTATGGAAAATAAACTAAATAATAAATGCATGTTTGATGACTGGAGATGGATCGGTTGGGCTAGAACCAATGAACTGCACAGCTTCTCCAGAATTAAATTTTAGTAAAAATTGGCCACAAGAATTGCCCACAGGACCGTCTTTGAGATTTTAGGAGTCCTATGCGAAATTTATAAAAGGGCTCCTTTTTAAGATATTTTTTTTAAATTTGACAATATATTGATACTAGAAAATAATAACTTAAATTAAAACAACCTTTAGGACTCATTGATTTTAAGTTTACAAGTGTCATTAAATAAGTAAAAAGAGTTACAAACAGAACATTCACTAAATAATAAAAAAACAGTTTAATCTTAAGCAATCAAATAAAGAAAAAAAAAGCTTCAAAAACTCTAACTTTAGAGTTTCACTTGAATATATAGCATTATTATATAATTAATAAAATTGAAAAGAAAATCCTTGTTTAAGGTGTTGTTATTAGCACTCCTAATATCTCATTGTGCATTACAAATTTTTATATTTAGAAAGAAAAAAAATTACACTTATAAAAGTGCACTATAAAATTGTAAAGTGCTAATAAAAGTATTTTTTTTAATATATAACATTATTACATATAAATATAAGATACCAAAATTTTTTGGGGCCCTCTGCAATTGCACATTTCGCTCCCCCTCAGTGTCACCTCTGATTGCCCATAATAAGATGCATTTGCTTGATTGGAATTCACAATGAATGGAAAGAAATCAAATGGAAAGCAGTTAGAACTCCCTAGAAAATCCTCCATTTTCTGGTCTGATTTAAGCAAAGGTGTTCTTCGTATAATATTCACTTACAGGCTATAAAAAAAGAACTGGTCAATTAAGATGTTAATTGATTTGGCAACTTCACTGGTTCAAAAACATCCGAGCAGGCTAGCATATTTGCAATTGTACAAGTCTCCAAACAAGTAGAGAATAAAACTGATAGAAAAACTAACCCGGAGATAATCAGGGCCTATGCAAAGGTTCTCAACTTCGGATAATGCACAGAGAAGATTGACAGCAACTTTCCTTTTCGTCATTCCGCTATTGGGCTGAAGCCAACCAGAGAGGTTCGCTGTTCTCAGGGTAGGGAAATTCTGGATGAAAATTATCTCAATGTTGAAATTAGCAACCCATTTAAAGATTTTCAGATTTGGGGCAAAAATGTTGACCCAATTTCCATTGTTGTTTCGGTTGAAACAACTTTTTAGATGAGTTATTCCTTGACAATCCATTAACCTCAAATTCTCAAGAAAAAGGAATGAAGAACCTGAAAATAAACACCCAACTGAAGCACTGATATGATCTGTAAGTAGTGATTAGCTTAATCACTATTAAGGGTTTAATTCTTGGGATTATTAGGCTTATTTCTATTTTAGTGTAGTTTGTTATAATTGTCTAGCTGGCATGATAAGTTGTAACTTGTATAAGAGCACTAGCTCTTAGTATTGTGGGACATCATCCTTCTCGAATCCTGGTTTCCCTCATGTGCACGCCCACTCGACCCGTCTTCCTGCCATGGATGCAAGCCTCTTGGCAGCAATCGACTCATTCGAAGCTTCGATACGCTCGATGCGCGCTGCGTTCCGTGAAGCTATAGATTTTGCTCTGGCACCCATCCGCCGTGAAATTGCTTTACTCCGCCGTGACTTGGTTCTCGGCGTCGAGGGAGATTCTGATCCAGCCTCAATGTGTTCTAAGGAAGCTGAATCGATTAAGGCAGGTCACCAGAAACTTCAAAAACTTGAGACGCACGACGGAGACGGTAACCCACTGCGAATCCCGTCGACAATCCAAGACCATTCCATTCCACCATTGCTCTTATCGTTACCGATGTTGAGAGCATTTGCAAGTTATCTGGTCAATCCCCAATTGAAAGAGTATGTGGCAGCCACAATTCCACTACAACATTTTCAGAAACCTATGCCTATTGCGACAGTGACCACAGTGCCGTTCCCATTTTCAGCAATCGTTGGCAAAACTGCGGCCTTATCTCAACTAGCAAACCATGACGCCAATGATACCAGCAACATTAAGGGCTATGGAGACCACATGAGTGTCAAATTACAGATTATTCGCCTCTGCAAGCAGCCGTCAAAGAATACAAACACCACCAAACGTAGACATGAGGTATTGAGATCTTTGATTTACAAATTTAAAAATCGGAAGGCCATGTGGCATTGGTTTTTCCATAGTTCCCTTTCGTGTTATACTGATGACAAGGTGGACATGAATGATGCTTATTTGAATGAGATAAATGGTTGGGTCGGCATGTATGAGGTTGGCAAGTTTGTGATTGTTAGGAATGCAAAGAAAGTGTTTGATGAAATGCCGAAGAGAGAGTGTGAGAATATTATCAATCTACATGCTGATTTCTCTGTGTTGTTCCCTACTAACCTTGACTTTCGGTCGGTATGGGATCCTGGAGATCCATTGGCTCAAGTTGTAAAACTGATGCTCTATCTTCAGTGCAAGGAGGGCAAACGCATGGGTAAAAAACAGTCATGCTTTTGTTCGAGGCATTGTGGTGGTGACTGGCATCACACAGCTATGCCATCATTAGTATTTTGGGTTGTAGTTAGGAGGGTTGGGACATGGGAACCACCCCATGCTAATCAGTACAACTTACAGAATGTCACAAGAGAAAAGCACAAGGATAATCTTTTCGAGGTTCAAAGACTTTTGCACTTGACTACTCTTGGCAACTCTGAGTTGCACATTGCCACTTTATGGCAGATGCTCAAGCCTTTTTGGAATGCATCAACCATTACAAACTACATAATGGAAATTGAGTTCTTGTGGGAAAAGGATATCAAAGTTGCTCTGTGGGGAGACAATACCACTTCCTTAATTTTTTCAGCTTTTGAGTTTTGGCTTGTGGTAGAACACACTAAGGGCATCTTCAAGCAACAATGGCTTTCATTAACATTTTTCTAAGGTTACATTGGAGGCTATTATGGCTAAGGCAGGGTCTCAATGGTATGTCCCATATCAAAAAACTCAATTCTCCATTTTAAAAGCTCCATGGAAGTCAAGCTCTGTCTCTCCAAGTTACATGGCTCACCAACCTAACATCAACCAGAAAATTAGGGTGATTCTCATTGACTGGCTTATTAAGGTCCATTACAAGTTTGAGCTTATAGATGAGACATAATTCCTTGCCGTACATCTTATAGACAGGTTCTTAGAGTGCCAAATAGTGTTCGGCCAGAAGTTTCAATTGGTTGATGTGACAACCACGCTATGGAGAAATGCTCGACAAGGGAGTCAATCCAGATGAGTTTACCTATGTTTTGTTGAGGGTGAAAAGATTCACGAGGGACATTCCAAGCTATCAGTTTATAATGAAGACGTTGAGTGATGCTGGGAAACTTGATAAGGTGCTTAATGTGGTAGATACAATGCGGGATGATGATGGGGTTGAATTCTTTAACAATCTAATTACAAAGGCTATGTTGTTTCTGAACTTCGCTAGTGAGTCTTCTGATGTTTTCAAATCCACATATCATGAAGTTGCTGAGAAATATAAGAAAGAGACATAAGCTTTATCATTGGAGATCTCAAGGTTGTAGTCACTGACGGCATCCAAGAGTACATCAAGTACAGAAAATATGTGTGGCTGGAGTTTTATGCTCATTGGTGTGGACACTGTAAGAAGCTTGTTCCAATTTTGGATGAAGTTGCTGTCTCATATGAAAATGATTCCAATGTCGTTATTGCAAAATTACAAGCCACTGCAAATGGTGTGCCAAGTGACTTCGATGTCAAATATTACCAACTACCTCAACGCCTGCAAGATCAAATGCTTGCACACTTGTGTCTGAAGTTCAGAACGGACTCAGAAGATCTGTAGCAACAAGAACCCCTTGATATGGTGTACTTATTTCTTGGGGTTTCAAATGACTTGCTTTTTCAGTGGGTCTCTGCGATGAAAGCTGGAGTTTATGCCTTCTTTTAACATCTTGCTCAGTTTTATAAGATCATTGTTTATTCAGACTACTCATATATGTATGTAGATCATGTAATGGAGAGATTGGACACTAAGCATTGTGTAACACATAAGCTGGGAAAGGCTGCCACTATGTATCAGATTGCAGAAGAGACCTATACCACCCAGACTGCTGTATTGGAAACTACTATGTCTACACCAGTCTTTGTTCAAGGATCTTCGAATTCTGTGTGCAATCGGTATCAACTCAGGGCGGTAGTGTATACTGCTGATGAGGGTTTGGAGTCCATAACTGACACAGAGACTGAATTACAGCTGAAGGAGTTAGCTGAGTATGCCTTTTATGGTACAAATTCTAATCAGCCAGTTCAAATCATGAAAGTGATGGTTCTGCGATTGATTTGCTTGTCAATTTTGTTGGACTCTGGAGACACAAGATTTTGTCAAATTCGAAGTGCAGCAACAGTGACAACCCAATTGGACCATTGCAGAAATAAAACAAGTTGTTCTTTCTTTAACCTTGAGGACAAGGTTGTTCTTTAAGGGGGGATAATGATATGATCTGTAAGTAGTGATTAGCTTAATCACTATTAAGGGTTTAATTCTTGGGATTATTAGGCTTATTCCTGTTTTAGTGTAGTTTGTTATAATTGTCCAGCTGGCATGATAAGTTGTAACTTGTATAAGAGCACTAGCTCTTAGTATTGTGGGACATCAGAATTTACAAACAGAAATACAAAACCAAAAAACAATTCAAGAGCTCTACTCTCTCTCTCTTTCTTCCCTCTCCCTCTTTATCCTTTGTGACTTGCAGGTTGATTAAGGGGTTAGAGAATTGGGGTCGTATCGAGCACTCTCCCAGATCTCCATAAATATTAAACGTAAGGAGCGAAGCGAACACATACCACTCATAGCCCCGACATAAGAAGATGGAAACCTGAACTGTGAGTTTGAAATTGTTGGGCTATTGCCCATCAGATTGAGGCTCCTCACTGAATCACAGTTGAACACACAGCTAGGCAAATCGAACTTGTCACCCAAACTAATTTCAAGTGTAAGTTTTTCAATGTTATGCCATACCACCCAATCAATGCAATCATGCAAACAAGAGCAACTCAAATGACCCTGAACCCTAAACACCTTTATCTTAGAGTTTTGGTCGCGGCGTTGCAGTAATGAACTTATGAATTCAAAATTCATTTTCCGGGATTTCAAGGGGTTTATGCTGTAGAAGTCTAGGATAGGAAAGGATGCCCATAGAGAACTCCATCTTCGAGATAAAACACTGGTTCGTGCAACAAATTTGATGGGTAAAAAGGAAAGTATATGGTGCTGTATGTCAGCCGGAAGACCACTGATTCTATCACTACTGCTTCCATTATTGCATGTCTTTTCTTCCTCTATAATGTTTGCACCAATGGTTTCCATGGTTAATTTTTCAGGGTAACCAACCAAATTTTGATTCTTTCTTTCAGATCTTGTTTCAACTTTCAAAAGGAAACGAAAAGATCAAAATATCAGGGTTTTCTTTGGGTTTTTGAGACTTACCTTTCCATGGCTATCCAAATCGAACTCACACAGTGACATGCAAGACATCAAATCCGCAAACCCACATTTTGATTGTTCAACTTTTGAGTGATTAGCGATTGTTTGCCGTCCAAATTGAAGGAAAATCTCGAGGGTTCTTCCGAATTATCGCTGTGGCGCCATCCCCGTTCTCGGCTTGGCCAGGTGGAAAGTGTTTTGGGTTGGTACCGCAGGCCGGGTAACAATGAAGAGAAATGGTTAACAGAGATTCGATTCTTTTATTTTTTTCTATCCTTTTTTTTTGTTATATAAACGATATATATATTTGACAAAAAAAAAACCGATATATATATATATATATGTTGGTTCAGAATTTGAGGTAAGTCATAATTTGAGTAAATTGTAGCAATGATCTCTCAACTTTAACTCAATTAAAATAATAGCTTCTCAACTAAAAATCAACTGTAGTGGTGCAACTCAAGTGGGTTGGGCGGGTTGGAAGGTCAACCCAATCCTAACCCAACTTTTACAATTTGGGTTTGGGTTCGGGTTGGGTTACATTCGGGTTTATTTGGGTTCGGGTTTAATTGGGTTACAGTTTACTTGGGTTGGTTTTTGATTGCCCAAGTTTTACAAGTTTAATCTTGTAACAACTTAGTTTCCAAGAATTCCTAAAAAAATTAAGTCAAGCGACATCAAAGCTAGCTAACTCTAATTTCATAAATCAATCTACTATAAAGCTTTAGGATTTAGAGACTACGAATATGGGTTGACTAATCAAAGCCTCTTATTTCCTAATAGCTTAAGTAATTATAAAGGGTAATTTATTAAAAAATTATTAGAAAGGGCATTGGTTTTTGGACTTGGCACACTTGGGTGTAGTATGAACATTAATTTATATGGGTTACAATTTGGTGAGATTGGGTTTGGTTAGTCGGGTTAGGTTAGGTTAGGGATGGACGGGCAAATGATCAACCTAACTCAACTCAATCAATGAACGAGTTGAAATTGCATTGGGTTCGGGTGGGTTATAACTAAAAAAAAACTTGCTTGTTTTGGTTTAAAGTCGGGTTGGACATGGATGGGTTCGGATTGACCCAACCCAAGTTGCACCCCTACTCAACTAAAAATTCATTACCATTGGTCCATCAACCTTAATCCAATTGGAGAAATGGTCCCTCAACTTTAACCCAATTGAATCAATGGCCCCTCAACTTTAACTCAATTGTAGCAATGATCCTTCCAACATAACTCATTTTGACAAAATTCTGTCGAAATTGATGAAAATGACCATAGCTACACATTTTGATGAGTTGAGGGACCCCAATTGTACCAATGTCCTTCCAACATAACTTATTTTGACAAAATTCTAATGAAGTTGATGAAAATAATCATAGCTACACATTTTGATGAGTTGAGGGACCAATGGTAACAGATTTTTAGTTGATGGACCATTGCTCCAATTTGATTAAAGTTGAGGGACCATCGCTATAATTTACTCTAATAATTTAGTATCAAATTCATTATTCACAAGTTAAAACCTACCAGTTGACCAGAATATCATTTGACTATCCAAATTCCAATCCTTTAAATTAAGACGTTGGAAGTATGGAAGATTTCTTTGAAAGACAATTTTTTCACGTAAATTTTAGACCTGGTAATTTGTTGCACGACCCATTAACAGGACACGTAAACAACACAAAAATAACAGATTTCGGGTCAACACAATAACTGATCGGGTCTGTAAACACGGAAATTCCTGCGATGAATGAGACAAGAACACGTGTACAAAATAATATTTGTATTGATGATTTAGGGGTTACAATCTCTTCTACAAATTTAGTCTCTGATTCTATCTTTGTAATGGGTGGATTTGATGTCGTTGATCCAAAGGGCCGTCGGGGCTTGATCTAGGGATGAACGAATGATGAATGATGAACACTTTATTCAAGGGCCGTGGGGGAGGGCTTGATCTTGAATTAGTGGAAGTTCTTCAAGGACCGTTGGGGCTTGCTTTTGAATGAGGATTTGACGAAGAACGAAGAGAGCTTTCTTGATCTTTCGGGATTTGCTTGGGAGCTTTGGAGTTTCAAAGCTTCAAGGTTGTGGTGTAAGGTGAATTGGTTATGAATTGGTGTCTAAAATGAATGCCTTGGCCTCCTATTTATAGAATTCCAAAACTTGATTTTTTGGATTTAAATAATTAGATGAAATAAATCATTTCTGCCAGGTGTTGACACATGTCCTGTTTGATGACTTTTCCGATTTATTTTGATTTTTCGTTTAGTCACATGCTATGTGTAAAATTTATGTGACATATAAACGTTGAAATTTTAATTATTGATCAACATTTATTTTACCGAAATTTCGATGTCTACAAATGTCTCCACTTCAAGGCGCGTCGTATACATGTGCTTGTCATGTGTAGAAGATGCGTTTTGAAGTCCCTTACTGCAGATGTTGATCTAAGGGCCGTTGAGGCTTGATCTTGAACTGGGTTGGTAATTTTTCAAGGGCCGTTGGGGCTTGATCTTGCACTTTGTTTGAAATTTCTTCAAAGGCCGTTGAGGCTTGATCTTGAAGGTTGAAATTTGACCACAAGGAGCTTCATGTGGTAGATGATCTTTTGCTTTGGTAGTGGGTGAATCGACACGTATTTTGTTGCGCTTGTTGACTTTCCATAGCTTTGATCTTGAACTGGTTCGGGGGATTTTCTGGTTTCCTCCAATTGTTGACTTTCCACATGTTTATTCTTGAACTGGGTTGGAGGATTTTCTGGTTTCCTCCAATTATTGACTTTTCACAGGCTATTCATGAACTGGGCTGGAGGGTTTTCTGGTTTCCTCCAAAGGATTTTCCACAGACTTAATCTTGAACTGGATTTGATTCAAGGGTGGTGGCCACTTGATCTTGAATCGGACTTGTGATTTCTTTAAGGGCCATCGAGGCTTGATCTCGAACTTAAACATGACCACGAGCAGTTTCAGGACATGCATGCTTTGAAAGATCAAGGAAGTTCGCAACATTTTCATATGAACCCTGAGCAGTTTGGTCAACGATATGATCTTCAAGATCGATGGGCTCTTCTTCCAGTTGGTGACTTGATCTTTAAGGATTATCGAGACTTTGCTCTTTGGCGATAGTGCCAGCGAAAGATTGTTGAAGCTTCTCGAGCTCTTTGATTATAGCAACGATGGCAAGCTTGGATTTGACTTAGACCCTTCCGTCTGGATTATGCAGTTCTGCCGAGAAGGGTGTTCTGCCATAATGATTTGTTTCGGCTCATCGTGGTGCGTTTTTCTTTGCTTGTTTCTTTCGCCTAGCCGAAGTGGTGCGCAACCTTTTGCCATTAAATGGTCATTCAGAGCATCACTTTTCAGCCACTCATCCATGCTTGGCAGCTTCAGTGTAAAGAGCCAACACCATATCAACTGTTTTGAAATATTCGCTAAGGAAATTCGAGATCCGTCAACAGTTGAAGATGAGTACTCGAGAGCAACGCTAGGTAAGCAACCAGACAAAGGTTCCGGGTAATCAGTGAAGGAAAAATTTTGTCCTAGCTAAGAACAAGTAAGAACATTTGAATACATATGCAAACTATTAACACATTAAAGTAGGCATGCATTCAAAAACAATTCATAAAACCCATGACATTCAAAGCCTAGTATATGGTGAACCAAAAAAGACTCTTTAACAACATTAAAGAGAAGTAAAGATTTAGAGTTTCTTTACCCTTGAAGCTCATCCTTGTTTACACAAGGGATTCACCCAAGTGGAGGGCCTTCAAGTCACCTCCAAGCTACTTGAATCTTGCTTGTGATTTTCCCCTTTTAGTGCTCCTTTGCTCCTTGAGGATGTGAGGAAAGGATCTCCAAAACACCAAAGGTTTGGTGTCTCTAAGTCTCCACACCAAGGGTGAGGTATGAAGATGAAATGGATGACTTAGAGAAGAAAAGATTGCTAGCTAAATCTCCTCTAAGTGGCCAGCCTCTTTGTAGAGAGAAAGAGAGAAAATGTTTCACCTCTTTGCCTCAAAGAAAACCCTAATGAAAATAAAGCTATAAAGTTGCTTTTATACTTCATTACAAGTGAGTGGCAAACTTGTAATTAATCCAAGTTTGCTCCATTCACCCTAATGGCCGGCCTTACCTTGTTATTGGGCTAATTTGCCGATTTTGTTTTAGTTGTCATACAACTTAAACATAATGGGCCTTGTGGACCAAAACGCTTTTGGGCCCCGAAACCCAAAACCAACTTAAAAGCCCAATACGAACCTTTCGTAAAATTAATTAACTAATTTAATTAATCTTTGACCATTCTTCAATTAAAAAATTTAATTGCATATCCATTTCATTTAATTTCTTCACTATCGCCCTTACTCGGTGTACGATCCATTAGGTTCCAATTAGCGAGGTAGTGGGCGATTGTTACTCTTAACAATCGATTGTGAATTGAAACCACATTTCAATTCTCCCTTAAAATTAGTGTTTGCTAATCATTAGGGCTTCCACAAACCATGAGTGACACCTAGCAGTATGTCATGTTTACCCAAGCTAAGTAGAAGTGGTTGGAGAACCTATCCAGTTACAATTACAATGCAATACGGTCATTCTCTAATACAATACTCTTAATCACATTGTTTGAATGATAGTTTGTTTCATGTCTACTATCCAATGTGATACTTATCTATATGATTCAATTGAATATGATTTGGAACAAACTTCCTAAGTCATATTCATATGCTTTGGCCAAAGACTTTCGAATCATATCTTAGAGTATTCTCCTTCCACCATGGAAGGTTAGAGATCCCTTGTTGTGCATTCATATGCCTACACGACTAGATAGCTTGACCCCACAATGTCGTGGACATTCCAATGGAATGCCTTTAACATGATCAAAGATTAAGGACCTAACCATTAGACATCTATGATGCCTCAGGTCAAAGGACTACTTTGCATATTGCAACTCTCGAGTTCTTACATGACATGTATGTTCGAACTCTCTTTTGATCGTTGTTCAGTGTACTCGATTACTCTTTCGAGCACCTATGTGTTTGCCTTAGTGTCCAACACTAAATGACTTGAGACTTGTCATACTCACGCTTGAGTCGACATAACACATACTAATCTTAGCGGATTGTCAATGCCCAATTGGCAATCCTATGGCTAGGAACGTTTTAGGAATGAACATAAGAGAAAGGTCTTGTTAATCTAACTTACTTAGATCACTTATCTCTTAGATCAAATACATTCCTTGGATTCCCTTATTGCTTAAACACATGATACAATAAATAGTGATTAACAATAAGCTTTGCCCTTCATTAAACATATAAACGTTTAATACAATAAGTATTCCAAAAGCTATTACATCAAATGAGTGGCTTTGTGGGCATACTTCCAACAATTAGTTCCTGATCGGACGTTTAATTTCAAGTTCCGACTGATTGCTTCCTTTCTCCTTGTTCTGCAGGCAAGAACAAGGGCAAAGGAAAGGATAGGGAAAAAGCATGATATGAGATACCTTTGCTTTCAACCCTGATGATATGAGATACTTTTGCTTTTGAAGAAGTAGCGGATGATCAACACATGTATTTGTTGAGTTTGTCTCCACATGCTTCGATGCATCATTTTCACTCGCCTCTTCTGTTCTCCCGGCAGATGTGGTATCTTCTCTAGAAGTATAAGATGTTGAGATAATGGGTACTTTGATAGCAGTGATAGGTGAACAATCAGGAAAGGTTCCAAGCAGTCGGTTCCTTACCAGGAGCTTGAGTGGAGGTTCCGACATATTGCTTTCTTTATCCTTGTCTTTGTAGGTAAGAACAAGGACAAAGGAAATGACAGGGAGAAAGCATGCTATGAGATACTTAAGAACAAGGACAAAGGAAATGACAGGGAGAAAGCATGCTATGAGATACTTTTGCTCTCAACCCCAGTGATATGAGATACCTTTGCTCCGGTGTGACTTGGTTGAAGAGGCGTTTCCAAGGAGGAAGAAAATTGAGTGTGTCAAGAGGTTTTAGTTGGAGATGTATTCTTGGTAAGGAAGAAGAGTTAGGCGTTTGTATTTTCAGGGAGGAAGAAAACTGAGTTTTGGTTGCGGATACATTCTGCAAGGAAGAAGAGAAGTTGGATATGTGTCTTGCTATAGAGGATGAAGGTCGAATTATATGGTGAGCTCTCAACAGCAAGTGGCAGGGTGGATGTGGCCTTGTCTCCCATGATTTGTCGGCCAAAAGTCGGGTAGGTGGGTATGATGGACTCCACACGTTTTCAACTTTGTCAGTGATCTCTGACAAAGTTGCATGTGATAGCCGAAAGCTGAAACTACGTCTGAAAAGTGTTGACGGATTTTACGTAGGAAAATCTGGGTTTTGAAATTCGAAGAGTGGTGTCTCTTCGATTGTTTTTTTTTAACAAGTGGTTATGTTGCCTCTTCTTTTTAAAGAGGTGTCAATCGTTTTGAACCTGCACACTTTGAAGATTGCCCGCCTTTGAAAATTGTCTTTGCTGTATTTCTGAGATTTTTACTCACTCCAACCCTGTTCTTTTACCATCTTTTTGGAAATGGCTAACCCATCTAACATTTGTTTAGATTTGAGTCTCAACAGTGACGCAGGTGCACCGCGTCAGGGTAATATATGGCGCCTGTCCTTCTCATCTTCTAATGGCCCTCTTACAATTGAAGACTCTGTAATGAGGGATGCAGCAACGGCTACGGTTGTAGCTAGGAACCTTATCACTCCTAAAGATAATAGGATACTTTCACGACGGTTCGATGAATTAGTTGTTCGAGAGTCACAGGCTCTTAGTGTCCAGTGTGCGAACTCTGTTTCCAACATGGGCCAACGCTTACTTGTTCGAACTCGCCAGGTTGAATCATTGACAGCCGAGGTGGTAGCTCTTAATCAAGTGATCAGACAGTTGAAGCACGAGAATAGAGAGTTGCACGTGCTTGCAAATAATTATTCGACGAGCATGAAGAGGAAGCTTGATCAGTTGCTGGACTCTGAAGGTCGGATTCAAAGTGACAATCGAAGATTTGTGGATGTATTCCAGAGGCACCTTTTGCCTTCGTCATCTGGAGTTCGACCAAGTATTGCGGCCCCGAATAATCCATCACCAGTGCCTCCCTCTTCCAGGGTTCCGCCGAGTACTAAGGCTTCAAGTACTGAGGCTTCACATAAGTGACTTTTATGAAGGCTTCCTTTTTTTTTTTTTTTTTTTTTGCGCACTTGTAATTTCTTAGAGATATCAATGGACATGCTTTATTTTATTCAGTATGTTGTGCTAAAACGTATATCTGACTAAGATGTGTTACTCCTTTTTTATTTTTTGTATTTTTTATATAGATGGTGCCTGATGCACACTATTCTTTTACCCCCTATTATGTCTCCACCACCCTTTTCACTTTTTATTTTTATTTATTTTTATTTTTTTTTAATTAGACGGAAAACCTTCTTCCTTTCAATCATTATGTCTCCACCATTTTTCACTTTTTTTTTTTTAATGACGGAAACCTTTCTTCCTTTCAATCATTATGTCTCCACCATTATTTTATTTTTTTATTTTTTTAGATGGTGCCTGATGCATCCATGTCTCCATTCTTGACTTGCTAATAGTAGCATGCATCATGACCTGTCTTTCTTGCTTATTATCATTTCCTTTGGATGGTGCTTGTCAATCACTTCTTTTCTTTGCTTTCGGTGATGCTGGCACAATCATTACTTCTCATTTTGGTTTTCTTTTCCAAGCACGGGTGGTCATTTGCACAGTCACGGACCAGCGTTTTGAATAGCCACAACATTTCATTTGTTTCTCCGGGGACATTTATATATATATATATATAGGATTGCTCATTTGCTTGTACACTCATTATACAGCTTCAACCACTGCGTTGCTTGCTGCCTTGTATCACCACTACACCATTGTCTAGCAATCATGCGCTGCTGCTTTTACTTGGTGAGTCACATGAGTATATACACATATATATACATATATATACATATATATATATATACGGAAAGCTGTTGTTGTAGTTTGCTTTATCACCGTGCATACATACATATATGTAATATAATGTGCTGTGCCCTCTGCAATTCCTTCATGCTGCTTTTACTTGGTGAGTCACATGTGTGTGTGTGTGTGTGTGTATATATATATATATATGTCTTTTGAGCCGTGCATACCATTTTCATCTTTTGAGCCATGCATATATGTATATATATATTTGTCCCATCACCATCACCATTTGCATCTTTTCAAGCCATATATATATATATATATATATATATATATATATATATATATATATGGAAGTTGATCGTCCCGTGACCATCTCCATTCCGTGCACTTGTCCCATCACCAAACCGTGCACACATATGTCTATATATATAACATAATATAATGTGTTTTTTTTTTTTTTTTTTTACACAATGTGTGTGTCCCCACTGATGGATTTCTTTGTTTGTAATGTCAGGAATCTTTAATCTTGAGAAGGCAGAGCTTGACGCCAGGATCTTCGCGAAGCTTTTAGAGCCGTGGTAGCAGGCCGTGGGTGTGCTTGTGCAAGAGACTGCAACGAGGTTTCGTTGTGTAGTGCTTTTTTACCACAGTTTTCCCTCGGTGGCGCGCTGCCGTGTGGTGCTGTGCAAGAGACTGCAACGAGGTTTCGTTGTGTAGTGCCTTTTGACCACAGTTTTCTCTTGGCAGTAACGTCGATATGCGGTGCAAGAAATTGCTTGCGTAATCGCTGCGGGTTTACATAGTGCGATTGCGTAGCATTTTGGTTTCCTTTGCCATTGTAGCGTGCCTTGAAGGACCATCCTGTAGCTGCCATCTTTGTCGTGATGCTCAAGTTTTGTGGCTGATTTGTGGTCATGGTATTTTTCAAATGTTTTAGGAACAACACCATCACCATTCTTGCGAAGGAAGGCGATTCACAAGATGAGGGAACAACGTTGAAGCTTTACCCGCCACTAACTGGTCCTAAGGCGCTTGCTTTTCTTGTGAAAGACAATTCCATGCATATTAAGTCGTGGTCTTCTGAAGTATCTTGGGAGGTGGTAGACACTGTTCAACCAAATACGAAGAAAAAGGCGTGCACATTGAGGGTTCTTATTTTGAACCATTTGCACCATGCTCGTGACCATTATTCGGCCTCGTTTAAGCTTCTTGGTGATCACATTCGCAGCGGAGCCATGGCTTGGAATGGTACCCTGTCGACTACTGGAAAAGCCGTCTTTGATGAGTTTTATTGGGAGTGGCTTGAAGATGTCCTAAGCCGATCTAAAGATGTGCTTACTAAAACGGGCCTTTACCACGCTGTGTACACATCTTTGTTTAGTTATGATCGTCACCCTTCCATCATTCGTGCGTTCTTTGAGCATTAGTGTTCAGCGACCAACACATTTCACACGGTGCAAGAGGAGATGTCAATTTCACTTTGGGATCTTCACAGGATAGGAGGCTTGCCAATCCAAGGTAAGTTTTATGACGAGGTCGTTCCCAGCGCGGAGGAACTTTCTCTTTGCAATAACCGAAGATTGCCTGCGAGTTGCCGCTGTTTGTTTTGGGCGTATCACAAGCTTTTCCAGGACGCCCAAGGTAAATCAGGCGTGAGGATTTCCTCATGGATCCGATTTTAGTACTGGGAGGCCATGAGGTATAAGAAGTCTTTGAACAAAAATGGTCGTAACAAGACCACTAGGCCAAAGGGAGACTCAGACCCGTCTGATGTTATTGGCTCAACCAAGCACCGCTCTTCTGACGAGTTGAGAGCGTTTGAGGATCTTGGCATAGCATCAGAGCATGTGGAGGAGTCTTACTTAGCTGCTTTCTTAGCTTGCTGGCTTTGTAAGTTTGTTTTCCCGACAGGCGACGTCAACTTAATTCGTCCTGGAGTTTTCAAAATTGCTAGCAATATGGCTGCAGGTGAGTCTTTTAGCCTTGCTATTCCGGTTTTAGCCAACATTTACAATGGCTTGAGCATTGTTTCGAACTCGGCAAGCACTGAAGATCGTGCTGCGGTGCTTCCCTACCACTATGTGTATGGTTGGTTGGGTGAATATTTTGGCACTCACTTTTCTTTGACGACTCTAGACAAGTTAAGGCCTTCTTCATCGACTGCAGCCAAGATGGGGACTTTGATGGTGAAGTATTCTGGCGTGCTCTCCACGAAGAGCCTTCATGATTTGCAGGCACGAGCGCTATTTGAAAGTTATGAAGATTTGAGGATGGACCCCTTAGCGAGAGTTGGCTCGGTGCGGCGAGGCATCGTAGACAACTCGCATCTCCGCTCGTCAGACTTGTCTTATCTTATAAGTCTTCGTTCAGGGTTTGTTTCTTTGCGGCAAGAAGACCGATGCATTGTTCAGCCATATAGTCCCCACCGTTTCAGCAGGCAATTTGGTTTTGTCCAAAACTTGCCAGGCAAGCTGAAGGAAAAGAACCAATCAGCATCTTTGCAAGCCGTGTATATGCATTGGGAGTCTTGTACCAGTGCATGTACAAATGCTGTTATCACGCTGCCAGCCAAGGACGAGTTCAAGAGTAATCCAGTGACCCGCATTTATGCTCGTTGGTGGTCAAAGGTATATTATAAGAACTTGGGGATGGCAAGTGGTACCAATTCTTCTCACTCGGGCAATGATATGTCGAGAGAGGGCTGTCATGTGGTTCCTATGCAAGTGGTGGCTCTTGATTGCACCAGTGTGGCTCCCTTACAAGATAGACCTGCATCTTTAGCTCCTCAACGCCCATGCTTGTCTCCTCGACATCCAGATGCTTCTGAAGAGGCGGGAGATGAAGTTGACTCGCACGAAGATGGATTTATTTTGCAATAGCGTCAACAAGTTTCAAACAATCGACCACTTGAGGATGCTCAGGTTGACAACAATGTCAATTTTCATCATAAGAGGAAAGAAATGTTTAGACCTCCTCTACTCGATGACCGTGTGCCATTTGAGAGAGATGAACGCACTTTATTTTCTCTCGTGATTTCTTATGCTTTCATCATTTTGGCTTTCGTTTCTAACATCTTTCTTTGTCTTCTTTAGGTTGGGCCTTCTTGTTCTTTTGATTTGGCAACTGCAGATGTTTATTCTTATACGGAGATGATATTTGCGGGCGAACTACCTACAGACAGGGAGATCGAGGATCCGCCTGGTGCAGAGCTTGTTCCAAATCCGCCGAACTTCCCAAGTTTGCCATGTGTAGGTGAAGGTATGCAAGAACCCGTCATGCGTCTAACACATTTGCCAGCTAGCTCTGAGATCTCTTTGAGAGAGTCGAACCTTAGCGGTACTGAGCAAGTCATCCATCGCATCAGTCTTGGTGCGGCAATGGATATCAAGAGCCATATAGAGAAGAGAATTTCTAAGTGCCCGTTGGAAGACCTTACGTTGCTCAATAAGGATTTGTCGAAGTTTGTTTCTGTGATTGACAACCTTAACATTGATTCTTCATCTTGAAGATCAAGATTGCCTAACTTATGGCCGCCTCGACTGAGTATTCTTCCTTGCGTGCTATTTCCTTGGAAAAGTTGAGTCCAAATGTTAGAGCTCATCAGCTAGCAACAATAAACTCGTCACTGGCTCAAGTCCAGTCTTTTTAGCAAGCTGCTTCGGGAAATTATCAAGTTACAGAGACTTCTTTAACTTCTGTCCAAGAGCATCTAGATGCGTTGGCGAGAGAGCGAGAGCAGTTGGTAATCGAAGTATCGCAACTTGAAAGTGTTCTCGCGAAGCAGGGAACTACACTTTCTCAGTACCAGGAGGAGATTTCACGCCTAGAACGAGAGAAATGCATGACTATGGAGTTGCCCATCTTGTTTCCCACCGAGGCAGAGACTTTGAAGACTTTGGAAGGCTTGCTTGAAGATCGTTTTCGTAGTTTTGGGGACATAGTTTTCAAGTAGTATCTTCTGTTTTTTTTTTTTTGGTACTAAGGCTTTTGGAGCCGACTCCTTCTTTCAAAGAAATAAAGTATTTACATTCTTGAATTTGCTCTTCATTCTTCAAAGTGTTTTTTTTTAGATGGTGTGACTGTACTTGAAGTTTTGACGTTTCAAGTTGCCTACGTACCCTCTGTTGAGGAGGGATCAAGTCATAACGTAGTTCAAATGAGCGATGAATTTAGCAGTGATTTTGATGATGATTTTGCCGTACACAGTTTATGCTCTTGCGGGCCAGGAGCGTTAGTTGTCGCCTTTTAGATGTAGTAGCGCTTCAAGAATCTTCCATTGATAGGGCCAATCTTCAAGCCGTCTTCTGCCATGATTAAGTAGGCGCCGTTGGTGTAGACTTCTTGTATTACGTATGGTCCATCCTACTTTAATGTGAACTTGCTTTTCATCTTGTGAGTTGTGATGATAGGCCTACGCAATGCGAGGATGAGATCTCCAGTTTGGAAAGACCTTGGGCGGACTTCTTGTTGAATGCCTTGGATAGCCGTGCTTGGTAACATTCCAAGTGTTGTTGAGCTTCGAGCTTTCTTTCGTCAAGTGCTTCCAACTCTTGAAGGTGCAACTTTGCATTCTCATCATCAGTCAAGCCTTCTTGTATAGCTATTCTCAGTGAGGGGATCTGACTTTCGAGCGGTAGAACAGCTTCCACGCCATATACAAGAGAATAAGGCGTAGCTTGGGTAGGAGTCCTATGTGTCGTCCGATATGCCCAAAGTGCTTCGCTTATTCTTTCATGCCAGTCTCTCTTTGTTCGGCCGATCACCTTCTTTAAGAGATTGCATAATGTTTTGTTGAATGCTTCTGCAAGACCGTTGGCTGGGGTATGATACATGGAAGAATTGTGCTGCTTGAACTTGTATTTCTCACAGAGCTCATCCACGAGTCGGTTGGAGAATTACTTTCCATTGTCAGTGATGATGTAGCGAGGCACCCCATATCGGTGGATGATGTGCTCCTTGATAAAACGAACGACAGTTTCCTTCTTTACTTCTCTTAGGGGTATGGCTTTAGCCCACTTGGAGAAGTAATCTGTTGCAGCTAGGATGTAAGCTTCTCCTACAGATGATTTCGGAGTAATTGGTCCTACGACGTCCAATCCCCATGCATCGAATAGCCATGAAGCAACTGTAGGGTGTAATGGCTCAGGTGGTTAGTGTATGAAGTTGGCATGGAATTGGCAGGCTTGGCACCTTTTGGCATGTTCCAGGCAATCCTTCACCATGCTTGGCCAGTAGTAACCCATTCTTTTGAGCTGGAAATGTAGCTTTGGTCCAGATTGATGCGCCCCGCATACGCCTGCGTGTGCTTCTTCTATGGCTTGATTAACTTCTTCCTCACCTAGGCATCTCAGAAGTACTCATTCGAAAGAGCGTCGGTAGAGTGTTTCTTTGTAATAAAGAAAGCGCAGTGCTCGTCGACATATTTCGGAGCGGTGTCTAGGATCGTCTGGAAGTTTTCCATGCTCTAAGTAATCGATCAGTGGTTGTCTTCACTCTTCAACATCGACTGGAAGTACTGAGATAACATTTGTATCATCCAGTAACATTTTGGTGACGAGGGGGATCACCCATCTTTGGCAGACTGGCACGTCTGCAGCTTCGTCTTCTCCTAATGTCATGCTTGAGGCTAGGTTGGTAAGAGCGTCTGCCATTTGGTTTTCTTTTCTTGGCACATGTTCTAGTGTCACAGTCTCAAACTCTTGTAGCAGTTGAGTTGCCAGCCGGAAGTATGGGACGAAATCATCTTTCCTCACCTCATATTCAGTTAAGAGTTGATTGATTATGAGCTTGGAGTCACCAAATACCTCAAGGGCTGTGATTCCCATGTTGATCCCCATTTGGAGTTCGATGATCAGTGCTTGGTACTCAGCGACGTTGTTGGAGCATAATTCACTTAGTTGAAAGGAATAAGGAAATACCTGCCTTTGTGGCGACATGAATACTACTCCTGCCCCTGCTCCATCTACTCGTGCAGATCCGTCGAAGAAAATTGTCCATGTCGGGAACATGTCGATGTAGAACACTTCCTCATCAGGCAAGTCGTCTGAGATTTTCCAATCAGCTGGGATTGGGTATCTGCAAGAAAGTCTGCTAGCGCTTGTCCCTTTACGGCTTTAGCTAGGACGTAGATGATCTCATATTGGTTAAGCAGCAGCGCCCATTTAGCGAGTCGCCCTGTCAAGACTGGTTTGGACATGACGTATTTGACCGGGTCAGCTTTAGCAACCAAGTGGATGGTGTAAGCATGCATGTAATGCCTGAGTTTCTGGATGGCGAACACTAAGGCAAGGCACATCTTTTCTATTGGGGAGTAGTTCAACTCGGCCCCGGTGAGGGTTCGGCTGAGGTAGTAGAGCGCTCATTCTTTCTGGGATTCATTCTCTTGCGCCAAGAGTGCTCCAAATGAACTTGCCTGAGCGGCGATGTATAATATGAGTGGTTTCCCGGGCACAGGCGCCCCCAAGACAGGTGGACTTGACAAATACTTTTTTATGCTTTCAAAAGCATTGTGGCATGCTTCGTCCCATACAAACGGAACATCCTTCTTCATGAGTCGGCTGAACGGTTGACAACGCCCTGCAAGGTTAGAGATGAAGCGTCTGATGAAGGCTAGCCGTCCTTGTAGACTTTTCAGTTTGTGCAAGTTTCTTGGCTCAGGCATGCTTTGAATGGCCTTGATTTTTTATTGGTCCACTTCAATACCACGGTGCTTGACGATGAAGCCAAGGAACTTTCCAGAGGTGACACCAAACGCACATTTTAACAGGTTCATCTTGAGGTTGTATTTTCGCAGCCTTTCAAACACTACTCGCAAATCCTTCAAGTGATCTGATCTTTTCTTTGTTTTGACTACCACATCGTCCACATAACATTCTACGTTCTTGTGTAGCATGTCATTGAAGATTTTTTGCATTGCGCGTTGATATGTAGCTCCAGCGTTCTTTAGACCATAGGGCATCACCTTGTAACAGTAGATACCTTTTAGAGTGCGGAATGCTGTTAGTTCCTCGTCTTCAAGAGCCATACGAATTTGATTGTATCTAGAAGAGCCATCCATGAATGACAGTGCCTCGTGGCCAGTGGTTGCGTCCACCGTCCACCATGATTTCAATGATTGGCAAGGGGAAGTCGTCTTCGGGCAAGCGTCGTTGAGGTTCCAGAAGTCTACGCAAACACGTATTTGTCCAGATTTCTTAACGACAATGACGATGTTGGAGATCCACTTAGGGTATTACACTTCTCGAATGAATCCTGCTTCGATTAGCTTGTCAATCTCTGCCTCGATTTGTGGAATGAGCTCAAATCGATAACGCCTTTGAGTTTGCTTTATTGGTCGCGTTCCAGGCTTGATTGCAAGATGATGCACATCGATGATAGGGTCAAGGCCGGGCATTTCTTTGTAAGTCCAAGCAAAGACGTATTTGTACTCTGATAGCAGTTGGTAGTACTCTTCTATCTCGTCTGCTCTTAGCAGTGCACTTACAAAGATAGGTTTTTGCTCCTCTTTTATGCCCAAGTTGAGCTCCTTGAGATCGTCAACCATGGCTTGCCCCCCATCCTCAAGTTGCGGTGGTGCAACAATGACATCTTCTTCGGGGATCTCGTCTTCTTTGCCTTTTTGGATCGTGATATGGAAGACATCTTGGACTTCCTTTTTAGTGTCATCCTCTTGGGCTTGTTGGTATGAAGATTGTCCAGTATGGATGATGGTGCGCCTTCTGACTATCAGCTGTCCATTTGCGTCAACCTCCAAGATTGCTTAGCATTTCATCCTTGAAGGAATTGAGCTTCGAATGTCACCTTTTTCTGCTAGCCTGTCGAGCTTTTCTTCCTTTGACGTTGTCTTCCTATTTCTAGAAAACTTCCTGTTGTCTTCAAGTCTTTCCAAAGCTGACTGACGAGGAGGAGAGCTAGCCTTGTTGCTTTGCTTCTTAGGTTTTGACAACCTTTCAAAAATAGAGCTTCGGGAGGTTGGCCTGTTAAGCCTCTTGAAGACGGAGGTTCGGTTTTGACCATTAATGTGATCAAGGGCTGACGTTCTGGGTCTTGAACGATTCATCCTATCGAAGACTGGCGTTCGAGAGGTGGATTTAGGCTCCTCTTGATCTTGTTCAATGCTCACGCTGATATGTTGAGTGCTAGCATTTTTTGCTTGGCTTGAAATCTTCACGGGTGCATTTGGTGTGAAGCCAAGTCCAACTTTGTTGTTGTTAACTCCGTAACCATGCTTCTTCAACTTCTTTTGAGTCTCGGTGAGGTCACGTTCTTTATTGTTGACGGTGTTTGAAACCTTTTTCCCAGGATTCGAAGAAGAAGCGAAGTCGTACCCAGCTTTTGACATGAGTTTGTAGGCGTTTGGATCAAAACCTTCTTTGGTCCTCTTGGTTGGGAGAAAACTTGGTTTCGTCCTCTTTGGTAGAGCTTTTACGAAGCCTTGTGGTAATCTTGCAACCTTAGCGTTACTTAGCTGTGTCAGAGTTAGAACTGCATTCGTCTTGAGCAACTTTACATTATCCATGTGCCGATGTGCATCGGCATTGCTTGCTTCAGTTTCGAACGGGGATTGACCATTCTTTCTTCTTGACATCGGGATGTATCGGAAAACGGGTGTGTTTGATCCATTTGAGGGCGTCCTACTCCCTTTGGTTGTTGCAGGTTTAGCAAGCTCATCATCGTTCTTGTTTGAAAACGGCATGGCTTCTCCTTCTTGCTTCTTGGGCATGGCTTGCCACTCCTGTTTTTTAGGTGTTGCTTTACCCATGGTTTTGATCTCTTTTGGAAGAGCTTCAGGCACCATGTCTTCATCCATGTAGAACTTGGCGTCTGCGAAATGTGATTCGGCTTCTGTGAATGGTTTAGTGTCGCCATAGATCACCTTCACTCTTTCTCGGTAGAATTTTAAGCATTGGTGAAGGGTGGATGGTAATACTCCATTCGCATGAATCCAAGGCCTTCCTAAGAGCAAGCCGTATGAAGTTCTTGCATTAATCACGTGGAATATCGTGCTTGACTTGAGTTCACCAATAGTCATCTCCACTCGGATCATGCCTATCGCTCTTTGTCCTCATTGATTAAAACCTTGGATTAGTAGACGTCTTAGGGACAGTTCATCTGCCTTGATGCCGATTGTATTCATTGTTGACTTTAGCATGATGTTGATGGCTGATCCACCGTCCACAAGCATGCGGTTGACTTTGTGCTCCCTTACGTACCCAGAGACGAAGAGAAGACGGTTGTGAGGCTTGGATCCTAGCAGTAAGTCTTCGTCGGTGAAGTGGATTGCGTCCTCGATGGCACAGCATGTGGCACATTCATGTGGTCGAAGCTCCAAGCCTTCGTCTTTACCTTCTTGCGCTTCGTGGTCATTGGGACTTTCCAAGACCGCTGCTAATGCTCTTCGCATCTTATTTGGCAATCATAGCACTTCCTCAATGCTAAAGTGTGTTGGCAGACCTTCTTCGAGCGTGAGAGTTTTTTCTCCCTCAATGGTGATATCTTTGCCTTTTGAAGGTTCTTCCATTTCTACTTCGACCATGTGGCATGCAGCGATAGTGCACTGCTGGAAGAAGTCATTCGGGAAGTACTCGTGCAAGGAGATAGGAATGCATGGCTCTTGCTCCATAGGTTCCCCAGCATATGTTGGCTTATCAACTTTTACGTTTCTTTTGGACTTCCTACTGTTGCGGCGACGATGCTTTCTTACTTGTTCCACCTTTGGTCTTGTGGCTTGTGATTTTGGTTTCCTTGTTTTTTTGTAGGTCACCAATGTCCATCCTTCTTCATCCTCGGTATGTGCATCATGTTCGTTTTCCCCCGGCGATGGTTGTGCAGAAGGTATCGTGCAACTTGAGCATTGATAGGAACGGTCAGGTGTTGTTTTAAGAGGTACGGGATCGAAAGATCCAAATGCAATTGTAGTAGTATGTGTTGCGGTCGTGTCTTCGAGGTCGAGCTTGATTCGCCCTTGTTGTGCTAGCTTCATGATGAGCTCTTTGAGGACGAAACACTTACCCACAGGATGGCTCCCGATTCGATGGTACTTGCAGTATTTAGGATCATTTATGCGATTCATTTCTTCAGGCCGCTTGTATTCGGGTAGCTCGATTACCTTATTTTCTAGCAAGTCGTCTAACATTGCATCCATGTCTGAGTCAGGAAAAGGGTACGCCTTCTGCTCCAATTCCCTCAAGGTGCTTTTGTACCTTTCTTGGGTGCGAGGAGGCTCACTTCTCTTCATCTCCTTTGCTTTGGTTTTGGAGGAGATCTTGATAGGCGCGGAGGCAGTCTTAACGGGCGCAGTATTGACGGTGAACGCTTCCTTAGGGGGCTTCTTCCCAGTCTTGTCTACATTTGAGGAGAACACCCTATCCTTCTTGAAGTCGATGATCGGCTCTTTCTTCCCATGATGGGTAATACTTAGCTCCATGTCGTGGGCACGGGTGGCTAACTCTTCAAATGTCCGTGGTTTGATGCCTTGAAGGATATAGTGTAACCCCCATTGCATGCCTTGGACGCATATCTCGATCGAAGAGATCTCCGAGAGCCTGTCCTTGCAATCAAGGCTTAGATTGCGCCATCGGTTGATGTAGTCCACGACTGGCTCATCCCTCCGTTGCTTTGTGCTTGTCAGCTCTAGCATGCTCACGATGCGGCGGGTGCTGTAGAAGCGGTTGAGGAATTCCTTTTCCAATTGCTCCCAACTGTTGATGGACTTAGGCTCTAGGTCCGTGTACCACTCAAAGGCATTTCCTTTCAGCGAACGTACAAACTGCTTAGCGAGGTAATCTCCTTCTGTCCCCGCGTTGTTGCAAGTCTCAATGAAATGGGCGACGTGTTGCTTCGGGTTTCCCTTTCCATCGAACTGCATGAACTTTGGTGGCTGATAACCCCTTGGCATCTTCAACGCGTCAATTTTCTTGGAGTAGGGTTTTGAGTATAGTACGGAGTCATGTGAACTTCCTTCGTACTGTGCCTTGATGGTGCTGGCGATCATCTCTTGCAGTTGTTGGATAGAAAGAGATCCCATGAGTGCCTCTGCTTGGCCTGGCTCCGGCTTCACATCGATTTTCTCCACCAGAGGCTTTTCATCCTCGTCGTTTTCCTTATTTACTGAACCATCCCCTTGCTCGATTTTCACGTTGGGTTTTACATCTAGTTGGTTGACGAGTGCGGCGATTTGCTGGTCTTTTTCTTCCACAATCCGTGTTAACCTTGCGATCGCTTCATTCATATAAGCCAACTGCTCATCGATTAAAGTAGCTCCAGTAGTCATGACTTGCATGGCTGAGTTGCTGCTTGAGTCGGCATCGGAAAGCATGAAACCAGAGTACTTCCTTGGGCTTTCCTTCCTTGGCACCCTTAGCGAGGCCAGGGTGATCACAGGTTTGTGCCTCAGGTGCTCTTATTCCTTCGGTGGAGTTGATACAGGGGTGGAAGAGGCGGCAGAAAGAGCTTTTGCCTTGCTTCGAGTTATGACGCCCGAAGTGACACTGCATGCGGTGATGACACTCTTGTTCCTTGCATTGGTTGCGAGAACAACTTGAGCCTTCTTTAATGCCATTTGTGCTTTTTGAGGATTCAAAGATAGAGATGAGAGGTAGAGATAATCCCACCGGGCGTGCCAAATTTGTAAACACGGAAATTCCTGCGATGAACGAGACAAGAACACGTGTACAAATAATATTTGTATTGATGATTTAGGGGTTACAATCTCTTCTACAAATTTAGCCTCTGATTCTATCTTTGTAATGGGTGGATTTGATGTTGTTGATCCAAAGGGCCGTCGGGGCTTGATCTTGGGATAAACAGTTGTGCGGATTTGTTAACGTCGTTGATCCAAAGGGTCGTCGAGGCTTGATCTAGGGATGAACGAATGATGAATGATGAACACTTTATTCAAGGGCCGTGGGGGAGGGCTTGATCTTGAATTAGGGGAAGTTCTTCAAGGACCGTTGGGGCTTGCTTTTGAATGAGGATTTGACGAAGAACAAAGAGAGCTTTCTTGATCCTGCGGGATTTGCTTGGGAGCTTTGGAGTTTCAAAGCTTCAAGGTTGTGGTGTAAGGTGAATTGGTTATGAATTTGTGTCTAAAATGAATGCCTTGGCCTCCTATTTATAGAATTCCAAAACTTGATTTTTTGGATTTAAATAATTCGATGAAATAAATCATTTCTGCCAGGTGTTGACACATGTCCTGTTTGATGACTTTTCCGATTTATTTTTATTTTTCATTTAGTCACATGCTATTTGTAAAATTTATGTGACACATAAACGTTGAAATTTTAATTATTGATCAACATTTATTTTACCGAAATTTCGATGTCTACAGGGTCTTTATCAGGTCACACGACCAGTTAATAACGAGTCCGTAACAAGTTACCACGAGAGTGACACGCGGATAGCCCGTTTCGACACGTTAAGAAATAAGTTATTTTGATGATTTTAAGTTTTTTTTAGTACAACAATATATTTTAATTTTTTAAACTACTAAAATAACATATTATAAAATACAATATTCATAGTGTGTGTGTGTGTGTGTATATATATATATTGTATGTTAAATATGTATTATTATTCTATATAAATTTTTAAAATTTAAGTTTCTTTTTTTTTATAATATACTATAGGCAAAGAGTGAGATTAAAAAAAAATTTATAAAACACATTAAAAATAAAAATATCAAGTAATTTAAAACCATACAAACACTCATGAATAACCATTAATGTACAAGTTTGAAAAATGTGAAATCACATATAATTTATAAATGCTAATAATTGCATGTTTTACGCTTAGATGATGATTACATGTTCGTTTAGATTTTTAAAACCCTCCAAATCTCATGAAACACAACTCCCTTCATTTTGCATATCCTTGGACATTTGGTATTCTATAGTAATGTACTAATGTTTTTTTATTAGGCTCTTATTTTGGGGTATGTAATACTTTTTTTTGAAATTCAAGTACGATATTAATTTCATAACAGGAACAACGTACAATCAGAGGAAAGGGTGCTAATAATGGGCCTCAATAAAAACCTTACCGGGAATCAACTCGATTGAAGGGAAAAAGAGTGTCCCGCACCAACAAACGTAATAAGTAAAATTATCCTCCAAAATAAGATCAGAAATTACATTAGGAGGTTCCTCAACCAAGAGACGGGTTCCTCCCAAGTTAAACTGAGTCTAGCTAACTGATGAGCCACTGTATTGGCATCTCTTCGCACAAAGTTTGCTTTCCACAGTTGGAAAGATTGTAGGATCCTTCGTGTATTATCCATCAAATGCCCAAATGGCCCATGATTAGCCGCCATATTATTTTGGATTGCAACTATCACCAATAGAGAATCTCCTTCCAATATCACATGTTCAGTCTGCCATTGTTGAACAAATAAAGCAGCTTCAGGAGCAACTGCAATCTCCGCAAGCCAAGGTGATGTAATACCAGCCAACTTCAAAGTTGTGGCTACAATAAAACCCCCAACCACATTCTTGATATCCACGCCAATGCCTCCCACTACCTCATGTTTATCCCAATCTCCATCAAAATTATATTTAATCCATCCTTCCTCTGACTTCCTTTATTTCTGCACATTATCAGCCTTGGTCATCGATTGCACCTCATTTCACTTCTTAAATTCCAACAACCAAGTGTGAGCTTGCAGCTGAATTTCCTGTGGTGGTAACATTGAGCCCTTCCATAGCAGTTCATTATAAGCTTTCCAAATATTCCAAAGTAAAACAAGCACCAAATCAAAGCTTTCCATTAAGAGAGAAGAAGCCAAACGTGCTAACCAATCTTGTAACCCAACATCTCTGTGATGCATAGTTTATAGTCCAAGGGGCTAGAGAACCATGTCGCCGCTGCTCGAGAGCAATGTAAGAAGGCGTGCTCAATAGTTTCAGGTTCATTATCATAGAAGAGACAACAATCATCCACAAGTACCTTTCTCATCTTCAAATTAACTCCAGTCGGCAAAGCATTCAAACAACCCCTCTATAAACAAATTTTGACTTTACCTGGTACCTTAGCATGCCACAAAGCCTTCCACAGAAACTTGATCTCCGCCGTTATCGTTGAACTAATCAGTACATCACCACAAATTTCACTACAAGTCCAAGCAACGAAATATGCACTCTTAGTCGTAAAATTTCCTTTGGGGTCTTTAATCCAAATCAACTCATTAGGTGGACTAAACAAACACAAAGGAAACTCATATAATAAGGTTGGTGATAAGAGTATATTTATGCGACTTAGTTAGCTTGTTTTCTTGCATTTTCATAGCTAGTTTCTACTTATTAGAGTGTTTTAAGCTATTTTCGTGTGTTTTCAAGTTTAAATGACAAAGTTGGCAAGAAAGTGCAATTTGGAGCATTTTGGAGCAGTTTTGGGCCAAGAATGGATAGCACATGCATTGAGCAAGGTGGATGGACGTTTTTGAAGTTCAAAGAGGCTAGGAATGTGCTACAAATCTAGAAGAATGAATTCAAGACAAAGAAGATAAGGAATCTGAAGGAATTATTTTGTGAAAACATGTTCATTTGAGCAACATCATATAGCATGCAATTAACAATTAAAGGCGGAATCATGCTTGCATGCACTCAAAAACAAAACATTACCCATGAAATTCAAAGCCTAGTAGATTGGTGAACCAATAATCAACTCAAAACAAAGTGAGTTGAAATTAATACCTTTGTAGATTCCTCTTTGCATAAGCAAAGGCTAATCACCCAAAGAGATAGGGCCTTCATTCCTTGCTTCTTAGATCCATGGATTTGGATGGAAGAATAGGTTCTCTAAGTTCCCAAAATTGAGAACCTCTAAGTCTCTTCACCAAGGTTAGATTGTAGAAGAAATGAGTGACCTTGGAGTAGTAGGATTGCTAGATGTACCCTCCAAGGTGTTGGCCTCTTTAGAGAGAAAATGGAGAGACAATTCTCACCAATTTTCCCCAAAAATAAACCCTTTTACCCTTAATGAATATTTGGCTATAAAGTCATTTATATAGTCACTTCTTAAGTGACCTAAATAACCAAAACCCTAATTCATCTCACTATGGCCGGCCATTTAGGGATTTTAGGGCTTTTGGGCTTTAATGAATCTTTATTCATTAAATTGTCATACAACTTAAGTTAATGGGCTTGACGTTCGAAGCCCATTGGGCCTTAAGGTCCAAAACTATCCCGAAGTCATTTAACGAACTTATTCGTTTGATTAATTAACATATTAATTAATCCTTGCCATAAATCAATGATTAAACCATTTAATCATTCTTACTCATTTCCGTTTAATCTTCAATCTCCACCTCTTATGGTGTGCGATCCATTAGGTTCCTTTTAGCGAGGTAGTGGGCGATTAAAACCATTTTACATCGATTGTGAATTGAAACAATTTTCAATTCTCCCTTTAGTGATTATACACTTTTAGGGCTTCCACAAACCATGAGTGACACCTAGCAGCATATCATGGTTACCCAAGCTAATCAGAAGAGGTTAGAGAACCTATTCAGTTCGAGATTACAAATGCAATACGGTCTTTCTCTAATCTAATACTCTTGACCACATTGTTTGGTTTGATAGTTTATTTTCTCATGTCTACTATCCAATGTGTGTCTTGTGCTTATATGATTACCTTGAATGTGATTCGGAACGCATTCCCTAATCTCATTCATACTCTGATCAGAGATTCAAATCATATCAGAGAGTATTCTCCCTCAAACGGTTTGAAGGTTAGAGATCCCTTGTTGCGCATTCACTTGTCTCCATAGCTAAGTCACTTGTCCCCAACGATGCCGTGGACACCCTCCTGATGGGATGACTTTGACATAATCAAAGATCAAGGTCTTAACCACAAGACAACTATGATGCCTCAGGTCAAAGGACTACTTTGCATTATCCCAACCATGAGTTCTCATGTGACATGGAATATGAGAACTCTTCGTTGACCGCGTTCAGTGAACTCATTCTCTATTGAGCACCTACCGTACTTGTCTTGATGTCACACACACCAATGACTAGAGACTAATCACTCTCCCTGAGAGAAGACATAGTACGTACCGATCTTAACGGACTGTCAATGCCCAATTGGCAATCCTATGATCAGGAACATTTAGGATGTGTCTACGAAAGAATGGTCTCATGAATCTAACTTCATTAGATTACATTCTCCCAATCACATATTCCTTGGACTTTATCGTTTAAGCATATAACATTTATATGAGACGGCTCAAACAATAATTTATGCCCTTTATATGTTAAACTGGATTAGTTTAACATGTGAAATGTCCGTAAAGTATCATCACATGATTGGCTTTAGGGCACATTTCCAACAATCTCCCACTTGCACTAGAGCCAATCAGCTTGATCATCAATGATGATACCTCTTCTGTAGTCATTTCATAAATGGCTTAATAGTAGGCCTAGACAGTGGACATCTATATGTGTTATCCACAGAAGCAACCTTGAGAATAACGACGTCACCATTATACATGATTCTCAATCATGTGGTTCAGTCTCTCATTTGTGTTCGGATCTTGATGAGACCTTGATTCCCAGGCTTGAGCTATCGCCCCATTAGTGTCATACACTTTCTGGTTGGAATCGAATAGAGAGTTCATAAATAAACTTTCCCATCCAAACAACATTGTTGTAAACTTCTATATGGCAATATATCTTGCATTCATAATGGAACACACTAAAGTCATTACTTTAATGTTTCCATCCAAATATCTCTTTAGTCATAATAAAGAGATATCTGTTTATCTCTTCATTCATAATGAAGAAACATCCAATGATGGATTAGATTCATAATCTAATACATTTACGCTTCCATTACGTTACTTTGATTCTTCCTCGATCTTTGAGGAATTTATCCTTTAGTATTTCTTAAATACTTAAGGACTCACTTGACAGTTGCCATGGTTCTGATCCTGGGCTTGCACTGATATCGTCTTGTACCGTTCTAGGTACAACTCATATCAATGTTTTTCATACAATATGAAATACATAAATCACCTTTCTGCGTATGCATAAAGGATTCAATTTACGCATTATTTCTTTGGGAGTCAAAGGGTACATTCCCTTTGAGAATGGCAACTTGCTAGTCTCACTAGAATCGTCCTTCTTATTGAAGTTTATCATCATATGAGAAACTTCCTAGCATCCATTGTCTATTATTAGGGATTGATATAATCCAATTATATCATGAAATATATCATTATAGATTTCCATCCCATGTATATAGACTATATCTCCCATATACATTCTATCTTCATATAATGTATTAAAGTCATAACTTTAACGAAGAAGTATTCTTTTCATTTCCAAAATTAATATATCATATATATTTAAATTTTTAGGAACATGATTAACTCCCACTAATCTTTTGTAAAACTAGTAAACAAAAGATTCATTTACATCTTTATGAGAAATCAAACGATTTGATCCTTTTTCTCATAAAATGCAAATAGCTCCCACTAACTTGCTAAGATCCATGATGGATGAGTCTCTACACATGTCTTGTGATTTATAGTTTTAGACATATATTATCAAGACTATCTTAATAATGGTTTCGGAAACCCATATTATGTCCAAACATTGAATCACCATTTAGTTGTAGCTAGCAATCTTCGAATTTATTGAAACTAAGACTACATCAAAAATGGTTCCTTTAAAGTCAACCATTCTATTTGATCGTAGTCACCTTAAGCTACCAATTAGCTTTGAAGGTTTCATTATTTCGAGTCAAATGGTACTTTACCATTTCCTTGAGTATATATCGTATATGCACTCAATGTAGTCATAAGGATTTTCATTCTTATTTCTTTCGAATTAAGAGGTGCAACTCTATGACATAGTCATAAAGTTCAAAACCATTCAACTGAGACGGTTTATAAATCCTTATCAACTACCTTGGAGCTTGAGGTATAGGAACTAGGTTGTTATATTTGTTGATTACTTTCTTGTCTTTCAAAGAACCCATTCTTTGAGTTCTATCTCTCGTTCATTTGCTTTTAGGCAAATCACATTGTAGAATTACAATGAACTACCCAACAAAACAACATTTGTTAGTTGGTTTATAGAAGCGATATCAAAAAGTTATTTAAGGATATCCTGCAAGATTGTTATCAAACAAATATTGCTTATTAGCACACAACCCCAAATCTTAACATGCTTAAGATTTGTCTTTCTTTTCAAACTACATCTTATGGAGTTATGAAAATATTGGAAGATCTTCTCATTGACAATCATATTGTTTTAGAAGTATATATCCTATATATGGATAATAGATAACATCTAACGAACTAAATCTTATTCGAGTTCATTCTTCTCCTAATGGAGAAATACATTATCTTATGATGCTATTTTCCTTGATATCTTTCAAGGAAACTCATCTAAAGTGTTACCTTTCCTTGGATCAAATCTAAGGAGGTAAATACTTTAGATGCCTTACTCATCAACTTACATTTCTTGAATTCTTTGAAACATTTTGCAAAGTATTCGGACTTGTGTTTATTCAAAATAAACTATAGTCCAACCGAGAGTGATCTTCGGTGAATGTTATTCAACATGAGTAGTATTATGTTTGTGGACAAGTGCCACAAACATCTTAGTGAATTAACCTCAACAACTTTGTGATTCTTTCTTCTTTCCAAAAGAATAAAGATTCGAACATTTCGCCTCTATACAATTTTAACAAGAAGGTATTGGATCCGGATCTAACGATCCAAAGCATCCATCTTTCACCAACTCATAACTTATGTTTTTAGAGGAATCACAACTTAGTTGGGATTAGTCACTTCCTTGCAACCTTTTGGGTTTTAAGCATCATTATTTTCTAAACAGTTAACACTACCATATTATCTCTACTATAGAGATAATTAATTAGATTACCATAATCCAATCATTGATTAATAAAGAACATTGTTTTGTCAAACAAAACATTTATCCACTTCACATAGTGACGGAATTTAGTTCCTTAAAATTGGAATATAAAGACAATCTATGTTTTTCCAATCTCTTTGGTAGTTCATATGAGGAAGTAAGTACCATCTGCTTTCGCAGAGATCTTCATTTGATTCACTTTCCGAATGTGAAGCACCTTTTCTTCACTCATATATCTTCTACTTCTTATTAGTCACACTTTTACAACGATTGTAAAACATAGTTACTAATACGGAATCATGCATTCAAGTAGAAGAACCAACTGTTTTGAACTTTTCAAGAACATTTTACAACACCTTCAAAAGGTATGTTCTTGACACTTGCAAGACATTTCTTGCAACTACCCCTTCCAATGTCCATCCTTTCATAAAGAAAGTTTGTTCCCTTGGAGTTATTTATCTTCTTTATTCGACTTCTCCTTTGACTACAATAGTCATGGTCCCTAAACTCCCACTATCTCTCTTGAAACCTTTTTCAATTGTGTTATACACATCAAACATTTTGGAGAGCATGTGGTTATTTTTCACTACATAGTTTACAATAAACTTAGTGAACGATTAGGATAGGGACACAAAGGTGAAGTCCTTGCCTAGTTTCCGTCTCGTTAAGTGGTTTATCACTTCAACATTCAATGATTCAAAATCATCATAAGTCCATGTTAATGGACTATTTTTGTCAACCAACCATTATGTTCTAAACATAATTACAAACCTTCAAAAGTTGTACAAGGCAACTCTCATTTCTTCATACAACAATTTGTAAGTGAAGAATCATGGCACATAAAGTATTCATGCCTTTGTGCTTTCTTCTCAAGTTCTTTGTTCATTTAACAAAGAAACAAGCACTAAGTGTTTGCATTGACTAAGAGTTGTTCAAAGCAACTCCTATTTCTTCATACAACAAATTGTAATTGAAGAATTATGACATTTAAAAGTGTTGTCCTCTTTATGATAGACCTTTTCTAACATATTCTTCTAATGATACATTATCAATAGTAAGATTGTGAGGAAGAGACTACTTAGATACATATACAATCCTTTTAAGACATTCTTTGGGATTGTGGTACCAAGTCCGGAAACTAAAACATTCGGTTTTGTCAAGTGTTGGATAGCGTTTGCAAATATATTGGTAAACAAATACATAACGAATATAAATTGATTGATTTTAAGCCATTTGATTCGGGTCTTTAAATCAAAATAGCACCACCCACTATTTTTGGCAAATTCCATATCCCTCAAAGGAATTCGAGAGTTTTGGATGAAATTCCTAGTAGGTTATGGGAGGCTCACTACTACCAAGCCCACCTCAGAAGAACTCCATATTGGCTAGCATCAATAATAATGAGAGAGTACGCTTACTCATTTGCAACTAATGCAAGTACCCATCTCGTTTGGCCTCTAGAGAATGATGCCTCAGAAGAACTCCATATTGGCACCATTGCACTTAGTTAAGTCATTCCCACCATGCTAGTTCAAGTAGGGGTTCAAGAATGACCTCAGAAGAACTCCATATTGGCCACACTTGTTGCCTACCTTTCACTTCATCATATGTGTATAGGCTTCTCCTGAATGTAAGCACATACTTTGCAACCCCAGAATTGGACGAATACGGTGTATGAGTCACACACGATTGAAGCCTACCACGGTGGAAGGCCACGAAAGAGTGTTCAAAGCACTCTCACGCTTATCAACTTAATAATGATTTGGTTGAGGGTTTTAGGTCTCATCACATATAAACATTCATTTTAATCTCTATTAAAACAATTTTGGTCCTATTACAACTATTGGTCCATCTCATTGTTTTAGTTGTACATAATACTCCCACTATGCTTTTAAAATGATTTTTAAAGCAAGAGTATATGATACTACTAACATAAACTTTGCATTCATTTGATGGACTACATAGTTGCCTTAGGGCCTAAGGATGATTATGAACCTTTGTTTAGATTCAACACGAGCCTTGTGTTGAATCTCGGTCTAGGAATGGTGATTGATTTTAGTTACGCGTTTAATCACATTAAGGCGTGTTGTCTTATGGGCGTTGGACCCAACTACTTCATTTTCATGCATATCAAATAAAGCAAGAAAGAAGTACTTCAAAGTAAAGGTGAGCTTATGCTCATTACAACATTTGCATATAACAAATTACTTTAAAGTAAAGAAGAGCTTAAGCCCTTTTACAACATTTGATCAAATCAAATTACAACCAAAATCTAATCTACACATTCCCATGGTTCAAACAAATTTGAAACGCCTCTCACATAGCTCAATTATATTAGGCTTAGGTTCATAATCACCCTTTAATTAATTAACACTTTAACTAATTAAATGAATGCAACATTTTCATTTGGTTTTTTATATCCATAAAATTGATTTAAATGGAGCTAAACAAAATGAAAATCCAATTCTCATTTAAAGAGACAAAACAATTTTGTTCTCATCCTATTTGGGCCATCATGCAATTAACCTCAACTTTTGGGCCATATTGCAATAACAAAAACTTTTGGGGTCACTTTGTACAATACACAAAAGTCACAACTTCATGTAAATACAACTAGAACCCAAACTTTTAATAATGCAAAAACTTCATTAAAGGAACAAAACAATTTGTCCTTTAGCGTTTTTGGACCTAAACGTAAAAACGTAAACTTTTGGGCCAAAGTGAAAATACACAAAAGTATCAAAACTTTATGTAATTGCATAAAAGCCCCAAAAGTACTCCCTTTGAGGGAGTGGCCGGTTTTGGGGAGGGATAAGGTTGGTGTGTGTGTTGATTTGTGAGTTTTGTCAAAAGCATGCAAGTGTATGTGAAAGGATATGTTTATGAAATAATTCAATCACAATTATTTCAATCATCATTTATACAAATATCTAATACTTTAAATACATGATAAATCATTTAAAAACATATCAAATAACCTTTATGAAATAAATCAAAACTTTGAATCAAAACACCAAACTTTTGTGTTCTTGGCAAAAATGTCAAGAACAATGAAGAACATTCATGAAAAACCTAAAATTTTCCATGAACTTTTTTTCACCCAAAAACATTCCAAAACCATTCTTACTTAAGGGAAATAACATCTAACCAAACTAGGGTACTTAGGGGTTCCAAAGAACACATTAAAACACTTTTAACATGTCAAACAAGAACCCAAAAAACCACCCTTTGGATTTGGCCGAATTTTCCCAAAAGCATGGCACCAAATTTTAGCTCCAATATTCATGCTTATATGAACAACATCTACAACATTTGAGATAGCAAATTTTCCAACAAAATTTACTTTCAAAGAAGCAAGAATAAAGCTTGTAACAATTACAACTTTTAAATCACAAACTTATGAACTACAAAACCCAAAAGGATTCACCAACTACTAGACCTAGGCTCTGATACCACTTGAAGGAATTATTTTGTGAAAACATGTTCATTTGAGCAACATCATATAGCATGCAATTAACAATTAAAGGCGGAATCATGCTTGCATGCACTCAAAAACAAAACATTACCCATGAAATTCAAAGCCTAGTAGATTGGTGAACCAATAATGAACTCAAAACAAAGTGAGTTGAAATTAATACCTTTGTAGATTCCTCTTTGCATAAGCAAAGGCTAATCACCCAAAGAGATAGGGTCTTCATTCCTTGCTTCTTAGATCCATGGATTTGGATGGAAGAATAGGTTCTCTAAGTTCCCAAAATTGAGAACCTCTAAGTCTCTTCACCAAGGTTAGATTGTAGAAGAAATGAGTGACCTTGGAGTAGTAGGATTGCTAGATGTACCCTCCAAGGTGTTGGCCTCTTTAGAGAGAAAATGGAGAGACAATTCTCACCAATTTTCCCCAAAAATAAACCCTTTTACCCTTAATGAATATTTGGCTATAAAGTCATTTATATAGTCACTTCTTAAGTGACCTAAATAACCAAAACCCTAATTCATCTCACTATGGCCGGCCATTTAGGGATTTTAGGGCTTTTGGGCTTTAATGAATCTTTATTCATTAAATTGTCATACAACTTAAGTTAATGGGCTTGACGTTCGAAGCCCATTGGGCCTTAAGGTCCAAAACTATCCCGAAGTCATTTAACGAACTTATTCGTTTGATTAATTAACATATTAATTAATCCTTGCCATAAATCAATGATTAAACCATTTAATCATTATTACTCATTTCCGTTTAATCTTCAATCTCCACCTCTTATGGTGTGCGATCCATTAGGTTCCTTTTAGCGAGGTAGTGGGCGATTAAAACCATTTTACATCGATTGTGAATTGAAACAATTTTCAATTCTCCCTTTAGTGATTATACACTTTTAGGGCTTCCACAAACCATGAGTGACACCTAGCAGCATATCATGGTTACCCAAGCTAATCAGAAGAGGTTAGAGAACCTATTCAGTTCGAGATTACAAATGCAATACGGTCTTTCTCTAATCTAATACTCTTGACCACATTGTTTGGTTTGATAGTTTATTTTCTCATGTCTACTATCCAATGTGTGTCTTGTGCTTATATGATTACCTTGAATGTGATTCGGAACGCATTCCCTAATCTCATTCATACTCTGATCAGAGATTCAAATCATATCAGAGAGTATTCTCCCTCAAACGGTTTGAAGGTTAGAGATCCCTTGTTGCGCATTCACTTGTCTCCATAGCTAAGTCACTTGTCCCCAACGATGCCGTGGACACCCTCCTGATGGGATGACTTTGACATAATCAAAGATCAAGGTCTTAACCACAAGACAACTATGATGCCTCAGGTCAAAGGACTACTTTGCATTATCCCAACCATGAGTTCTCATGTGACATGGAATATGAGAACTCTTCGTTGACCGCGTTCAGTGAACTCATTCTCTATTGAGCACCTACCGTACTTGTCTTGATGTCACACACACCAATGACTAGAGACTAATCACTCTCCCTGAGAGAAGACATAGTACGTACCGATCTTAACGGACTGTCAATGCCCAATTGGCAATCCTATGATCAGGAACATTTAGGATGTGTCTACGAAAGAATGGTCTCATGAATCTAACTTCATTAGATTACATTCTCCCAATCACATATTCCTTGGACTTTATCGTTTAAGCATATAACATTTATATGAGACGGCTCAAACAATAATTTATGCCCTTTATATGTTAAACTGGATTAGTTTAACATGTGAAATGTCCGTAAAGTATCATCACATGATTGGCTTTAGGGCACATTTCCAACAGAATCAACTAAAAAGAAGGAACATTATCCAAAACCTTATCCAACCTTATCTTATCCAAACTAACCTTATCTTATCTTACCATATCCTAATCCTAATCTACCTAAATTCCAGCTGCAAAGGGGACTTATTTTCATATTAGGATACCTACAAATCAGGTTTCTAGAAGCCAAGACCCTATCCCTAAATTGGTGCCGCACCTAGCCCTTCTAAAAGCTCTATTTCCTGATGCATAGACTCCTCATTTTCCTCGCTAGAATCTGATGAGAAGTGTCATATTTCCTTACTAATTTGGAGTCCTAATCCTCTTCTTTCACACCCTTGTCATGCCTTCCCTCTCCTTATAAATATATTGCACCACACACATAAGAGCCATAAAACTCATAAAATCCCCATTGTGCCACAGCTGTGCAAGGAAGGAGAAGAAGGAGCCACCTGGAGTCGTGCTTGCCATTCAAGACGTTGGATTGTTGGAGTGTTTCTAGGTGTATTCTATCTTTGTTTTCAATGTTTAAATTTAATTGTCTTTGTTTAATTGCGAACATGAGGAACTAATTTCGTTTTAGTTAGAGGTGAATTCAAAGCCATGAGCATATATCTGATATGAATTGACTACATCCAGTTATGATTCCATGAATCGTTAATGCAATTTACTTATCTGTTTGATTGATAACTTATTCTTGTGTGTTGATTAAGGGTGCACACTTAGTTTGCATGGAGGGATTTGATGTTAGAATATAAGGGAATTTCACCTAATCGTTATGAACTTATATTCACAAGTAGTAAAAGTCACTAGTTATGATTGTGTTAAGTGAATTCTTGGCAGGAGTATCATGCAGTTCATAGTTACGAATGCCTTGTCAATGCTTATGATTTTCATAGAACTTAATGATCTTTGATATGTATCTCTATTATGCAGTTCATGTAGGGAACTTGATAAGAATAATTTGGTTGCGTCGCTGAGTCCAATTAAATGAATTTAGGAAAATCTGAAGGTTAATTTGTGCAGTTCCCGGTTAACTTGGGGCATTGTCATTCGTGGTTTATAGGAAGAATAACTGGAAATCGATTTGTATGCATATGTGTCATGTGTGGAGAATGACCCTCTAACTAGCCATTCACCCATTCAAAACAGCCAATTTTGTGTCTAACCTGTTTAGTTTATGCAATCTGTTTAGTTTAATTAATTTCGTCCAAATCAATCCCCCCTTTAATTAAGTGTGTTAGATTAGTTAGAAACGTGTTCAAATATGTCCAATTTAGTGTTTTGAGTCTTACTAGTCTTAATTTCATCCAAATAACTTCCTAGAGTCTATTTTGAGTCTATTTGCTAGTATTGTGTTGTTTAGAGTCTTTTTAGTGTGTTTTGAGTTTTTAGTGTCTAGTTGAGTGTTTCTAAGTCTAGTTTTGTGTTTTTGAGTCACATTTGTGTAGATTAGCATCCTTAACTAATCACCAGCCTAGAACGATCCCTACTTATGCGTACTACAACTATCTTAATAGGGTTTAATTTGTGTGTTAGTTTTTATCACATCCGTTGGCATCTTCTGCAAAGAACATCTGAGATACCAAATGTGTATTCCATCGAACACAATCCGAGTCCACCATAAGAGATCTCACAATAAGATTAAGATGTACTCCTACCGGTAAAGGACTGAGCACTTTTGCATAATTATCTCGTGGTAGCCAGTTGTCACCCCAAATTTTAATATTCAAACCATCACCCACCTGCCATCGAGCTCCACACTGAATCAACCCTTTAGATGCCGCCATATTTTTCCAACAATAGGATGAATTTGGCTTTACCGTGGCTTGTAGAAAATCCATTGCAAGAAATAACGAGCTTTAAAGACTTGGGCAACAAGAGAGTGTGGTTGATGGATAATACGCCAACCTTGCTTAGCAAGCAAAGCTAGATTGAAAGCGTACAAATCTTTAAAGTCCAACCCTCCTTCACATTTAGGCTTACACATCTTCTACCAATTCACCCAGTAAATACGTCGTTTACCAACTTCTTTCCCCCACCAAAACCGTACAACCATTTGATTTTACTCATCACAGAATGTCTTCAGAAGCAAAAAGGTCTACATGGTATATAAAGGGACTGCCCGAGCCACAATTTTAATTAAAATCTATTTGCCAGCACTACTTAGAAGACTCTCACGCCATCCATGTAGTTTTTTTCCAGAGCCGATCTTTGATATATTCGAGCGTAGTCTTCTTGGATTTACCAATGAAAACAGGTAACCTGATATAACGATCATGGTAATCCATCCGAGTCATACCAAGGCAATTGGTAAGCAATTGTGCATCCACATCGGTCACATTCGCACTGAACACCACACAACTTTTCAGTTCACAACATTCCTGCAAAGTACTTATGGCAAAAATAAAGCTCTTATATGCAAAAAGTAGATGATGAATACTAGGCGCACCATTACAGACCTTGATCCCTTGTAACCGTCCTTGAGCTTCCCATACATCTAACAAAGCTGAAATACGTTCTGCAAAAATCACAAACAAGAACGGAGGCAACAGATCCCCTTGCTGAATACCTTTTTTTAGGTTGTACGAATCCCACTGGTTCCCCATTAAGCTTGAATGAATAAGAAACTGAAGTGACACACATCATTATCCAAGTAATCCATTCCTCGGTGAACCCCAATCTTCGCATCATTTGTTCTAAGAACGTCCATTCGATGTAATCATAAGCTTTACTAATGTCTAATTTCAGTGGCATCAAACAATTCCAACCACTATTCTTCTTTTTCATAAAGTGAGCAATTTCTGATCCGACCAAACAATTGTCGGATATTAATCTTTCATAATAAATGCGCTTTGGGATGGCGAAATGATATCCGGTAAAATAAGTTTCAATCTATTCATGAGCACTTTGGAACAAATTTTGTATATCACATTACACAAAATGATTGGCCGGAGTTGAGTCATGGAGGTTGGGTTTGCTTTCTTGGGTATAAGAGTTACATGTGTAAAATTAACTTTCCAAAGCATACTCCCCGATGAAAGAAGATAGCGTACTCCATTATAGATATTATGGCCAACAATTGTCCAATGTTTCTGATTAAACCCAGGAGTCATTCCATCTAGTTTAAGCGCCTTGGTAGGGTGCATTTGAAACAAAGCAGACTTTATTTCTTCATAAAAAAACAGTAACAAATGACTTTGGCTTATCTGGGATGTGGCTTTCGATGCAACCGCGCTTAGAATTGCAAAAGCATCTGTTACACCCATGAAGTCAAATAATTTATGAAAATAATCCACAATTACCGATTCCATTCCAGCCTTGCTTACATGCCACTGCCCTGCATCATCAAACAAACGGTGCAGCCTATTTCGTCGGCGTCAAGATGTTTTTTGATGAAAATATGGTATTTTGATCCCCAAGATGCAACTAATTCTTTTTGGACCATTGACGCCAAAATGCCTCTTCCTGTCCCAATAGTGAGTGTAAACGAGTATACAAATCATGTCGTTGAGCAATAGTTGTTTCAGTGAACGGCTTACCAAATAAAGCTTGTAGTTTATCTTCCGTTGCCATTATTTCACCAAGAATTGAACGTTCAATGTTCTTCACCCATTTTAACAAATGCACCCTCATCGCCTTGGTCTTCTCCGTAACTTGATACATAGGGGGATCTAATGCAATTTGTAGACCATCCTGCTTATACCACTATCTCACAACCCTTCCTTACTGACCAACCATCTTTATATCATAAACATTTCTTAAACTTTGCTCTTTTCCTGACCTCCCACTCCAACAAGATCAAAATATGATCCGAGGATGTCGGCTTCATATGGACAACTCTGAAACCCAAAACAAATCAATCAATTTCTATGTGGCGAGCACTCTATCAAGACGAACCTTAATACCACCACCCCTCGTTGTTACCCAAGTAAACTTGTTACCAACAAAACCCATGTCTTTTAGTTCACAATTCATTAACGCAACCTGAAATCCTCATGTTCAACGGCTTGGAAAACTTTGTTCAAATCCCCCAAATAACACCAAGGTATTGATGAATTTTCCTTGAGACATTGAAGCAACTCCTAAGATTTGTATTGTTCAGATTCAACTGGATAGCCATAAAAGAATGTAATTCTCCAGTGAAAGGCATCTCCCACCCCGCCCACCTTAAAATCAATATGATTCGAAGAATATGAGTGGAGTGAAAGCTGGGCTTCCTCTTTCCACAGCACACAGGCCACTAGACTGACCAAAACTCGGTACCGTAAACACACAATCAAACTTTAACTGTGATTTTAGCTTTTCTATATGTGCTCTGGAGCTTTTAGTTTCTCATAGAAAAATCACTGTGGGATTTTTAAAGAGATCGAATCTCTTAAGCGTTCGAATTGCATGGAGGTTCCTAAGCCCCGACAATTCCAACTGGTATAACTCATTGCATTTGGCAAGGTTGAACCTCGTTAGCCTCAGCCGTTGTAAAATTCATTGAACTCGAAGAAGCACATTTCTTTGTGGCATGGGATATTCCAACATAATCCTTTTCCTGATCCATACGTTTCCCTAGTTCAGGAGGAACAAACTTGCTACGGTGCAGCCTCTTACTTCTTATATTACGCTCTAGACGCCATTTTAAATTTTTTCCAACCAAATTTCCAGTTCCAAAAATGAATGGATCCAGGTTGAAAGGATCAGATCCCAACGAAAGTGTAGGTTTAACCTAGTGATCATAACTTTCCTTCCCAACGTCCTTAACATCATCATCTCCTAATTACCAAACACTCATGCTATTCTAAGGTGGATTGCCTTGCTCAATGAAGACCCCTTGTCGTACATTTGACGTCAGGATCTCAATACCAAACAAAAGCAACAGTTGACATGAACTCAATAAAGGCTCTCTAGGTGCCACATATGGCAAGATTGCCATAACATCATCCTCCACCATAACTTCTTCATTAACATCATCCTCCACCATAACATCATCCTCCACCATATCCAATCAAACCTTAATTTTGAGAATACTTCCAAACTGTTCCTCATTTCTACTCTAATCAGTGAGTACTTAATCCCCTAAGTGGTTGCCCAAAAACTTCCCCATATGGCGTGTCATATAACCTAAGAGTAGTCCGTTCACTTGAATCCAAAATTCTTGATGAAATAGCGAAACCCTCTTTGGATTGGTCATGTTGCAAGAACCAAAATGAGCTGTTTATTAAACAGTCAGGCCCCCCCTTAGGATGGTGGTTTGCTCATAAGGAGAGTTGAATCTGAAAGAAAACAATCGTCTTCGAGATCGAATATCAGCACATGCGCTTTAAGGCGCCATTAATTCCTCATATGTCGCTTAAAGCTCCCCTTGTTTATTGGTTTAGAGGAAAGAACTTTACCCATTAGAAAAACCTTGGAAGATTTTGAAAATCCCACGTCTTGTTGGTCAACCACAATGATTTTCTATTCCTCTTCTGTAATAGCAAACTTCCCTAAAAACTTTGAAACTATTTCTTCCATTGTCGTTAGTCTTGTTGTAAGCCAAAACCAACCCCACGTGCACACTTTGAAACACCTTGTTGAGAATTGGAGGACTTTATCCCACACCATTAGGCAACTGGAACACACCCAGCCTTCACGCCTACCTCCTCGCTGGAAAGAGCAGCCTGAATCATCAAAAACCTAGCTTTTCCGATATACTCTTGGCAAAGATGACTTATAGACTAAAACCATGAGTAACATAAAAAATATAATTTTAGTCCCTTGATACATTAATAACCTCATTTATTAATTACATTTTCATTTTTTAATTATTTCTCTTTTTCTTCCTAATTTTAATGTATTAATTTTATTTCGTTATAATTATAATTGTAAGATTCCACATTGACCAACGGAGAGGGGGTGATGTGCCTTATATGTACATGCTCACCTCCCATTGCAAGACGCGTTTTGGGAACTCACTAGCTTCGGATCCCATAAGAACTCTGAAGTTAAGTGCGTTTGGGTGAGAACAGTCTTAGGATGGGTGACGTCCTGGGATCTTACAATCCACCCCACTTGGGAACTCACTGACTTCAGATTCAATCGAAACTCCGAAGTTAAGCAAGTTCGGACGAGAGAAATCCTAGGATGGGCGACCCACCGGGAAGTTCTCGTCTAAGTTCCCATAAACAAATCCGTGAGGGAATGGTAAGCCCAAAGCGGACAATATCGTGCTACGGCGGAGTCGAGACTGGGATGTGACAATAATTTTCATTTCATTTATCATAATATATTTTGTTGTAAACATTTAGATAAACTAATTTAAGTTATACAATATATTTCGAAGTACTTTGTCTTTTTCATTTAAGTACATTAAATTCACTATAATACATTTCGGTGCATACATTTAGGTACACATATTTTGGTACATGCATTTCGATACAAATATTTAGGTACATTAATTCATTTTGGTACACACATTTAGGTACATTTCGGTGCATACATTTTGGTACACACATTTAGGTACATTAATTTAATATAATACATTCCGGTGCATATATTTTAATACATACATTTCGGTACTAACATTTAAATACATTAGTTCAATATAATATATTTCGGTACGTACATTTAGGTACATTAATTGAGTCTTTCAAGTTTGAAGAATGTTAAATAAAATTAATAAATTAAAAAAAAATTGGTCAAAAAATAAATTTAAATTTGTATATTAATAAATTTAAATATTTAATAGGACACATTTAATAAGATGCACATTAATTGTTTTGAATTAAGGACACACTGAGGGACCATAATAAATATGTAATCTAACACCAAGTTTATTTTAAATTTCAATCTTCTTGAAGAATTAAAGTTAAAAACCCCCTTTGAAGACAAATGTGTGTATATATATATATATATATTTTTATGTTTTGAAGTAATATTTATGTGACAATTTAGTATGTATATACTAATTTAGTATTATGTTTTCCATTTGTTTTGGGTTAAATTATGTTTTTCATTTTCATTATTTATTGATTTAAAATATATTTTCTTTAATTGGTAACAGGTCGAGTCTATTACCTGATAATATTAACGGGTTAACTTCGGATCAGATCATATTATCCGTTTACTTTAACGGGTGTTACACGATATGACCCATTAAGATATCTGGTATATCACGAAAACAACACGAACATAGAAAACGCAACACGAATGCCAAATCTAGTAAATTTCATGTTGTGCAATTTTGGGGCAGTATATATTAGACAACAAAATTTCTTTTATTTACCCTTTTACCATTATTCCCTCCATGATGGTAGATCACACAATAATGCTTACAATTTTGTTTGATGATCAAATCATTGTACCTAATTTTACATTATGCCATTGTAAGAGATTTTCCTCTTGCTGCATTATTGTGTTATTTTTTGCTTTTCTGCTGCCAATTCTTTTAAGTTTCCATCAATTTTTTTTTTAGAGAAATTTAAGTTGTTTCTATCATGTTGTTAATGTTGTGTAACTTTTGTTTTTTCACATTATTCTAAGAATAATGCTTAGAAGACTAAATTTTTAAACAAAATTTACAAACCAAATTATATCACCAATTGGGAATAAGCACGTTAATTAATCAACACTTAAGTAATGACTTTCAATTGTTTAGTGATAAATGACAACCAATGGTACAATTTGACAAATGAGGATCAATGGATTCTCTAATCGTGTCCATTCATCATACATATCATACGGTCAGAAATCATTTTAAAATTTTTATTTAAAATTGAATACAAATAATACTTAATGAAAACTGATCGCACGATTTATGATGAACAGATACGATTAAAGGATCCTTTAGATCCTCACAAAGAGGAACCGGAGAGGATCCTCATTCCAATTTGACAAGTCTAGTTGTATTTTGAAATACCATTAAAAAATTCCAACAACATTTTAACGGGATACTGAGGTTTGACAAAGCAACCTACTGTCTCTCGTTCTAGTGTTAAGTCTGTGTATTCTGTTCTTGCACATGCTTGTGCTAAGACCATTTGACTTTCTTATCTTTTACAAAAGCTTCGTTATCTGGTCTCTTCACCCGTTGTTCTCTATTGTGATAACCTCAACACTACGTACATAGCGGCTAATTCAGTGTTTCATGCGTGCATCAAACATATTGAGTTAGATTATCTTTTTGTTTGGAAACAAGCCAAGCTTGGTACTCATCAGGTTCAATTTTTTCCTCGATTGATCAGTTGATATTCTAACCAAAGGTCTCTCCACGACTCGATTTCTACAACTTTGGTCCAAATTTGTGGGAGATGTTAGTAGAGGTGAATCCCGCTAGAATTCTCCGTCCTATTAGGGTTAGGAACTAAACTCCTAATTGTAATTATATACAATAAGTTAGGTGCCTTGCACCCCAAGTCCAACGACTTGTATATATTATGTACACAAAGCAAATCAATACAATCATTCATTCGGATTCTAAACTCTTACAGTTTGAGTGTATTAATATACTAGGAAAGTCCATTAATATTTTGTGAATTAGAATAAATATGATTGATATATTTACTTAACTAAATCCATGACTTTACTTCAATGCATATCAATTGGCAAGCGGTCACTGTCCGATTTCGATCATGTTTATTCTCAAAACCGGAACTGGAACTGAAGTTATGGTTTGACTTTTACAAAAATTATTTATAAATTGTTCAGTTCAATTTTTTACGATTTTGGTTCGGTTTTACCAGTTCCCAATTCTAACCTGATTTTCATATTATTTTTTCTCAAATCCTTATAGTTCAACATAAACCAATATATTTTAACCGCAAATTCTTCCAACAGAAAAAAAGGGAACTGTTATTAGCACTCTCAAAATTTCATTTTACACTCCTCACAAGTGTATGTTTTTTTCTAATTATAAAAAATTTGGAGTGCAAAATAAGATTTTTGGAGTGCCAGTAACAATTTAAAAAAAAAAGAAAAAAACCACAAATGCAACCAAATCTACAAGATTAGATGTAGATTTGTAACATGCAAAACAATAGGGTGGCAGAGAAAGAAGAAGATACGAAAAAGAAAGAGCACAACAGAGAGAATAAAAAGAAGAAAAAGGACGTGTGCAAAGGGATGGATATTCGGATTGGGCTTTTGAATTAATGAGATAGGCCTAATAGAAATAATTCGGGCTTAAGAAAACCAAGATGGACTTGGACTTGGCAAAGCAGTGGGTAATTAAAATTGGGCCTAAGATGTAATAAAAATCATATAAATATCCTCTCGGTTCGGTTCGATTCGAACCAGTTTCCTGAAGACCAAAATTGAGCTGAAACGGGTTCAAGTCGGTCTGGTTCTCAGTTAAAGTTTGATCGACTTTGGTCAAATCGGTTTTTTTTTTTCATTTTTTCATTCAGTTCAGTTCGGTTCGGTTCGATTCTAGGAAAGTTCACTAATATTTTGTTAATTAGAATAAATATGATTAATAAATTTACTTAACTAAATACGTGATTTTACTTTGATGCAGATCAGGTGGGGTGCTGAATTCTTTTTTATATTGTTTAATTGGGCCAGGATTTTGTTTCCTTGGGCTCCTTTTGGGGTTTATTTGCATACATGCTTTGTTTTCATCTTATATATATGTAGTCCTCTATGGTTTGCATTGAAATAATTACGAGGCTTCTATTCATTGTTACTCATAAACAGCATAATAATTGAAGCAGCATAATGGCCCAGCAAACCACAAAGAGAGACGAATTAGAAAAGGACGACCAGCTCTTTCCAGAATATGTTAGGACCAATTTTGTGACGCGTTTACGTAACTGTAATTATAATAAGAAGGAATTGGATTGAGAATGAAATGAATTGAAAAAAATAAAAATGTTCTTGAATTAGAATAACAAGGTTCATAATTCCATAAAACTGTTTACTAATTTAACATAATCAAAATATAAACTAGTATGATTACTAAAATGTTCTCGTCTCAAATCATATACTAGCCTCTTGCCACACACATACGCATGTGGCAATTGACATTTTTATATATCTTTTATTTAAATAATTAATTTACATATTTTTAAAAAATTATTTAAAAAAAAAAGAAGAAATGAATTAAAAACGTGAAACCACCCACTAATGTGGGAGGTTTTGTTTTGTTTTTTTTGTTTTTCTATAATTTTAAATATTAAATTCATTCAAAATAAAAATATGGTTAAATACTTTAACTTCTTTTGGTTCAATTGTAATTTATGAAATTCTTAAAGGACAATTTATGGTATTTTGAATGTTTCACCATTTTAGGGTGCTCACTTTATATATATATATATATATATATATATATATATATATATATATATATATATATATATTTTGTATTACGTGGCTCCATCACTAGTCACAACCACATGGAACAGGATCCTCTTCTAATCTGTTCTCTGGGATCTGGATGACCACATCATCCTGGCCGTTGGTTCAAAATCGTGGGGCCAGGATTAAATTTACTTTTTAAAACTTGCTTGAAGCAAAAACAGGAACGGACAAAGCACAAACTTGAGTTCTTCCATGTCAAAACTTCACTGATTAAATACTGAATCAACACTAACTTATGGGCCTGCCGAATGCTTTCTATTTTTGGGGTCGAAATTCCAGGTTCGAGAAGAGGAGATGGAAGTGTTTTCAGACATAGAGTGGAACACCTGAGGAACCACTTCGGCGGCCGGAACATGGTGGTGTTGTTTGAGACGGAGTGACCATTCTATTGAGAGAGGACCAGGAAAGGAACAGACTTGAAGCGGCAGGGAAAAGAGGCATCCACGACTGAAAGACGCTCAAGAATTTTATCAACGGCCACAATGATGTGGTCCGCATGGTCTCCATTGGTGCAGTTTAGATTTCAGGAAAATGGATCGTCAGATCCGGAATTTCACGTGAGTAAATATGAGTTATATCTACTCTACAGTGATATATATACGTTCACATTTTATTTTACGTGAGTAAATTTAATGTAGACATGTAAATTTGAGATGTTAAAATACGTTCACATTTTATTTTACGTTTTCACAGTATGTAAGTAAGTATGCGTTATATATACTCTACGGTGATATATAAGTTTGAGATTTCATTTACCTTTTTCTCGTTAATTAGCGGGTTCCACCCTCTCAAAATATAAATAAAGATTTATCAGCTAAAATGTGCATTTAACACTCTGTCTATTGAAAATGTCTCAGGAAACAAGAAATATAAAATGTCAATTTCAAAACAATTTTTTATCTCCCATTAGAGATATTCTAATGCATGAAAAAAAAAATAATAGATCATGCAAAGGAATCGTTAGCCCTTCTGGCGGCAGCTCTTGTACGTGCCTGATGCGTAAAACATTTTGTTTTCCCCTCTTATTATATATCTACACAGATCGATGCATCTTTTTAAATGAAAAGTGATCACCCCTTGTGTTTGAAATGAAACTCTGGATTAATTGGGTAGCAATAATTAATTGAGCTTACATCCTCCATTTTTATATGAAAATGTTTTCCTCAGCTTGAGGAAGACAAAAACTGATATAATTATTCTAATAATTGACCTTCAAAATTCAAGTCATGTATAAAAACTAAAATCAAAACAGACAACCTTTTTAAATTAGGAGAATCCTCAACCAGGTAATTATGTAAAATATTACTTTGTGGTAAGATGATCAATGTTAATCATTTTATATAAAATACATCACTATGACTATAAAATTAGAGATGTGTTCGTCCATAAATGATTAGCCAAGAATCTTCCCACAGTTTAAGGAATTTCCATCATATCAAAGCCTTGTTAATCACTAGATAAAGGATACTAAATGTAAAGTTTAGCACTAGATGTACACTTGTTGTTGTGTCAAATGTCTTTTTCCTTTCCTGTATAACAAAATAATAGCGACTTGGTGCTATTTAATTAATTAATCAAATTTTGTTACATGAAACTATGCGTCTTCTTTTATTATAAAGTAACTACAAAAAAAAATTAATGGTTCTCGTCTTAAAAAGATAAAAATAAAAAATAAAAAACAATGTTTCATGTGCATGGTATCTCATAAAATATTGGATAAAACCAAGCTTTCTATTATTAATTTTAAAGCAGCCAGCACTTATAATACAAAGTCTGACCAAAAGTATAGTTAATAAGGTTAGCACTAATAACATGAATAATTGATTAGGGTTGATTATTGCGGATGTCAAAATTTTTTTAGGGCACTTTTTGTTCAAATTAATTTGTTCAAGCAAGTACTCTCATTGCTTCTGTTGATATTGCTTTATAGGTAATAATTTATGCCAATTGAAAAAAATATTAATTTAATTTCATGATTTTTTTTTAACAACGATATTATCTACACTAAGGTGGTGGAAATGTGTGCTAAGCCTCACAATTGGTCAGCCATAATAATGTGGTTTAAATTCGCATTTGGTGAGAATCGAACGTAAGACCTCTCACTTAAAAGTGAAAAGAAATACCACTAGATCATAGTACTAAGTGGGAATTTAAGATTTGAATGCATATTAGTAAAAAAACGTATGCATATTATACAAGTAAAATTTTTACCTACACACATGTAACTCAATTTCAATCCCACCTTACCTCCCGAAATTCAATCGTCATCAGTTTACTCCCCGTAACTCGATTTTGATTCCCCTTTGCCCCTTGAAACTCAAAGTCGTCACTTTACTCTTTGAAACTCAATTTTGATTACACTTGGTTTCCTGAAACTCCTAATCTATGTGATAATACATGAAAAAATGTTATTTGATTCCAAATTAATTACCTATATTTTACATATAAATATAGGTAACTTATTTTACACATACACAAAATAACAATAAAATGTTCTGAATATATGTAATAATACATGCAAAATAATTTACCTACAAAATAAACGAATATTATTTGATTCAAAACTAATTTACTTATATTTTACATATAAATAATGGTAAATTATTTTGCAGATGACACTTTACCACAGTGACAGAAAACAATTATGTCTATCCACTCTGATGTGTGTTCGATCTCTACCAATCTTCCTCACCTACAACTTACAATTTAACAAATTAACGCTATTATTTGTAAACAAAAAAATACAAAATAATTTACCTAGAAAAAAAAATGTTATATGATTCAAAATTAATTTACATTAAACATAAAATATATTTTTAACGCGCATAGATAATAATAATAAAAAGTGCCATATATATAGGAACCCATGCAAAATAAAATAATATTAATTGATTCCTTTTTTCTTTATCAGACAATATTATTTGATTCAAAATTATTGATTGTACAAAGGAATTTATTTTTCACATGGAAGGTGCCTATTATTATTTTTTAAAATGGGTAGATTAAATTTATATATGTTACTAATATTCATGATACAAGAAAGATAAAATTTTCATATGGGTTTTGTATCGTTTATTTAAAAAATAAATAAAAAAATTGGTCATCATGAATAGGGTGAGTAATAACATTTACTGACATAATTAGGGTTTTGTGGCATAAGTTGAAAATATGTTTTAATAATTGGTTATATATTTGTCTAAAATATGTAACCAATTATTTGAATGTTTAAAATTAAGTGGGTTTTTGTTTGGAAAATAGGAGTTTCAAGTGTCTATTTCTAAAGAATCTAAAATTAATTAGAACCGATTCATTTAGAACCATTTTTTTTAACAAATGATATGATCTACACTAAGGGTGTGGGGAGTGGACTAAGCCTCACAATAGACTAGCAATAATGTGATTCAAATTTGCCTTTGACGAGAATCGAACCTACACCTCTCATTTACAAGTGAAGAGGAATACCACTAGACCATAATACTAAGTGGCTTAAAAACACTTTTAAACATGTCATAAGTTTTCTGAAGTATTTTATTAAGTAAGATATGTAGTAAATGGCATACAAGACAAGTTTCACATGTTGTGAGATTTTTCATCCTTGAAGATTGTTCATCTTTGAAATGATAAGACTTTGTAAAATTCAAAAGATTACAAGACAAAAGGCAATTGCAATGCATGAACAAATAGTGGGTTAAGGGAGTTGAATTAAGGCGCGGTCATTGATTTGAATCAACAAACATCCTCTCCTGCTCAGACCGATTGAAGATAATGAAACCCTAATTAGGCTTCCTTCCCTTTCCCATCCCCGCATCCATGCAAGAAGAGAAACACATTATTCTGAACAACTTTGGCTAAACCTAAAAGTCATTATCCCGAGTGTTATTGCTTTAGAAATTAAACCTTGGACTTGCTTAAAATGCGCACAAAAGTTAGGTGGAGACATGATCTAATTGCCTTCCAAGTATGATCTAACTGACAATCCCACAACATTATGTATTTCATATGACAAGATTAGGTTGGAAATATAATAGTCTTAATCACAACGTGGTGGGGACCCCGGATTTGATGAGACATTAGGGTACTGTTAATTAGTTTTCTTGTGTCCGTAGACGCGTTTTGATTGGTCGATGATATTGTCGTTGTTGAGATAATCAATGAAAGTTGTCAATATTTTAATCCTAAAGACGACAGATTGTATGTCTTTAGGTTCCATAAGAAGCACTTGCCCTTAAACAATTGTTAAAAGATGCTAAGTGCTTGATAATATTTTGAAACAGTCAAACCTGGACAAATATTATTACTATTATTAATTAGATTAAATATTCCTCGTAGTGATAAGATAGTCGAAAAGTAGTTCATGTCGTAAAAAAATTAGGATTTAAACTCTTGTAGTGAAGCCTGTTAGGATTTAGACTCAAAATTCAAAGTTGTGTCAACTCTCTGTTAATTGTTAACAAGCAAGCCTCACATGTGCAGCCTACATACTAACAATTAACGGAGAGTTGACGAAACTTTTAATTTTGAATTTAACCTAAGAAACTTCGCCACATTGGTTTTATATATATATATATATTTTTTTTTTTTTAGTACATCGATATTTTTATAATAAGGGGAGGGGGATTTTGGCAAAGCCTAATTTGGTATCGAATTCGCCATTCACGATATTCGAACCTAAAACCTCTCACTTCCAAGTAAAGAGAAATACCACCAGACCGTAGTACCTCTCACTTCGCCACATTGATTTAAATCCTAATTTTTTATCACAAGGTCTACTTTCCGACTTTCCTATCACCATAGGACTAATAATTCAATTAAAATTATGAAACTAGGTCAAGTGAATAATGAGCAAATCTTATATAATTACAGTTAAGAGGTTTTTGGAGCATCACTCAGTACTACGGTCAAGTGGTATTCATTTTCACTTGCAAGTGAGAGGTCTTAGGTCTGATTCTTGCCAAAAGGTGAATTTGAACCACATTATTGCTAATCCATTGTCAGGCGAAACCTAACATTTTTTTTAGTGTAAATAATATTGTTTGTTAAAAAAAATGATGGTTTGAAGCGCATCATTTATTAATTTCACTTCTTGAATAAACTTTTAATTTTAGTAAATGAGCCAAGTCTATATAACTAATACAAGTCAACATACTTGGAAACGTCGATCAAACATACAAGAGCCTATATTTTCATTTCACACCTAAAACACATGACCATTTACTTAAATGGATGATTATTATAATTTTTTGGTACAGTGTGATTATAATTTATATTGAATAACAGAAAACGATAGTGTTGTGGTCATTAAAACACACTAATAACATACAAGAACATGAGACGAGAATATGGATTTCTCTCAACAAAATTGTTTGCTTTCATGAAAATGGAAAATCACCTTTGCATGCGTCTCCCAAACCGATTAGCCATCTTAATTGAGGGTTGATCGGTCATTTTGGTATTCAATGTGCAAAGTTAGCTTTAGGTCGGATTTGATTGGTAAATGGGAGCTTATAATTAGTGACTTAATTATCTTACTTTGATAATAACATTTGCTTTCCATATGATCTTTGAATAATACTAATTGTTAATATCCACAAAACTGTCCTTAGACATTCTTACACGTTGATATGTATGTATGTATGTATGTATGTATTGTATGGTCAAGCTCATCGACAAATAAACAAAGATGACCTTGTGAATTGGGGAGTGAAAGAAAGAATGATGGTGAAAATGATGTGGACAGAAATGATATAAGAGGATTGGTCATATCTTGCATCCAAGAATGAATGGGACTGGAAGAGCAAAATCCAAGGTAGGGGTTTTGTCCTTTAGGGCAACCCCATCGTTCATACAATTTTTTTTTTTTTTTGGTCAAAGTGCAATTTTTATTACTAACCAAAACCAAATAAACATACAACAAAATTATTTTTCTTTTTCATATGTAATTATTTATTGATTGTCTGTGTTCTACTCACTGCGTTTTATGTGTGCTTTTCTTTTCTAGTGCCAAATGCATAACTTTTATGAAAGCTTTTGGAACATGTAGGCCTTGTTGCCCGAAATTCATGGGGAGCACTTACAAAAATCTTGGTTTCAAATGATAATTTTATTTATTTTTGACCAGAAAAAAAAAAGTTAATTTTATGGAGGATAATATTTGTATATTCTCAAGAGTAAGACACAATATATCATTCGAATAAGAGATTATTTAGTTGTACAAATGTATCAAATAAATTGATAGTTCATCATAAATATATTACTTGAAACTCATGTCGTTCATTTATTACATATATTTGGATACATAAATGATTCATATTCGAATTAATTTTTTGTAGAGTTGATCTCAAATGAAAAATAAAAAACTAAACAATTCTAATTATAAAACTTATACATTGAAATTACGTTATTGATAAAAAGTGAGATATATACATTCCCATGAAATGCAAGTATTATCTTTTATTTGCTCTCAGGTTTTCTCTGACCGAACACATCAGCCAATTCTATAATACATGTTTTACTCTTATTTCTTTAATACTTTTATATTCTGAAAGTTCAACGAAATAAAAAAATAAAATAAAAGCTCCCTTCACTCCTTTCATGCACTATTCCAGCGACGGTGATGTTGATCATTTGGATTAGATAATTGAACAAAAGAAATTTTAGTTAGTATATGTCATTTTCTTGTCGTGTCATTTTGTATTCATGCTGAATAAGTCGTCTCTAACATTTTAGGAGTCTTATGCAATCTTAATTAAAAGGTCTTTCTTATTTAAAAAATAATAATTCTGTTGATTATAATCAACATCAATATTCAAACTTAATTGAAATCATCATCTCATTTGTATCAATTGAATAATTTTCAATTGCCATGAAATCATGATTTAGAGTGCATCCATGAAAGAATAGAGCATGACTAAAAGACAGATACGGCAATACGCTTGTGTTTGTGGAAAAAGTAATACATGAGTTAGGATTTTATTACTAAAGAAAAGTGCAAGAAAGTAATACACATGTTTTTTTTTTTTTTTTTTTGCTAGAGAAAAGTGGAAAATTAATATATTAAATATAAGCTCCACTTAATCAATTGTAATATAAATAAAATCATATGATTAAGATTTTTCTTGTCAGTTAAAATTTATTTATTAGCAAAATTTATACTTATATGTAATATATAGGAGGATAAAAAAATTTGGGAATCTCAGAACCCCCTCTGAGTCTCTGACGCTGAATAAATAACAGGCATCTTTTTTTTTTTCTTTTTTCTTTTCCAAATGGTAGACTGATATTAGATTTAATTATAATCGAATGTATCCCATTAGAACAGACCATTCACCCTAGAAACATATGCAGCCAATTCATGTGATGCTTTATTGCATGATCTTCGAAGTTTTTCATCATTAGAGGATTAGGGTTCATTCCATTCCAATTCTCTTCAAAATGTAATCGGATTAGAAGAGAAATTTTATTTCATGTCTAATCCTCTTTCAATTCTCTCAAAATGAAAAATTATTCTCCTATACCTTTTAAATACCTTAACTTTAAAAGATTAGTATTCCAATCCAATCATTTGTATCAAACGAGGCATTTCATTGTGTTTTGGCTAAATAACTATTGAAATTGAATTAGCCACGGATAAAGTCCATACTATTCTGTATTAGTTATTATTATTAACCTACAGAAATGTAGTGAGAGGAAGAAGAGATTCAAGCAATTTAGAGAGAGAAGTAGAAACCAAACACTTTCAGTATATTACTTTTCTTACTTACTAAGCAATCCCACATACAACAGTATTTATACCCTTCTCAATATTCTAAACAAACTGCCTAACTAACTTTCTAACTAACTCTCTAATCTGCATACAAGTGGCAGTATCTCAGCCACACAATATATGTCTATCATCCTCCCTCAATCTCATGTTTGGATGATCCTAACATGAGATTGTTACAATGAAAAAGAAACAATGAAGAGCTGAGGCCTTTGGTTAAGATATCAGCAAACTGCTCCTTTGAGGACACAAACTGCACCACAAGCTTGTTCTGAGAAACCCGCTCTCGAACAAAATGCACATCAATTTCAATGTGTTTGGTCCGTTGATGTTGGACGGGATTGAAAGACAAGGCTATAGCAGAAAGGTTGTCACAGTATAAAACAGGAGGAGCAGAAATCGGAAAATGCAGAAAAGCAAGGATTTGTTGAATCCAATCAAGTTCTGCTGCAGTGGAAGATAAAGCACGATACTCTGCCTCAGTCGAAGATCGGGACACTGTCTGCTGTTTCTTAGAGGACCATGATATAGGGTTATTCCCGAGGAACACCACAGACCCTGTTGTAGATCGCCGATCATTGGGATCTCCAGCCCAATCAGCATCACTAAATGCAGATAGTGCCAAGTCCCCTTGAGAATAGGTAATGCCACAGGACATAGTGCCCTTCAAATACCGCAGGATCCTTTTAACGGCAGTGAAATGAGAGACCATGGGATGCTGCATAAACTGACAGACTTGATGCACAGAGAAAGCTATATCAGGTCGTGTGAACGTTAGATATTGAAGAGCACCCACCACACTCCTATATAAAGTAGGATTAGGATAGGGGTCACCATCATCCTTGAGTAACCTGTTAGAAGGTAAGCAGGGTGTGTCACAAGGCTTGGAGTCAAGCATTTCTGTTTTGACTAGGAGATCCTGCACATATTTCTGTTGGGACAAAAATAACCCCTTGGCAGTCTTGGAAATCTGAATGCCGAGGAAGTAGTGAAGAGGACCTAAGTCCTCGATGTCAAATTCAGAAGTTAAAGCATCAATGATTTGCTGAATCACAGTGGTTGCACTTCCTGTGATGATAATATCATCGACATATAGCAATAAGATCACAATATTGGCACCAACAGTTTTCACAAATAAGGAGGAATCAGAATAGGTGTTATGGAAGCCCAACTTAGGCAGAAAAGAAGTAAACCTGTCATTCCATGCCCTCGGGACCTGTTTTAAGCCATATAGGGATTTATGCAATTGACATACCAAAGTGGGATTCTAGGGATCCTCAAAGCCAGGTGGCTGATCCATATACACCTCCTCCTGTAAGATTCCATGGAGAAACGCATTCTTGACATCTAGTTGCCGAAGTGACCAATTAAATTGAGCAGCAAGTGCTAAAACAATCCTCACTGTGGTGGGTTTAACAACTGGACTAAAGGTCTCACTGTAATCCAGCCCAGGTTCTTGACTAAATCCCTTGGCAACCAATCGAGCTTTATGTCGTGCAATTGAACCATCTGAATGTCTCTTGAGTTTGAAAATCCATTTACACCCTACTAAATTCTTGTTTGCAGGTAAAGGAACTAAACTCCATGTTCCTTGAGTATGCAAAGCACTGATCTCTTCCTTCATTGCTTGAAACCACACAGGACTTTTGAGAGCAAATTTGTATGTTTTGGGTTCACACATAGACAAATCAGCATCCATGGAAGTAGCAAGGGCAGACAAAAGAACCTTCTTTTTGCTGATACCACTTTTACTCCTAGTCTGCATAGGATGTATATTCAATGAGGGAATGGAAGGAACCACTTGTAGTGTAACAGGACTATGTTCAAGTACCACAGGGATGTGATCAGTGGTTGAAACTGCACCAGTAATGGACTGAGGAGAGGGTGGTGGATCAAGAAAAGGAGAAGTGGTTGGTGAGAATGATGAAGACCCGGGAGCAGAAGGGGAATGTAATGGAGACTCAGGAGAAATGGGAGTATGAGAGGAGGGTATAGTGACTATAGGCTGTGAGGGGACTACAGGAAGAGATGACAGATCAGTAATGTGAACAGAAGTGGTAGATTGTGGTGTGGTGGCTCGGGACAACAAGTCATTATAAGGAAACTCATGTTCACTAAACACCACATGTCTAGACACAAAGAATTTATGTGTAGAAACTGCAAAACATATGAAGCCCTTGAATTTGGATGCATATCCCAAAAACACACATTTTGTAGTCTTAGCTTGAAGTTTGGTAGCATTGTAAGGTCTTAAGAAAGGATAACAAGCACAACCAAATGTTCGCAAGTGATGAATCACTGGAACAACACCATATAAGGCTTCAAAAGGAGACTGGTTATGTAGAATGGGAGTAGGCATTCTATTAATGTGATAAATGGCAGTTTGACATGCAAAGGACCAAAACTGTGAAGGCAGTTTAGCTGTTTGCAACAAAGTAATTGTGGTTTCAATAACGTGTCTGTGTTTACGTTCAGCCATCCCATTTTGTTCAGGGGTATAAGGACAGGATTTTTGATGAGAAATGCCCTTTTGGAGAAGAAAAGATTGAAGTGACTTGCTAATGTACTCACCACCACCATCACTTTGCAAAATTTTAATGTTTGCAGAGAATTGAGTGAGAACATAAGCATGAAAAGCAATAAAAGTGTCACAAAGATCGGATTTATTAATCAATGGGAAAATCCAGGAATACCGGGTACATTCATCAATGAAGGTGACATAGTACCGATATCCATCCACAGATTTACACGGTACAGGACCCCAAAGATCACTATGCACTACATCAAAAGGAGTTACAGATTTATTGACACTTAATGCAAAGGGAAGTTTACAGAATTTACCCTCAAGACAACTAGGACACAGAACCGGATTTGGGTCTTTTGCAAAAGCAACTTTGGACTTATGCAACATAAGAGAGACAACTGAATTAGATGGATGTCCTAATCTATTGTGCCAGGTAGTAGAAGTAACCAACTGACCAAGGAGGGCTTTATTTGAAGCAATGCTTTGAGAACCGGCAGGTGACACATTGGCTAGAGATGAGAGTGGGTAGAGTCCATTACTGCACAATCCTTTATAGAGTACCCTCCCTGTGGCCTTGTCCTGGATCCAAAAACAGAAGGCATCAAAGATAAGCCAACAATTATTATCCAAACAGATGCGATGGACAGATAGAAGATTCTGTGTTAATTTGGGAACATATAACACAGAATTCAATTTTATAGGATGGAGAGATGGTTTTATAACAATACTACCAATGTGAGATACAGGCAAACCTTTACCATTGGCAGTTTGTATGACTTCATTAGTGGGATAGGGTGAAGCTAGAGACAGATTGGAGAGATCAGCAGTCATGTGATTCGTTGCGCCAGAATCAGTTATCCAAACTTGGGAATGAGATGAAGATGCTGCTGGAGGAGAGGGGTGTGGCACCATAGTATGAAAAGCCTGCATTGGTGCCTGAGACTGAATTTGTTGTGGAGCAGGAAACTGTGATGAATACCCGTGCTGTGGATAAGAAGACTGCTGAGAATATGGATGCCCTGGTTGTGGATAAGAACCATTGCCAGCACCAATATAGTTGGGACCCTTGTCATTGTAAAAACAGAACCATGTACTGTGATTAAACCTGCCACAAATCTGACATCGGGATTTCGCAGAAGAATTGGATGGACATAAAGGCGCAGAATGACCATCACAGTTGCAAAGTTGACATGATAGGAGGGGTGGAGCAGAAGGAGGGGAGTGCTGCTGATGAGGAAAAGAACCAAGAACACCAGGACTTGGATTTTGGAGAACATGAGTTTGAGTAGGAAGATATGGCTTGGATGAAAAAGTCCTGTTATTTTGATGAAACCGGCCCTTCCCCTTGTTTTTGGGAGCATTGAACTGCTTGAAACCACCAGCTACAAAATTGGATTGAGTAGGTGCTCTCGGAGGTAAAGTATGGGCAACCATTGCAGTCATAAAGGGTGCATTAACAGTGGATTCCAGAATAGCTTCTTCAGCAAGTAATTGTGTCCTAAACTCCTTCAGAGATATAACATTCTCACGTCCCCTTATTACTGTTCTGAATGTATTATACTCTGGTGGCAAACCATTCAACGCAAGAATGACAATATCTTCATCAACAAAATACACCCCAGCAGCTGAAAGATAATCTCTGGCCTCTTTGATTTTCTGTAAATATTGAGCAACAGAATCAGATCCCTTTTTAATGGTTTGAAGATTAGACTTCATCTGAAATATGCTAGTCTTGGAGACTGTGGAGAATTGTTCTTGCAATCGAATCCAGAGATCCCGAGAGCTTGTACTACCAATAGCACACGACAGAGCCATTGGACTCAAAGAAGCAGTAAGTAACTGCATCAGGGCTTTATCATGCATCATCCAAATCAAATACTCATCACTAGCAGAAGAAGTTGTTGAATTTGAGGAATTAACACCAGAATCTCCAGATTGTGAGGAATGTCGAGGAGGACAGGGATGCGTGCCGTCGACAAACCCTAGAATTCCATTACTCTCAAGCAGTAATTGCATTTGAAAATGCCAAGTGAGATAATTCGAATCATCCAACTTCACATTCACAGATGTAGAAATCGATGAAACTAGAGCAGTGATTGGAGATTGAAGAAGCTGAAGTTGAGAAGCTGTTACCATCGTTGCCGAAACTCACTGAGACAATGTATCAAACACCTGGAGTGCAATATTAGAAGAAGACGAAGACGCAACCAGATCGTAGTTGCAGAGCACCCGGAAACAATAAACCCTAGAAAGCAGAGAAGACGAAGTCAAAGCAATCAAGAAATGCGTGCAAGAAGCAAGAATTCAGAGGAAGACGAAGTGTTGGAGCTGCAGAAGACTCGGATCGAAGAAGCTGATCAAGCTCTAATGGCGAGTGATACCATATTAACCTACAGAAATGTAGTGAGAGGAAGAAGAGATTCAAGCAATTTAGAGAGAGAAGTAGAAACCAAACACTTTCAGTATATTACTTTTCTTACTTACTAAGCAATCCCACATACAACAGTATTTATACCCTTCTCAATATTCTAAACAAACTGCCTAACTAACTTTCTAACTAACTCTCTAATCTGCATACAAGTGGCAGTATCTCAGCCACACAATATATGTCTATCAATTATTACCCTTAAATTAGGCATATCTTTGTCGAGTTGAAATTTTCAGGTACCCATGGGATTCTTCGATTCTATGAAACCATCATGACTACTAGTGCACCACAAATGAATGGCATATAAAATAGGTTGCGATGTGAGACACACTGTATATAAGTAGCCAGCACCAAGCCATATACAATAGCAGAATTACATGTACAATATTGAAACTTTATCCAACATAGGATAACATTCTGCTTTATCCAACATAACACAAATATTTTAAAATATAAAAAATAAAAAAAAATAAAAAATTCTAGCGCAGCACCTTAAAACAATATTTGATTATCTAGATATTTCCTAATACAATTAAATACACATCTCAGGGTTTAACTCAATGCATGCTTGTTCCTAGGTATATGAATATGAGTATTTAATTTCTAACAAGCCTGTTATAACACACTAGCCTTGCACATGGATGATAAACTCCAAATATATATTCAATTAAAAGATATAAAAGAGGGGGCCAACTTTTAAGGAAAGGATGAGATGAACTAGGACATGAATGATCAGGATGAGATGAAGGGTACTTCTAATTGTCTTTCTTGTTATAGACAGATCCAAATTATGAGAGGAAAGAAGAAAAAAACAATCCAGAGTTTCTATTGAGTATTTTATTATCTTTGATAGTATGTCTACTTATACATGAATGAAAACATTATGAGGATTTACATTACAATTTGTAATGAAATACCAGAAAAATAAGATCATAGACTAGGGTGCCAATTGATCCCATATTCACTGTTCTGCCGTGTGAAAATACTACATTGTGTCTACCTATGTTAGATCTCGTAAGCAAGAGATATTGAGAGAGAGGGAGAGGTCTTGATCTATATTTCTATCGACTTTTATTAATCACTTTTTTTTTATCCCTTCACTAAGAATGTAAGCTTTTGTTGTATCCACTAGTGTATATACTTTAAATTGATGATCGGGTTTGTTTATCGTATTCTTCTAGGTTGAAGAGTTTGTAGAAAATCAACAAAATCAGAGTTTGGCTATTAAATTGTGATTTTTCGTTTCTAACCATTGGATGATTTTGTCCCATTACCTAATCTCCAAGAGTTCTTTTGGGTGATTTTTGGCATAGAAGATCTCGAAATATATGCAAACATGTTTGACGGTTGGATCGTGGAAACTAGTTTCGTAGAATGTGTGTCCCATCAAATGAATGGATTCCAAAACAAAGTTTTTGTTGTATCCACTCGTATAAATATTTTAAACTAACCATCGGGTTCGTTAATTGTATTCTTCTAGGTTTGAGGATTTTATTTGTAAAAAATCAACAAAATTGGAGTTATAAAATGACCGTTAAATCATAATTTTTCGTTTAGAACCGTCAAATGATTTTTTTCCCTTCACCAAATTTCCGAACATTTTCTTTAGGTGATTTTTGGCGTAGGAGATCTTGAAGTATATGCAAACACGTTTGACGACTGAATAGAGCTACAAAATGGAGTAAGAAGCGGTGTTATATCCCTTCCAACTACTAGTTCAAATGTTACTATTACAAATCTTATAGATGCGTGCCAAAAACCCCCACAATTGGCTACCACGCTCCTTCATCTTATCACACTTACTCCCTTGATTTTTACCACCAACACTACTCTCAAGACCTCCATAATTGAAGCAAATAGTAGGCGTAGTTTGATATAGAATTTCGTCGGAAAAGGTTGGTCGCCCTAAAATGTAATTACGCCTAAGACCTAATTAAGCCTTTACGAGGCAGAGTGAACTAGTGAGCCAACAAACCATTTTGTCATCACACAAACCTTCAGATATAATTACGCGCCATTTTATTTCTCTTGGTGCAAAAAACTTGCCTGACAAATATTACATTGCCCTACGACTGTGTTTTGTCTTGTAAAGGGTTTGAATAAATCCTAAATGTTGACCAGTTTTGCCCTACTAACTGAAAAATTCGTCGAGTAAAATGCCTTTACCCAACAAAATATGATTTGTCGGGTAAAATTTGTAGAGCAAGCTATATTTTCTGGTAGTGTGTTTCTTCTTATGCTACGTCGTTGCCACACCAAAAAATATTAAGAAAATTAATGAAAAATGCTTTTAAACTTTGCATTTTAACAAAAAAATCATCTAATAACTTTATTTAATGATAAAAACAAAAAAAAAACATAAAATATAAACATGTGTGCCCAGCGCTTCCCACAACCCCCTCCCTTCACCCCCCCCCCCATATATAATTAAATAAGAAAAAGTACATGAAAACACACACACACACACACACACACACATATATATTATGTATGAATTAGCTAACTGTAACAAGGATGATACCCATTTTTCGGCATTTTACAAAGCAAGATAACACAAACACACGTTTGGTACTATAATCTCGTAAGGTATATTTTCATGTATATAATAAATAATATATAAAAGTGATATATGTAGATTTTACTTGTACCTACTTAAGGCAAAAGAAATAATATACATATATATACAGTGTAGTACCATTAAATTTCATAAATAGTGTAGTACCGTTAAGTTTTATAAACAGTGTAGCACCGTTAAGCTTCATAAACAGTGTAGTAAGTTTCATAAATAGTGTAGTACCGTTAAGTTTCATAAATATTGTAGTACCATTAAGTTTCATAAACAATGTAGTATCGTTAAGTTTCACAAACAGTGTGGTACCATTAATTTTCATAAACGGTGTAGTCAATTTCATAAACAGTGTAGTAAGTTTCTTAAACAGTATGTGTGAGGATGCACGGGTCTCGTGCATCAAATTTTTTAATATTAAAATGATGTCTTTTTTATTAAAATTTAAGTTCTTTTGTCATTTTTATTAAAATTTAAGATTTTTTCATTAAAATTTAAGTTTTTTTTCATTAAATAAAGTTATAACATGATTTTTTTTATTAAAATAAACTAAGCTCAAAACTATTTCATGAAAGTTCCCAAAAATATTTTATTAGCCATGGCACTTTTGTATACAATTATAGACGAATAAACAACAAACTCCCAAACAAGAAAGACATATATGTTGTAGGCCTATTTAATTGAGCGATCTAAGGTTTAGAGAGAGAGAGGGAGGCCGGCCACTTTAGAGAGAAGATAGATTGATTTAATTGTGAGGTGTGTTTGATTCACCCCATTGTGCCTTTATTTATAGTAGTTGGAAGGGTAAATACCTTTCCCTTTATGATTACAACATTTAATAGGTAATCTAATCCTAATAGGAATATATAATACTTTCCCATATTCTCTAGGATTTACACAATCACATACCTATTCTAAATAGAACTGCAACACTCCCCCTTGAGTGTGTAAATACTCAACAAACCATCGCATCAGATCTTCAGCAGAGAAGGTAGAATAGTTGATGAAGTCATCGGCACAACGGGTCATCACGAGTCTCAAATTTAATTTGAAGTATGCATTTGTAAAAACTCACGATAAACCTCGCTATGGTAAAACCCAAGGAATGGGGAAAACCCATAGACTAAGGAGAAAAGTAAGAAAATATGCATAATGTCTAAAACAATCGTCAAACTGGACGAATGTAGTGAACTTAACGGAGTATGATCATCCCAGAATGGGTGCCTCGTTAAAACTTAGTTAGGTAGCAAAAATCCAGTGGGAAAAATGCTCATAATCGTAAGGAAAAAGAGTACATTAAGATCATGTGAGTATGCTTCTAGATACTCCCCCTGAGTTAGACATAACTTCTTAAATAAGAGAACTACAAGCGATTTAATTTTGATAATTTACGCATACCGATTCCTTGGACGAGCTTCTGAAATATAGACTTTGGTAATGACTTGGTGAAGAGATCAGCCAGGTTGTCCTGGGAACAGATTTGCTTGACTTCAATGTTCTGATGCTGCTGCTGCTGGTATGAGTAAAAGAACTTTGGCGCTATGTGCTTGGTGTTGTCTCCCTTGATGTATCCCTTCTTTAACTGCTCGATACATGCTGCATTGTCTTCAAAGATCGTCATAGGAAGGTCAACGACTGATGTAAGACCACTAGTGCTTCGAATGTGTCCTATTACTTCTCTCAGCCAAAAGCATTCACGCGATGCTTCATGCAGGGCGAGAATCTCAGCATGGTTAGACGAAGTCGCAACTAGCGTTTGCTTGGTAGACCTCCAAGAAATAGCAGTGTCTCCAACGGTAAAGACATAAACCGTTTGAGAACGTGCTCTATATGGGTCAGACAGATATTTAGCATCTGCGTAACCAACAAGGCGAGAATCAATCCTAGATCCATAAGGGGCGGCAACACTAGGAGATTTGTGGGTATAGAACAAGCCCAAATCCGTAGTACCCTTGAGGTAGCGGAAAATGTCTTTGACACCATTCCAGTGCCTGCGTGTAGGCGCATTGTTGTATCTAGCCAATAGATTCACAGCGAAGGAGATGTGGGGTCTAGTGCACTGAGCCAAGTACAATAAAGCACCAATTGCACTTAGGTAAGGAACTTCAGGTTCCAAAATCTCTTCCTCATCCTCATTTGGACGGAAGGGATCTCGTTTAGCATCTAGAGTCCGAACGATCATGGGTATGCTCGAAGGCTTAGTTTTATCCTCATTAAAGCGACGTAACACCTTTTGGGTGTAGTTCGATTGATGTACTAAGATTCCATCTGAACAATGCTTGATCTCCAGGCCGAGGCAATATCGAGTTTTCCCAAGATCCTTCATCTCAAATTCCGATTTCAAGTGTGCAACAATTTCCTCAAGCTCTTCGGGAGTACCAATAAGGTTCATGTCATCGACATAAACTGCAACAATTGCAAATCCAGAATGTGACTTCTTTATGAACACGCATGGGCATAGTTCGTTGTTCACATAGCCCTGACTTGTCAAATATTCACTCAGACGGTTATACCACATCGGCCCGGATTGTTTCAATCCATAGAGTGACCTCCTCAACCTAATTGAGAGAGTGTTCCGTGGTCTAGAACTATTTGAGCCAGTCAATGGAAGTCCTTCTGGAACTTTCATGTATATTTCCGTATCTAGAACCCCATAGAGATACGCGGTTACCACGTCCATAAGCTGCATATTCAGTTTTTTGGAAACTACCAAACTGATAAGGTAGCGGAACGTTATAACGTCCATTACGGGGGAATATGTCTCCTCGTAATCAATTCAAGGGCGTTGAGAGAAGCCTTGCGCTACGAGGCGTGCTTTGTATTGCACTATTTCATTCTTCTCATTACACTTCCTCACGAAAACCCACTTGTAGCCAACAGACTTCCCGCATGGTGGTGTAGGGACGACAGGTCCAAACACTTTACGTTTCACGAGCGAATCAAGTTCAACCTGGATTGCTTGTTTCCAATTTGACCAATCGCTTTTACGTCGGCATTCATCGATGGAACGTGGTTCAATGTCATCAATAAGCATGATGTCAGTAGCTACTGAGTACGAGAATGCGTCGTCGACGATCATCTCATTCCTATTCCAAACCTCATCCAATACTGTGTAATAGACCGAAATCTCGCGATTCTCGGGAGGTGGATATGTTTCATCTGAAGCATCACCGTAATCTAGAATAACCTCATGCGTTGGAACGAATGAGTCAGCAATGGTCGGATTCGAACTAGGGTCACTAGTTGGTGCCATTTTCCTCTTCCGGGGTTGTTAATCCTTTGAACCCGGGGTCTGCCACGCTTCAGGGTCGGAGCAGATGATTGGCTAGCCGCCAATGTACCATGCTGTGTGAAGGGTGCGGCCTCCCTACCTTCGGGGACGGCTCGGCCTTCCCAGACGGGCTGTTGATGTACACGGGGTACATCTATCCTTGCAGGTGTGTTTGCAGGGGGTATATGTGATCTTGTCACCTTTGCTAGATCATTAAAAGCATCGGGCATGCTTTGAGCAATGCTCTGAAGATCTATAATTCGTCGCACCTCAGTTTCAGACTGGGCAGTGTGGGGATCTGAAGGAGACATAGTGGGAGCATACCACTATAATTCACGGCGTTCTACAGGAACGTTAGCATGCTTATCTCTCCCTAACGAAGGGAAGACTGTCTCATCAAAGTGACAATCCGTAAAACGTGCGGTAAAGAGATCTCCTGTCAAGGGTTTTAAGTATTGAACAATTGATGGTGAATCATAACCGACATAGATTCTCATTTTTCTCTGAGGACCCATTTTGGTACGTAGCGGTACGTAGCGGCGGCGCTATTGGCACATAAATGGCGCACCCAAACACCCGTAAATGCGAGACGTCAGGCTCGTATCCAGTGACCAACTGTAACAATGAATGTGGTTGGGTAGCGATGGGCCTCAGGCGGACCAACATAGCTGCGTGCAATATTGCATAGCCCCAGGCAGATACTGGCAATTTGGTTCTCATAACCAAAGTCTGAGCTATCAATTGAAGACGCTTTATGAAAGCTTCTGCCAGGCCATTTTAGGTGTGAACATGGGGCACAGGATGTTCCACATTAATCCCTACTGACATGCAATAATCATCAAAAGTTTGTGACGTAAACTCTCCAGCATTATCCAGTCGAATCGACTTAATCGGATAATCAGGGTGGTGAGCCCTTAGCTTAATGATTTGAGCTAGGAGTTTAGCAAACGCGGTATTGCGTGTGGACAACAAGCGAACATGTGACCATCTTGTCGATGCATCAACCAACACCATAAAGTATCTAAATGGTCCGCATGTTGGTTGGATAGGTCCACAAATGTCCCTTTGAATCCCCTGAAGAAATTTAGAAGGGTCTTGATTAATCTTTGTATGGAAGGGTTGAGTATTCAACTTCCCTAAAGAACACGCTATGCATGGCGGGACTCCAATGTGTGGATGTAACTTATGCCCGTGTGAAGATTTGAGGATACAGCGCATCATGTCACGTCCAGGATGTCCCAAACGGTCATGCCAAAGCAACAAAGTGTCCTGAAACGCAGGCATAGGGCTGGCCACACTGTGGGCCTCTATGCTGCGAATGGTTGTGATGTACAACCCACTCGGCAGACGTTCCAACTTCTCGTGAATATGCTTCTGGCCATATTCGTATGAAGTGATACAAAGAAATTCAAAACCATGGTCTTCAGTGGTTTCAAGATGATATTTATTATCTCGAATATCTCTAAACCTCAGCAACGTTCCCCGGAACGTGGAGAATAGAGTGCCTCCTTAATGGTCAAGATGGTACCATTAGACAACATGATACGTGCCTTTCCGTATCCTTTAATCAGGTTGGATGAGCCTGAGAGAGTTGTCAAATGAGCTTTCTTGGGTATGAAGTTAGTAAAATAGTGTTGTTCACGTAAAATGGTATGCGTAGTTGCACTATCTGCCAGACAACTAACTTTCCCACTAGACATACCTAGAAATAAATTGATTGAATTGGTCACATGCTTAAATATAAGTCCATTCATTCAATTAAGCAATTCGAGAAAATAATATCCATTCTAATAACAATCCATAATTCAAAACAAACCAAAACCAAACAAATGATTCTAAATACATAGAAAAATTGTTCAAAATTAAACCATAAACCTAGCAAAATAGGGGGGTAGGGGCCGGCCACTCTTAGTGGGTTCGGCCACTAGGTATGCCCTAAAACATGTCTAATTTAGACATCCATAGGTGTTGATGCCTCCTGGAAGTCTGATATCTCCATTGATGTGGTTGCATCGTCCGGATGATCCACATGTGCAAAGTTAGACTCACAACGGGAATGATACTTGGCAATAGCCTCAGGGGAAGCTTGGCATACGCGTGACCAATGATCATTTGATCCACAGCGATAGCACATATCCAGTTCAGTAGAAACGGCCTGAACGGGAGCTTTGCCCTTGTTCTTGAAGTTTGGGACTTTAGGTGCGAGGGGTGGACGCTGCTGGGTCGCAATTCTTCCCTTAGATGCGGCATTCTGTTGACCTTGGGCTCGTGGTTAGGCTTGCATCCCATTTCCAAGGCCACGACGGTTCTTTCGTCGTTTATGGCTGCTAAAATTGGTCACATACACTTCAGGCGCAGCGTTCGAGCTAGTGGGTCGAGCTTGATGATTCCTCATCAAAAGCTGGTTCTGCTTTTCAGCAAGAAGTAAAACAGAGATCAAATTCGAAAACTTGGTGAATATATGTGCCCTCAGCGAGATACTCAGTCTGCAATGCATCATGGATGTGTCTTCGAATGAAGATCATTGCAGTAGCCTTCTGAGCTTCGTCGACAAGTTTTTCGGCAATAGGTGTCTCAATGGTGGCTATAATACCCTTTGCAGTGAGATGGAGCTTCACGTCTTGAACCCACTTTAGATAATTTCTTCCAGAGACTTCGAGAACGGAGAAATCGAGCTTGTTCAAGTTCGACATGTCCCTAAAATAGAGGGAAAAAACATGATTTAGTCATATGGTAAGCCATAGACATATATTGTAGAACATACAGGTTCTATAGACATGTATTAGTTTAATTTATGCATGAAAACTTCAGGTTTCATGTGGTATGTTTTGAATGAAAACTTTAGGTTTCAAAGGCACTAATTTTGAAACTACAGGTTCAAATTAGTTTTATGAACGATTAGTTCATAATGAGAGGTTCCTGCAAGAAACACATAATGCAATATACTAAGTGTAGTGGATTTGAGTTGGCTTCGGGAACTCAAGTGTGAGAGCTTCGGTACTACGAAAGTATGTGACGGTTCAAAGTATAAAAATAAATTATTGAATCGTTAATGTTCAAAAGTGATCTTCAGGTCAATAATTTTGGATTCATTATCAGATTAGTGGACTGCAGTTCACTTTTAATTAATTCAATAAATCGGGCCATACAGGGTCGATTGTAGAAGCAAAATAATATTAACATACTGGTTAAATTATTTAAAATGCTAAAATAATAACTTGTGGGTGGAAAAATGCCCCAACATATTTTGGGCATGGGTGTCGTGGGTAAGGGAAGGCACGGGGTGCCTTGAGTAAAAACGGCAGGGCCTAACAGGGCCTAGGGTATGGCTGCAGGCCACGGGAGGGACAAAACCCCCAGCCGTAGCTAGTTTAGGTGTTTTGGTCCAAGGGGTCACGGGGGCAAGCCCAAAGCTTGCGGGTTGGTCACGCAGGGAGCCCAACGAAGCTAGGGTCTTGATTTTGTGGCGCAAGAAGCCCATCCTAAGGGCTAGCTTTGTGTGCCTTGTGTGCATAAGGCGCCCAGCCGAGGGCTGACAGGTTTTTTATGCAGGCCGAGAGAGGCCATGGGCTGCAGGCCCAGCAAAGAAACCAAAATCAGGCCGAAGCCTGTTTTCCTTTTTGGCACAGGGATGGTGCGATGCACCAAATCCCATTCCCCCCTTTTTTTTTCAATTCCCTTTAGGTTTTAGGAAAAACCTAATATGCTTCTAATTTAATTTTATACATTGACTCACAAATTCCACATAACAATTTAATTGTGCGATGCATGAAACAAATATATATAGTGACAAATATATGAACATATACAATATATATATCAGAAGGAAAATATAAACATAGGGGGTTCATGCATCATGGGGAATGTTTTCATGCTTCATGGGTCGTTTCAAATATCTTCCTTTATTTTAAGCGTACCTGAGCAGCAGAAAACGAATAAGCCTTTGAATGTGGTGGATGATAGCCTCCTCCTACGATGCTTAAGTTCCTCAGCTTCTGGCAAGAGCGTGCTGATAACGTGTTGTAGGCCTATTTAATTGAGCGATCTAAGATTTAGAGAGAGAGAGAGGGAGGCCGGCCACTTTAGAGAGAAGAGAGATTGATTTAATTGTGAGGTGTGTTTAATTCACCCTATTGTGCCTTTATTTATAGTAGTTGGAAGGGTAAATACCTTTCCCTTTATGATTACAACATTTAATAGGTAATCTAATCCTAATAGGAATATATAATACTTTCCCATATTCTCTAGGATTTACACAATCACATTCCTATTCTAAATAGAACTACAACAATATATATATATATATATATATATATATATATAAACAATTCATCATGATCCACAAATCTCAAGTTTTTAACTTTTACAATGTTGATTCAAAACTTTCCTTGTTATGAACCATTTAAATCTGTCATTTGTTAAATGCCGATTTGTCTCAATACTAAGTACTTAGATGCCCAACAAAAATATTGATGCGATTTTTTTTTTTTAATACATGAAGCTATTTAAACAAATATTTGATTAAATAAAAACATTCTTTCAAAGAAACTTTTAGAAAGGTTTGGCCAAAAAAAAAAAAGTTTTTTTTTTTTTTCAGAAAGGTAGTACTTAATTAAATTGTATAATCTCAAGTAAATATTGAGAGTAATGTTTAAAGAAAGCGACATAAGTTGATCCAACATCATTTTGTGACATATTTTATGAACAAAATTATGTAACAGTTTTCTTTTTCCTGCTAATCAATGGGGAGTACGGAAACGGAACTGAAACTTACTTTTAATATTGGAAAAAAATATCACTAGGCTTTTTTTAATTTAACAATTCATTACAACATGATAAAAAAACGGCTACAATTATTTTATTTCTGTTTTATTTTTTATTTTTTATCAATTAAACAAAAGAAATTAATTTTTTGACCCAAAAAAAAATTAAAAAAATTAATTTCATTAAGAAAATATCAAAGTTACATCAACCATGTCAACAATACTACTCAAATCACCAAATTAAGCCAAACCCACAAGCCTAAACAATACAACTCAACTCACGGAAATCATTGTTGAATAATGGGTGGATCAACATTTGAGGAAAACATGGTATCTAACGTATATTTTACGCATAGTAGCAACTAGCTAATAAAGGTGAAGATGGCAAAAAATACCTAAAGTAGATAGCAACAAACTCCTCCAGAACTAGTTATAATGTAGAGAAAACAATAATTTGAGAGTGTTATATAAATGTATGGAAGGTGGATGACCACCATAATGTCCACAACCTCTCCTATCTTAATGTTTAGTAGAGCATGCTCTAATTAGAGTGTATTAGTAGTTTGTAACTTATGGGTTAACCTCATCATTGTAAGCTTATAAATAGGTGCTTAATTTATCAAAGATGATATATACACAAGTTTGGAAAACAATTTACATTTCCTTTATCTACTCTCTCTCCTTCTCATTTCCCTCTACAATTTTCTCTTTATAAGTTTTTGAGAGAGTGATTGCATTGATCATTGAATAAGGAGCACATTCGAAATTATGATAGAGTACATTCTAAAACCTGAGTATAACTCAGACGGAATCATCACAAAAGACTAACTTATAGGAGGAGGAGAAAGTATGGAATGGGGAGGAGGATTCTTTTTGCTCCTCCTCTCCTTGGTGGCTATGGTTTCTTTTTCGGATACTTTGGATACGGTCCCTAATCCTTAACATTCTTTGATTAAAACTTTAATGGTATTCAAAGTTTGATCAAAGTCCCTTGACTTTGTACACCTCATTATATTACTATTAATATTAATATTTTTATAGTTTTGACATTAATTGTTTGATATTTTATGAGATTTATAATCCTATAAATTTAAAATCCCTCATTATAATACTATTAGAAACGGTTACAATAAAAGAATTCAAACATTTTGATTGAATAAATGGATAAAAACTATGTAAAAATAAGAAATAATAAATGGCAAAAGAATGTATCCATAGTGTTAAAAGAATTGGTACATTTTACAAACAAATTGGTACATTTCACATATGTACATTAATAAAGAAGAATGGGTACATTATAAATAAATTAGGGTACATATAAAAGATTAAAAAATTATGAGTACAAATAAATTTTAAAAAATATAGGCCCTAAAAGAAATTAATACATGGGTACAAAATAAAACTAAAAATAAAATACTACAAATTAAAAAAAAAATTGCAAATTAAAAGTGGGTACAAACTAAAAATATAAATATATGATACAAAGTTTAGACATAAACATAAAACATAAATATACCATATGTAATTTTTCTATCATGGATTAAACATACAATGTCGAGTGATGGTATACACATGGGTACAAACACAAATAAAACTTTAAAAAATATGGGCACAAAAAGAAACTAATATATGGGTACAAATTAAAAATGAAAAGAAAATCGGTACAATTTAAAAAATATTTGCAAATTAAAAATAGGTACAAACTAAAAATAAAAATATATGATAAAAAATTTAGCCATAAATATAAATATACTAATTGTAACATTTTTAACACTAAAGGAATATATTTAAAAATAAAAATATTTTATTGTTCAAATAATTAATAATGTTATTAATACCCAAGGACCTTGATCAAAAATTAAAAATGAATAAGATTTTAATCAATGGAGTAACAAAAAGAAGGATGTGTACCTAATTTCTCCTTCATTTTTTCTTTAAAGAATACTTTGTAGAAATGGATAAGTTTTTTGAACTATTTACTTTTGTTAAAATTTATCATCATAATTGATGCGAAATAATACGTATCAAATTTACATATTGTCGCCATGATCACACTGAACATGACTTTTTAAGCACATTAATTAAAAAAAAAAAAAATATATATATATATATATATATATGTGTGTGTGTGTAGACGTGGGTATGGTTACATGGGCTAATTGATCCCATTTGAGTAGAGTGATAGCATTAGTCGGTTAGGTAATTAGCTGTGGGGGAGGGAAATCGGTGGGAAATCGAATCCAGATAAGAGTGTAAAAACATGGTTGCTTTCCTCCATTATAATAAAGTGTCATCTACTAATTGATCTTATTTGAGTTTGAATTCTCTCTCATCAATGTATTTAAGATTAGTTTAAATAGAATATTGCTGATAACACAATTCTTACATGTATGATAATTGATTATGGAGAGATGCGCTAAGAAGACTCTTTCAAAAGTGAGACTCTTAATGTATACTATATGTTATCTCATGTTTTTGGCACAATGTTTTATAATGTTGACAGGAGAATTAACCTTAAATTATGAGGTAGCAGAAAATTCATGAAGAATTCCACTTTGAGAGAGTCTCCTTAACATTTCTCTTAATCGTGTAATAACTGATCAACTAATATATATGGTCATAAAATATTGTTCCTCTTTACATTATCTTTGATCGAGTATTCAGTTTCAAGCACACTAAGTGTTAACATAGAAAATTCAATTCCCACATTCAAAAAAGTAAAAGTTACTAAAGAAGCGAATTATTTTATCTCCACTATTTTATAAGCATATACGTTTTATATTTATACTTTGGATGTTGAGAATGGCTGCGTTTGCCACTTTATGATATCTCTCTCCTCCTCCTTGCACCTCTCTCTCCTCAACTCGTACCCTTCCCTTTCTCTGCACTTGATCCCCTTTGTTTTCTATTCGTTCTAGGGTTTGAAATTATGGGGCTCTCCTTTCTCCAAAACCCATAAAATATTGAACCTTGCTATATTAAAATTTTTACATATATTTTACTATATTTTTCTTGTTTTCTGTTCTCTTTAGCTCTCTGTGTATGGCTGGCTTAGACTTGGGTTCAGCATCTCGGTTTGTTCATCAGCAGCTCCAACTCCCTGATCTCCACCTCCAAAGACCGCCGGACTCCGAAGATGACCACACCACCCCCAACCGCAACAATCTTTTCTCCTCTGACCACCACCAAAATGATGTTGATAATGACAATCCTCATCATCAAGGGTTTGACCTGGTGACCCCAAATCCTGGTTCGGGTGATTCCGGCGGCCGACGCTCCAGAGGTCGGCCCCCAGGGTCTAGAAACAAGCCCAAACCCCCAGTGATCATAACTCGTGAGAGCGCAAACACCCTAAGAGCACATATTTTGGAGGTCAGCAGTGGCTGTGATGTGTTTGATTCCGTAGGCACTTATGCGAGGAAAAGGCAGCGAGGGATTTGTGTTTTGAGTGGGAGTGGTATGGTGACCAACGTGAGCTTGCGTCAACCGTCTGCGGCTGGCGCGGTTCTCACACTGCACGGCAGATTTGAGATTCTGTCATTAACAGGTTCATTTCTGCCGCCGCCTGCACCTCCTGGGGCCACCAGCCTCACAATATTTTTAGCTGGTGGTCAAGGCCAGGTTGTGGGTGGAAATGTTGTGGGAGCACTAATAGCATCTGGACCTGTTATTGTCATAGCCTCATCGTTTACCAACGTGGCTTATGAGAGATTGCCCTTGGAGGAAGAGGAGCAGCTGCAGATGCAGCAGACTGTGCCACAGTCCTCAGGTGGCGGAGGCGGTGGTGATGGCAGCGGTGGCGGAGGAGTAAGCAACCCCTTTCCAGATCCGTCTTCGGGGCTTCCCTTCTTTAACCTGCCACTCAATAACATGCCTCATCAGCTGCAGGTTGATAGTTGGGGAGGAAACTCTGCTGTGCGGCCGCCTTATTGATAGTTTTTGCTAGCTATAGGTCAGGTCAACTAAGGTCAGAGAATCGATCTTTATATTAATATCATCACCCCCATTCCCCAGCCTTGTACAATTATTTTTCTTGCTTACTTTCTTTCGTCTATCTTCTCGTAACTTCATTTTGGTTCCTAATTTGTATTGCTTTTTAATGTGTCCATGGAATGTTGATGGAAATTGGATTTTAGAACTCCCTTTTATTAATTAGAAATGGTTTCAGAGAATATTTTAGCTTTGGATTTGATATAATAATTGTCAGAACTGATATTACTGATAAATAATTTTGTGATAAGTATCACAACCTCTTAACATAAGCTTCAATAATTATATATTGTTTAATCCGTAGGAATAAAGATCGAGCTATCAACTATATTGATTAATCAGGTAAAATATTTTCTACTAATTAATCCTTGGCGATTTTTTATGAAAACGATGATTAATTTTTTTCCTTTTCCATGTGTGGGATGCTTATATATACCTATAAAAATCATGCTTTCCACTCGTAGGCTATACAATTATATGATATTAATTTGGTCATGTGAAACTAATATCATAAACATGAATTTATATAATTAGATCTCTCTCTCTCCCTCTCTCTCTCTCCCCCCCCCCCCCCCCCCCCCCCCCCCAATATATCTGTCCGATCTTCCACCAAAACAAAGAAAGATAAGAAACAACCAAAACCTACTAAAAGAAAGCTCTCACATGATCTGACCACTTGCCCACATAACCAGATAATCAATTTTCTAACCAACTCGTCCTAGCTAGTCTCTTGCACTGAATATATTTTAATTGTTCTCAGTTTTTCTCTCATGTCTTAAAATATATTACTTAGTTGTACTGATTTAGTTGTACTGAGGATTATCTCAAAGGTTCTTTCATTCATGGATTATTCCTCAGTTTTATATCGTTCGTACATATTCTAGGAGTACTTTTCTTTTAGAATTAATATTTCAGAAACTTAGACATGAAGGACTAGGAAATGCTTGTTATGGTAATATTCTTGAACAAGAAGAAAAAGGAAAGATACTTGAATTTCTTTTTCTTATTGCGAGATTAAATTTGAGTCATTCATAATAACAAATACATAGGGAAGGGTTGTAAACAAGTGTGGCCTTGTTAAAGAGAACGCACTTCACTGGTCAAACAACAGCGAAAGGAAATCAAACCAATGAATTTCAGAATAAACCCTAATGTCCAGAATTGGCCTATTTGCCTCCTCTTCAACCCAAGTCACAATGTCAGCTGTACCAAGCGCGAACCTCGCAGTAGCATGAACTTCCAAGGAGGGTAAGGCTGCGATAAACTTCCTGAGGCTTAATAGATAAGACTAGTTTATAATTCAGGTTTATTTTATGTTATGATTTAGGGCACTTGATTTCATATCATGTTTTCACCCCTAAAAAAAATTCCGTCAATGCATTTTGTATCTCATTACCAGAAATTAATGTGGATACTATGAACAGCTATTTCTCTGTGGTAGTTTTGTGGTATGCAGTTTATAGTCTTTTAACTAAGAGGTGATGATAAATAGGTGTTTGGAAAAGAAGGCAAGCAACATATGAATTATTTGCATTTTATGTTGTGTTGCTTCTAGTTTAGAGTTTTAGAGATGCTACGGCCCATTACTAGTCAATATTGATATTGTTCTTAACTTAATTACATGACCTATATATCGAGTCCAACAAAATTGGGCTTTCATACAGAAGACTTGCCATCCAATTAGAAGTGAAAACACTTAAGTTGAAATCTTTTTCAAAGATTTCCAGAGTGAGACTTAGGGTTTAGGACTTAATGGAACTTTTGCTCGTCATCCACCGATCATTCCTACAATAATGATTAATATTGAAACTGAAACTTCAGCCTCATCTTTGTGATGGTAAAGAGTTTAAGTAACTTGAAAACTAACAAATGCAATTTTGAAACAGGACCACAACCGAAATTACATACATCAGGGGGATAATGTTTGCTTACTAGAATTATACTGTAAAAGAAAAAAGTTATATTTTCAGATTGAGAAATTGAGCCATACATTCAAGGAATTAAGAATATACCTAATATCCATGGTCTATATTGAGTCTATATTATAAGCATCATATATCTTCATACAAGCAGACAAATATAAAGAAATTAGTCCAAATAAATACGGAGTGAGGTATATATGTACTCTACCCTCACCTATTTACATTATAAAACAAGCATTTGGATTTTCATCGCTAAACGTTTGTGGAGCATAAACATAGTGAATGAAATATGGAGTATTGCTCTCTTTAGTTTTAACCTCCACCACATTTACCTGTTCCTTAACTTCTATAACCTTGGTAACTGATTCAGTAGATTTCTCAGTACCGTCTTTCTTATCCTCCTTTTTCTCTTGCTTATCCTCCTTCTCTGGTGGTTTTGGGGAACTCTTCTCCTTCTCTTTTGTTTCTTCCTTTTTCTCTTGCTTATCCTCCTTTTTCTCTTTCTTTTCCTCCTTCTCTGGTGGTTTTGGGGAACTCTTCTCCTTCTCTTTTGTTTCTTCTTTTTTCTGTGGTTTCGAGGGCACAAGTTCTGCATGTTTGTGCACCTTTTTGCGCAAATACGAAATTAGTTTTTCAGGCTCGATTGTTCCTTCCACTGTTAGAGTTTGTGCTTTCATGTCAGTTTTTACATTGTGAATACCTACAAACATCATTGACATATATTTTCTTCGTTAGAAAAAAATCCCTAAATTATACATACAAACAAGAAAGTTTGGAAATTATACCTTTGTTCTTTATTAACTTCTTCTTCAAATCTTGCTCACATTTGTCGCAATGCATGTGAACCTTCACCACTATTGTCCGTGAAATTGGCTTCGGAATAAAAGAACAGAATTGGTTATTCTAGTGCAATCATTTGATTATAGCTTTATTAAATATTTAAAAAATAGGGCTTATATCCACGTGTAAACTGTTATATGAAGGGTTTCTTCTCACACACATATTATATGACGTGTAACTATGTCAACTGCTCAAAATTATAACATATTTAGAGTATCTAACTCAAAACAAATTGGCAATTGACGAGCGGTCAAAAGTTTGTTAAACTACTATGTGAGGGTTCTCAGAGTCATTTCTGTGTGGGATTTTATACACACCTAAGAATTGATTAGCAACTTAAGCACTCAAAATATCACCAACAATGCATCTAGTATCTCTAACTTTGGCACATGTCAATACTAGTATACTGATTAAACAATAAATAAAAGTAAAGTGGAAATTTCTAACAACTTCTAAGGAAAAGAACCAGCCATGATTGTTGATTAAATAGACTATCAATGAAATATAATTGATGACAATCCAATAATTTACCTGGATTGTTAAGTAGTGGTAATCATATTAAGCAAAAAAAATATTTGAAGTATATGGGTGAGTGAGCGCCACCTCTTTGGTTTCCTTCACTACTTTTTTCTCTGTTTCTGTGCTTTCCTTGATCTGAGGTTTGGGTGATATTAACTCGACCTTTTTCTTACTAAGTTTCTCCAGCCGTTTCTGAATTTTTGTTGGGTCGAAAACTCCTTTTACCTTTATTTCACCTTTCTCCATATCAGCCTCTACATTGTGAACCCCTGGTGATGTATGTTTACATAATGCTCCGTTAATTAGGTGCCTCAACTATGGACCATATTATACAAACGAAAATAAACGCAAGGAAACACACTCACATGTAACGTGGTAATGTTATTATGATCGTCTAAGTTATATATACTACTAGACAGAAAATTATTTTACACATTGTAAGCATATACACCATACATTATGACAAAAATTCATAATTTGACAATATAAACATCGTATATTTTTTCAATCCCAGGGACATGCATAACTCCACATGCTCTACATTTTTCATTTCTTCACAGTAAGACCTATTCCAACCCTGGGATTAAAACTAAAATTTTAGGTTTTAAACCTATCCCAACTAACCCTTGGGACAAATATGAGTTTTAACCCAAAACTCATTTCTGGGGTAAATTTAGGCGAGGAGACCCCTAAGTTAGTGGGTTGGCCCACCATATATATGTATTTTTTTTAGCTTTATATTTATAAATTTATTGAATCTAACGGCTAAGATCTAGTATGATCACATCCAATGGTACCTAATGGTCCAAATTTAAATCAAATGGATAAAGTAATTAAAAAAAAATTCTTTTATCTGTTTCATATTATTTCATAGTGTTCCACAAGTTTCATGGTGTCAATTTAATGGTTTTTCAATATTTATCGGAATCTAAATGTTTTTAGATTAAATTGTTTATAAAATTAAATTAGGATAGTCTACATATTTTATTTTATTTTTTGAAAAAAGGTTAAAAATTATCCTAAATTCTTTTTTAATAATCTTGGTCTAAAAATTTAGCCCATAAGGATTAGAGCAAAAAAACTATTTCTGAGTTAAAACCTAAATTTTCTGTGTTAAAAGTTTTAGGTTTTAACCCAAGGGTTGGAGATAGTTTAAGTATAAAGTTTTTGTTTTTATTTTTACCTTACAAAAAAAGTTTTATTTGGCTTTTTAGCTAAAATGGGCCCTGAGATTTGCTTAACTCCTCACTTTGGTCCATGAGATTTGAAATTAATAGAAGTGGTCTTTGAGATTGTCCATCATCAATCATTTTGGTTATTTCGTGAAATATTATGTTAAATAAGGATTGAAATAACAAAAATACCCTCAATTTAATTAACAAACAGTAGGCCAAAATGATTTGACAAAAAAATTGAGGGTATTTTTGTCATTTTATTCTTATTTAATGGAGGTTTTTCATGTAATGACCAAAATGATTGATGATGGACAATTTCATAGACCACTTTTATTGATTTCAAATCTCAGGGACCAAAGTAAGGAATTATGCAAATTTCAGAGCCATTTTGGCTAAAAAGCTTTTTTATTTCACATTCAATTGGCACATATATATTGAGAAAAACATATGCATGGTGAGGAATTAACACAAGGAATACTTTTGACCAAAAAACACAAGGAATGCTGCTCTATACGTACCTTGGGTAGCCATAAGAGGCTTCTTAATATCACGTGCACACTGCTTGCAGTGGAGGTTAACTTTGTAAACAGCATTGATTACTCCGTCATCTTTCTCCTTCACTTTCTTTTCATCTTTCGTTTTGTCTTCGTCTTTCTCCTTCACTTTCTTTTCATCTTTCCTTTCGTCTTCGTCTTTCTCCTTAGCTACTGGTTCTGCCATTTTAGCAGCACTGATGAGCGGAGGGGTTTGAAAAACAAGTAATCAACATATATATATGCACTCTGAAATAGTTCATATAAAAAGGAAAAGCCATCTAGAATGTTTCAAAGGGGTAAGAAATTAAGAGTAATTCATTAATAAAGTTTTTGGTTTTGCTTTGTTTTCCAAGGCACTGGTGTTGGTGAGACTTGCGGTGGGGGTAGTTGACCTGCCATTGTTAGCTATTTGAATTAGAGAAATTGGTTCATTCCTTCAGATAATGATCAAAACACCACCAAACGCAACAACCCTACTATTCTATTCACCAAGGGCAAACACCAGGGACCATAACTTCCATCCTTACATTTATATGTATATATGATCTTGATATAATTATATCAAACGGTCCCTTCTATCAAGGGATTCATCAAACAACCTTGAATGATATATTCTGAAACTTGCCCCAAGTTTTATTTCAACCGTCGTAACTATCTAGTTTTCTTTTTAAACCAACAACATTTTAAACTAAGGGATGGTGGACTTGGCGCCACATAATGTGTCGATCAGCTGTATTTATTAGGTATTGAACTAGACATCTATTAGAGTTGAAACTTGTGATCTTTCACACTTACTATTGAAAACAAATACCACTAACTCATAATGCTACACTAGTAAAAAAAAACTCTTGCGCAACGAAACACACATCGTTGCCCGAAGCCACTTTGTGTGACGAAACTCTAAACTTCGTTGCGCAAAGTCTTGCGCGACGAAAACCATATCGTCGCACAAAGTGACTTTGCGCGATGAAACTTTAAACTTCGTCGCGCAAAGTCTTTACAAAAATAAATAAAATATTTTTTTGAAATCTTTGCGTGACGTAATTCAAATATTTCGTCACCTAAACCAATTTATTTTCATTTTTTATTTCGTATATATAACACTTAAGAAATTGAATGGTATATATATTTATTAAGTAGCTTTAAATTTATTATTGTAGTTTGGATTGAGTTTTTGTTAGAAAAATATATTATTGTAGTTCGGATTAGATTTTTGTTAGAAAAATATATTTTAAATTGACGATCGAATTAGTTCATTATATTCATATAGGCTCAAGGAGTGTAGCTGTTAGAAATCATCAAAATCGGAGTTGAATCGTTAAATTGTGATTTTTTCGTTTATAACCGTCGAAAAGTTTTGTCTCATTCCTTGATCTCTGAATGTTTGTTTTTTGCGATTTTTGGCGTATATGATCTCGAAGTATATACAAACAAGTTTGAAGGTTGGATCATTGAAACTAGTTTCATAGAATGCGTATCCCATCAAAGCAATAGATTCACTAACACTTAAGAATTTATTTATACTTTCATTAAGTATAACATAAGATTTTATGGTATCCACTAATGTAAATATTTTAAATTGAAGATTAAATTCAGTCATTGTATTCATATAGGGTTAAGGACTGTAGCTGTAAAAAAATCATCAAAATCGGAGTTAAAATAACCATTAAATCTTGATTTTTCGTTTATAACCGTCAAATTTTTTTTCTATTCCTTTGTCTTTGAATGTTTGTTTTTTGCGATTTTTGGTGTATGCAATCTCGAAGGATATACAAACAAGTCTGACGGTTGGATCGTTGAAACTAGTTTCATAGAATGTGTATCCCATCAAAACAATAAATTCACTAACACTTAGAGTTTATTTATACTTTCATTAAGTATAACATAAGATTTTGTGGTATCCACTAGTGTAAATATTTTAAATTAAAGATTGAATTCATTCATTGTATTCATATATGGTAAAGGACTATAGCTGTAAAAAATCATCAAAATCGGAATTAAAATAACCGTTAAATCGTGATTTTTCATTTATAACCGTTGAAAACTTTTATCCCGTTACTTTATCTTTGAATGTTTTTTTTTTATTTTTGGCTTTTGCAATCTCGAAGTATATACAAACAAGTTTGACGGTTGGATCATTGAAACTAGTTTCGTAGAATGCATATCCCATCAAAACAATAGATTCACTAACACTTAGAGTTTATTTATACTTTCATTAAGTATAACATAAGATTTTGTGGTATCCATTAGTGTAAATATTTTAAATTGACAATCGAATTCATTCATTGTATTCATATAGGGTCAAGGAGTGTAGCTGTAAAAAATCATCAAAATCGGAATTAAAATAACCGTTAAATCATGATTTTTCGTTATTCATATAAGTGTAGTTGTATACATGTGTTGCGCAAACCAATTTATTTTTGTTTTTTATTTTATTCTATATTATAAATTTTAAAATATAGTTGTTTTCATAAGTTTTTATTATTTTTTAAAAATTTGCGCGACGAATATCAATATTTCGTCACCTAACCATTATATACTTATTTTTTATTTATTTTTATATTTTATATTGTTAAACTAATTTTTTAAAATTTTTATTATTTTCTTTGCGTGACGAATACACATTTGGTCGCCTAAACCTTATTTATTAATTTATTTATATTTTAAATTGTAAAATAAAATTATTTTTATAAATTTTGCGCGATGAACCAATATTTCGTTGCGCATAATCCTTAAATTTGGACGCGAGCCAAAAATGGGACGCGGGAATGTTTTTCTTAATTTTTTTAAGACTTTGCTTGACCAACACTTTGTCGTGCAAAACTCTAAAAATTTGGGTGGGCACCAAAAATGGGACGTGAGAAATTTTTTTAAGACTTTGCACGACTAATTTTTCGTCGTGCAAAACTCAAAATTTGGGTGGGCACAAAAAATGGGACATGGGAATTTTTTTTTAAGACTTTGTGCGACCAATTTTTTGTCACGCAAAACTTTGCGTGACCAACACTTCATCGTGCAAAGCTCTAAAATTTTGAGCGGGCACCAAAAATCGGACGCTAGAAATATTTTTTTATAATTTTTTTAAGACTTTGCGCTACCAATATTTCATCACGCAAAGTGATACGACTTTTAAAACCAAAATAACTCATCCACCATTTTCTCAATGTCTTTCTCTACTCTTACCTCTCCTCTCTCTTTCCCTCTCCCCAAATCCAACCCTCTCTCTCACACTCACTTAATCTCTCTTCACTATATCTCACTCACAATCTCATCTCTCTCTCTCTCACTATATCTCCTCTAATTCTCTCACACTCACTCCTCCCTCTCAATCTTGCCTAAAGGTATATTCTCCCTAAATTTTAATTTTTTTTCATTAATATGTGTAATTTGAGTTTGGTGCGGGGTTTAGGGTCAAGTATAGGATGAGGAGTGGAGCTTGGGGTCGGATTTGGGGTATACCAATTTTAGGGTAGATTATGCCAATTTTTTGTTATTATTTTTCTGTTATTTTTGTGACAACCCATCCTTAGTTCTACGATTTTATAAATTTTAAAAGTGTGAATTTACCAAAATGCCCTAGAGGTGAAGGTTTTGACTTTTGTTGACCAACGTATAGTGAGACGTACTAAATAGTTTTTTAGTGTATTCCTGAAGTACTCGACAAGACGAACATGTAAGCGTAAGTAGAAGTGAATTTGGAGTTACGATTAAAGTTTTACGGAGCTACGAACCCGAAAGTATTTTGAAGAAATAACTATTTTAATTATATTATTTTATACTACTAAATTATTTGGCCACATGTGGGTGGCTGAGTGGGGGAAAAGAAAGGAATCGGGGAAAAGAGGAAACAAAGGAGAAGGGAGGGATGTTGCCTAATCGGATGAGGAAGCTGAGAGGGCTGCTGCCCAATCAGGAAGATGAGAGAAGCGAGGGACCAACCAGAGAAGAGAGCAAGGAGGGGAAACGAGGAAGAGGAGATGCAGCAGATCCCCTTGACCCGTTTCTCCCCCATTGGACTTGCGCGACCCAGCGGATTTTTCCATCCTTTTTTTGTCGATTTTCCAGCGACTCGAACCTCACCACCACCTGAAAATGAATCATCATCCTTCCCTCTTTCATTTCCAAGCAAAACCCAGTTCCTTTAACCCCTAATTTGAGGGGAATTGAACCATCAAACCTGTGGGGGGTTCCAAAGATTGCCACAACGGCAAATTTTTTTTTTTTTTAATTTTTTTTTGTAAAATCATTAATTCTCCCTTACAATTTATGTGGAATTAATTGTGTAAATCAAACATTCAAATAAGGGTGTTTTGGGTATTGAATTTTTTTTAAATGTGTAAAGTCAAATATAATTAAGGAATTTGCTGATGTGGAATCTAGTCAATGGGTTTTATTCCGGTAAAAAACTTATGTCAGGTTTTATGTGGAGAAAATTAAGTTTCAGGGACTAAAGTCATATTTTCAGTTCATATTATTGTAGGTGATTCTATATGGTACCAATTTCAATGAGTTGTTCAACGGGAGTCAAACCAATGACCTCTCAAAAATTAGAGCAAAACCACTAAACCATAGTAGTGGCTGTCACCCTTTTTTTATACAACATGTGGTTGGGGGATAAACTAGTTTCAAACTCACCATCTACGAGATTTGAATCTAAGACCTCTCACTTAAAAGTGAAAAAAAAAACCACTAAACTGCAATGCTAAATGTCAATCATCACATTTTTTTTAATTAGAAAAACAGTGTCGGCACACAAATCATGTATATAGAACACCTTATTGGTTAAGATTTAAATGCTTTGAATTCAGTACAATTATCATATGACATTGCACTACATAACATTCGAAAGTAAATTAAAATATAAAAATCAAATACATTGAATAGAAAATATAACACACTAGAAACAAATAGAAGAAGGGAAATTTATTTTAACTAACCTACTACCCCATCATTTCTTCTCCCTTAGTCCCTTACTCTATTTTCCTTTACCCCTTGAACCTCATTAATCATTGTTACTTATGGTCATGCCTCTTGCATTTCTTCCTCAATTGCTTCTATACTTTTTTCAATCGACAACAACAAGCCGTTCAAATCCGTGCCACTCAAATTCTGCAAGCAGTCAGCTGGAAGGCTCCCGTACATGGATTGTATCATAATTTCCTTCTCTTGGTTTTCCTTATTTTGTTTTTTCAGCTGCTCCTCAACTTTAACTATCTGTTGCCTTAGAATACTTTCTTGGTTCAACATATTTTTTCTTTTGTCCATCTCTTGCATCTGCTTAAACCTTGTGATTATCCTTCGGGTTACATCCGGGTCCGGACCAACTTCTGGTTTGGTGTCATAATGGCTATAAACGATAGCAGATGCATCAATTCCACAAAGAATGCTAAGTTCCTTTACCTTCTTCATCAACCCGTTCTTCCTTTTCTTGAAGCATCATCTCTTATGTATGCAAGCTTGATTTTCTTTCTTGTCATGGTGAGTTAGGGATATTGCTGAAGGAAGAGACAATGGATTAGATGGGTTTGAGGTTGAGGCGGCTCCTTGTAGTTCATTCCCTGAAAGAAGGTATATATAGAGTTGAAATATGTAGTTTTAGGGTTTCTTTAAATGTAAAGCCAAATAGATTTGGGTCGGTTGGATATGGATGACTAAGTGATGACATGTGAATTTATTATGCACATTTATGGAGGATCTGATAAATTTTAAGGTTCATGAGTTCAATTGGAATTTGTAAGTTCTAATCCTCTGCATCTTTATATATAGTTGGATGTTCTTGCAAGGGCTTCTAGTCATTTGATTGAGAATTTACCTATGAACCAAGGTTTTGAATTCAAATCCACCTATCATTCTATAGACAAAAAATTGTTTGGTACTTTTTTCATACTCATTTCAGTGCTTAAATCATTATCGTATCACATGTTGCATTAGATGATCCATAATATATCATGTAAATCTCGACCTGTTGACGCGTAAGCTTTACAAAGTTCTTCCACTCCAACCATGAATTCATTAGTTACTAAAAATAATATTACTTCCACTCCAACCATGAATTCATTAGTTACTAAAAATAATATTACAACCGTTAGCATTAATAGAGCCACTATGAGGAGAAATTTTTCCGCATTCTTGAAATACCACCTCATTATGGATAGCTGGTGTTCCAAGCCAATACGCCTCACACATGTGCTTGATACTTCATTCCCTAGATTTAGCAACTCATAAAAACTCACTAAAAAGGACATGAGTAGTTATTAAGTCTTACAATGGGCTAAAAATAATGTGATTCAATATTTTAACTCGTTTTAACTAGGAGCCCTCATTTTGATAGCTTATTAAAGCGCTGAGCCCTAAGGGGCAGTCCATAAGTGCTGAGCATAAAACAACAAAATAAAATAAAAACTTGCATACATATAGAGCCTCGAGGGCGGAACGTGTGGCGACTAAAAAGTAGTGTGATTAAATATATCAGAACAAAGATTTTAGGGTTTTTATCACAAATGGTCCTTGAAATGAACCTAACTCATCAAGATGATCTTTAAAATTGAAAATCAATCAATATAGTCCCTCAAAATTGATGTCGCAAATCAATGTGATCATTCCGTTATAATTTCGTCAAAAATTCTGTTATATGCTGATGTGGCATATAACTGGATCCCACCAATATACTTCAATATTGCTATGTGGATTTAAAATATTTAAATAAAAAATTATTTATATAATTAAAAACTTAAAAAAAAAAAAAAAAAAGAAGATGACTGCTCATCATCTTCTTCCTCTCCCATCTGAGTAATCACAGGAGCAAACGCGTCGTTTGCGCCCAGCTAGCACAACCTTCAAGGTCAACCAAGCTCCAACTTCCGCCACTTCGTCCAATCTTTTGCCTTTTCGGGTCGGGCACGGGTTCGACCAGCACAAGTTGGAGCCCAGGTACCCTCTGATCATCAGCGGCCTCAACATACTCATGACAAAGGTTGGGATGCCCATTCCGAGGGTAATTCCTCCTTTAATCAACTTTTTCTTCCTGTAATTTCACATTTTTTAATTTATTTTATTACATTTTTTATTTAATTTTTGAATTTTGTATTTGAATTTTGGGGATGTGTTACTTCATTGTGTGGTGGATGAGATATTAGGGGCTTTGGGCTTTGGATATCAGGCATATAGTTCCTGATTTGGAGCCGAAGTGGACGGGTGCAGCTTCCTCGGGTGGGAGAAGAAGATGACCTTTTTTTTTTAAGTTTTTAATTATCCAAAAATAAAAATTGTTTTGTATTATTTTATAGTATTTCTAATCCACATGGCAATATTAATTAGTCTTGTGGGATCCACTTATGTGCCACATTAGCACATAACACAGTTTTTGATGGAATTGTAACGGAAAAACCACATTGATTTCCGACATTTATTTTCAGGAACTACATTGATTGATTTTCAATTTCAATGACCATGTTGATGAGTTGAGTAAATTTCAGGGACTGTTTATGATAAAAACCCAAGATTATAAACATCAAAATTAATATTACTAATTCTGTATTACAAAAAATGCACAGACAATTTTGCCAAAAATCGAACGGAAACTGTATCGAATATTCAAACCTATAAGAAATAATTTAACGTAGAAGATTATAAGGAAATTGATGCATGAACATACAATGCACGTGCATACATATACACACACATATGAATAAAGAGATTACAAATTCATAGGTGCATGTTCAGAGAATGATAAATAAAAATTTAGGGCATTCGTTTATAAGCTGGATGACCTCCCACACCAGCCATTTCAGCAGGAGAAGCTCCATGTTCATGTGCAGTGTTCGTACCATTAGCCGTATGCATTGCCTTAATTTCATGTTCATGTGCTGCTTTGTCTCCAGCTCTGGCAATCTCCCCAGCCATGGCCACATGCAGTGACATTGCTGCTTCAGCTTCTTTAGCCAATCTCACCTCATGAGCTACGTCTACTCTCGCCTTTGCTATTTCCTTCTCAGCCTAGCAGTATACAATTTGAATATCCAGCAGTATGAAAAATGAGTGTTAGGTTGAAATTTGATTATAGTCATTTGATTAGGTAAACTATGCGTTGTAAAAACTCCAGGTACATTCACGTTCGTTGGTACATTGATATACGATACATGTCCCTTTGTTCTTGTGTGTACTTTTATAATGATAACGGACTTGTTTGGATTGCTTTTAAAATTGTTGAAAACACTTTTTATGAAAATGTTTTTGGAACTAATTTTTAGTAAAATGCAAGTAAATCCTAGAAAAACACTTGAATTTTTTGCAAGTACTTTCAGTTATTTTAAAAGCATTTCCAAAAGAGCCTAATATTGTACGATAAAAAAAAAACTGAAAAGAAAATCTAACATCAGAATATATTATTTGTGGAGACAAATAATTAAGTCGTTCACATATTTCTTATGGAATTAAGCGACAATGGGATCTACAAATGTAACAATACTGCATTACTATTTATATGAAATATACGTACCCTCTCTTCGGCCCTGGCCTCCTCCTTGACCTTGCGCAAGGCGCCCATTTCATTTATCTTGTCCTTCACTGCCTGCATTTTTCCTTTCTCTTTTATCAGCACCTTACAAAATTAGCCAAATAAACTGAACTTAATGCTCCCAATCGACAATGAAAATGTTAACATATATATCGAGAGTTCGTACGACCCAGAAAGAACAAAGATGGCTTGTGGACGTATGGTTGAGACGTGTCAAACATGCAGACGTTTAGGAAAAACTTGTGGGCGATGTTGAAGAGGCGTCAAGTACTCTAAAATCCCATCCCAAAATGCCAATTCAAGATCCCATTTTTTAGTTGAAGGCGTGACTCCATTTCAATTTCAAATTGTATCTTTCGATGAGTGAGGAAATTTTTGTTTTAATGTGGTTAATTCCATTCCACATCAAGGATTAAGGCATAATTAATTTGAGAATAAGGTTGGGTTGGATCTTAAGCTATTTTTTTCTCTAGCAGAATTATTGACTAGTGTAAATTTATATGTATTGTACTTCTATTATTCAATGAGTGTCAATTTTTTGTGTACGGGAACAATTACTTTGACATTCCAGTTTAATAATATATTGTCACGTAAACAAAAACTAATACATAACACTGTATGTGGTGATATTCTCATTTGAAATTTGCCTGTATCTTAACTTTATTAACAGTACAAGAATTAGCTAAAGATCAAGCTAAGAATTAATCAATGGAGAGAGAGAGAGAGAGAGAGAGAGAGAGAGAGATCTATGAATAGCCAACGCCTCTAACAATGTATTTTAGGGCGGTTCCTTAGGCACCTTCACATCTACATCTACCTATAACAAGCACTACACACAAGCAAATCAAACTAGGAGATTAGCTTGCTTGCAAATCAACCACGGGGGAGTGAAACTTGCAACCATCACAGAGAGTGAGGGAGAATATAGGGGGGGGGGACCCTAATCTCTTGAAGCCACTCATAAAGGAATGGGCATAGTCTGCCTACTTTTTCAATCTCAGCTGTGGTAACCAAGCTTGAGATTACTACAGTGCTTGACAAACATTGGTCCATGTAACCCCTTGGTAAGAATGTCAGCAGTTTGCTCTTCAGTTAGAATATATTGGACTATCAAATCCTTTCTTTGCACTTTTTTCCTAATAAAGTGAAAATCTGTATCCAAATGTTTGATTCTAGTATGAAATACTGGATTGGAACATAGTGCCAAAGCAGAAAGGTTATCATAATGTAACAATGGTGGTTTAGCAATGAACTGATGTAAGTCTTTCAATAACAGTCTTATCCAAGCTATGTATGCAGCACAATGTGCTAAAGCTTTGCATTTTGCCTCAATAGAGCTTCAAGACACTGATCGTCACGCCCCGAACCCAGGTCGGCAATAAAAACTCGAACCTGAATCCGAAACATGAGTTAAAAGCTCAATAAATAAAAAGAAATTGAAATAGGTTGGAAAATAAATTCCTCTTATAAAAATAATTAATGATTTTTAAATAAATCAAGAATTCTTTACAACCTACAATAAATAGATGAACTTTCGCTACTCCAATCTAATTCGATCTCATCTTGCCTACTTTCTTGAATGTCTAGTTCGTAAACCTACATAACAATAGAAGGATGAGCTTTAACAACTCAATAGGGACATAAAATCTTGCCTACACTCTTGAATGTCTAGTTCATAAACTTGCATAACAATAGAAGGATGAGTTTCAACAGCACAATAGGGACATAATCTTATCACAGTAAATTGACAATATTAAATTAAGTGTCATGAAATCATATAGCCAAATATCAAATCATAGATGATAACAATGCATGTATGCAATCCAACCTCTTTAGCTACACCCGTTAATTTATATAATAAAACATGCAGACCTGCACGTCCCATACCATGCATTTTACCACTGCAGTGGTGGTTCGAATGTTCTATTACAGAAACTAACCTCTATACGATATCCCAAATTCATAAACTCCTTTTGCTAGTCATCTTATCTAATTCATTGATCTCCAGCCCAAATCACCCACATCGATAATTCCCACCGATATGCTATTCTAATATGCACACCGGGCTCGCCTGGAACTGGTTTCACAATGAATATATTCAACTACACAAAAGATCATTTCCAACTACCCTCATTTCTTGAATTCCAATCTCAACACTGAAGTTCCAACCACATCTCACAACATGAATGATGCACAAATAATATCATTTCATCTTTCACATGTATCACAATATATTCTCAACGAATAGCATTCCAGCAATAATTCCATAACCAAAAACAAGTAAACACTTAACTGAAGCAATTAGCCAATTAATATCCAACCACATCAATCAATAAAAAAGATCAAGAATATTATAACACTTCACGGAATTTAATAAAATCAATTTCCGTAAAGGTTTACAGTATTTCCCCTACCTGGCTTCCAAAGCTAAAATGAAGATCCATGTCACTATCGCAATAGCTAAATTCCACGCACTTGATCTAGCTTCTTGATCACTACTAAACCAATGTATTTCTTCCACCCTTATCTTTTCTAATCTCTCTCTATACATATATAATGTATATATACACACACGTACATACATATATATACACACACGTTATATACCACCTCTAGGTAAACTAGAGCACGCAAATTGTAGTAGGAAAAAAAATGGAGCAGAGCTCCTACTTATAGGAATATAGGGCGGCTACCAAAGGCTCTAATTGGTTGGCTTTGGTAGCTGGGAAATTTGGCATGCTAGGTGTAAAGATTGGGAAGATAAAAGATAAGAATGTCATAGAAATACGATAGCTTATATAGGTGATGATGCTCATAGTTTTCGTTACAATGACAGGTGTCATTAAAATGGCAAGCCTAATCACTGGTCGTTACTCTTTGCATGCAGGGAATGAAAGCATGCATGGCTTAACCAAAAGGTATACATATATAGTGTCACAAATAATTAGGTAAGTAACTAAAAAGGCTCTAGGTTAAAACAGACTGCTAATAATAACATTAATACAAAGCCTAAAAATACGGGATCTCACATTGATGCTTGCTTCTTTGATTGCCATGAGATAAGGTTAAGTCTCATATATACTGCAAAGCTGATAGGGATTTTTAGTACTCATGTGAACGGGTTTAAATCTCCTATTTTACTTGCAAGAATCACAAGGTTATTGTAGTATAAACGGATTTCGCAAGGTCATCTCCATAAATAATTCGAAACTAATCAGATTCCAATTAATTATTGTAAAGTAGAAACTTAGATGATTGATTTTATAACCTAATTAAAATAAAAACGAAATTAATGAATTAAAATAAACAATCTGCAATATTAGAGCTAGAGAGAAAGAAAACAGTTTTGGGAGAATAAAATTAAGAAAGCACTAGGGTTCCACCATCACCTAGCAATCCTATGAATTTTTACCAATTACTTATAATCTACACATGCCACTTTGAAGATTAGATTTTCCTAATTCATATTCTACTTGGAACCTCCAACATAGAACGTATATCTAACATGCAACCCGTCCGGACGTTCGGATCAAATCTAAACATGAAATATTCATTATGCTTTATGAAAATCCTTTGAAAAATCATGCAATCCTTAAGACGTGATATTCATCTTAAGAGAAATTACAATTATTAATCACAAGAAGCCAGCGTCAATTTCAGGGAACCTTCCGACCAAAATTGCATCAAATTACTTTTCTAAAGATCCTAATGGTGATCAGGCATTACGACAATTAGATAGTTTTTATCCCGGTGATTAACAATTCAAAGTACGCATGCAATCAATCATAAGAAATTAAATAAAAATCACATATTCATGCTAAGGCTCAAGGCTTCGCCCTAGCAAAAGAAATTAGTTCCGCATATTCATAATTGAAATCATAGAAATATCTATTAAGAAAAGGATTGAAAACACCTTCAAGTAGAAAATCTTCAAAACCCTAGCACTTCTCTCTGTCTCCAATATTGCATAAAATAAAGCGTAGTCTAAAACTGTAGACGGCCAAGCAATATATTTGCTAAGCCACCACACAAACCCTAATCCCCCTAAAGACAAACATAACCCTAAATTAAAATAGTAAAAATTCGTCCAAAATCTGAACAGCCACGTTTTGACCCATAAGCTGCTCCAAAACTGGCCCAATATAGCTGGATTTAATGTTTGGAATATTTTGAACAATTTTCCAGAAGGCCATGAACTCATCCAAGGTCATCTTGGGCTCCAAAAACGCAATTTAAGCCCAAAAACGTCATTTTCCAGCACTGCACACTGCTTCTTTATTTCATCGCCAGAAAATAACCGCTTGGTGGAAAAATCCCAAATTTTGATACGATCAAGCTAAGTGACTCACGAACGTCCTCCAACTGGAATTACTCCAAAATTCATCCATTTGATCCTGTTTTGATCCAGAGGAAGTCGAAAGTCCTATATTGAAAATACAATTCAAAGTATCAAAATTTCTTCCAAAATATTAACCAAAATATACTAAGATTAGGGTAAAATATATGATATAAAATCTACTCATCAAAAGCCTATGACTAATCTTCTGGTATTGGGATCAGCTACCCAATCAGAATCAAAGAATGCAGTAATTGATGTATCTGATGATGCTGAATATGTCAAACCACATTGTATTAATCCTTGAACATACCTCAAAATCCTTTTGACAAGATTAAAATGCACATTTGTGGGATTAGTCATATATTGACATGCTACATTAACAACATATGACAAATCAGGCCTAGTAAATGTTAGATATTGAAGTGCACCAACCAAGCATCTATATTCGGTAGGACCAGGCAATAAAGTACCCTCAGTAGCTAACAACTGAGTGTGTGGCTTACATGGGGTTGTTGTTGGTTTGCAAGAGTCCATCCCAGCTTTGTGAATCAAGTCTTTTACATATTTAGACTGATTAATGAAGATATCTCCATTCTCCTTATATTGAATTTGTAACCCTAGAAAATATGACAGTTTTCCCATGTCCATCAACTCAAACACTTCACTGAGCTCTTGAATAACTGCTTGTACGTTACTGGAATTTGATCCTATCAGTATAATATCATCCACATATGATAGTAGAGTTATTACATCTTCTCCATCATGTTTGACAAATAGACTACTATCAGAATGTGACATTTGAAACCCCATTGTAGGGAAATATCCAGTGAACTTGGCATTCTAGGATCTTGGTGCATGTTTCAACCCATACAGTGGCGTTACTAATTTGCACACATAGTGTGGATGTGTAGAATCTACAAATCCTTAAGGCTGCTTCATATATACTTCCTTTTCCAATTCACCATGCAAGAAAGCATTCTTGATGTCAAGTGGTCTCAATTCCTATTTATGATGAGTTGCAAGTGAAATTATCATTCTAATTGTTGCTTGCCTTACAACTGGACTAAATGTCTTAAAATAGTCCAAGCCAAGTTCTTGAGTGTAACCTTGAGCCACCCAATCAAGCTTTATACCTCGAAATTGAACCATCAGGGTTCTTTTTCAACTTAAACACCTATTTACTTCCAATAATAGCTCTGTGAGTAGGTCGAGGAACCAAAACCCGATTTCGTTGAGTTTCAGTGCATCAAATTCTTCTTGCATTGCACTTACTCTGGTATTGCAGATACCTTAATATTAGAATCATTTGAAGACCTTGAAAAAGTATAATTGATGTTGTGCTAATTCTCATTCACATATTGAATCCGTACCTCTTTGTGCATATTTTGTACTAGAATAGTCACTACAATTGGAGAACCAAATGATCTGGATGTATAAGTGTTACTAGACACCTGGGCTCTAGTAAGATCCACATTCTTATATGGAAACAATGTTTCATCATGTATGACATGTCTAGAAATGATAAACTTCCTAGACTGTCTATGGAAACAAATTACTCCCTTATATCCCATTGCAAATCCAACAAAAACATAGAGATACTCTTGGCTGCAATTTGTTCTCATTATGGGGCCTAATATATGGATACACAGTTGTGCCAAATATTTTTACATGGCATTTTTTTTATAAGAAATACAGAATGAGCACATGCATGAAACCATAACTCTTAAGGTAAATTTGCAGTTGTGAGCAATGTGATTGCTGTCTCCATTATGTGTGTGTGTTTTCTCTCAGTAAGTCCATTTTGCTTAGGCATATATGGACATGAAACCATTTGTACAATTCCCTTGTGTTTCAAAAACTCATCAAATCTATGACTGGTATACTCTCCACCACCATCTATCTGTAAGCACTTAATATTGTAACCAAACTCATTAACAACAAGATTATAGAACTTTTGAAAAACATCAAAAACTTTTGATTTATTGATCAAAGGGAATATCCATACATATCTTGTGAATTCATCAACAAAACTCACTCAATACTTGTAACCTTCTATGAAATTTATAGATGAAAGACCCCAAAGATCAGAGTGTACTTTCTGAAATAGAAAAATACATGACTCTTTCTTATCAACAAATGGTAATCTAGACATCTTCCCAACAATACAAAATGAATTCAAATGTTGTTTATCATCACAAGAACTAACCATATCAGATTATTTCAGCATTACAAATAAGACTTCATTGCTAGGATGACCACACCTTTGATGCCATATTGTAGATTTCACCTTTTGACCAAGCAATCCCACTGAACTCTATCCTAAAGGACTTGAACTCCTTGTAAGCATCTTCATAGGAATTCGAAACAACTCACCATCACTACTCCTTCATTGGTAGATTACAACTTTGGTTCCCTTGTCCTGCACATAAAAGTTAGTGTCATCACATATAAACCAACACTAGTTATCTTTACATAGCTGCTTTACTGATAAAAGACTAACAACAATTGTAGAGACATGTAATACACTCCTCAAAATTAAGGAATAAGACATTGGTTGTAGCTGTGTAGAACCAATGTGCTTAATATGTTACCAACTATTATTTTATCCTTGCCTTCATATGGTTTTACATTCTATAGAGATTGCACATCAGCAGTCATGTGATGAAATGCTCCTGTATCTACAATCCATGAGTCATTGGGAAGAGACAATTGAGAAGCTTGAAATGACTGTAGTGTTTGAGTTTGCATAACACTCAAAGATGGAGATGGTACAGTCCGTTGATAAGCAAAACTATTCCTATGGTAACAGTTTAGAGCATTGTGTCTCTTCTTTCCACAAATTTGACACTCTATAGTCTGGCTAGCAGAACTAGAAGTAGTTGATCTTTTCTAGTAATTAGGTGCAATGTGTCATCTCTTGAAACAAATTTGACATTCGAGAACAATATGTGTTCTGGTTTCAGTATTTCCAGACCATGATTGCCAATTTCCACTAGATTGCTTGTTACCAAAGGATTGACCTTTGTCATTAGAAGACCTGTAATTCCCATAGCCATTTGTTTTTGGTCCATAGTATTATCTTGTTCCATTGCCAGAATTAACACTAAACTGTCTTGGTGCACTATTATGTCCAACAAAAGCATAAGTGTTTGAGAAGTCAGGAAATGGTGTTGGTTGCTGAAATAGTATAGGCAATTGTGTAGGTTGTTGAAACTGCATTGGTTGCTAAAACTATGATTGCTGCTAAGCATCACCAAATTGAGTATTACCATAAGGAAATCCTTGTTGAATTAACACTTGCACTGGCTGAAATGCACTTCGTTGCAGAAAAGAAGAACCATTAGCATTTGAAGCCCTATAAAAAGAATTTTGTGCTGGAAATTGCACAACACTTTGTTAAGGAAAGGGTACACCAAAACTAGGAACAGCATTTGGTACCCTGGTAATTGTACCTCCAGTTGAATATGAAATGTTATCAGAATTACTTGAAGTTCCCTATGTCATGCCATACATTGATGAAGATGAGCCAATGGAACCTTGCATATATAAACCAAAGAAATTACTTACCAGGCCGTTTACCATTGATTCATTTTCCCTTTCTGCACATAGTCATTGTTCCTTGAATTCTCTCAAAGAAATAGAAGTATTTCTTATGAGTATCACAATTGTTATATTTGAATACTCTCTTGCTAAACCAGAGAAGGCAGCCACAACAAAATCATTATTAGATAGAAATTCACCAGCCGCAATCAACAGTTCTTTAATATTTTTAAGCCTAGACAGGTATTGTTCAATTGAATCACTCCCTTTTTGCATTGTCTAGAATTTAGTTTTCAAAGTGTTCACTCTTGCTTTTGAAATAGATGCATATCTGTCATGCAAACTCACCTAAGCCTCATGTGCAGTTTTGCACCCCAAAACATGTTCAATGGATTCATTAGATAAGGTTGCAATAAGCGAAATGAGCAATGCTAAATCTATTACTTCCTACTCAAGAAATGCATCAGTGATCTCACTAGTTACTCCACGCTCAATATGAATCACAAACTTTGGAGGACACACAGCAGTGTCATCAAAGTGATCAAACAACTTATAACCTTTTAAAACTGACTTGAATTGAAAAACCCATTTTCGAGTCATTTAACTTTATAGTAAGCATACCCAATCACCCTTCAATTCTAACAGATGAAGATGCCATGTCTATTAAAGAAACTGAATTAATCAAGAAATACTTCAAATCAAAAAATTCAAGATAAATGACTTCTTGCCTATAAACTTCAATACAAATGGCTTCGTGCCTCAGAAATCAACCAAAAAATTCTCAATAGAAATGACTTCTTGCCTATACGCTACAATACAAATGGCTTCGTGCCTCCAAGTTGTAATCTATCTTCTAATGGCTTCATGCCCTTCAAGCTTTTAAACTACTTGATAGCATTTTTCACAACAAAAGAACAAGATCGCAGAAACTAACCCATAATTGAAAAACTTCATATCCCACAATAATCTTCAAGAATAGCTAAGAAATTCAAGGAACATTTTATCACCTGAGATTCTTCATAGTACTCTGTAAAGCTGCAGAAATACTAGATCACCCAAAACTTCAATCGCCTTGTGAAGACTTGCGAATCGTCATTGATGATTCTTGAAAAACGCAGACAAACTTCAGCAGAAGAAGCACCGAGAGCCCGCAAAAAAAGATCAAATCGACAAACCATAACAGAATCACTGGCTCGATACCATATTAATAGTACAAGAATTAGCTAAAGATAAAGCTAAGAATTAATCAATGGAGAGAAGAAATGAGAGCAAAAGAGAGAGAGAGAGAGAGAGAGAGAGAGAGAGAGAGAGAGAGAGAGAGAGAGAGAGAGAGAGATGCAAAGAAGAAAGGGTGTTTATGATTCCTTGATGAGTAATGAGAGTACATTCAAGCTTTATATGCAGTAGCCATTGTAATGCATCGATATTAACAAACTAACAAACTTAACAGAAGTTAGGCAACTAACTAATTCTAACTATTTTATGTTGACATGGATCCTAACCAATACACTGATGACACTTGTTCAATTCCTTCACTTATCAAACTTTTTATACAACTAGAATTGATACTCCATTTTTGTATTATGCATAGCCTCCTTCGGCCACTGCCCTTTTGTCCTCGTATTTTAACTCCTACTACTACTAGTGAATGCTAGTTGTCTTTCCCCTTGTACCTTCTCTTTTCAATTTTTACTTTCTTCATTAATTTTAACACCCTACAACATGGCTTGTTGATCAAAACTGTTTATTTTGTATCATATAAAGATAATCTTTGCAAAAAATATTAATAATAATAATAATAATAATAATAATAATAATACAATGATAATAATAACAATAGTAATAATAATTTATAAACCAAAAATTGTTTACCCGTTTGACTAGCGTAGTCATGATTCATTGTTTTACTAAATAAATAACATAGCTCGTTTATTTGGATAACAAGATGATTAAGTAAATGGATTTTGATTTAGCTATTTTTTATAGGAATGATCTGTAGAGAGTGACTTTGAAAATAGACAATTTGATCTGATCATGTAATATTGTAGGATCTTAAAATTAAAGGAGAATGTTAAAAGAGAAGGTACGTACAAATGGGAAGGTGATAAACAATATTAGATAACCGAGTAATTTGTCAATTTAGTCCATGAATTATTACTCAAGTGAAAATCAAGTCGCTAAATAATTTTTATACAAAAACAAGTCCCTTAAGTACTTTAAAAACAACCAACTTCCTACCTATCTAAAATTCAAAGCTATTATATCCAATTTCTCATCAAATAAGTCACGTAACTTGCATGTGACACACTTTGAGAGAATAGATTGGTAGTTTTCAATGGGTTTAAGAACTTGCTTTTCTGAAAAAGAAAAATAGTAGGGGAGAAATTCAAAAGGTAAATTGCCAGTTAAATTCGAAGTCTATGCAATGTTAAAGGTCTATAACCGAGAAAATAACAATATTACCCTCGTTACCTATTTTGAAAATCACCCCAAAACATGGGGTGTAAAAGTAAAGCGTAGTTAATCTTTGAGTAAGTATTGGAAATTTTGAGCAAAAGGTTCGAAATAATTAGGCAGTGTGCCCAGGGATGTGAATTTCACAGTATGAAAGCTCACTCATTTTATACAAGGTGGTAAGAGAGAGACTTCTTCCCATCCTAGAGGGAAACTGCCATTCACTTTATCGTTGTTCATATTATCAGCGTTAACACATGAAGATCGATATTGCTTTCCAATGGATTTAATACATCGTCAACAAGAAAACCTTAAGTAAAATTACAGACAATTTATTTGTCAACTAAACTACACATAAGCCTAGCTTCCACGGTATGTCGAGAATGAGAAAGGTGACAGCAGCAGAGGAACATGAAAATGTTCCAATTTCTGAGACTCTCCAATCTCAAACACGATAGAAACATAAGGAAAGAACCCACCTGTGGAGTACTTACCTGTGTTAAAGTTGATCCTGTAAATGCCTGGGTTTACTATACATCGACTATGCTCATCAATTGACCACTTCGCCCATCATTCTGTAGTCGAAGACCCTTGAAATACCCAACCACCTGCATTTAACTCACCAAACACGGGACGAGGTTGAAGACCCTTCCACATTTTTAAACACACCTCAATTTCAGAACCTGGACATCCTCAAGAAACATCCAAGATATGGGTTGTGATGGGTGGACGGGTTCGAGTTGGAGCTTGAGAAGTTTTTACGGATGAAGCTTCAGAAGCAGAAGTTCGATGCCCTCCAATAATGCTAACACGATCCTCTAAGGTTCAGAAAATCAATAAAATAATTTAGAAACAGTAGCAAATGCAAGGAAAGAGAAGTGACTTTTCCTGGAGAACAGTCATTCATGAGGTAAAAACATTGTGAAACAAGCAAAGCCCAGAGTTGCATACGCATAAACGGACTAAAAATTATGTAGACAAAAAAAATTAAAACACCTTCTGCTTTCTTTGCAACAATTGCGAGATTCTTGTTGCCTGTAGAAGTAACATTTTCTTTTGTTGCAAAGAGCTTCGCAAGGAGTAGCTCTGTTATTTTCATCTGCTCCTGAGTTGCAATCTTGAACTCAACTATTGGTCTATTTGGATATCGTTTCTGCAAAGTGGAAAAGAACGCTTACTAATTTGAGTAACAATTTATGCAGAGTCTGTAGAGCATGGCCCTTCAGAAGTGTTATCCTTCTCCTCATTCCACGGGCATCACAAAACATCAGCGGATGTTCTGGTGAATATCTCATGTGGTCTTTACATTTCCTTCATAAGTTGCAGGAAAAATATTTACTTAAGCATAAAAAAGATTAACGATAATAACTACTACTCTTCAAACTTGGTCATTGTCTCCTGCATCGCAATTGCAAATAGAAGAACTATGTTAGTCGATGTATGCTTTAGTGCGACTGCTAAACTGCAGGTTATCTCCTGTCTTTTTTACACACTTTCTATGGAGTGGAACACATTCTTTATTTATCTCTTCATTGCCCGAAAACATTAAAATTTTGGCTTAATCTCTTCTTAGAGGAAAAACTGAGCTGGTTTATCCCAACATCCTGTGCATTGGCAGATGAACAATGTTTTCCAGGAAAAACAGAGACTCTAAGGTGCTTTAAAAGTTTTTTTTTTTTTTTTTTTTTTATCACCTTGGCTTTTTGGAGTGAATTGGTTGGAAACGAATAATAGAATTTCCAAAGAGTGGGGCGTAAGTGCCAATATAGAGGTCAGAGTGAGGTTTTAGCCATCTTTCTGGGCTTGTTGAAATATAACAAGTTTCTGTACCAGTTACTGAAAAGGCACTATATTGGCTTTGATATTTTATTTTTAAAGAGTGATTTTTGTAAACTATTGACTTTGTATGATTTATTAATCTTTGTTTCCCATGAAAAGGTTAATTAAGCCAGAATATGCCAAGCCAACCAAAAGTTATCGAGTAAATATATTCATTCTGCATTAAGTTTAGAGAAACTTCTATTAACGACAACGGTTAAACCAAAATTCTCAAATGAAATAGTGAAGCTATTCTATCATGCTTATCAAGGCCACGACTATAATCTTTTAACATTTGGAAACTTTAATAAAAAAACCGACTGTAAATGAAAAGCTACCTTCAACTCGGCAAGTATCCCCTCACCACTCTTTCCAGATGCACAAATAAGAAATATAAAACCAAACTTCTACCTGTATTTAGCATTCCATTCGGCCAGTTCCTACAAAAGCCAGGTGGACGATATTTAGGTAAAAGAACTTTCACATTAACAAACAGAAATTGAAACCTCAAACTATTTTAATTCTTTCGCTTCTGCAGACTAAAACAGGAAGAAATAGAAGGAAACCCAAATATGTTTGGTTTCATTTCAAGGGGGTATATTACGACTTCGAAGATACGCATTAAGTATCCGAAGCATATCTAAAAAGATTGCTACATCGGTTACTTCAATATCATTGCATTTGCATATCTAAAAAGACTGAAGGAGAAAGAAAGGCGGCTAATTAGCATCAATTAGCCCACAAAGAGCAAGAGCACTCCACTCTTATTTTACGCTAATGTTTTTTTTGGACTTGGTGTAGAGCTAGCAAAACGTCAAGCGGTCCAGCAAAAGATTTAAACTTTAAAGGCCTCATCTTGTTGGTAAATAACACCAAGCTCAAACACAACATGGCTTAAAAATCTCAGCAATGAAATAGTGAATTGGGCAACCCATTTGATTAACACATTCAACCCATTTGAATCAACTCAACACACCAATACCCCAGGATGGTTTGGATGAGCTAAAATCCAATTGGGCATCTTTTGGAAAATTCAAAATTTCTAATTTTTGTGATTAGCTTTAATTAAACACTAAAAATTAGTACATTACGTAAACAACAATCCATCTGATGATCAATGGTTTGAAAATTCAAGTAATTTATTTCAGTTATGCCATCTGATGATCAATGGTGCGAAAATTAAAGTAATCCATCTGATGCTTTTCATCAGACACATCCAACAGCAAGGAAGCACTAACGAGGCTTCCAAAAAAATTGAATAGGGCAATAACTAAAAAGCTCATATAAATAAAGTTCAGCTTTATTCTTAAGAACGCAAATAATCAAATTTAAAGTCCAAAACAGGGCTTTAATACAGCTTGGGAACATATTTAACACACGATCATTGCGTTCACTTGACTAAACAATGTTTCCTAGAACACCATCAGACAGTTTTGTCCAATGATACGTTGTATCAATTTCAACTTGTGACTTTTAGAGATTAGCAAAGCTACAAAATTTCAGTAACTATCAATCCGTAACCCAATTTTCTTGACATAAAAGTCTCTAAAGCAATTGTCTTTAACCTTCTTCAAATAAACGGCAGCAATGTTGGTAATTGTGGACACGAAACACAATACTAACCTGTTGTTAATTAAGCTTCGGTATCTAAGCCACTGACGATCAGAGACTTACACCTCCTGATGACACCAATATAATCTCATATCCTAGAGAGTTCAACGTAAGCTGCATTTCGTATCAATTCAACACTTTCAAACCCAACACATATTTAATTCGATAACCAACCACACATTGTTACATAGAAAAACAAAGATGTATAACATTGTGTGGCTGGCTTAGAATATATTGCCCCAGTGGCATCTCCATTCAATTTCTCCCCTTATTAGGACAAAAGTTCTCAGATATTCTCAACAAAATTGATTTATTGTCAAGTGTGTGACAATATATGTACAGGGGAAAATTTGAAGAATATGTAGAGTTTGTTGTGTTGTTGGTGTAGCAAACTCATATTTTCAGTTTCTCCCCGCTATCTATGAACCACCCCGAACCCTTAACAATCTCACTTCTATAAGCACAAATGCTCTTCCAAGCATATGAAGCGTTGCTATTAACTTGCACCTCAAGAAACGACGTTTGAGGTGATACTTGGCCTTTAGGACCCTAGCCACCAAAGAGTCAGGCTCATAGATCAACCGCCAGTCCTGTTTCACTGAGAGAGCAAGGTTAAATGCATACATATTTTTGACGCCGAAGCCTCCCCCACCTTTTGGGGCACACAAGGCATCCCACTTCAACCAGTTAATACAACGTCCGTCATTAGCTCCATTCAACCAAAACGTCTCTATTATTCAATTAAGGTTGCCACAGAAGGTCGTGGGTACGAGAAAACGCCTTAGAGCATCTTCAAAGGAGATGTCAAAATCCTAGGTGGAATGCCACTGTGCATATTTGACATCAAAAGTCTCTCAACCGAAGTGTTATTTGCTGACTGGATTTGAAGATTTAGTGATTTGATGTCAAATTTGACATCAATGTCAAATTTGACATCAATGTCAAATTTATTTTTAATTCATTTTAATAGTGGATCCCTTATTCCACTAACATTGTATACTATAAGACCATCTCCCAAATTTTCACTACAAGAAATTTGTTCATTTATCACATCAATTTTATTACGGACACTATGTGCCCGTTAAAAAAAATGAAAATTTATCACGGGCTTAGTTAGCATGTTGTGGATAACAATATTTTACAACGGGTAAAGAAGTAGCCTATTATAATAAAACGACTTACTACCACGGTCTTAGTATGAAAGTATTAAACCACCACGTACATTGGCTGTGATCAATATTGTTAGTAGCCACACCGTATTTTTTTTATCTGCCACGAACATTAAATGTGATGCAGTTATACACTATTTTAAAAAGTTTTAGAAGGCAAGACTAAATTTTGTTCCAAATTTTCAAATCTTTAAATTTTCACAATATTCCCACAGTTCCAAAAATTTAAGTGAAATCATTCCTCAATCTTTTTTTATTTCCTTTTTATTCTCTCCCACCAACGCCAACTTCAAAACTTCCCAACTGTTCTAAGTTAGCCATCCACAGATTTTCATTCACCTTCTCCCTCTCATTGACCCCATCTTCTTCCCTTTCATGGTTATTCTAAGAAGCCAAACATGTATTTATAAAAGGCTCTCTCTCTCTCTCTCTCTCTCTCTCTCTCTCTCTCTCTCTCTCTCTCTCTCTCTCTCAACTAACCAAAATTTTTAATTTTGAAATCTGAATTTCTTTTATTCAAGCTCCCTAATTTATTAGAAATTCACTCTAGGTTTTGGTGTTTATTCTTCAAAATTTAGGGTTTACAATTTTTTCTTTTAAAGTGCTATGTACAATATTTGGTAGATAAAGTCTTTTCCCCTGCAGGCATCTAAGAGCAGAAACCAAACTGGAGCGATGCTACTCTTGGAGGGATTTGGTAGCAATTTTGTTTGCTTCGAATTTTTTTTTTTCCTTCAGTTTTTTATTTTTCGTCCTCTGGCTGATCAATTACAGTAAGTTATCAAGGAATTTTTGTTTTTTTTTTGTCAAGATGATAGGATTAACTTGTTAATTAATATATAAATATATTTGGTTGATAAAGTCTTTTACTTTTACATCCTCGCACGCCCCCGCACATGTGGGGAGTTTTTTCAAGCCAAACACGTGGATAACATGAATTAGGTGATGTGGAACACATGTAGCTATTGGGCTTTACACGTGGGCCAATATGTTCTGATACCAGGAACAAAGTTGAGGTTCCATCATAAAACCAATTGACAATAGGGGGAGTAACCCAACATCTTATAAGCTCTTGGAAGGTTCCTTATCTCATCAATGTAGGATTCATTCTCAACACAATAATTCACAAATATAACAACCAACGAATGCCATGTTGAGTAGAAATAAGAGAAGGTCCCCACAAATCAGAATAAATTAATTCAAAATGAACTAGGGATCGTTTGGATGTGCTTTTAGAATGACTAAAAATGCTTTTAGAGAAAATGTTTTTCGGTTCCAAAAGCATTTAAAGTGCTTTATGCAAGAAGCACCAGTTATGTGCTTCTTCTAGGAAGCACTTTAAGTGCTTTTCCAGAATTTACTTGCATTTTAACTAAAGATTGGTTCAAAAAATATTTTAACCAAAAACGCTTTCAGTCCTGTTAAAAGCACATCCAAACGAGCTCCTAGTCTTTTATGGGAACTCAAAGAATAGGAAGCATGATGACTTAGCTAAAATTCAAACATTATACTAGAGAGCAGAGTCTGAATTACCACAAAATAAAAAAGGAAGCAATTTCTTTAGATAACCAAATGATGTGTGCCCTAATCGAGGATGGCATAACCAGATCTTTTTAAGTTTATCACTATCTCCTACTCGAATTGATTAACATGAACTAGTGCAACATCGTCCATATAGTACAACTCACACCTCTTAGTAACACGCCCAATGGGCATCCAAGTCTAGACATCCTGAAGTAAATAAAAAGTGGGAAACATTAGTACTTCACAACCTACTTGTTCAACAACTTGTTCGACAGACAATAGATGATTATACAGTGCTGGAACAAAGAGTGGGTGATGTGACAAAAGAGACGGAGTAAGTGCAATAGAGCTGACTCCAGTAACAAGAGCAATATCACCATCAGCAGTTATTGCACTTTCTCTTGAAGGTGATGTCATATATCGAAATAAAGATTGATCATATGTCATATGATTAGTAGCATCTAAATCGATGATCCAACTTGTGTCGCTTGTCCATCTCTTGCCAAACGCTCTTCAACTCAGCTAAATACAAATTGACTTAGCGTATGTTCTGCCTCGTGCGTGTAGCTTTACATCGAAGTGTTAACTACATTGTAAAAGATGAAGTTCGTATAAAGGAAGATGAAGATGACATAGAGAAACAAGAGAGACTGTATTGATTGATTAGAGAAAATGTATACAACTGAACTTAAGGAAATGATAGATATACAATCCCTTATATAGCCATATATCCTAAGTACAATAATACCCCTTCTAAGTATATTTATGTTATATCCGTTATTACTCCTCCTCAAACTAAATTTGGGTATCCAAGTGAAGTTTGAACTAGCCAGGTATTTAAGATAGCCTAGGATGATCAACTGGTCATCTTTCTGGATATAGTCTAATTTAATTTCCAAATGCTCAGAAGCATTCGTTACCGCACCTGATGTGAAACTCCATGAATCTGACGATACAAGAAATGCTTTGATTGGACTATTAGTTGCATCTCTAGAAGACCTTAGCTCTTCAGCATTACCAAGACTTATGTTGCCAAATATAGTGTCATCATTGCTAAAAATCTGGTCAAGATCATCAAAACTTCCAATGTTAGCCCATCTGTAGTCAACAAGATCACCTTGTTCTTTACCTTCATTGGAGTTTTGAAAAAAATCACCATCTTTATTAAGTTGGATTCCCTCAGCTATGCAATGTTGTTCACTTGTTGCAACATTAGATAATGATAAATCAGGTCACGAGTCCATTCCAAATCAAAGGTAGAAATTCCTTCACTCTTGTCAAAATTAGAACTGTTTTCCAACTTTCTATCCTGCAAGTCAATTTTGGACCTATGGGTCTTCTGTTCGGTAGGCTTGATGGTGTGAGATTCTTGTTTCCATTCCTTCTTGTTGCAATAATCATCACTTGCCTCATTATATGGCACAATATGATCATCACTCTTATCTGCCGCACCCCATATTATGTTTGCAAGCTCCTCGTCATTCCAATTAAACATGTCTGAAGAAGCCACAGTTAATCACAAAATCGAAACCGAATTCAAACCATTTCAAATAAAGTTAATGATCCAACATTGTAGCACTTTTAACTACACCAACTTTGGATTAACCTGACAGCAAGCTTGCTGGAACAAATGCAACAAGTAACTCTCTGCATTTTACTACTGTTGAAGCTAAACCGTAGTCCCATAGCCGTTGGTGAAGCCATGATGAAAGACACAAGTACAATCTAGAAATCAAAATAGATAAATTCTTCTAAGTAGCAAGAGAATGACACTCTTGACATAAATATTAAGGCAACAAGAGAATGACACTCTTGACAAATTCTAAAGCAACAAGAGAATGACACTCTTGACACAAATGCTAAGGCAACAAGAGAATGACACTCTTGACAAATTCTAAAGCAATAAGAGAATGATACTCTTGACAAATTCTATGGAATCAAAGAAAGAGTGATACTTTCTTATCCATCAAGAAAGAATGACACTTTCTTGAAATCTTGTAATCCAACCAAATCACTGAATGAAACAGTAGTTTATCTTAGACAATTCATCCAAAAAACAACAAAACAACTTGACAAACATGTGTCTTCACCAACTTCATAAAACAACTTGAGCTGTGCATTTCTTCAAACATGTGGACTGCATAAAGTTGAGAAATTTTCTCCATAATAGTGAATAGAACATGGATCAAAGTGGCAGATATAGAACCCAAAGAGCTGATATGCAAACAACACCAAGAAGAGACCATTTCACTTCCAAAGAGGCTTGGAAATCTATAGTGGTATAGCTTGAGTACCAAAAAACCAACTGTGCAACCAAACTCCAAATATATTACCTTGCTGAAAACTTAACCTTCACATGAGACTTTAAAGCTAGGCATTTCGACACATTATTTGAGGCTGTAATAAGTAAGAGCAGAAGTTCCCCTTTCATTTTGTTCATGAAAGATGCTGAAAAGTCCCTAGTAGGAAATTTTGATTCATTTTTCACATGCAGAGCGGGACTTGATAAGCTTCTAGATAATGTGGTGGTAATTGGTTTCACACTTAAACTGACAGTCGCAAAGAGAAGTCACACCCTGGTGCTTTGCTTTTCACAAAGTTTGGCAGCAATCAAACTACTCTTCTTGACTTGGCTTTCTCAGGTAGTTTTGGAAGATTACATGAGAGAGGGAAAGAAGTTCCCAAAAACACTTCTCAATTTTGGCACAAACCTTAATCTGAACAACCACAAAATTGTACATGCCAGAATGCAAGAATTCACACCCATTTCTCCAAATATATCAAGAGTTGCAGAAAAATCAAACCCAATAGGACTGCAGCATATTAGTGAGAGAGAAAGAACTTGACACCATACAAATTGCACAATCCAGCAATGACCAATATTCTTGAATCCAAATACCCCAAATAATGATCTTGAAGCAATGACCAATCTTGAATCCAAATATCCCAAAGATCACACTAATATCCCAGAAAAATTCACAAGAAAGATGAACAAAATAGTGAACATTTTCTTACTGAAACATTTAATCAAACAAATTATACGCACTGTGAAAACCAGAAATCAAGGACCTGATAAGAACTTCAATCTTGACCCACTTCCATTCTTCAAGATTTCATCTTTGTCGTCTCCAATGGCGACTTACTTGTCTTCTTCTTCACACACACACACACACACTCTCTCTCTCTCTCTCTCTCTCTCTCTCTCTCTCTCTCTTTCTTTCTCTATATAGAAAAGCTGAGAACGAACTATGAGAAAGCATTTGGAAAAAGCTGAGAACTTTGACAACTTCCTGCTATGAAATGGCGAGTCTCTGCTAGTTTATGGAGATGAGAGCACCATTTGGAGGGCTCGATCGGTTATAACCCCAGTGCTACTGGAGCCCAGTCGAACAAGGACCCAAACATGGCGTCGGCGGAGCAGTTGGTGCTTGAACTCAGCAACCCCCAACTTCGTGAAAAACGCGCTCCTTGAACTCCAGAAGATAGACAGCGGCATAAAGCTTTAGTTCTTGGATGTGGTGGAGGAGTCGGTAGAAATATTTCCAAACCAGAACAATCAACCCAACAATCGCAGAAAAGTTAACCCAAGAACAATCGTTGAAGTAACGAAAATCTAATGGAAATTTGAAGAGAAACTAAACTAGGGAAAAAAAATGTAAACTACTACGAAGAGAAACCACCAGAATCCATGGCGTGAGCCTAACGGCTCTCATACCATGTTAACTACATTGTAAAAGATGAAGTTGGTACAAAGGAAGATGAAGATGACAGAGAGAAATAAGAGAAATTGTATTGATTGGTTAGAGAAAATGTATACAACTGAACTTAAGTAAATGATAGCTATACAATCCCTTATATAGCCATATATCATAATTACAATAATACCCATTCTAACTATATTTTTGTTATATCAGTTATTACGAAGTACATAATATTGAGACTCGTCAGATCCATCGTAAAACATATAGGTTACATTATCCTAGATGTCTTTCGTACTGAGTAACTCAAGAAATAGGCCAAGAATATGAGAGACTCCATTGTTTTCAGCAGCCATTTGTTGTACCCTGGACTAGTGTCATCGAGCTGTGGCGTCTGTCTATTCAGAAATCCTATTTTCTCCAACCTAGCATCATGTACGTCCATTCTTGACCAGACCTTGAAGCTTGAGTCGGTTAGTTTGAACCCAAACAACAAAGCATTGGTGTTAGATGATCTGTTGGATGAAGACCCAACTTGAGTAGTTATGTGAACCAAATCTCCAGAATTTTTTTCTTCGACCATTGAAGGGAATGATAGTGAAGAGATGACTTTTTATGGAACTAGTTTGTTTGATTTGGATTCGTGCTGGTCAACAACGATCAACCTGTTTTTTTTTTTTTAGTGGTTTGGATTTATAACACTACAACAGAATTGGTCTTTTGCGGTGCACAAATGGTGTCGTAAATGGTTATTCATGACATGAGCCCCCAAACAGTAAAAGCCTATGTAGTAAAAGATGTTTTGTCAAATACGACGTTCTCTAGTAGCTGTGAATAATTTGAGCAAAACACGTCGTAAATGCTCTTTAAGGCGTTCCTTGCGCGCCTTAATTGATATTAAATACGGCGTTAATTAAGTGTCGTAATACTGCAAAAATAATTACGGTATACTTGTGTGTCATAATTTATATTTGATACCGCGTTTGTTGAGTGTCGTAATATTGTGAAGGCAATTACGGCATACAACGTACATCGTAAAAGAAGACTACCATCAATTACGGCTGATTTTGCATGTCGTAGTTTACATTTATTTTTATTTTTGACAATTCATTTTAGATGGACTTCATAAAATCTAAATTAATATTGCAAGGAGTACAATAGAAAGCTAACAATAATCATCGTAGACACATTATGCTCTAAATACTTAGATTAATTAGTAAAAATTGTCAATTACAGTACAATTGGAAGTTTACAAAAAAACCTGAGTTGTTTTGTTCCTCTTACAATTTATGCACATCATAAAGCTAACAGAGGAAACTAATGATGACTACAAGGCAACATCATACCAAAAAGCAATCTCCCAAGAACACCCTCCGTGTTCATGCAACAGCCAATTTGATCACAAAAGAGCACCATACCAAGAAGGAAGTGTTGAGCTAATTCTCAAATCTGTAGGATAAAAAAAAATTATATATATAACTAGTAAGTGATAGAAAAAACAAGAAATAAGTAAAGTAGAAATTGATATAAATTTAGTGAAGCATCACGACCAAAATTAGTACCTTTTAGTCAAGAGCTAGTCAAAGGAGATACATTAGATTGGCCAAGCGATTGTACTAAGAAGTGCATAATCGAGAAGAAAAAACTCACGTATTGGTCGAGGTAAGTTTATCCTTGATACAAGTATCTCAAGGACCCAAACTTTCCAATGATTTGGTCCAAGTGGCACAAAATGCACCAAATCTTGAGGATTTGTGGTGCAACTTCAGCAAGTTCAACAAGTTCTCTAGTCCCTGTCCAATTTAGTAATTTGCACTTAGTCCTTTGAGGTTTGGGAGAATTATGATTTAGATTACCAGAAGAGTCATCAAGGTTGGAAGATTTAGGTTGAGGCTTGGAAGATTCAATGTGTGTGGAATATAAATAAGAAACCTTAACATTTACATACAGAGTTCAGAATATAACCTTGGAAAGTATGCTCTTTCTTTATCCATTGTAGACCAATTAAACTCTACATTCTACATTGTCGAGTTCTCTAATTTTAGCAGTCAACATAGTAGCTACTAAAACATATATCTAAAACATATATAGAAAACAAAACCAAGTTTAAAAGCACTGTAATACAAAAACTTAGCATATTCAAAGGCAAGACACAAAATAAGTCATCAATTACAATAATGAAAATAAATGACTACTCATTTACATAATTTGTTATACCTGAATTTCTAGGCATGCATTGACAGTGATGAAACCTTGATAAGCCAAATAAGCAACGATGCAGGCATATTATCAAACCTGGAATAGCCAAATAAGCAGTGTTTTAGGAGATTATATACTCTCAGAATAAACCACAACTATTTGTAAAACATATCAAATATTCCCTAACTTGTCATCCAATATCCAACTTGTATCATCCAACTGTCAAGTATTAAGGAGTGAAAACATGAAAGACGCATAACTTTGTCACATCAACAAATGCATCTAAAATCTACACGTTTTAGACCTAAGTCCTAACTCCGAACCAAAGGAAAATACAACTTCTACTCTATTGAATTATAGTATCTTTTTCCTCCAAAGATAATTTGAAATTGGTGCAAATTCTTCTTCTTTAGTTTTCCTTGGTTATCACATATCACAATATCAACATTCAAATGGATTACATAAAGAAATCATCAATCATATACGTTATTCATCATTTTATACTTTTTCGGAAATAGACACACTTGTAAATGAACAACTCAATAGCAATTAAATACTTTATAATGATCCCAAGTTGAAAACAAGTCTAGAAACTAACAAAATTACTTTATAATGATCCCAAATTTATAATGATCGAGTAACCTTACCCCCTGCCCAACACATGCCTGCAGGCAGATACACGGACACACACTCCCACATACATTTAGAGGACATCACAGAGGTTGCTTAGAAAGTAGAGGAGGACATCACTGCTAGAAATTTTCCTATTCTCAAAAAGTAGAGGGGGATATCTTCAGCCTCTAAAAAAATTAAAGGGTCTCCATCAAGAAGGCAAAGGGTCCCCATGCAAATGGTTGCTTCAGAGCAACAATGAAGGGCACCAATTTCAATTTCCTTGACACTTTTTTGTTCGCTAAATCAACTCAACAAAGCCTACCCATGTCTATCATAAAAAATAAAAAATAAAAAATCACTTCACCATTCTTTGAAAGCGCCAAAGGCTTCAAGAATCATACAACCAAGACACATCTCCATGCCGAATAGAATAAAGCATGGTCCAATATTCATTCACGCCACCTTCCTTCAAATACTCATAAATGCATACATAGCACCAGACAAAAGATTGAAATCTACATCCATTTTCATAATTACAAACTCAACATTTGTATCATTGAAAAGGGTAAAACCAAATGGTAAAAAAATAATTAAGTTTCAAAAAAATATTGAAATTGCATTTTGTAAAATGAATAAACAAGTGAGAAAAGAGAGATGTGTTGGATGAGGAAATCACCATGGCTGGCCGGGGAGCTTGACGAGTTGTAAAAGCTGGGGACTCTGGAGAAAGAAAATAGAATCAAGCCAAAAAGCTCCATTTTGAACATTGGGAAACTGAAACAAGTGTAATGGTACTGGGCACCCCAAAACACACAGATTGGTCTAATAAAAAAAATAAAAAAGTGTGGGAAAATTTCGGCGGGAACTTTTCGGCACCAAAATGTCTATTGATTGACTAGAAAACTTTGGCTTGTTTATAAAATATTAATTTTCCAAAGTTAGAGTCATTATTTACGACGTGACATTCATGTCATAAAAAGTAGGGACACAAATATATGAAAAATTCACATTACGACATAACGTGAAGCCTTAAAAAAGAAGGAAAGTGTGTCATATAAATTGTCACATACGACACACAACGCTTAAGTCGTAAATATTTGTGTTTAACAACTTGCACAAAATTACTGCCGTGAATGAGAGATTATGCACAAGTATTACGACATGAACTTTATGAATGTCGTGAATGATATTATTTAAGGCATACCAGTACTGCACACCGTACTTGTCAAGTCATAAAAGACCCAAACTGTTCTAGTTGCTACTTGTAATTGCACGAATAAAAAAGATTAGGATTTTTGGATTTTTGGTAAATCTCGTGTTTTAAGACTAACAAACTAGGGTTTGGGAAGAGACATGCCAAAACTTGTTTTGATACCAAGATAAAAGTGTTTAGGGTTATATATATATATACAGACACACACACAAAAATACAAGGATGTCTAGATACATAAAGTTCTTATTCAATGTATATGGAATTCCTATCAATTACAGATCTATAATAAATAGGAAAGTTGACTACAATAAATAAGAAAGTTGATTATAATAAATAAAAAAGTTGACTCATGCTAACATAATCAACTCTCCTCTTCATTCTGTCACTTAATATTACAGTCCAGTGGTTTCCTCTTCACTTGTAAGTGAGAGGTCTTAGATTCAACTCTTGTCAAATGCGAACTTGAACCACAATCTTGCTAGCCATTGTGAGGCTTGGCACATTCCCTCACCCTTTTAGTGTAGACAAAATCATTTGTTTAAAAAACAAAACTCTCCTCTTCATTCTATTTAATCAAAAATAATTAAAATCAACTCCAATGGTTAAGTTTTGAATTGTTGGAGTTTGAAATGAGATGATGACATTTAAAATACTCACACAATCCTAGACAACAAAATGAGTCTCTTCCAATCCTTGCCTTATATTATAGGGAACTTTAACAAAAAAACTCTTGGTATTGTTCACTTTAACGAAAAATCATATTTTTACACTAAAAAGTCAATCTTGGTACTATTCACTTTACCCTTTATTTTGTCTTTATCATTAAAACTCAAAGTTTTAAAACCATTTTCATTAGTTTTCCTTATATTATGAGCCATTTCTACTATGTAAGTCAAACACGAGACACGGTTTCTAATCAAGTGGACCGGAGTCTGAGGCTAGTAGGCCTAATGGCTTGTGTCAAGACTCTAATTACTGGGCCCAACCATTTTTTTAGAATAGGAATGTGATTGTGTAAATCCTAGTAGATATGGGAATGTATCTTATATTCCTATTAGGAGTAGATTACTTATTAAATGTTAGAATCCTAAAGGGAAAGGTTTTTACCTATCCTACTACTATAAATAAAGGCACAATGGGGTGAATCAAACACACCTCACAATTAAATCACTCTCTCTTCTCCCTCAATATTGCCGGCCCCTCTATCTCTCTCTAAACCCTAGATCGTTCAATCAAATAGGCCTACAACACGTTATCAACACGCTCTTGTCAGAAGCTGAAGAACTGATGCATCGTAGGAGGAGGCTTTTATCCACCAAATTCAAAGGCTTATTCATTTTCTGCTAATCAGGTACGCTTAAAATAAAGGAAGATATTTGAAACGTCCACGAAGCATGAAAACATTCCCTATGATGCATGAACCCCTCTATGTTTTATATTTTCCTTTCGATATATATATATATATTGTATATGTTTATATATTTGTCAATATATATATTTGTTTCATGCATCGCACAATTAAATTGTTATGTGGAATTTGTGAGTCAAACTATATAAAATAAATTAGAAGCATATTTAGGGTTTTCCTAAACCCTTGGGGATTATTTTATTTTATTTTTTGAAAAAAAATAGGACTTAGACATGGTGCGGCATACCACCGCACCATCATTGTGCACATTGAAACCAGGCCTTAGCCTGGGGTCAAATTGATGGGCCTACAACCCTTTGTCTGCTTGCACCATGGCCTGCAGGCACGCAACCAGCCCAGTTGGCTAGGTTTCCTTCCCTAACCCACACGCTGCAACCTTTTTCTAGCTACTAGGCCTTATGTCTCAGCCTGCATCACCTGCAACCAGCTGATACGGCTGGGCTTAGCCTTCCCATGCAACACCCACATGCCATCTTGTACTAGACCTGCCCATGCCCCCTTTGGCCCATACATGAAACCCTGCTTCGGCTGGGGTTTCTCTCCCATTCCCATAAGCTTTTTGGGCTTACACCCTGGATTTGTGGCTTATAACCACCCCATGGGCTGATTTTAGCAGCCAACCCGACCTGATAATATTATTTTAATATTATTTAGCTTCTACAATCGACCTCGTATGACCCAATTTATTGAATTAATTAAAAGTGACCTACAGTCTATTAATCAGATAATGAATCCAAAATTATTAACCTGATTATCACTTTTGGACATTAATAATTCAATAATTTATTTTTATACTTCGTACCGTCACATACTTTCGTAGTAACGAAGCTCTCACACTTGAGTTCCCGAAGAACCTCAAATCCAATATATTCAAAATAGTATAATGCATTCTGTGTTTCTTGCAGGAACCTCTCATTGTGAACTAATTGTTCATAAAACTAAATTGAACTTGTAGTTTCAAATTTAGTGTCTTTGAAACCTGAAGTTTTCATTCAAAATATACCACATGAAACCTATAGTTTTTATGCATAAATTAGACCAATACATGTCTATAGAACCTGTATGTTCTATGATATATGTCTATGGCTTACCATATGACTACTCACGTTTTTTCCTCTGTTTTAGGGACATGTCAAACTTGAACAAGCTTGATTTCTCCGCTCTAAAAGTCTCTGGAAGAAACTATATAAAGGGAGTTCAAGACGTAAAGCTCCATCTAACTGCAAAGGTCATTAGAGCCACCATCGAGGCACCTATTGCCGACAAACCTGTTGACGAAGCTCAGAAGGCTACTGCAATGATCTTCATTCGAAGACACATCCATGATACACTGCAGGCTAAGTATCTCGCCGAGGAGGACTCACGCACCTTCTAGCTTGCTCTGGCGACCATTTTAACCACCAGAAAGACATATACTTGCCTGAAGCAAGACACGACTGGCAACATCTTCGCTTCTATGACTTTAAGTCCGTGAATGAATATAACACTGAAATTTGTAGAATCTGTTCATTGTTGAAATTCTGCAAAGTGGAACTAACTGAATCAGATTTCCTAGAGAATACCTATTCCACCTTTCACGCCACCAATATTATCCTGCAGCAACAATATAGGGCACATAAATTCACCAAGTTTTCGAATTTGATCTCTATTTTACTTCTCACTAAAAAGCAGAACTTGCTTTTGATGAAGAATCATCAAGCTTGACCCACTGGTTCGAATGCCGCGCCTAAAGTGCATGTGACCTATTCTAGCAGCCAGAAACGATGAAAGAATCATCATGGCCGTGGCAATGGGCAGCAAGCCCAAACACGGGCCCAAGGTCAACAAAGTGCCTCACCTAAGGGATGAAATGTGACCCAGCAGCATCCACCACTTGCCTTTAAGGCCCTAAACTTCACGAATAAGGGCAAAGCTCCTGTTCAACCTGCTTTTGCTGAACTAGACATGTGTTATCACTGTGGATCAATGGATCATTGGTCACGCGTATGCCAAGCTTCCCCTGAGGCTATTACCAAGTATCATTCCTGTCGTGAGTTTAACTTTGCATATGTAGACCATCTGGAAGATACAACTACATCAATAAAGATATCAGATTTTCAGGAGGCGTTAACGCCTATGGATGAATAAATTAGACATGTTTTTAGGGTGTTTACTCCTAGTGGCTGAACCCACTAGGAATGGCCACCCTTACCCCCTTATTTTTCTAGGTTTATGGTTTAATTTTGAACAATTTTTCTAAGTATTTTGAATAATTTGTTTGGTTTTGGTTTGTTTTGAATTATGGATTGTTATTTGAATGGATATTATTTTTTCGAATTGCTTAATTGAATGAATGGACTTATATTTATGCATGTGACCAACTCAATCAATTTATTTCTAGGTATGTCTAATGGTGAAGTTAGTTGTCTGGCAGATAGTGCAACCACACACACCATCTTGCGTGAACGACACTATTTTACTAACTTAATACCCAAGAAAGCTCATTTAACAACTCTTAGGCTCATCCAACCTGATTGACGAATACGGAAAGACACGTATCATGTTGTCTAATGGTACAATCTTGGCCATTAAGGAGGCACTCTATTGTCCACGTTCCGAAAGAACATTGCTAAGTTTTAGAGATATTCAAGATAATCAATATCATATTGAAACCACTAAAGATAATGGTTCTGAATTTCTTTGTATCACTTTATACAAATATGGCCAGAAGCGTATTCACGAGAAGTTAGAATGTCTGCCGAATGGGTTGTACATCATAACCATTTGCGACATAGAAGCCAACAGTGTGGCCAACCCTATGCCTGAGTTCAAGGACACTTTGTTGCTTTGGCATGACCATTTGGGAGATCCTGAACGTGACATGATGCGTTGTATCATTAAATATTCACACGGGCATAAGTTACATCCCTATGTTGGACTCTTGCCATGCAAAGCGTGTTCTTTAAGGAAGTTGAATACTTAACCCTCATATACAAAGATTATTCATGACCCCTCTAAGTTTCTTCAGAGGATTCAAGGGGACATTTGTGGACCTATCCAACCAATATGTGGACCATTTAGATACTTTATGGTGTTAGTTGATGCATCGACAAGATGGTCACTTGTTTGCTTGTTGTCCACACGTAACACTGCATTTGCTAAACTTCTAGCTCAAATCATTATGTTAAGGGCTCACCACCTTGATTATTTGATTAAGTTGATTCGACTGGTTAATGCTAGAGAGTTTATATCACAAACTTTTGATGATTATTGCATGTCAGTAGAGATTGATGTGGAACATCCTGTACCCCATGTTCATACCAAAAATGGTCTAACAGAAGCTTTCATAAAGCGCATTCAATTAATAACTCGAACTTTGGTTATGAGAACCAAACTGCCGGTATCTATCTAGGGCTATGCAATATTGCACGCAGCTCTGTTGGTCCACCTGAGACCCACTGCTACTCAAATACATTCACCGTTACAGTTGGCCACTGGATACGAGCCTGACGTCTTGCATTTACGAGTGTTCATGTGCACCATTTATATGCCAATAGCGCCGCCACTATATACCAAAATGGGTTCTCAGAGAAAAATGGGAATCTATGTCGGTTATGATTCACCATCAATTGTTTGCTACTTAGAACCCTTGACATAAGATCTTTTTACTGTACGTTTTGCGGATTGTCACTTTGATAAGACAGTTTTTCCATCGTTAGAGGGAGATAAGCATGTTAACGTTCCCGTAGAACGCCGCGAATTATCGTGGTATGCTCCCACTATGTCTCATTTAGATCTTCGCACTACCTAGTTTGAAAATGAGGTATGGCGAATTATAGATCTTCAGAGGATTGTTCAAAGCATGCCGGATGCTTTTAATGATCTAGCAAATGTGACAAGATCACATATACCCGCCTGGAAAGGCTAAACCATCCCCGAAGGTGAGGAGGCGGCACTCTTCATGCGGCAAGGTACATTGGCGTCTAGCTAATTATCTGCTTCGACCCTGAAGTGTGGCAGACCCGATTTAAAGGATTCATAACCCTGGAAGAGGAAATCGGCACCAACTAGTGACCCTAGTTTGAATCTGACCATTACTCACTCATCCATTCCAATGCATGAGGTTATTCTAGACTACGGTGATGCTTCAGACGAAACATGTTGGCCTTGCAAGAATCGTGAGATTTCGGTCTATTACGCAATATTGGATGAGGTTCGGAATAAGAATGAGATAATCGTCAATGATACATTCGCGTACTCAGTAGCTACTGACATCATGCTTAGCGATGACAATGAACCACGTTCCGTTGATAAATGCCGATGTATAACCGATTGGTTAAACTGGAAACAAGCAATCTAGGTCAAACTTGATTCGCTTGCGAAACGTAAGGTGTTTAGACCTATCGTTTTTACACCACCACGCGTGAAGCTTGTTGGCTATAAGTGGGTTTTCGTGAGGAAGCGTAATGAGAAGAATGAAATAGTGCGATACAAAGCATGCCTCGTAACGCAAGGCTTTTCTCAGCGCCTTAGGATTGATTACGAAGAGACGTATTCCCCCGTAATGGACGTTATAACGTTCTGTTACCTAATTAGTTTGGTAGTTTCCGAAAAACTGAATATGCAGCTTATAGACATGGTAACCGCGTATCTATATGGAGATCTAGATACGGAAATTTACATGAAAGTTCAAGAATGACTTCTATTGACTGGTTCAAATAGTTTTAGACCACGAAACACTCTCTCAATTAGGTTGAGAAGGTCACTCTATGGATTGAAACAATCTGGGCGGATGTGGTCTAACCGTTTGAGTGAATATTTAACAAGTTAGGGTTATGTGAACAACGAATTATGCCCATGCGTGTTCATAAAGAAGTCACATTCCAAATTTGCAATCGTTGCAGTTTATGTCGATGACATGAATCTCATTGAGACTCCCGCAAAACTTGAGGAATTTGCTACACACTTGAAATCGGAATTTGAGATGAAGGATCTTGGGAAAACTCGATACTGTCTCTGCCTAGAGATCGAGCATTGTTCGGATGGAATCCTAGTACATCAATCGAACTACACCCAAAAGGTGTTGCGTCGTTTTAATGAAGATAAAGCGAAGCCTTCGAGTACACCCATAGTCGTTCGGACTCCAGATGCTAAACGAGATCCCTTCTGTCCAAAGAAGGATGAGGAAGAGATTTTGGAACCCGAAGTTCCTTACCTAAGTGCAATTAGTGCTTTATTGTACTTAGCTCAATGCACTAGACCTGACATCTCTTTCGCTGTGAATCTTTTGGCAAGATACAGCAATGCGCCCATACGCAGGCATTAGAATGGTGTTAAAGGCATTTTCCGTTACCTCAAGGGTACTACGGATTTAGACTTGTTCTATACCCACGAATCTTCGAGTGTTGCCGCCCCCTATGGTCATTGGATTGATTTTCGCCTTGTTGGTTACGCAGATGTTGGATATCTGTCTGAACCACATAGGGCACGTTCTTAAATGAGTTATGTCTTTACCGTTGGAGGCACCGCTATATCTTGGAAGTCTACCAAGCAAACACTAGTTGCGACTTCGTCGAACCATGCTGAGATTTTTGCCTTGCATAAAGCATCACGTGAATGCTTCTAGTTAAGAGAAGTTATGGGACATATTTGAAGCACTAGTGGTCTTATATCAGTCGTTGACCTTCCTACGACGATCTTTGAAGACAATGCGGCATGTATCGAGCAGTTAAAGAAGGGATACATCAAGGGAGACAACACCAAGCACATAACGCTTAAGTTCTTTTAATACACGAGCAGCAACAACAACATCAGAACATTGAAGACAAGCAAATCTGTTCCCAAGACAACCTGGCTGATCTTTTCACCAAGTCATTGCCTAAGTCTACATTTCAGAAGTTCGTCCAAGGAATCGGTATGCGTAAATTATCTGAGTTGAATCGCTTATAGTTTTCTTATTTAATAGTTATGTCTAACTCAAGGGGAGTATCTAGAAGCACACTCACATGATATTAATGTACTCTTTTTCCTACGATTAGGAGCATTTTTCCCACTGGGTTTTTGCTACCTAACGAGGTTTTAATGAGGCACCCATCCTGGGATGATCATACTCCGTTGAATTCACTACTTTCGTCTTGTTTGACGTTTGTTTAAATACATTATGCATGCTTCTCACTTTTCTCCTTAGTCTATGAGTTTTCCCATGCCTAGGTTTTTACCATAATGAGGTTTTGTGAGTTTTACTATAAATGCATACTTCACTTAAATTTGAGACTCATGATCACCCGTTGTGTCGATGACTTCATCAACTATTCTACTTTATCTGCTGAAGATCTAATGTGATGATTTGTTGAGTATTTACACAGTCAAGGGAGAGTGTTGCAGTCATATTTAGAATAGGAATGTGATTGTGTAAATCCTAGTAGATATGAAAATGTATCTTATATTCCTATTAGGAGTAGATTACCTATTAAATGTTGTAATCCCAAAGGGAAAGGTTTTTACCTATACTACTATAAACAAAGGCAAAATGGAGTGAATCAAACACATTTCACAATTAAATCACTCTCTTTTCTTCCTCAATATTGCCGGCCCTCTCATCTCTAAACTCTAGATCGTTCAATCAAATAGATCTACAACATATATATAGACACACACAAAAATACAAGGATGTCTAGGTACATAAAGTTCTTATTCAATGTACGTGGAATTCCTATCAATTATAAATCTATAATAAATACGAAAGTTGACTACAATAAATAAGAAAGTTGATTATAATAAATAAAAAAGTTGACTCAGGCTAACATAATCAACTTTCCTCTTCATTCTGTCACTTAATATTACAGTCTAATAGTATTCTTCTTCACTTGTAAGTGAGAGGTCTTAGGTTCGACTTTTGCCAAAGGCGAACTTGAACCACATTATTGCTAGCTATTGTGAGACTTAGCCCACTTCCTCACTCTTTTAGTGTATACAAAATCATTTGTTTAAAAAACAAAACTCTCCTCTTCATTCTATTTAATCAATAATATTTAAAATCAACTCTAGTGGTTAAGTTTTGAATTGTTGGAGTTTGAAATGAGATGATAACATTTAAAATACTCACACAATCCTAGACACCAAAATGAGTCTCTTCCAATCTTGCCTTATATTATAGGGAACTTTGACGAAAAACTCTTAATATTGTTCACTTTAACGAAAAATCATATTTTTACACTAAAAAGTCAATCTTGGTACTATTCACTTTACCCTTTATTTTGCCCTTATCGTTAAAACTCAAAATTTTCAAACCATTTTCATTAGTTTTCTTTATATTATAAGATATTTCTACTATGTAAGTCGAACACACAACATGGTTTCTAATCAAGTGGACCGGAGTCCGAGGCTGGTAGTCCTAATGGCTTGCGTCAAGACTCTAATTACTGGGCCCAACCATTTTTTTCTGACCGATCAAAACACCACCAAAGTTTTGGGTCATGGAAATTACAAATCTGTCCCGCTGTATTCAGCTGAAAGCCTGAAACCACTATACAAAAGCTTCAGGCGTGCGCGTCTGTAGCTGTCGTTTCAGTGCATTTCCAGTACAACCATGGCTTCTTCCACCTCTACTCCGCGCGAAGAAGATTCGGTAAACCAATTTTTTATTCTATTCATACCCTTTACAATACATACATACATATATATATACATATATATATATATATATATATCTGTGTGTGTGTTTCTTCTGTTTTAATTCAATCCATATTATTGTGTGTTTGGCTTCTGTGCAAATTAGGAGTGGAACATGGAGCATCTTGAAATTTGTGTTCCTAATGCTTGAATTCCAATTTTTAGTTGCTTTCCTGAATTGGGTCGGAAATTGTTATTGTAGAAATGCGGATTATGTGATTATTTAGTGCTTTTATTTCAATTGTTGCCTAATAGTTGTCTGGAGCTTATGGCTTGGTTCTTGTTATCTGATAGGTTTTGGTACAGAAGAATTTGTTTGTGAGGACATTGACATTGAACCGGCCTCGGCAACTGAATGCCCTTAACTTTGATATGGTATTTCCCTATCATGAATTTTACTGCTTGAGTTGAAATTTTGAGACCTTACTCTTTTTTCCGGTTTTTTTCTTGTGTCTATATTTTATGATTGATGTTTTGTGTTCTGTGTTATTTTTGATTCATAACTCAACTTTCTCGAATTTAAATTTGGAATTAGATTGTACATTTTCAAGGATAAGATTTTAGCAGAAGGTATACCCTCTCATTTTTTTTCTTAATTTTTTTTTTAAGAAGGTATATGCTTTTCTAAGAATCATATCAGCCTTGAAGATCCCATAGAGGTATCATGTAGAAAATAAACAGAATCTCAAACATTGTTTATCCTCAGTCTTTTGTTGCCTGCATCATCTTTTAAATGACTGTTAGATGATTAAATTAAGCTGCTTCATACTATGCCGTGTCTATAACTTTTTCATGTAGCGATATTATCTACTTAACTATGATTAATATGGGTTTTGGTGAAACAAGATTATAATGTTTCTCATTTCTTGTTCCTTTTTTGGGTAGATTTCTCGTCTGTTGGAACTTTTCCTTGCCTATGATGATGATGCTAATGTCAAGTTGCTAATTGTCAAGGTACGCTTCTTCCATGCTCTAGTTTTATGTATTGTATTTAAACTTCATCAATGAGGAACGAGAAAGAAGTCCAGTAATGCTGTATTAGCATGAAGTTACTATGCATATGCAGTTGGATGTTTGTAAGTTTCTAACCATTTAATTTATCTCTCTTTTTGACAAAGCTATGGTGCTTACATTTGCTTTTGAGTTTTGTTCATAAATATTAGCATCAAAGTCTTTGGCTTGATGTTGCGAACCTATAATCCTGTTAAGATGTAAAGCCATCTTTCGATTCTGTTGTGTCTTCTCCAAGAAAAAGGAATTTTAAGTTTATTGGGAGCACATGTTTCATACCACTTGTTTCCCCTAATTCATCTTGACCATTTTCCTTAAAAATGGTTGGGAGCAAAATAAGTTTCACAGTCTCTTGCATTAAATTTAAACCAAAGCCAGCTTGGTATTCTCTTTCATTTTCCGCTGTTTCAATTGGCTTGCTTAATGGCAATCTAAAAGGTTGATGATTTGATTACAGTTTATTATGGTGTATAATGGATCATCTGGGATAGAGGCTGGGCTTTTATCGACTAAAACTTTGATTGAAATAATTCTTGAACGTTCATACTCCTGTTTTCAGCTAGACAGTGAAAGTAAAACATTGTGAGGTGCAACTTGTTTGTATTTTTGTAGGGGAAAGGAAGAGCTTTTTGTGCTGGTGGAGATGTAGCGGCTGTGGTTCGTCAGATTAATGAAGGCATAACTGCTTTTTTGTCATCTGTCTTTTCTTTTTCTATTTTTATTGAGCGCATACACTGATCATTAACATCAAGTACTGAGCTATATCATCAATTTAGGTTCAAGTTTCATTTAACTGTTATTAAATTTTCAACTAGTGTCCATTCCCCTTTTCTGCTATGCTGTGTATCTATTTATAGTCTGCAATAAATTACTTTCAACCTGAGATCACCCTGTTGTATAACTTAGGAAATTGGAGATTAGCTGCTCATTTTTTTCAGAAGGAGTTTACCTTGAATTATTTGCTGGCAACGTACAGTAAACCCCAGGTGACCCAGTTCATTTGTTAATTTCTGTTTTCATATTAAAACTTATTGAGTTTTGGTTTCAGAGGTTTTCGTTCTAGGTCAATATAGCTTTATTTGGAAAAAATATATTTTACTTACTATTATCATGACATCACTGAAGGTTTCAATTCTGGACGGAATTGTTATGGGAGGTGGGGCTGGTGCTTCAATACATGGAAGATTTCGTGTTGCAACTGAGAATTCGGTATGTCTCACTTTATCTCAGCTCTTAAGTTGGGAGTAATTTGGGGTGCATCCTTTTGATTTGAACTATTTATGAATTGCATATTTTCCTGTTTTCTCTATTTTCCCTCTTTGTTTTGAACTATGGGAAGTTAATTTCTGCTTATATTATTCACAGTAGAATATGACTGAATTACCCATGATAATTGGGAAGATCTTGGAGACTTGGTGCAAGGAATTGCTCAGACGGAGAAGTTATTTATAGGAGGAGATTTAAATGGACACGTGGGCAGGGAGACAGGCAACTATGGAGGTTTTCATGGTGGCCATGGTTTTGGGGAGAGAAACGAGGATGGGGAAGCTATTTTGGATTTTGCAATGGCATATGATCTCTTCTTAGCCAACACCTTCTTTAAGAAGAGAGAAGAACATGTGATCACCTACAAGAGTGGGTCGTCAAAAACACAAATAGATTTTCTTCTAATGAGGAAAGGGGATCGTATAACTTGTAAGGATTGCAAAGTTATACCAGGAGAGAGCGTGGCTAATCAACATCGCTTGTTGGTGATGGATGTACATATCAAAAGAGTAAGACAAAAGAACAAGACTTGGAAGTGCCCAAGAACTAGATGGTGGAATCTAAAAGAAGAAAAACAAGCCATTTTCAAAGAGAAGGTAATCACCCAATGTGTGTGGGATAGAGAGGGGGAAGCTAGCCAAATGTGGGATTCCATGGCTAGTTGTATCCGAAAAGTAGCAAAAGAGGTATTAGGAGAGTCCAAGGGCTTTGCCCCACACCAAAAGGAATCTTGGTGGTGGAATGAGGAGGTACAAACAAAGGTGAAGGCTAAGAAGGAATGTTGTAAAGCCTTATACAAGGAGAGAACCGATGAAAATGGTGAAAGGTATAGAAAAGCGAAGCAAGAGGCGAAGAAAGCTGTCAGAGAAGCTAAGTTAGCGGCTTACGACGATATGTATAAACGACTAGATACCAAAGAAGGAGAGTTGGATATCTATAAACTAGCTAGAGCAAGGGAAAAGAAGACAAGGGACCTAAACCAAGTGAGGTGCATCAAGGATGAGGATGGAAAGGTTCTTGCTACAGAGAACGCGGTTAAAGACAGATGGAGAGGTTATTTTCATAATCTTTTCAATGAAGGACATGAAAGGAGTGCTTCTTTAGGGGAGTTGAGTAACTCAGAAGAGTGTAGAAACTACTCCTTTTATCGTCGAATCCGGAAGGAAGAAGTGGTTGTAGCTTTGAAGAAGATGAAGCATAGAAAAGCAATAGGCCCAGACGATATACCAATCGAAGTGTGGAAAGTTTTGGGAGAGACAGGTATAACATGGCTCACTGACCTTTTCAATAGGATTTTGAAAACGAAGAAGATGCCAAATGAGTGGCGAACGAGCACTTTGGTGCCTATCTACAAGAATAAGGGCGACGTACAAAATTGCATGAACTATAGGGGTATTAAGCTAATGAGTCATACAATGAAGCTCTGGGAGAGAGTCATTGAGCATAGATTGAGGCAAGAGACACGGGTTTCGGACAACCAATTCGGGTTCATGCCAGGGCGCTCAACCATGGAGGCAATCTATCTCTTACGAAGATTGATGGAAAGATATAGAGATGGGAAAAAGGATTTACACATGGTCTTTATAGATTTGGAAAAAGCGTATGATAGGGTCCCAAGAGACATTCTTTGGAGGATTTTAGAGAAGAAAGGAGTACGAGTAGCATATATCCAAGCTATAAAGGATATGTATGAAGGAGCAAAGACCGCCGTAAGAACTCATGAAGGACAAACCGAAAGCTTTCCCATAACTGTAGGATTACATCAAGGCTCATCCTTAAGTCCTTACCTTTTTGCGTTGGTAATGGATGAGTTAACAGGACATATTCAAGATGATATTCCTTGGTGTATGCTTTTCGCAGACGATATAGTGTTGATAGATGAAACTCAGGAAGGGGTAAATGCAAAGCTTAACCTTTGGAGAGAAGTGTTGGAATCTAAAGGTCTTCGCCTAAGCCGATCAAAGACAGAATATATGGAGTGCAAGTTCAGTGCAAATGGAGGCCAAAACGAGTTAGGGGTGAGGATCGGAGATCAAGAAATACCAAAGAGCGACCGTTTTCGTTACCTAGGATCTATCTTGCAAAAGAACGGAGAATTAGATGGAGATCTCAACCATAGAATACAAGCTGGATGGATGAAGTGGAAGAGTGCATCCGGCGTGTTGTGTGACCGCCGTATGCCACTGAAGCTCAAGGGAAAATTTTATAGGACGGCAATAAGGCCGGCAATGCTGTATGGCACAGAATGTTGGGCGGTGAAACATCAACACGTACACAAAATGGGTGTAGCGGAGATGAGGATGCTTCGTTGGATGTGTGGGCACACGAGAAAGGATAAGATTAGGAATGAGGATATCCGGGGTAAAGTAGGAGTAGCCGAAATTGAAGGAAAGATGAGAGAAAATCGGTTACGGTGGTTTGGACATGTGCAAAGAAGGCCTACTGACGCTCCGATTAGAAGATGCGACTATGGGACAGAGGTTCAGGGCCGAAGGGGTAGAGGAAGACCTAGGAAAACTTTGGAAGAGACTCTAAGAAAAGACTTAGAGTACTTGGATCTAACGAAGGACATGACACAGGATCGAGCACAATGGCGTTCTAAGATTCATATAGCCGATCCCACTCAGTGACTTGGATTTTCCAAGTCTCCAACCAAGAAGTTTTCCTCACTCGGGAAATTAAGGGAACACTACCCCAACCTACATGCTCCACTCAGAAAGCTTCAACATACAAGCTTCAACAAAAGAAAATTCAAAGAACTTAGCGAAGAAGGCTTTGGTGTATTTAACACAATACGTTGAAATGAAGGAAAGCTTATTTATTGATATCCCCGATAAGCTACAAATATGTACATATACATGAGTCAAAATAAACACACAAGAGGGAGCATTCACAAAGGTTGCTTAGGAGAAGTCTCAGCAGTCGGTAGAGCCCCAGAAAGAGAAGGCACCGGAGGGGGATCATTTGGAGCCTCAGTACTGGACAGAACCCTAGAAGGAGGAGGCATCAGAGGTTGATCATTTGGAGCTTCATTACGCGGTACAGCCCCAGAAGACGAAGGCAATAAATGCCTTTGGAACAAACCCACAAATCTCTGATGATCAAGTAAAACCTGACCATCAGTTTCCTTCATCTGGTCAAGCTTCCTCTTCATGTTTGTAGCATAGTCATGTGCGAGCCGGTGCAACTGTTTATTCTCATGCTTGAGCCCTCTAATCTCCTGTTTGAGACTCATCACTTCAGCCGCCAATGATTCAACTTGGCGGGTTCGAGCAAATAGGCGTTGTGCCATATTAGACACAGAACCTGCACACTGAACACTGAGAGCCAGCGAATCCTTAACAGCTAACTCATCAGACCGTTTGGAAAGTAGTCTGTTATCTTTGGGAGTGAGAAGGTTCCTGGCCACCACCGCAGCGGTCATATCATTCTTCATCACGGAATCCCCAACGGTAAGAGGACCAGTTGGGGAGACGAAGGATGGGCGCCATATGTTGTCTGGAGAAGGCGGGGCTGCCTCTTCAACAAGGTTCAAGTCAAAACGACGGTCGGAGGGGCCAGACATTTTCAAAGGTGTTGAAGAGAGAAGAGGTCGGACAAATCAAGATCTTAGAAGTGCAAGAATGAAGCTTCTACTGGTGGAGATTCAAGTGTGCTTTGGAACTTAATGTCAGCCCCTATAAAAATCTGCACTCGACGAAGCTTCAGAAATCAAAGAGGCGCCTGCTCAGAAATCGAAGAGGCGTTTGCTTTCTCAAAAGCTGGGCTGCTTAGAGATCACGAGGGTTGATCTCAGAAATCGAAGAGCCGTTTGCTTTCTCAAAAGTTGGGCTGCTCAAAGACCACGAAGGCCGATCTCAGAAATCGAAGAGGCGCTCGCTTTCTCAAAAGCTGGGCTCCCTAGAGACCACGAGGGCCGATCTCAGAAATCGAAGAGGCACCTACTTTTCCAGCCTTGTCAGCACCTGTCACACGCACACTCAGCTTTGCGGAAATTATGGGCATTCTGTCAAAGACTTCTGGGGAAGTAGAAAACACATGAATCTTACTGTTCAATCACCCACTTCCCACACGCAACAATAGCTCATGGGTACCACAGATAACTTTGCCAAAGTTCTCTGCCAAAGTTGAGCACGTGAAGCTTGCAGCTCCCACTACATCGCTCTGACCAAGAAGGGTAAAAGAATAGCAAAGAAACAGCACTAACAAAGTTTAGACCCATAAATTTTGAAGGTCTAGCTACCATATTATTACCCACAAGGGTAAAGGAACAGTACCACTGCTGGATAATTGGAAAGTCCATGTATGTCAACCTCTGTGCTTCGTGGCAAGGTAGACTAGCAAACATGCCCAACCTTTACTCACATTCGAGAAAACACTCCCAATAAGATTGCTTGCTCCAAAATCGAAGAGGCACCGTCCTCCGAATCTAAAGAGCCAGACTCCCAACATGACTACTTTCTTAAAAATCGAAGAGAGGGTAAAGGAACAGTACCATTGCTGGATAATTGGAAAGTCCCTGTGTGTCAACCTCTGTGCTTCGTGGCAAGGTAGACTAGCAAACATGCCCAACCTTTACTCACATTCGAGAAAACACTCCCAACAAGATTGCTTGCTCCAAAATCGAAGAGGCACCGCCCTCCGAATCTCGAGAGCCACTCTCCCAACATGATTACTTTCTCAAAAATCGAAGAGACACTGCTCCCCGAATCTCGAGAGCCAGACCCCCAGCATGATTGCTTTCTCAAAAATCGGTGAGGCACCGTTCTCCGAATCAATCGAAGAGGCGCTCGCTTTCTCAAAAGCTGGGCTGCTCAGAGACCACGAGGGCCGATCTCAGAAATCAAAGAGGCACCTACTTTTCTAGCCTTGTCAGCACCTGTCACACGCACACTCAGCTTTGCAGAAATTATGGGCATTCTGTCGAAGACTTCTGGTGAAGTAGAAAGCACATGAATCTTACTGTTCAATCACCCACTTCCCACACGCAACAATAACTCATGGGTACCACAGATCACTTTGCCAAAGTTCTCTGCCAAAGTTGAGCACGTGAAGCTTGCAGCTCCCACTACATCGCTCTGACCAAGAAAGGTAAAAGAATAGCAAAGAAACAGCACTAACAAAGTTTAGACACATAAATTTTGAAGGTCTAGCTACCATATTATTACCCACAAGGGTAAAGGAACAGTACCACTGCTGGATAATTGGAAAGTCCCTGTGTGTCAACCTCTGTGCTTCGTGGCAAGGTAGACTAGCAAACATGCCCAACCTTTACTCACATTCGAGAAAACAGTCCCAACAAGATTGCTTGCTCCAAAATCGAAGAGGCACCGTCCTCCGAATCTCGAGAGCCAGACTCCCAACATGACTACTTTCTCAAAATCGAAGAGAGGGTAAAGGAACAGTACCATTGCTGGATAATTGGAAAGTCCCTATGTGTCAACCTTTGTGCTTCGTGGCAAGGTAGACTAGCAAACATGTCCAACCTTTACTCACATTCGAGACAACACTCCCAACAAGATTGCTTGCTCCAAAATCGAAGAGGCACCGCCCTCCGAATCTCGAGAGCCAGACTCCCAACATGATTACTTCCTCAAAAATCGAAGAGACACTGCTCTCCGAATCTCGAGAGTCAGACCCCCAACATGATTGCTTTCTCAAAAATCGAAGAGGCATCGTTCTCCGAATCTCGAGAGCCAGATACCATAGACCACTTTTTCAAAGTGCTCTGACAGAGTTAAAACATGTGAAACTGGCAGCTCCCACTACCGTGCTATGACCAAGCAGGGTAAAGGAATAACATTACTACTTGTTGTTAGGGAGACTCCTATATATGTCGACCTCCATCCCCAACGGACAGGCAGACCTGCAAAAATGCTCAACCCTTCATCATATCTGAGAGGGCACTCCCAACAAAGCCTTTCGAAATATTCAGCTTTCTTTCCCCCCGATAATACCTCTGCAAACAAGCTATACTAGAGCAAGAATATCTCATATCATCAGGGTTAAAAGCAAGAGTATCCCATATCATGCTTTTTTCCTGTTTTTTCTTTTGGCCTTGTTTTTACCTGCAAGACAAGGAGAAAGAGAGCAATCAGTCAGCACTTGGAATCAAGCTTCCAGCCAGGAACTGACTGCCTGGAACCCCTTACCTGATTACTTACCTGGCATTGCTCTCGAGTACTCATCTTCAACATCTTATGTTTCCAGGGAAGATTCCGCATCTGCTTGAGGAACAGATAGGGCAAGTGCGAAGGATACAAGGAAGCATGTGGAGACAAGCGTAACAGCACACGTGCCGATACATCCATTACTCTGTCAAAAGCAAAAGTATCCCATATCAGCAGGGTGGAACGTACTCTAGATTTGATGGACTTGTTTTGACCCTCAAATTCTTCAGTCGGCCTTATACTCTGGAGGAAACCAGAAAACCCTCCAGCTCAGTTCAAGAATAAGCCTGTGGAAAGTTACTTCTTCAAAAGCAAAAGTATCTCATATCATCTCTTCTCATTTTTCTTCTCTTTATCCTTCATGCTGCTGCAAGATGGGGAGAAGGTGAACAATCAGTCGGAGCTCTGATTGCTTACCTTGTCTGTCACCTCTTTCAGCAGACCCCCTAGCTCGGCGACTTGGGGGACTCCTACTACATGGTTTGTATCGCGCTTGACCAAGCCTGAAACTACAAGTAAGCTTCAAGTGAAATTGATACATTACCTTGTGCATCTCCACCAGTTAAAGATACCACCCCTGGATGGAGGAAGAGTACTTCCAGAGAAGATGCCACATCTACCTATGAGACAGATAAGGCAAGTCAAGACGACACCACACTCCGATACTTAGAAGTTTCGTGATTACGAGATCATTCTCCCACAATATTTCCTAATGTCATTTGTACTAAATCATTCACTCGTACTCACTAAAGGAGAGCTTGAACCTATGTACTTGTGTAAACCCTTCACAATTAATGCGAACTCTTCTATTCCGTGGACGTAGCCAATCTGGGTGAACCACGTACATCTTGTGTTTGCTTTCCTATCTCTATCCATTTATATACTTATCCACACTAATGACCGGAGCAATCTAGCGAAGATCACAAAAAGCGACCGTTTTCGTTACCTATGATCTATCTTGCAAGAGAACGGAGAATTAGAGGGAGATCTCAACCATAGAATACGAGCTGGATGGAAAGAGTGCATCCGGCGTGTTGTGTGACCGTCGTAGGCCACTGAAGCTCAAGGGAAAATTTTATAGGACGGCAATAAGGCCAGCGATGTTGTATGGCAGAGAATGTTGGGTGGTGAAGCATCAACACGTACACAAAATGGGTGTAGCGGAGATGAGGATGCTTCGTGGGATGTGTGGGCACACGGGAAAGGATAAGATTGGGAATGAGGATATCCGAGGTACAGTAGGAGTAGCCGAAATTGTAGGAAAGATGAGAGAAAATCGGCTCTGGTGATTTGGACATGTGCAAAGAAGGCCGACTGACGCTCCGGTTCGAAGATGTGACTACGGGACAGAGGTTCAGGGCCGAAGGGGTAGAGGAAGACCTAGGAAAACTTTGGAAGAGACTCTAAGAAAAGACTTAGAGTACTTGGATCTAACGGAGGACATGACACAAAACCGAGCGCAATGGCGTTCTAGGATTCATATAGCCGACCCCACTTAGTGGGAAAAGGCTTTGTTGTTGTTGTTGTTGTTGTTGTTGTACCCATGATAATTCTGAGTGTCCTATATCCAAAATTTCAATGCTGTATCTGTAAGTATTGCAGTTAATTGTCCGTTGTGAGATAATAGTTATTTTGTCACTTCAATATCTTGAAAATAATCTCATTACTTTTCATTGTACATCAGTAATAATTTTGTTGCTTTATATGGACCCGAGTGGGATAGGGCTTGGTTGTTGTTGTATGGTTGTTGTTGTATATGGAGTTATGGACCCCAAGGTTTCTGTGAGTACATTGAAAATATGTAAGTTTGAGTTAACCTGATCAAGGAATGAAAACATAGCCTTTCTATTACCCTAGAAAATGTATAAAAACACATTCTGCGTCATGGCCAAAGTCCACGGGCTTTGAGAATAATATAAGCCTATAAGGCGAATGCTGAGATTGTGTTGAAAAATATTTATGGCATATATTGCACTTACCAGAGATTAAAATGTAGCATTTCTTTATATTTATGGAGAGCTAAGATGCTGTGAGCTAAATGGGGGACTTTTAAAGAACAAGCACGCAAGGAAGGTACATAAGTTCCCATTTTTATACCAGGCCAAGGGATGCATGAAATCCCAAGTTTTGTATATGATATTAGACTATGGTTTGACCGTTCTATTGGGAAAGAAGAGGGATCTGTTGTTTTATATATGGAAAAGCAAGGAATCTGCTTAGTGTGTTATTTGTGCATAATTGCATCGCTGTTGGTATCCAACGAATGGTCGAGATTTTTAACTGTGTTTGGGGAGACCAATTGCAAAGATATCTGTCTTTGTAGTAACAACTTAATTCCTTGTATTTCTGATTAATCTTTTGCAGGTTTTTGCAATGCCCGAAACTGCTTTGGGACTTTTTCCGGATGTAGGTGCCTCTTATTACTTGTCCAGACTTCCTGGATTCTTTGGTAATATCTGTTATGTCTCTGGTTTGCATATTTGTTTGACTTCAGTAAATAATTTATTTTTTTCCTGTACTGGCTTTTGTATGAAGTAGTGGCAACTATGACATGCACTCCTCTTCTTTACTATCTTTTGTACTCAATTTTTGATTGTCCCTTCTCCAATATGTGCACTGCAGGAGAATATGTTGGTCTTACAGGTACCAGATTGGATGGTGCTGAAATGCTTGCTTGTGGTCTTGCCACACATTTTGTTCCATCAATAGTATGCCACCTCTTATTATCGTCATAATTTATCTATTCTAATGGGCCTAATTGAAAATTAACAGGAAGATGACCTGGTTGGTTAAGGAGTTATGCTGGTTAGAATCATAACAAGTAGCAGCATGTTAAACTTGAGTGCTTATTCTGTGTTTTGCTTTATTGACAGAGATTGTCTTTGTTAGAAGAAGCTTTAAACAAAGTTGATTCAAGTGATTTTGCCAATATTCAAGCAATTATAGATAAATACTCGCAGAGTCCAGCTCTGAAAAAGAAAAGTGCTTATTTCCGGTTAGTATTTCTTTTCCTTTTTTCTTTAACTATTTCTTCTAGGATTTTTTTTTTTTTTTTTTTTTTTTGTGATTTTTTTCTTTTCTTTTAATGGACTGAAGTTCTCATGCACCAGTTGCTTTGAACTTTCCCTTAAATTTATTCACTGTTCTGTGTGGTCTTATTTTACTTCCAATGGAATATCCAGTGGAACACACAAGATTTTATAACAATATGGATCCTCATAGTGGAAGCGTGAACTCTATAAAACCTAGGACACCAACTACATTACTCAGTTCACCACAATATTCGTTGTTTTAATGGTTGAAGCACATCAAACAATTAAATGTTTAAGTTGCTACACTACATCTTTCTGCATTTGTCAAATTTAACAAATCCATTGCATAGTCCAGAAATTGATGTCTATTAGTTCAACTAGACCCATCAGTTGTTGAACCAGTTATATATTATCAAAAATGAAAAGCTGGGAGTATTTATTTGTAATGTTTGAGCTGTTTTGAATACAGGATGGACGTTATAGACAAATGCTTTTCTAGAAGAACTGTAGAAGAAATTATATCTGCACTTGTAAGTTGATTTGAATTTAAAATATTGGAAGGCCTGGTTTGATGTTCTCTGTTTCGCATCTTTGGAAAGTTTAATACTCCTTTGGCTCGGTACTTAAATAGTTTTTGTTTAGTGTTATACTCGTAGACTAAACATGTATATTTACTTAACCATACCTATGATTTGCTATTGAAGGAGGATGAGGAGGCTAACAACAGGGCAGATGATTGGTTAACTTCAACAGTTCAAGCGCTAACGAAGGCATCACCAATGAGTCTGAAGATTTCTTTGAGATCAGTATGTCTACTGCAGGCCTTAAAGTTGCAGTTAGTTAATTCTAGCATATCAAAATTATATATCAAGTTTGTGTATGAATCTGGTATGATATTAGATTGTTTTTTTCTCCATATATCAGGCAAGAAAAATATTGCTTGTTATGCACAGGACAGATGGGATAGGGTTCCATAACGATATTCTAAGAATATGAGTTCATGCTTTGTCGTAAATTGTATATAGTAAGGTGAAATATAAAGTTATGCTTTGAAGGGAGTAAGGTGAAATTCAATATAGTAAGGTAAAATATAAAGTTATGGCTCACATGAACATGTAATCTCACGGTTATGAAGGGCAAAAAAATATGTACTTGCAAGTTAGGTATTTCTTTTCATTTTCTCTCGGCAGAAAATGAGGTATTTGTATTCCGCACAAATATCACCTAAGGCTAAAGCTTGGAATTGAAGTTCTATAATACGCTCAGGACAAACATTGAGACACATTGCGCTGTATGAGATTGAATTGCAAAATTTTTGGGCTTGGTATTAATGTGTTCCCTTCAATTTTAGATTAGAGAAGGAAGGCTTCAGGGAGTTGGTCAGTGCCTTGTTCGTGAATATAGAATGGTTTCGCATGTGGTGAAAGGAGAAGTCAGCAAGGACTTCAGAGAGGTTAGCTTGTCAACATAGTTTATCCACGTTTTTTTGTTTTTTCGGGTGACTTTAGCTTTGCTTCTAATTGCAGGGTTGCAGAGCTTTATTGTTGGACAAGGACAAGAACCCAAAGGTAAATGACATTTTATTACTTTTCTCTTGAAATATCATCCGTGCAAATAATCAACAAATAGTGAAAGTGGATCATCATCTAATTATAATCAACAAATATATTTAAACATTTTAAATTAACTTGTTTGCTGTTATCCTTTATTCGAAACCTAAAACATGGAACGTTTAAATCGTGTACCACATTGATGGTTGTGCTGCCACAAAGTGACCCTTGTCTTATAATGAGGGCTTGCTTTTGACAACATAACTTATGTGTGTAAAGAAATTATCTCAGCTGCTCATCCAGACTTTTTCAAGTTCGGACGTGTAGTCATTGAAACGCCTTATAAATTTTGGTCTAATGCCAACAGGACAAATAATTTTGGGTGTAGGATCCCTTTTATGTACTTACTCACACGAGCGCGCACACACATATATCTGGCTGTGCACGTGTTTTTATTATACAAATATGTCTCTATTCCTACAACTTAGGCTTTAATTTTCGTTGGATTCTTCTCTTGGTTCTTCATGCAGTGGGAGCCTTCTAAATTGGAGCTCGTCACTGACCATATGGTCGAGCGGTACTTCTCTAAGTTGGACGATGAAGGATGGGAAGATTTAAAGCTCCCTGCAAGATCAAACTTGCCTGTAACTGCCATTGCCAAGCTTTAAGTACTACGCATTTCTACCTGCTCAAACTTGTAACTTGTCGAGGCCATTTGGTTGAAGTTCTTACTTCAGCAGGTACATATATTATCACTGCTCAAGTTCTTGGTAATAAAACCGAATGGCTCGGTACTAGGCATATCTTGTGTCTGCCAAATAAAATAAATCTGTATACGCATGGTTAAAGCCTATAGACATAAATTTGCACAATGTATCAAGCGAAGCGTTGATTTGTCGATATTAATGTTGTTCTTATATTGTCTTTCCGCACGTTCGGATTCGGTCGACAGAGATTGGACTTGCTGAGAAGCTTTTCAACCGGTAACCACTGATATGTATATTGTTCCAATGCCCTTTAGCGATTGGTATCAGTCTTCTTTCACCATTCAACTAGACAAAAAGACAAAATGCACACAACACTTTATTTCGGAGGAACTTCATAAATGTTGAGTCACATGCATTGATTTTGACTTTGGCCTTTCCAAAACCCCGCTTGTTGCCTACTCTCTTATTTATTTATTTTTATTATTTTTATAATACTCGATATATAAAGAAAATTGTAGCAATAGTCTTTCAACTTTAATATGATTGGAGCAATGGTCATTTGACTAAAAATCTATGATCACTGATCCCTTAACTCATAAAAAATGTGCGACTATGGTTTTTTTCGTCAACTTCGTTAGAACTTCCGTTAAAATGAGTCACATACCACACACTTGAGGCTGAATCAAGGGACAAATATGGAAAACCAAAAGGAAAAAAATTGTACCAACGATCCCTCAACTTTAACCTAATTAAAGAAATGGTACTTCAACTTTAACTCAATTAGAGCAATTGTCTCTTAACTTTAATTCAATTGTAGCAATGATCCTTTTAACATGAGTTATTTTGACGGGATTCTGACGAAGTTAACGAAAAGGACCATAGCTGCACGTTTTGACAAGTTAAGGGACCAATAGTCATAGATTTTTAATTAGGGGATCATTGCTTCAATTTGGTTAAAATTAAATGACCATTGCTATAATTTTCTCCAATATATTTACTCTAGGATGGAGAAATTAATTGATATCGAACCTATCATTCACATTATTCAAACTAACAATTAATATATTGTTTTATTCCAGGTGAAGAAATTTGGACATCAAATACAAAGGTAAATACTCCTATAAACTCAGCTACATGATCTTTGTATACTGTTATTTTTATTGGTATGATTTTTGGATTCATAAGAGCACTCACATTCTTCATCGAAAATCCCAAAGAGCATGTAGCTGAATCCAAAATGGTATCACTTTGGTCAAATATTCCATTACATCCCTGAAAGCGAACGCCGCAAGATTGTTTGAAAGTGTCAATCACATCTCGCTCACGTCTGTACTTTATGCAATTTCAATACCTTCACTTTTAGAACTTGGGGTTTAGCCTTCCAAATAATCAAAAGATAAAGAACAAAAATCTTTCCTTCATTTCAATGGATAACTTCTGCACACAACCTCTTGAGTCGTGGTTATTCAAATTAATTTAATTTGGAGCAGGAGCTGCTTCACTTCGATAGCCCGTTCAAATGAAAACTTCTAGCATATAGGACTAGTTTGTGTCTATATATATATATATATATTTTTTTTTTTTTAGAAAACTTCATTTTAATCCTTGGCAAAGATGACTTTTTGATTAAAACCATGAGTAAGATCAAAATCTAATTTTAGTCCCTTGATACATGAATAACCTCATTTATTAATTATATTTCGATTTTTAATTATTTATCTTTTTCTTTCTAATTTTTAATGTATTAATTTTATTTCATTATAATTTTTATTTTCATTTCATTCATCGTAATATATTTTGTTGTGAACATTTAGATAAACTAATTTTTGTTATACAATATATTTCGATGTACTTTATATTCTTCATTTAGGTATATTAAATTCATTATAATATATTTCGGTGCATACATTTAGGTACACACATTTCGGTACATACATTTCGATACAAACATTTAGGTACATTAATTCAATATAATACATTTTCGGTACTAACATTTCGGTGCATACATTTCGGTACACACATTTAGGTACATTAATTTAATATTAAAACATTTCGGTGCATATATTTAGGTACATACATTTCGATACTAACATTTAGGTACATTAATTGAGTCTTTCAAATTTGAAGAATGTTAAATAAAATTAATAAATTAAAAAACTCTTTTTTGGTCAGAAAATAAATTAAAATTTGTGTATTAATAAATTTAAATATTAATGGGAGACATTAAATAAAATGCACATTAATTATTTTGAATTAAGGACACATTAGGGACTAAAATCAATATTTAATCTAACACCAGGTTTTTTTTAAAATTTTAATCTTCTTGAAGGATTAAAGTTCAAAAACCCCTTTTTTTTTTATTTACCTTTGTTAATATTTTACACTTTGTTAGAATGGGGAAATTTAAAATTACTAAGGACTTTTAAAATAACGGAATTTTATTTCTAGAATTTGTGAATTTTTTTGTTTGGCTAACTTAAAAGAACAATAGAAATTCAATATGGAATTTGTTAGTTTTAAACTCTCAATCGTAGAAGTTTAGAAATGACATCTATTTATTTGGAATTTAAACTTGGGAATTGGAGGTCCCAAATTCCAAGTTTTTTTTTCATGTGGAAATTCTAAATTTCTATGTTTATGAATCTAAATAATGGAATTGGTGCATGTCAATTTATAAATTCTGATTTTGGTCAAAATTCCAAGTTTATTTTTTTTATCCAAGATTTCAAACATAGTGTAAGGGAAAAGACATAAATAGGAAGGTAAGTTATAGTCAAAGTCAGTTGACCAATTACATTGAAGGGAGGGGGTGTAGAAGTGTGGGGAAACCATGCAAAAATTCAACAAAATGTTACAGTTGTACACACAATTTTCGTCCACAGGTAAATGCCACGAGTCCACGACCATACATGTCAAATGAGAGGGTTGTTTAAAAATTATTTTATTTTTGAAAAAATTACTGTTATTAGTGAACACCACAGGCTCCACATGATGGAAATTAATTTGTTGTAAAAACTGCTAGAAAAGTTCTTATTGAATGTTTCTGAACAATCTAGAAACACTAGTGTAATAATTTAAACGGACGACATGCAATATATAAAAGACTATATTTTGAAACGAATTTGAAATAACTAAATGCATACAAGGAATCCTTTGAAATTCAGCGTTCACTCTAACAGCCTACCTTTTGCATCATGGGTCGACGAGAAAATGGGAATATCGGCTTAAGCCATTAGGAGCAGGTGCTTTACTAATACTAACCTTCATGTATGCGCTCACGCATGTGCAGAAGACATTTTATGAATCACGACGTGCTAGTCGAGATTTATATGTTTTAAATGTATTTATATGTGTAAATTGACAAAAGGAAAGTCAAATATTTGAAGTAAATGAATAATTTTATATCATGCTAGAAAGAAATCTGTCATAATAATAAAATCGATCTCTATAGAATTTACATTAAGAATAGATAAAATAATATTTAATAAACAATTGATTGAATCATACTATTGTTAGCCTATTGTGAGGCTAAGCCCACTCCCTCCCCCTTAGTATAGACAATATAGTTTATTTAAAAAAAAATTATTTGACAATTAATTTAATCACATTATTATCCGTGTTCAAAAGACCTTTTTTTTTATAACCGGCATTAGACGCCTCTTAATGTGTTTTAAACGTGTTTAAAAATAGAGAAAATAATATTTAATAAATAACTAATTGAATCACATTATTGCTAACTTATTGTGAGGCTAAGCCCACCCCCTCTCCCGTAGTGTAGATAATATCGTTTGTTTAAAAAATAATCATTTGATAACTTATTTAATCACATTATTATCCGCGTGCGAAAAACATTTTTTATAACCGGCATTACACGCCTCTTAAGATGTTTTGAACGTGTTTAAAAATAAAGAAATTGAATCACATTATTGCTAGCTTATTGTGAGGTACTAATTTAAAAAAAAAAAAGGCACCAAAAATTAAATTATTAAATAAATACTGTTAAAATGACGAAAATGCCCCTACCTTATTTGATGTATTATTTTGGAATGCCTTTGAAGTTTTTTGTTTTGGGGGTATTTTTGTCCATATATTTTTGTTGAAGCATGGTGACACCAAATCACTATACTCCTTTTCTATTCTCTTTATATATAATAGATAAAGTAAAGGGTCTATGCTCTGTTCCTTCGAATGACTGTTTGCATTGAATCTCAAATTGACTATTGCACAGTCGATATTATACTATATTTTATCTTAATTTTAGTTATAATTTATTAGTTATTTTGGTAGAACTTTTATATTTTGTTATGTATTTTCAATGTAAAACATTCGAGTTTCTCTTAAGCAAAAAGTGACAAATTGATGAATTTTGGAGTGATTCCAATTGGAGGATGTTCGTGTGTCTTTCAACTTGTTTGTATCAAAGTTTCAGATTTTTCTACCAAGCAGTTTATTTTTGGCAATGAAATAAAGGAGCAGAACGTAGTGCTGTCAAAAAGACATTTTTGGTTTATATGGGCTTTTTGGCATCCAAGATGATGTCTTTTGGTTTCGAGATGTTCTACAATTATGTTTGGGACATCTCAAGCTTTAATTCTAGCCATTTTGGGCCTATTTTATAGCCCTGAAGATCTAAAAACATGGCTGATTTGTGGCTGAGCAGATTTCCCAAAGTGAGAATAGGAATGATTTCCTAGTTATCTTATTCTATTATGTTTCCTAGTTTTTAGAAGACCTTTTCTAGGTTGAGTTTTATTTTCTAGTATTAGAAATAAGGCTATTTAGCCATTAGAGAGACAGAGGAGCGTATTACTTTGGGAGGAGAACATGCACTACTTTGGAGCTTTTGAGGATTCAAGTTTATTTTCAAGTTGTTTTCTATCCATGTTTTTAATAAGATTTTATTTTATGATTGTTCGTAACTAATTTCGTTTGCTAGGGCGAGGCCACGAGCCTTAGCAAGAATATGTAGTTTCTTTTCAATTTACTTGTGATATTATGCATGCAGGTTTTGAATTATTAATCACCGGTATTAACTATCTAATTGTCTTTACGATTGGCCACCATTATGATATTTAGAGAAGTAATTTGATGCGATTTTGAAGGAGGGTTATCCTTGAAATTGGTGCTGGCTTATTGTAGTTAATATGTGTAACTTCTTAGGATGGACGACACGTCTTAAGGGTTGTATGCTTTTTCGAAGGGTTTTTACAAAACTTAATGAGTCTTGCATATTCACATTCGATTTGGACGCCACAGACGGGTTGCATATTAGATATACGTTATATGTTAGAGGTTTCAAGTAGGTTATATATTAGGAAAACCTAACCTTCAAATATGCATGTGTAATTTATAAGTAATTGGAAAAACTACATAGGATTGTTAAGATGACGGCAAACCCTAATGCTCAAATTTATTTTCAAAACTATTTTCTTTTGTTTTGTTTACTTTCTCAATTTATTTTATTGTCTAATTTAAATTCGTTTTTAATATTTTAGGTCATAAAATCACCCTTTTCCAAACTTTGTTTTCAAATAATTAATTAAGATTTGGTTTTAACATAAATTATTCATTCGCTTCCTTCCCTTGTAGCGTGCGACGGAGCGCTCTTTCTCAAGGCTCATCGCTTGCTTCTTATGACCTCACTTCTCACCATCAAGCTCAAGTGCTAGCTCAAAGTAGGAACTGTCCCTGCACATCCGAAGCGAGTGATCTTGCTAAACCCTTAGTTGCGCCCCCTTGCTTGAGCTACTATACTATGATAATCTTGTACTCTTGCAAATATTTATAAGTGTTTTTATCCCTACTTTGGTAGGTGGTAAAAATTCTATCACACTCCCTAAATAAGGTTGTTTTAACCTTTCAGTCACGTTGTACGCTATCGATCATTGAAGAGTACTTATACTTCAAAAAAAAAAAAAAAAAAAACAAAAGACGAAACATAAATTTGGATAAAGTAAGTCATGTGGGGGACTTGTTTAATAACAAGAAAAAGGAATATCATGTAAATATAATGAAATAAGATTTGATTCTATTCATGTGGCTTCCATAAAAATTTCATTCCAAAAAGAAAAAAGTTCATTTTGTCTTTCCTATTGAATCATCTTGTCGAAATCTTTACATACATGAATTGCGATAGTATAGACAAATTTTACTTTCCCTTATAATATGTTACCTAATTAAGTTCCTAGTTTTGGAATCACTCATCCATGGCTCTAATATCATTTCTGTTTGAGCTGCAACACAGTTATGCAGGAAACCTATATTAGTTGATCTCTCCGTCCAGAAAGGGTAAATGTAGAACAAATTAAACTCCTAATCAAGCTGGTAGCTGAGGTCTTGGACCTCTAGGTGGGTCGGTCATGCTAAAACTTCACTTAATTATAGCATTCACACACAGAGAGACTCATTCACTACGACCACCGCTCCTACAAAACTTTTATAAATAAAGATCCGGCATAGGCAAGGATTTCACCATCTTTCCAGATCACCACCAATCAATCATTTTTATTTTATTCAGGGATGGTGCTATTCACACATTCCTTTTTATCTTTTACAGATTTCATGTTAATTTATGTCCTTGATCTTCTTCAATTCATTTGATACGATGGCCATTGAGATGAGTGTATGAAAGGTAAAAAGAGGTGTGTGAATAACAGTTTTGAGAGTAAATCCCACGTAGAGAAAAGGTAGAACCTTACATGTTCTTATAAGAGATGACTACTTTCCATATTATCAATTAGTTTTATCGTGAAACTTCAACTTTCTTCATCATCCTTATTTATACGAGTAATTGTTATCAGACCGTAAATTTCTATTTACCACTTTGTAAGTTTTGTATTTTGGAAGGTCAAATCCTCATTTGGCTCTACATGTAATAACCAAGAATAATGCAGTTGATTGAAACATCCAATAGTGCATCTCGGATCGTAGTTTGATAATTATATTCATTCTGCTCAAGGTTGAAGATATTAGATATACTTAGATGGAGATACTTGTGAATTTGTAAAATGTTGAGTTAGTTGTAATTGGGAGTTAGTTGGAAATGGAGTTGGTTAGGAGTAAAACCGTTAGAGGGTATTATTGTAATTGTCGTGATATGGATGGGTGCTATATAACCATTGTGTAAAAGGCATTTAGTTTACAGTGTATGAAATATAATTCCCTTTACTTCTCTCTCTAAAATTCTCTCTTCTCTCCAAGCTCTTCGTCTGCGTTTTTTATTCTTCAAAGGGGATTTTGTTCCAGCATTCTTCGCTATCTGTGTAGTTGTTGAGTGTTAGCTTCTTTGGTATGGGAATTGGGGATTCTGTATTTTTCCTTCTCTTTCAATTTATCTACATGATAATTGGTTGATTTCTGCTTGAAAGTTGGGTTGTGAGGGAGATATCTACAAGGAAGTGTCATTCTTTCTTGGCATATAAGAAAGTGTTAATCTTTCTTGGTGAATCCGAAAGTGTTAGTCTTTCGTGAATAGTTTATAGTTTGATTAGAAGAATGTTTTAGTCTTTCTTGCATTTGAAAGTGTCAATCTTTCTTGATTTCAGCATCGAAGTTGCTTTAGAAGAAAGTTTTAGTCTTTCTTGAATACGAAAGTGTCAATCTTTCTTGATTTCCGCAATTTTCTCTGAAAGTTTTAGTCTTTCTTGAATTCTGTTGATCATGGCTAATACAAGTATCAAAGTTGAGAATATTTTAGGGATGCTGACTATAAAGTTGAGGGATGATAACTTTGCCAAATGGACATTTCAGTTTCAGTCAGTCTTGAAAGGGTATAAGATGTTTGGTCATTTTGATGGGGATATGGTTTGTCCACCTAAATTTGTAATTGATACTGAGAAAGGGGTTATTGTTGAAATTACTGATGCATATATTGAATGGGAATCCATGGATATGGCATTGCTGAGTTTGTTGATTGCTACACTTTCAGATGAAGCAATTGAGTATGTTCTTGGTTACAAAACTGCATTTGAAGCTTGGTCCAATCTTGTTGATAGATATGCCTCTATGTCTAAATCCAGAGTGAACCATTTAAAGACTGAATTGCATACTATACAGAAAGGAAGTGATTCAATTGACAAGTACTTATTAAGACTGAAGAGTATCAAGGAACAATTAATTGCAGCTGGAGAATCTGTGTCAGATAATGATGTGATCATTGCAGGGCTTGCAGGTTTACCAAAAGAATATGCCATAATTTGAACTGTCTCAGAATCTATCTACATTGTATATTCAAGGGTCCAGCAATTCACAGGGGTCATATTCTGCTTCTGGTTCTAATCCTACAAGACACAGTCATTTACCATCTACTACAGGTGGTGTCATTGCTCCATCTCCATACATCAATCCATCTCAACTTCAGTTTCCACTTGAGGTTTATAATTCTCAATTTCCACAACAGTTTCCCATTCCACAGCTTCCTATCTATCCTCAACCACCTTTTGGTTTTGGTTTTTTGGGAAATGCTTCTAATACAAGTGCAAGACAACAGTTTGGTCTAAATGGTGGTAATAACTACAATGGGGGCAATAACTACAGAGCAAATGGTGGTAACAACTATATGTCAAATGGTAGTAATAACTACAAAGCAAATGGTGGGTTCAAAGGCAAGAATTTTAATGGAGGTTTCACTAGTGGTTATTCTTTTGGTAATTCAAGGAAAAATGGCACTGCAACATAGTCTGGTAATACTGAGAACAGATCCAATGTGGTCATAGAATGCCAAATCTGCAATAAAATAGGGCACATAGCTGTGAATTGTTTTCATAGGAATTCCAATACTCCATCTACTGGTTATATGCTTGAGTGTCAAATATGTGGTAAAAAGGGACATTCTGTTCTTGAATGTTGTCACAGGGGAAACTATGTGTTTCAAGGTCAACCTCCACCTCAATCTTTGAATGATATGGTTGCACAACAAATATCCCACTATGTTCCCCAAGATTCTTGGATTATTGATACTCGTGCATCACATCATATCACAGCTGATGTGGATGCGTAAACAATGTTTCACCTTTTAAAGGTTTTGAAAGAATCACAATTGGAAATGCCAAGGTTTAAATATTGCAAACGTTGGTTCTACAACTCTTCAAACCAATTCACATGCTTTTGTTCTTAAAAATGTGTTTCATGTTCCAAAAATAGCAAGAAGTTTATTATCTATGCAACAGTTATGTGCTGATAATCATAGCTAGTTTATTTGTGATGAAAATCAATTTTTTGTGCAGGATAAGAAGACAAGAGAGGTTTTGTATTAAGGAAAGAGTAGGCCTAAAGCATTGTTTCAGATTCCGGTACTCAAGAACTCCAAGGGAATGCAATCTATGGTTCAGAGTTCAGCTGCTTATCTTAGACAATTGGTAAAATCCAGCCTATGGCACCAAAGAATAGGCCATCCAAAATAAAATAATGTCTATTATGATGAGGCAGTCTAGTATACAAGTAGATATAGACAGTCAACATAGTTTGTGTACTCACTGTATCAAAGGGAAAATGTCTAGGCCTTCATTTCCTTCTAGGATTGATAAGTGTTCTTTTCCCTTTGAAAAGGTCCACACTAATATATGGGGACCATCTCCTGTAAAATCTCTAGAAGGACACAGATACTACGTAACCATTGTTGATGAATATATAAGATATGTTTGGATATTTCCAATGTGCAACAAATAAGATGTTTTTTCAATATTTGTAAACTTCTATGCATATGTATTCAATCAGTTTGGTGTCTCTATTAAGCATTTACAATCTGATGGGGGTGGGGAGTACACTAGTCATGCATTCAAATCCTTTCTTGCAGCAAAAGAAATACAACAATTAATTTCTTGTCCATATATTCCACAACAAAAATGGTTTAGTAGAAAGAAAACACAGACACATTGTAGAAACAACAATTACATTACTTACCATAACAAGATTACCAAGTTCTTTTTGGTATTATGCATGTGCACATGCTGTGTTCTTAAATAACAGGATGCCATGCAAATCACTATCATTGGATTCTCCATATATCAAGCTATATAAGAAGCAACCTGAGTTGAAAACCTTGAGAGTGTTTGGGTCTGCAGTTTACCCTTGGCTCATACCATATAATGATAACAAATTGCAGCCCAGATCTGAAGTTTGTGATTTTCTGGGATATTCTAAAGGCTATAAAGGAGTCATCTGCTACAATCTAAGCACAAGAAAGTGTATAGTGTCTAGACACATCATTTTTTATGAAAGTGATTTTCCATTCTCCAAGTTTCAGTATCAATTGGGGAACCAACAATCTACTATACATACTAGTTCTGTTAAACACAAATTGTACTAGTTTCAATCCCAGTGAGTAGTTCATCAGCTACTAATGTTTCATCTCAAACTCAATTAGTGAATTCAGTATCCTCAAGTGGTCAATAGATTGATTCAGAGTATTCTGGGATACAACAACATATAGACAGTTCTCCACTGCCTTCAAATGAGCAAATTCGGACTTCACAGTCATCACCTGCTAGTCACCAAAGAGAAGCACAGTCTTTGCCAAGCTCAAATACTACTTTTTCCTCTACAACTGATTTACCTCATTTGCTTCATGTCCTCAATCATGCACAACTTTAGGTAATTCTCCCCATCTCTAATTATGATATACAATCTAGTGAATCTGCTTCAAGTAATGTTATTCAAACAAGACTTAAGAAAGGTGCAATATCTAGAAGAGATTATTTAGCCTTCTTGGCAATTATGCCTGAACTATCTTCACTTCAACTACATGTTGATGATGATGAGGATATATTTGGGAACAATATGTGTGGGTTTTCATTCCTTACTGATACATAAGATGTTGATGAACCTAAGAACTTAAAAGCTGCTTCTAGTGTTATACAGTGGCAGAATGCAATGCAGGATGAGTTTAATGCATTAAAATCACAGGGAACTTGGAAATTGGTTCCTCCTCTTTCAGATAGGGTTGTAATTGGGAGAGTAAATGGGTCTATAGAGTGAAGAAAAATTCTGATGGGACAGTGTCTAATTATAAGGCAAGGTTAGTTGCCTAAGGTTTCAGTCAAGAACAAGGCTTGGATTACTCAGAGACATTCAACCATGTTGTTAGGCATACAACCATGAGACTTATTTTGTCTTTGGCAGCTCAATTCAACTGGGAGTTAAGACAACTTGATGTTAAAAGCGCATTCTTGCATGGAGATCTTGAGGAAGAAGTTTATATGAAGTAACCTCAGGGTTTTGTGAATTCTAAATATCCAAATCATGTCTGCAAATTAATTAAGTCACTTTATGGCTTAAAACAAGCACCAAGAGCATGGAATTCAAAATTTACAAGTTTCTTACCAACATTGGGATTCAAAACTTCTTTATTTGATTCTAGTTTGTTTGTCAAGGTTGATAATGGAGATGTGATACTTCTTTTGTTATATGTGGATGATATTATAATCATTGGTTCATCTGTTACAAAGATACAATCAGTTGTTACACAACTTGCAGAAGTTTTTTTATCTAAAAGACATAGGACTATTGACATATTTTTTGGGGCTTCAAGTATAGTTTAATTAAGATGGCTCATTGTTTGTAAATCAATCAAAATATGCCAAGGAATTATTGAAGAAAACTAGCATGGATAATTGTAAACCAACATCAACTCCTTCAAAACCTCACTCTCTGTTACTTACAACTGAAGTAACTTTGCTATCAAATCGATCTTAGTATCGCAGTTTAGTAGGTGTTTTACAATACCTTACCTTTACAAAACCAGATATTTCTCATGCAGTGCATGTGGTATGTCAATATATGACAAGTCCTATTGATTTGCATATGCAACTTGTGAAGAGAATACTGTGTTACTTGCAAGGTACATTGGACTATGGTTTACGATATACAAAATAAGATGAGTTTCATATATTAGCCTTTTCAGACTCAAATTGGGCAGCTGATAGTAACACAAGGAGATCCATCACTGGATATGTTGTATATTTGGGATCCAACCCCATATCATGGCAATCTAAGAAGCAATCAACGGTGTCTCGAAGTTCAACAGAAGCTGAATACAAAGCACTTGCTCATTGTGCTGCTGACATTTTTTGGGTTCGATCACTGCTTAAGGATGTTCATCAGTTTATACCTAGTCCTCCTACATTACACTATGATAATCTCTCAGCATTAGCCTTATGTTTTAATCCAGTTTTTCATTCTCTGATTAAACATTTGGACACTGATTACCATTTTGTTCAAGAGAGAGTCCAAAAAGGAGATTTGACAGTTCAATATATACCAACTGAAATCAGGTTGCAGATGTGTTTACTAAAGTTTACATAGTCCTATGTACCTCAAACATTGCAGGAGTCTAAATATAGGAGTTTCTGATTTGCAATCTTCACATGGTCAACATGGAATCAACCTTACGGATCCATCTTCTGCATAATCAAAGTCATCAGTTCATCCATCAGATTCTTCTGTGAATATTCAAACTCTGCTGTGAAGATCCCATCAGTGTTTGAGGGAGGAGTATACTTAGATGGAGATACTTGTGAATTTGTAAAATGTTGAGTTGGTTGTAATTGGGAGTTAGTTGGAAATGGAGTTAGAGGGTATTATTGTAATTGTTGTGATATGGATGGGTGCTATATAACCATCGTGTACAAGGCATTTAGTTTACAGTGTATGAAATATAATTCCCTTTACTTCTCTCTCTAAAATTCTCTCTTCTCTCCAAGCTCTTCGTCTGCGTTTTTTTTCCTTTGAGATACATACAGAAAGGTTAAGAGAAGAATCCTTGCTTTAATTAAGCTTTCAATATTTTCAGTATTTACTACGATAAACCAACCACAATAAAGTCCAACAATCATAATGCGGCCAACTACAATTAATTAACTATCGAACTCAATACCTATAGACATAAAACTCATATCCTATGTGAGTTAAACTGAAACATACTCCAATCAAGTAGAAACAATTAGCAGGAGATAAATTGAAACCAAGAGAGAGGTGAAAGGAATTTAGAAAAGCATATCTAATAGCACATGCAGTTCCAACGATGATCAACACAAAATAAAATACTATTATCACCACTGAACCGATATTCAAACAATAATACTAGAGAGACTAAATTTGTAGACTAAATTTTGTCAACTAAATGACATGAGAGTTTATTAACGAGCTTATTTCTTATTGGTGATACATCATTTAGTTTGCAAATTTAGTCTACCTAGCATTACCCATATCCAATTATGTAAAAATCTAAATCATTAATCAAACTTTTCCAATACTAAGTACCAGTTCAAATTTAATAGAGAAAACTAATTGTATCTTGCTCTGTATTTGAAAAATTAACAAAAAAATTGAAAGAAAAAAAAAAGAACCCTAATTAGAGAGAATCATTCACAAATCCAAATAATCCTTCAAATCCCAAGGGAAACATGGATATCGTTTCCATGAATTTCCATGCATCTTGAAGATCTTCACCACCTTATCCTTTGTAGAAGATCTGCTATCCATCTGCAACAATGCCAGAAGCTTCTTCACCGATCCACAAATCAACATTTCCTCCAACACCCTCTCCGTCGGATGAAAATTACAAATCAACCATATGATCTTCACCCCAATCTTGGTGGCAGCATTAGAAACATGCAACATGTTTTTGGAAACTGCCACAATGCCCATACTATGTTCCACCAAGGCCTGCCTTCCCTCAGAACATTCACATAACAACTTTATCACTTGCAACATTTTTTCACATTTGGATCTGTTGGAGTCTGGCAGTAGCTCTATAAGGACACAAACTGCGCCTGCTTCAATTGCCCTCAACTTGTTTTTCTTTGATGCTGTTAATATTTCTATCAAGACTTTCAAGGCACATGAACTTGCTTTGCTACAAATTTCATCCGAAAGGAGCTCCAACAAGGATTTAAAAAAATCTATACCTTGATCTTGTATCACGAAGCTCCAATCATATTCGGTTTTCGCCATCTTCTTGAATATGGTAATGGTATGGAGCCGTGCCTCAGTGCTTCCTCGCTGAAGCATGACAGTCATCGATCTGGTTGATTCTTGCTTCGATAACAATTTAAATGTTTTCCCTTCTCCCGATATTGGAAGTTGGTGAAGAATACAAAGAGCCTCCTCACAAGCCCTAAACGTTGTGAAATCCGAGCTCTCCAAGAGAATTTGATCAAGAATTTGGACAAGAACTTCGACCCCGTTAGATCGAATAAAATCATTTTTCATCTCATCATCTAGGTCGATGATGGAACGAAGTTTCTTTATCGAATTTACCTTGAATGGGGATGACATGATTGTGTTGAGGAGCGCTTGAATTTCGTCATGCTTAGCTGAAGGCCTTGGTGTAGATGATGTTGAGCAAATAACATTTTTCGCATCCTCTTCGGTTTGCCATGCAACAATGAGCCTCTTGAGGGTGTGGTTCGGGATCATGTCAAAATTCTCAAGGCTTTGCATTGTAGCTGGGCATGTTTTCTTCTTGTAGGAGAAGAACCATTTCTCTATGTTGTTGCGTTCATAGGTGACGCCCGTGGAGATGGTGACGGGGTCTTTCATGAGCTCCATAGAAATGGGACATCTGAAATGGTATGGAGGAAAGTCGTGATCTGCAGGTGTGTTTTTCTCTGATATCTCAAGATCCTCCATTGCAAAATCTAAGAGAAGTGGAGGGGGCTATGACTTATGAGATTAACAATATCAAGCTCTCGTCTCATACATATGAAGTGAGAAGGGAGGAGGGTGTGAAAGTCCAATAAAGGGAAAAATTCAAAGTCAGTATATGGATATGCATTTAATTAGTAGCTAACATTAAATCTACAAGTAAGCACAGGAAAGTTTCTTTGTTTTGATTTTATTTGTAATTTTTTAATTTTTAATTTAAGTCTAATATTAAGTACCATGAGTCTACCATAATTGTGGTGATATTCCTATCTGACCCATTTCTTTTTGTTATTTTGCATTCTTATAAAAAAAAAAATCTAATATATATGTGATATCCACCGCTGGAAGAAACGCTGCTGCATGGTGATACATGGTAAGTGGCTTGACCCGAAACATAAAACATGGTAAGAGCACCATTGCAAATTGACGAGGAGTTACTTTGTTCATGCATGTATTGTGTGTTTGACCATGATTAAGATTAACTTCCCTTACAGAAAATTTAAATTAAAAGAAATGGGTTATTAATTAAAAAGGAAGGGAGCATGCCAGTGAAATTTTTTCTGATTCACAATTATGACATCAACATATTATTTGAGTACATATGTTTGCAGGTTAAACGTACACAATGAGGAGCCAATTAAATTACAATAAAATAAATTTTTAGAAAATTCAAATATATACGGTATAAAATCGGCTCATTCCTGGTAGTAACATGAACGGAAATTTTTTTTATCTTTCCTTCTAGATAATTTGGTTGTGACAGCAATATTATAGTTACTCATTTGGGAATAGGTCTCATTTTATCCAATGAATTTAGATTTTGTTGAGAGTGAATCTTACATCGGAAAATTAAAACGTTACTTAATAATCTAAAACACTTACCACGTGATATACTGTTCCATGTTTACAAAATGAGTCGACATGAATGATATGTTTAACTTCTAGAGTAAATTTATTAAATACAAATACAAGTTATAATTTCAGTGAAATTGTTACATCATGATAGTGTTTTGAGTACACCTAAAAATATCTCCTAATAGAAATTAAACCTTGATGATTTGAATTCACAGCTCATTTGAAGATTATAAAAAATTTGGTGCGTGAAAACAGAATAAACATGAATATATGTATAAGATTTCAAACTATAGCCGACCGTTTCGCGAGTTGACTTTCGAAAGGTTGGCTATATTACCACATACATAATACATCTACATCATGCGCTGCGCGCAAGACATGCATGGCTTGAGTCTCCAGTTTTCTAATTTTTATTTTTCTTTTTCTAAAGGGTGTACATTTCAAATCATACTCACAAAACACAAGGCGAATACTACGAGGCTAACATATTCTCAATTAAGAGTGTACATTTTTCCTTTCAATAACTTGTAGATATCAACCGTTGAGCTGCCTGCTGACAATGATATATACCATCTACCTCTCTCCAGGTGAAAATCTGATCCAAGACAATAAAAAAAATTGGAGTTTGATCAGCCATGTTTGACAGAATAATAGAAAAATAGATTTGATGATCAAGCTAGTTTGACAAACATCATCGTTTTTGTTTAATCTGTCCAATAGTACATGGTATGCAAAAGAGAGCTACAGGAGTTGACAAACTTCTGTATAAACTGCCTTACCTCTATCTAATATCAAATATTAAAAAAAAACCGGAGGTTAGTCTAATAGAAAGCATGCATGATGCAGGGAGCAGTGTGGTGGGAAAAATAAAAAATAAAATAAAATGAATAGGATAAGATAGATCTGTAGGGTTCATTATCTCCAGGTACAAGGAGAGATCTGAAAACTCTAAAAACTTCACTTCTAGTACCAACCTCCAACATAGACAACTAGAAGAACAAAGCAACAAACTCTTAAATAAGAGCAATGCACTTAAAAAAGAATTTACAATTCAAATTTCAAAATTATATTTCACACAACTTCTCCTCTTTTCTGCCTTACAAATACAAATATTTATAGATGCTTAAACCTCCCTCATTTAAGACAAATACATGATATTATAATGAGATAATATAAATAACCAAGATAATTCCTTTTAATCCATCCCACTAAAATGTTATTACATAAAATTCATTGTTGAAAAAACCTTGCAATTCTTCATGAATGTATCTGATAGTTGAGAAGATTTCCAAAAACCAAATGCATCTTATGTAACGTCCTGCATCAAAGCAAGTAAACAATTGGAATCCTCAATCCGTGTTCGAATTCCCACAGATTCATTTATTTTTTTGGCCACGAACTCCCACATATTCATTTATTTTTTTGGCCACCGGCTCTACTTTAGCTTGTTCATTTGACCTAGAGCCAAAAGTATGTTATCCCTTCATGTGGTTCCGGGATTGCGTGGAGAGGGAAATTAGTTTGTCATAAACGTTGATAGGATACCTCTTATATTGAATTCAATTATATCCTTGTATAAAAAATGAAAATACTGAACTGCATGCTTTAGTTTCTTCAAATGTCTACATTTAAATTATAGGAAAGCTTGAATACTACTAATTCTGTATAAAAGAAATAGTCAATAATGTGTACTAGTTGTACTGAACTGGAGTGTAGATAACGAATCACTACTAAGCAGGGTGCTTTTGTTAGGTGGGAAATAAAACAGAGGAGAAAATTCAAAACATATCATTGTTATCTGGAACATATAGGTGAGGTTCCTTCTCATAGTTGAATGTGCTATACATGTTCTGGAACCACTTCTGAATTTCTAATCCATATCAAATTTCTAATCAGGGTGCTCTAGAACATATCACTGTTATCACTGATATGGATTAGAAATTTGGGAAATAACAGTGATATGGATTAGAAATTTGAATTTACTATAGACATAACTACTAAGCAGGGTGCTCTAGAACATCACTAGTTTCTAGAACATCACATAACTTTTTGTGCATTTTATTTTTTAGCCCAATTACAGTTCAAAACCATACAACTTTGTTTTTACTGTTTCATTTTTAATTCAGATTTCACATATGGACACTTTTCAAAATCTCAAAATCTAACAGTTATGTGAAATGAAACAGGACAATTTTACACTTGGAAGTTGACAAAACTCATGAACTACAGACACTTTTGGTGTATTCAGAACACAAGTTGCTATATCACGTGTTATAATACAAGTAGAGAAATCCTAAGAAACATATTCACAAGCATTGTATCATCTCTTGTTCCGAATATATTAAAAAAAAATCTCTTTGTAAAATAATTCTTGAAAGTTGAGAAGTTAAATCCAACGACACAAATTGGATATCTTATAATTTTATGAACCCAATGGTAGAGTGATGCAGGATGGGAAATAAATGATTCATTTGGCATGGAGCACCATAAATTACTGGAAGACAAATTTATGTGATGGAATAAATAGGGTGCTTTAAAACAAATGGCCGATAAGATTAATTTCAAGACGTTTTTTTATGGCTAATCATAACACCCAGGCGTTTTTTTGGCTGATTGGATTATTTTGTTTATGTAATTTTCAGTTTTAGGTGTTTTTATGTTTATTACCTTTTTAATTTATGAATGTTAGTTACAAAACGGTTATAAAAACCATTTCTATCTCATATTTGTGCCTTTCTCTTTGTTATAGTATGCTGCTTTGTTCTTTCTAGTGTCTACGTTGTAGGCTGATACTAGAACCAAAGTTTATATGGTTTTCAGGCCTCTCATTGCACTTGGAGATAGTGGACCCTATTTATCAATCCTATTTATCCTTTTATTTCATTTCTATCCGTTGCACCCTGCATCACATAGTATGTTTACACACTTTTCAAATCTTGCATATGGAGTCTAATATATGACCATTTGCATTGCATATATAGGGACTCAAAATTGTTTTTCGACTTTTAAACTTTAACCCTTGAGATATTGTTATATTCAAAATTAAATATGACTTATGTGTATTACTCCAAACTCATATGTGACCCCTAATATTTCAGTGTATTAAGAGAGAATGAGTCAAATTTAAAATCAAATATAACTTTCGATTGGTCAAAATTTCCAAGGTGAGTTATGAGTAGCCTTAAAATTTGATATGTGCTCTGTTTGCTTTTATCATCATCGGGTACAAACAACAAAGAGTAATGCTTGGTAGATCAAAATTTTAAATTAAATTTACAAACTAAATGCTATGTCACCAATAGAAAATAAGCACATGAATCAATACTTAAGTAATAATTTAATCATCAACAACCACATCATTTGGTTTACCAAATTTGATTTAAAAATATGATCTCTTTAGCATTACCCAACAAGAAAATATAATAGCTCACTATCGATATGTATGAAGCGAATTTGAACCACATTATTGTTAGCCTATTATGAGTCTAAGCTTCCTCCCTCTCTTTTAGTGTAGATAATATCGTTTGTTAAAAAAAAATAAAAAAAATAAAAAACAATTTCCACTAAAATTAAAATGAAAAGAAAGTCCACTGTATGAAGCCAAAATCTAGCATTTTAAGATATCGTATAATATGTCATATTTAAGATGCTCAAAGTTTCTATGCTTTTAAGCTATTGGTTAGCCGGAAAAAGTGGTAAAAAATGGAGGGGTATATGATTGGGCCAAATAGTGTGGGTAGGAACTGTATGTGAGATCATATGCTTAAACTAGTATATAGGTTCGAATTCTCCTCTACTCTCCTAATAATAGTAAATTTATCATGGGAACTCACTATCATGTGCTAATATAATAAGGATGATATAATCTGACGGTGAGAGATGTGATAGCAAAGACTATGACTAGTCAAAGCTTATTGTTAATGTTAACTTTCTTATATAGCGGCCAATATGTCATCGATCCATGTGGAAATAGAATATGCTAGGTCAGAAGTAGTAGAATTGTCAAGGTCTTATTTCTTGTTTATTTCTTATTCAATGCTAGCCTTCTTATCATGAACACTTCAATCTTTCTGTGTTCTTTTTTTTTTAAAGTTTGATTGGAACTACATATTTGCTCCGACGAATCTCATGAATAATTAATATATGGAACAGTTAATATAAAAAATGGAAAACTAACCAAAAGCCTCTGAAAAGTTTCCTTTTAATCATAAGGACAAAAGTTTTCAGAAATACCAAGGCTACCTTTCACACATCCATACAAAATTGGCCAAGCTTTTAGTAAAGTTCACATGGTGGGGCTAACATTTTCAGAAAATATTTGCATGCAAAAGCTAAGGTGGCAAACATTACAGCAACCAAGACAACATGGGTTCACATGTCTTTCAGCCAGCTTTCAGAAACAGTGCTGACAGCTTTCAGAAACAGTGTGCTGTCACTATTCAAAAAATTGTAAATAGATGAAATAATTTTTTGTCTTTGAAGAATTAGATTTTGTATATAAGGGAGCCTTTCCTCCCATACAGAAGACACCTGAATACCACACACCTCTCTCAACATTTGAAAACACCATACTTACTCAAGCATTCGTAGCCTTAATAGTATCCTTGTAAACACTTCTTTGTAATCACTATCTTGTAAACAACTATCTCTGTAAACATTCTATATATCAATAAAAGTTCAAGTGTACATATTCAAGCAATCTCCAAGTCTTAAGTAAGTTTTCTTTTCCTTATTTAGTGTGTTTGTTTAATTAGACTTCTAGTCCAAAACAGAGAAACACTATTGTGGTTATATTATTAACCTGCTAAACTGACAATTATACTTTGTTCGAGCACTCTGTTATAGTTGAATGTTTGCCATACAAATAACTAGACATTAACCAGGGTACCTCTGAGTTCTTCATACCTCTGAGTTCAGCCGTTAAGGCCTTATACTTGTACTGTGAGTGGCCGTCATGCTGAAACATGTCGAGTTCCTTGTGCAAGGTTCTATGTCTAGTTGTTATAATGGTCATCTGACTATTTAACCGAGCATGCGTTTCGAATTTGGTATCAGAGCTAAGTTTAGCATTTTAATAATATAAGCATAATAGTAAAGTACCTTGAGGATAGAAGTCATTGATACAACTGATATCATATTTGTTTATTGTGTATGAACAACAGATATTATTGTCCCTGTAGACCCTGTTAACCATAATTACCAAGTATTTATTGTCTTAGACATCCAACTATAACTAGCATAAAGAGAAGATTAACATATATATCCAAAAGAATTATCAGTACTTTGAAGAAGCAAAAGTTTTATCTTGGCTATCTTGAACATCCTTCATTTATTCGTAAATATAATAACACAGAAGTGCAACATAAAGTTTTAGAAGCAAAAAGAACAACATATCAAGCTTTAGAGACCTTGAGAGAAGAAAGAGAGTTTTTAAGAAACCAGTTAGCTGTAACTCTAGAGAATGGTAGACTGTAGTTTATGAAGATTATCTTAATTTAGAAATTAGTGAACCTCAAAAAAGAAAAATAACTTTAGACCAAAATAGTTTAGTTTGTTATTTTCCATCAAGAAAGCATAATCATATTTTGCACAGTGAAGAAAATCCGCAAGCCAATAGTATTGTATATCTTATTATTAGTCAAGCAGAAAATATAAAATTAGAAAATAATAAGCATAATCATTTGTTAAACTAGTTGTTAGAACATTTTCAGAAAAATTCCATAAAGATGATTAGACAAAATTTAGATTATATTACATCTCAGTTAGAAGATAATAATAAAAATATTCAAAGGTTTCCTAGCAAAAGAGAGATAAAAGAGCTTGTTGACCTCATAGATAGTAAGCCAAAGCAAGTAGAACTTAGGTCATTAGAAATAGTTGAACAACTAAAATTAGAAGTTCAAAAAATTCAATTCTTACAAAAGGAGTTGAGAGAACAAGTAGATAAGTTGCATAATAAAATAGATAAATTATTAGTTTAATGACAGATTCTAGAACTAGCAGAAAATATATTCAAGCTTTGAAAGAAATTAGTAAATTAGATAAAGAACCAGTAGGATTAACAGATTTTTCAACACAAGTATCTAGTAGTAATATTCCCATTAGGCAAAATAATTTGATTATCCAATTAGTTTTAAGTTTAGCTGAAAAATTAGATCAAGTTGAAGAACAAATAGCAGAAATAAACCAAGTTTTACATAACGCATCTTCATCACTTCCACCATCCTTGCTAGATAAATTAGAAAATTTAACTTTGAGTGCAAATAATAATAGAAGACCTAAGCTAAATCCTTTTGATAATAGAAAATGGAACTCTTTAGGAAAAAAGGAAAAGAAGTAGTTAGAGCGGAAGATATTTATCCAAATGAAGAAGAAGCACAAGAATTTATTCGAAGAGGTTTTGAGAGAACACAGAAAAATAAATATAACTTGTATCAACTAGGTTTATTTGAAAACAGAAGTAGAATTGTAAGCAGCATCAATCAACATGAAGTTAGCTGTATTGATAAAGAAGTTACACTTAATCTAGTTAGTAAAGAAGCAGTTACTTATTTGAGAAAATCACATTTTAGACATATTCATATAGGAACAATATTAATTGGAATAGCAGGATTAACCAGAGCACAAGTAGGTACAAAAGCTTTAGTATACATATATGATGATAGATGGGATAATCACCAACAAGCATCAATAGCAACAGCTGAAGTAGACTTAAGTTCAAACTTAGCAGTCATAGGTTGGATTCCAAATTATGTTATGACGATTAATGAATTTAGTAAATATATTAAAGTGAGCATAAGAACAAAAAATTATAATATGAAAGGAGAGTATAAAAATTTGTGTATTAGCTTAATGTATATAGGTAAAGTGTCTGATAGATATAATCATAAGTTTAATTTAGAGTTTCAAAATTTAGTTCAAACATTTGGCAGTAAACATGTAAATATGATAGAAGCAAAACCCGTAGATAATAGCTTTTTAGAAGGAACTCAGTGGACATTGCCTAATTTACAAGTAGCACAAAATAGACAACCAGATAAAGTACAAATATATGAAACTAGTACAGGTTAAGCAACAATTAGGTTTAGTAATTATAAGCAACTAGAAAAAATAGAAGAGGATGAGAGTGAGATCGAAAATGAGAGTATACATATGGCTTTTGATAATTTAGATATTAATTTAGTTGAACAAAATTTTGATCATATTGTAGATAAACTTATAGAAGATATTGATCATTTAGATGAAGAACAATATTTGGAAAAATATAAGACATATGAATTAGAACTACATAAAATTTCAAACGAAAAAATGAAAATTTTAATCTTAGAAATAGGAGTAGAACATATTCTAGGATCAAAAGAATATAATAATTTATTAGAATTGAAAGTAGAATGTAATCCAGCAGAAGAAAGTAGTACATCAGGAGTAGAAAATCCAGGACACGCAAGTAGAATTGATCAACAATTTTTTAGACCAACAAACGAACAATATAATGAAAAAGCAAAAATAGACTATATGGAAGAAAGTATGATAAAACCTAGAAAAAATAGGATTCCATATTTGAGAGGGTTAGAACAAATTAATATAGCTGGTAATATATTAAATTTAGATAATGTAGATCCACAAGATTGGGAAAGAACGATTGAGAGATGGGAAAAAGACTGCGTACATGCAGCATTAATGTTAGATTTTAGTAATTCACAAAACATGTTAGATTACTTTGAACATACTTTGGATGGTTTAGTTTTTGATTATTTCCAATCATGGAAAGTCCAAAATCCAGAACAGCATCAGAAGCTAAAACACATTTCAATATTGATGGTTTTGTTACTTTGATTAAACAAGAGTTTTTAGATCATAATAGGTTAGATGGCAGAAGCGAACAAGAACAAATAAGAGCAATTAGAAATTTGGAACAATTACAAATTTTCGATTTACAGTATATAGCTGAGTATACAACAGATTTCTTTAAATATTTAGGAAGAACAGGTAGAATTAGTGATATAAATTTATTAGATACTTATATGACAAAAATAAAAGGACCAATAGGTGAAAAGATTTGGAATGAATGGCAAAAGCATTCGAAGAAAAATGATATTGCTATAGGACCTAGAATTCAACATGTATATGATATACTTAGACAATAGTGTAGTCAAATAAAGGCTAAGAGACAAATTAGGAAACAATTTTACATGAGTTGTAAAAATATAGATTTACCACAACAGTATGGTTGCCATAAGAAAAATAAGCATAAGAAAATATACAAAAAGAAATATAAGTCATATAAACCCTATAAACAACATAAGAATTTCAGTATAAGACCTTCAAGAACATATAGGAAAAGAAAATATATTCCAAAACAATTTAGAAAAAGAAGTGGTAGACCTTGGATTAGGAAATATAAAGCACCAAAAGATAAGAGTAGTTGTAAATGTTATTCATGTGGAGAAGCTGGACATATTAGACCTAAATGTCCAAAATTAGGTAAACAGTCGAAAGAAAAAGTACATTTGATGGAGTTGTTTAAGTTAGAAGAAGATGAGGATATTCATTCAATATACAGTTTAGATAATTTAAGTGATAATGAGAGTATTTATAGTATAGAGAGTATTAATGTCACATCCCGGCCCGGGGTGGATCACTTCCCGGGCCCGCTCCATTACCGTAGCACGATATTGTCCGCTTTGGGCCCCGACCACGCCCTTACGGTTTTGTTTCTGGGAAAACTGACACACCCTGACCCGGAGGAGGGCATGCTGGCCGTCACGTGAGAGTGACGTAACCATTTACACAGTTCGGAAGCTTTTAAAATACATTTGCTAGAAAGAAACTCCCGAAGGTGAGTCCTACTTTTAATACTCCTGTCAGAACACCGCTGAAATCCTCGTGGCCACCAAAACTCTGCTATCTTGAACCTGGAGGGGCGCAAAACAAAGTTGAGTGGGTCAGTAAAACCAAAGATTTTCCAAAACATTTCATTTAAAACATTTCTAACCCCTCTCCGTAAAACCTGTATACTTTCCCAGAAAATAGAATATAAACATATATATACACATATCTTCAAACTCAGCTCATCATCTATCAATATAACATCTTAGAAAGAATATGCCAAGCCATGCCAAAATATAATAAGAATGCATCAATATAAATCAGGTGAAATAATAAATCAACCGGAGACCCTATAGTGGTCCTATACGGCTGATTCTATAGCTCAATATCCCATCCAGCCGGAGTCACCAACTGTGACCTGTACGGCCCTGCGGGAGTCACCAACTGTGACTTGTACGGCTGATTCTATAGCTCAATATCCCATCCAGCCGGAGTCACTAACTGTGACCTGTACGGCCCTACCGGAGTCACCAACTGTGACCTGTACGGCACTACACTGCACATAAGTCGGAACTACCTATAGTAGTCTGTACGACTAAGATGGTGAAATAATTCGCTCTAGTGCTTCTCTCATCAATCATCTGCGCGCATAATCTAAGGTCACCCACCAGTCAGAACCCCTCTAATGGTCTGTACGACTGGCATGTCGGAACCACCTCTAGTGGTCTGTACGACATCCACCTACTTGGATCCAAGGCGAGCGTGCGGTGTGGTGAATACTATAAGCACTAATACCAAAGGTGCAGTTTATGAGCTCACAACGCAATCACCTCATCATTCATTCATATAAACCATATAAACTCACCTGATACTCACCTGTGCGTCCACGGCACCAATTCACACATATATATGCATCAATTATCAATTCATAACTCATAATATGCATGCATGGCATTTTAGAAATATAATTTCATATAAACGCATTTTCTGGGAAAAACAGTAGTATATAGGTAATACGAAAACAAAACTGCCCACTCACAGATATGTCGCAGGGTCGTAACCCCCAAGCTTCCCTTAACTGTGCTCATCGTCCGCATAAGCCTCGCCTATAAGAGAAGTAACCGAAATAATGTTATTTAACCACATAACCAACTCTAGCTAATAACTCCTCATACATTGCTCAAATTGGGTATATGAATATACCACCGTGATCTACACAACCTCAGGATCATCCCCAAATTTTTAAAATAATTTTTGGACTGTTCACGCACCCCCACGCGCCGACACACGCACGGCTAGACGCGCCCCTACGCACGGCCACGTGCACTGCACACTGACGGCGTTGTCACATCCCGGCCCGGGGTGGATCACTTCCCGGGCCCGCACCACCACCGTAGCACGATATTGTCATCTTTGGGCCCCGACCACGCCCTCACGGTTTTGTTTCTGGGAACTCACGAGCAACTTCCCAGTGGGTCACCCATCCTGGGAGTGCTCTAGCCCCCTTCTCGCTTAACTTCGGAGTTCCTACGGAACCCGAAGCCAGTGAGCTCCCAAAAAGCCTCGTGCTAGGTAGGAATGGGAAAATACATTTAAGGATCACTCCCCTGGGTGATGTGGGATGTTACAATCCACCCCCCTTAGGGGCCCGACGTCCTCGTCGGCACACCACGACCAGGGTTAGGTTCTGATACCAATTGTCACATCCCGGCCCGGGGTGGATCACTTCCTGGGCTCGCACCACCACTGTAGCACGATATTGTCAGCTTTGGGCCCCGACCACGCACTCACGGTTTTGTTTATGGGAACTCACGAGCAACTTCCCATCGTGGGAGTGCTCTAGCCCCCTTCTCGCTTAACTTCGGAGTTCCTACGGAACCCGAAGCCAGTGAGCTCCCAAAAGGCCTCGTGCTAGGTAGGAATGAGAAAATACATTTAAGGATCACTCCCCTGGGCGATGTGGGATGTTACAATTAACATGATAGATTCAAACTCGGAATATTCAAGTAGCACAAATAGTGATCCAGAAGAGTATATGTGTGCATTCATAGAAGAATAGCATGAAGAAGATTATAAATACATTAATTTAGGTTGGCCAGAAAAATGTCACAAGTGTAATAAATTAGTTGCAAATAAATACTACAATACATACTCAATATTATGTGAAAAATGTTATAGTAATAGGTTATTAGAAGTTAATTTAGCAGAATCAGAAATATTAGGAAATATTGTTCATAGTATAGAAAAACCAAAAAATAGTTCTTTAATCACTATAAATTGCGAAATAGAATTAGCAAAAGAACATAAGATACAAATCATAGCTATGATAGATACAGGGAGTACAAAGAGTGTCATAAGAGAAGAGTTAGTACCAGAAAAATATAGACAAAAATTAGCAAAACCAGTAAGAATAACACAATTTGATGAGAGACCAGTTTACTTAACACATTGTATAAATAATGAGTTTATTAAAGTAGAAAAACAACAATTTAATTTACCATTAACATTTGTTTCACCAGTAGGATCATATCCATTTATTTTAGGATTAAACTTTTTGAAAAGTTTGCAAGGTTTTTTATTTATGAACCTTAACATAACATTTTTCAAAAGAGGCATTACAATAACTGACCAAAGTAATACTGTAGAAGCATACAAAAACATAAGTATAGAAGAGCCTAATGGCCAAGATAGTTATCATTTAGAAAACTCAAAAGAAAATGATGAGCATAATAACGTATAAGAGTTTGATGAAGACATTTTTGAACATGAATACCCGATTTTAGAAGAAGGAACCTGTATAGAAATATTACAGTTAGATAGACCAAAGAGTTTAGAAGAATTGTTACAATTAGCAGAACAAACTAGGATTATAGGAGAAGACCCACAATTACATTGGAGTAAAAATAAAATACTAGCAAAATTAGATATAATTAACCCAGATTTAACCATTAAGACGGTTGATATGCCTTGTAGTCTAATAGATAAACAAGAGTTTGAACAACAAATAAAAGAGTTGTTAAATTTAAAAGTAATTAGACCATCTAAGTCTAGACATAGATCAACAGTATTTATTGTAAGAAAACATTCGGAACTAAAAAGAGGTAAGGCTAGAATAGTTTATAATTACAAGAGATTAAATGATAATACATACGAAGATAGTTATAAATTACCAAATAAGGATGAGCTTATAAATAAAATTCAAGAGAGTAAATATTTTAGCAAGTTTGATTGTAAATCAGATTTTTGGCAAATAAAATTAGCAGAAGAATCAATTGAGTGGACATCTTTTACTTGTCCAGAAGAACATTTTGAGTGGCTCGTTATGCCATTTGGACTTAAAAATGCTCCATCGATCTTTTAAAGAAAGATGGACCAAATTTTCAAGAAATATGATAATTTTTGTAGTGTTTATGTAGATGATATTTTAGTACATAGTAAAAATAAAAATGAACATAGGAAGCATTTAGAGATAGTATTACAAGAATTTATCAATAATGGAATTGTGATTAGCAAAAATAAAATAGCATTAGAAAAGCATGATATAGAATTTTTAGGAATGTATATCAAGTCAGGTACAATACAATTACAAGATCATATAGCTAAAAATGTATTAGATTTTCCAGATAAATTAGAAGATAAGAAACAGTTACAAGCGTTTTTAGGATTGCTAAATTATGCAAGAAATTTTATCCCTGATTTAGGAAGAAAAATAGTAGTATTACATAGTAAAACTAGCAAAACAGGACAAAGATATTTTAATAGTGAAGATATTAAATTAGTTCAAAAAATAAAACAAGAACTTACTAAACTTAAGCCATTAACATTACCACTAGATAATAGTTATAAGATAGTTGAAACAGATGCTTCATCATTAGGATGGGCAGGTATACTATACCAGAAAAAGCATAGGGAGTCTCCAAAGTCTGACGAACAAGTTTGTAGATATTCATGAGGAAAATTTAGTGATATCCAGTCAAGATTACCATCAACAGATTTAGAAATTCTAGGGATAATTAATTCACTTGAAGCATTCTCTTTATTTTTACATAATGAAGTATTTACGATTAGAACAGATTGTCAAAATATAGTTTCTCATTATAACAAGATACATGCTAATAAACAGGCAGCCCGAAGATGGGTTAATTTTGTTGATTCAATTACAGGAAATGGTTTTAAACCAATTTTTGAACATATAAAAGGTAATGACAATACATTAGCTGATATCTTATCAAGATTAATTTGTTGAATAGGTATGGAATATCATGGACCATTATCAGCAAATAGCATAAGGCTGCAAAGCAGAAGAGTTTCTTTCAATGGCATGATGATGCACCATCAACCTCCACCATTCAGTGGATTTCAAAATAGCATGAACAGACCAGCATCACCACCAGTATCTACGTTCAGCTTTAATGGCAATATTGTTGAAGGAATCAGGAATCCAACTTTGAGATATAGGTCAAGGGTACCAGGGCTTTCTGATAGGCAGCATGTTCTCTTAGATAATTTCTGGAATATCCAAATTAAGCAGCCAAGCATGAGGTTAGGTTATGAAAAATTAATTAGAGCATTGGAACAAGAGTTTGATAGCTTTAATTTTAATTTCCACCAAAACCAGCAACATATTCATTCTCTTGAGCACAACCTTCAAGCCATTTCTAGGGACCATGAGTCATTACTTGGTAAGTTTATCAAAATGAACCAAGAACTCCAATATCTTAGAATGCAGCAAAAGGCAAGTGACACCTTGAAAAGAGAATTAAAAATAGGTTTAGAAACTGATCATCATAAGAATAAAGGAAAAGAGGTTATTGAACCCATAGAACAAGAGGCTAATGAGCCCATAGAAGAAATTAAGATTGAGCTCTTAGAAGAAGACGTTGAAATGGAGCAACATCAAAGTAATGATCAGCATCAGGTTCTGAGTGACAAAGAAAAACAAGAAAAATATGAAAGTTTTCTTAGGAATATATCTTCAGACTTAATATTCGATGATGTCTTATTAAAAGAAATTTCAAAGGCGAAACTAAGAATAATACCAACAGATATGCAAAATGAGATCCTGAGCAGAGCATCACAGTCCATGAAGGAGTTACAATTACAATTACAATGCGCCTTGTATCAGTCCATCTTTGATCCAAAACCAGGGATGGATATTATTACAAAGATGTATCCTCCATTTCTTTGTGATAGTACATAGAATTGTATTTGTAAACCAGAGGTTAGCGTAGCTGTGGCCAGGATTAACATGAGAGATTTTAAATCATGGCATTTTAGTTATGAGCATCAGGAAAAGCATAATGTGGTAGAAGTTACCCCTGCCTTACTTTTAGAGTTTGGTTATCTCAATAAAATATTTATTAACCATATTTCTCAACTAGAATCATTTCCTGAAAAACTTATAAAAGTAGCAAAAGATTATCTAGAAAGGTGGAAGGAAATTTGCATAAGTTTTATTAGTAGTCATTCAGATTGGTATGTACATATGCATAAGGAGAAAGCTAGGCATATAGCCATGATCAATGAAGAGTCCTTTAGACTAAACCCTATCTCCTCACATAGGTGGACTCCTTCATACAAAGATATTTTAAAATTTAGAGGGATCCAAATGTTTGCTTTAGATGAGTTTGAAGATTTTAGGTATGACATGGTACTAGTAGCAGAAGAAGAAGAGATGTATATTTACAGCAAGATAAGAATCAGTCATCAGCCTTATTGGAAGCCCCAAATTTTCAAAGAAGAAACAGCATAAATATATTATAAGGTAAAAGAAGATAGAGAAAGAGATGCGGAGCTAGTAGAAGGCGATGAACAATTTTGGAATAATTTGTCAGAAGAAGAGCTGCATAACATCGACAACATGATGGAAGCCTGAAAAGCTAGCTGTAAAATTAGTATAAGTTTAATAGCATAATATAAAATGATGTATTCCCAGACAGAAATGTCAACATCTTTGTGGACCCCGCTGTAATGGCATAAGAGTAAATAAAGAAAAGTACTTGATCCATTATGGACATTTCATACACAAAATGTCCTTATAATTAAGAATGAATAGTTCCAGGCCCTTTTCGTTAAAACTCCCTATAAAAAATTGGATCAAGAAAAAAGAGAAAAGTTAAAATTTTAAACTCGTTTATTGGATTACCATTTTACCTTTGAGTGGTGATATACCCCACCCACTGTCTTATTTTCTCACCTATCTTATATTTACACTCATCATAAAAAGTGAAAAAAAAACATATAACTATTTTCCCACCCATCATTATTCCACAATAACCCTATATATTTATTCTCCAATATTTCCTTTGCTTTAAAAGAATTATGATAATTTAAAAAAAAATTATCATTAAACAGGAGGGTGGTAGAGGTAGATAATGGAGTCCTTAGCTGCTTCCTCACTCTCTGTTACAAGCTTACAACATTGTGAAATTCCCCCTTCCAAACTTCTTTTGCTCGACCGCCGTTACGCTTGGGTAGTTGATGAATGGAAAGACCCATCAGATGAAGCTCTTGCTGGTGGCAAAAGAATATTAATATTGTAGCAAACTTAGCAGTGAAAGCTTTGGAACGATACTTGCTTCTCCTCGGTACTTGCAAGCGGGGTCTTTACCCTTCACAACATTAAGTCTTCTTTGCTAAAGCTAGAAACTCCTCCATTTTCAGCCTCATAATTTGATTGGTTTTTAGGTTTTTTCCTCTTTTTTCTTTCTCTCATTTATGTATTTTAGGTTTTTGGAAATATAACTAATTATGTGGCAAGACATGATTGGGTGGTATTTAGGTCTTTGAAGGTCATTTTCTACAATGATAAAGCTATCAATCAAACTATCATTTCAAAGTGGGTGGGGAAATAAAACACTGGAGTGGGTTTAGTAGCACTCTTACCTTTTTAGAGGAAATGGTACGGCAGTAGGATATACTATACAGGACGGCACCGACAGCGGTGATGATATGGTGCCGCTGCGTTTCTGCATCAGAGAAGGTGACGATTCAGTTTGGATCAGACTAACGGTGGGCAAACGTCCTAAGTGATCAGTTGTTCAGTTACACTAGCTACGCTCGTTAATCCGTTGATGATATGATGGTGGCAGTTCAATTTTGCCGATACTGCCAATTATCACCATAAACTTCTATTTGCAAACCGCCCCTTAAAATTTCATAAATAGCCATGTCCTTTTCACTGGCTATCACTTTCAAAATTTTCATCCATCCATAGATGAATGGAGAGAAGAAGGTAAAATGACTGTAAACAAATTCTATTTTTCTGCCAACTTGTGCAGATCTAATCTATCCACTTATGTACAACAATAACTCATCTAAGTTCAGCAAAATGACATTTTAACTCTCTTAAGTATTTCACATGTTGTCCACTAAAAAATTAAGTAGTCTAACGATAAAGAGGTAATTGACTATTTATAAAAATTTGAGAGAGGAGAGGGGAGGAGGGGAAGGGTTAATTGCCTGAAATAAATTTCAAAGTAAAAAATGGCCCACAAGTTTAGAGGGTAAATCGCTAAAACCACTTTTAAAAATTAAGTTAGTTAAACTAGTCGAAAGTGATACGTTCTGTTGCAAGTTTGTTAAGTTTCTAATATTTGATTGGTCAGGGAATCCCTTGCATCCGAATTTGAATTTCTCATCTCATAAATTAGAATAGTTTAGAAAGTTATGATCAAGGGACAAATATTTTTAGACTCCCTTTTAGCCTTTAAATTTTACACAATGAGGGTCCTAATTAAGAGTGATATGGAAACTTTTAATAACTATATGGCGTGGATGCTAACGTGGATTATAACTAACAGAAATAATAATGTTAAATGAATAAGAAATAACTAATATTGTTAGGACCCATACCTAATTTAACGATGTTTTATTAATATAGGAGTGAATTGACCAAAATACACTTAGCAATGAGAATGTTGAATTTCGTTGACCATCGTATCGTGGCACGTATGAACCATTCTCTTAGCATATTAACGCAGTACTCGCTGATATGAATGTGTGGGCGTAAACAAAACTGAATTCAAAGTTACAACAAAGATTTTACAAATCACGGAACATCAAGGGTAATTTTGTAATTTCACATCGCGAGGGATATTTTTCTCCTTTTTTAATATATTTTATGGCTTTGGGCTATGTGCCAAGCTAGGCCCACACCCCATTCTCCTCCTTCACCCCCTGTATCCCTCTATTTTTCCCTATTTTCTGGAAGACTCTTTCATCTCTCTCACTTAACTCTACCCTTCCCTTAAACTCTCATTCCTCTGCACACACAGGGAGGACGAGAGGCGTAGAATCACACCACCCGCCACTTTTTTCGACGAGCCCCACCTGAACCACCATATCTCTCCCCTCTTCTATTTTTCTTCCATCCACCGTTGGTGCACATTGCACATAATCATGGCAAACACACCACCATTTCACCATGATCCACTACGAACCACCCAGACCATAACTTCGTCATTTTATCTTGAACCTAGAAGTAAGAGTAAGCCCATGATCTCAAACCCAGACATGAAACCCTATACTGCATAGTAGCACCATCATTGTTCAAGTGTTTTTCCGGCGAGTTTTCGCCGTTTCTGACAAAGGTAAGCCTCAGGATTGTTCAAACCTTCCTTATATATCGATCTATCTTATTTATAACCTTGAATATTTTTTTGGTGAAGCTGGGGATGCAGAAACATTGGGGAAAAGTTATCCCAATTTTCTAGGAGGTGAAAACCGTGGCCGTCGAGCCACTTTTAAACCACTTTTCCGGCTGTCTCTCCCCTCTGTCAAGCTTCGATTTTGGTATAATCTTTTTTTCTCCTTACAATCTTTAAATTGGTAGTTTATAGGTTAGATTTAGTTGAGAAATGAGCTCAAATGACGCTTTGAAAGTTGGACAAAAACCTGCAAAAATGCAAGCCTTTGCGAGGAAGGCGAGTACCAGCGTACTCGCAGACGTATGGGTGAGTGTGGAGGAGCCACTATGAGTCGCACGTGGCTGCCAGTGCAGCCACCTTGTGGCGGCACATGCAATGGCGAGTGGAGAAGCCTAGAGGTCCCTCATGAGATTTCTCGACGCCGAATCCGCATTTGCCTTCCGTTTTTCAAAATTCGATCATTTTAAAATAGTTCATTTATTAGCCATATGTTGTATGAATATGCAAATTTAGATTAGTTCGTTATCTATTTACGTAATTGGTTTCGTTTCTAGGTGAAACGCATCGCAATGATCTTCAATGCCTGCGAGGCGGGTTTAACCTGACAATATGACTGTGAGTGGGTCTTTTCTTTTAAACATTATATATAAATTTAGTTTCCATATATATATATATATATAATAAAGAATTTTCTACATTACACCTAATTAGACTAACGTTTATAAGAATTAGCGAATTGACGGAATTTATGAAATTATTCTACGTTCTACGGGATGCATAGGTATGCGTACTATTATGGAATGCCTTAATTATATTTGCGACCATGAATAGTATTTTATTGACTAGAATTATTGAATTATCATTGCATGATCATACTCATATTACTGCTCATCATGCATGCTACACTGGTGTTAGTACTCACTCGGGCCCGGGCCAGTCTTCACGTGTACTTTCACATCGCACCGATATGCTCACCTTGGATCCATTGTAGGTGCCAGTCCTGTCTTAGATTGCTATAGGCAATTAGGACTAGTATGTGATGCGCATATCGCCAGTCTTCACGTGATTGTAGTACTATAGCATAAATTATTATTACACCTAGTGAAATTGGTACCAGGTGGAATACCTTACAACAAAAACTTAAAGCCAATTGTACTGACTAGTCAGATGTACTAGTCAATTGAGTACAGATTGTTAGAAGCCCACGAGCATATAAACCAAACAAACTTAAAAGGTTAAAACTTAACAATGTGAACTTCAGTTAAGTTTTAGTCTTAGTACTTGAGTTATGTTCACTTGGTTAATAAAGTGTCAATACTAGCAAACCCTACAATTTTTAACTCCAACAAAAGTTATAAATGAAGCTTTGTAAAGTATTGAACACAAGGAAGTTTTTTGCTGGAAAAACCCACATCTGGGTTAAAAAATCGGAGTGTCAATCCACTAATGTAAACAAAGGTTCATACAAAGATCACACAAGCTCAATTCCTAGATCCTTATCTATAGAGTAGCTTTACCTTTATACAACATTCCTCATTCGGTCTTCACGAAGTGGCAGCTCCTCCTTAGCTCATCACCTTGTGGCACTGAGATCAACACGATAAATGATTTGACCTGATTTTATGATATGCACTTGAAATTTGGATTCAAATGACCATCTCCAATCAAACAGTTGAAGAAAGAATCTAACTTGAATCCAAAAGCTTGATTTATGAAGGATATGAAACTTAGGTTTAAACCAAAATCTTAATGCAAAACCATTAAAACAATGCAACCCTAATATGCAATGATTGGGTGTTTGTGCATGAAATGGTTTTGTGGCTAGGATTTCGGTTTGGAAGCTTAAGAGGTAACTCTAGGCTAAGTGCACTCTTTTTCTAAAATGAGAATATCCTAGCCAAAAACAAATGAATCCTTGGAAACCCCTTTAATGGAAGAGTTGGATGTTTTAGACAAGAGGGACAATGAGACACGTGTCACAAGCCAAAAAGACCTTCCCAGATCAAGGGTGAGAGATCCACGCATGGTAATAGGTGTCAGATGGCCCATGTGGGTTGTCTTAATTTGCATGCCTAGACAGTTAGACAGAAGAAGGAATTTATGACCAGACAACTACACTAAACAAAAGGAATTTGGAAAACTAAGCTTGATATGCAAATGCAAATGTATAATTCAAACCTTTTGTAGTGAAGAAGGCTGGTTCTTGACAACTTTAATCCCAGTAGAAATCCCAGATCAGCATTGTACCCTAACTCTAAAATATGAGCATGTGTGGTAACAATTACAAGTTTTGACAAGGGAAGCTAAACAATAAACCTAGTACTTAAGAATCTCCCCATTTGCCTTTTCTTAACAAAATAACCCCAAACCAATAACTAATCCACACATCACCTCTCTCAAGAAACCAAGCTAAGACAAGAGAGGAGCAAGTAACAACTCATGCAATAACACACATTTCTCGATAAGAGACAAGTGAGGTTCATTATAAGTTATGAGATTAATACAACACAGTAAGCTCAAGAGATACCAACAAGTGCATATTCCAATAATGCAATAAAAACACAATTTAAAAAGATACATATTTTAAATTGGTAATTTTTCTCCCCCATTTTGTCATGGTAAGACAAGGGAAGAAAGTGATAAACAAACTGGGAAGGAATACAAAATGAAACAAAGCAAGGATGGGTCAATCCATCTAGGAGAACCAAAAACACCCTTTAATGGTGCAAATTTTTGGTACCTAAAAGATAAATATCCAAGAATTTAAGCTCAATGGTCACAAGATTCAAGATAAAACAAAAACTAAGAGTAGCAAGATTAATTAGAACAGAATCCAAAAGAAATTGGAGTTTCAACTTTAGCAACCACTGTTCAAAAGTTAACAAAACAAAACTCTTCCATAACACTTGCTCTCAATTAAACTAAAAAGCCCTACAAGAACTCCCCCATAATCCTAGATCCAGCAGCAATGGCATCTTCAACAGTGGCATCGCCAGGGCATAAACCATTACTAAAGCCTTCTGTAACTTCATCTTCATAAGAGGAATAGGTAAATCTAATGTATTTCTCCTTCGAGGTAGGAGTGGAAGAGACATGTTGATTAACATTGATGGTTACACTTTTCTTTTAGCATCATATATTGCAACCATCTTGGTAATAACTGCACTTGAATGGTCGGAGGATACAACAGTATGATAGGACACATACGATAGATCCACGAAGCGATGAGGGACAAGTTTTGAAGGATGCAGAGAAGGCTCAGGGACAAACGATGGATGATTCAGGCATGTTTGACTTAGAGATGGTGTGGAGAATGAGTTACTTACAAGTGGTGAAGATGCAGATTGACTAACTAAAGACTTAAAATCAACAAATTATTTTCTAAGGGAGTTGATTTATGACTCTAGCTAAGTTATTTTTCTGTCCTGGGTAGCATTTGGTGGAGGAACTAGTCTAGGATCACCCTGAGCTACAACTCACATTACATTACTTAGGTTCATTATATTTCTGTCAAGGTCCTTAGTGGTTCTAGTACATAGATCATCAGGACGTTTTTGAACACCAGCATGCTCACATAACTGAGTGATCAGACAAGGATGAATGGTAGAACCTCTTTGTTGGGTTCCAACACGTTTGGACTTAGACATAATTGATTTGAAAATCAAAAAGCCAAAAGGCACATCACAGTGAGTTAACATGGCAAACAATACTCTGATTGACTCAAAGGTAGGGTTACATTGTTCGATGTTCTTAAGACATTTCTACGGATAAAATTAGACCAAATCCTATATAAAGGTTTGAGATGAGACTTTGACACTTGACCTTTAACTAGTGGAATAAATGGATCAACATAGGCCTTACGATGGTAGGCGCTCAAGTCATACTGACTAGTTGTAACATATATTTTGATGACACTAAAGCAGAAGACGGATGAAGTTCAAGGACTGTGCAAATGATAGATGGGTCAAGCAACCATAGCACTATGAACATAAATAACCCCACCAGACTTAGGAAAATTCGACGGAATGTTAGAGTAAAACTCTTGAACTATAGAAAGATTGAAATTAGGAAGATGAGAGTTTACCCTATGAAGTCTGTACCATTGAACGAGGTCATCAAAACGAATAGAGTTAGACAAAGGAAGATCATCCTGGATGATCTTTTGTTCAGGCACAACCTTCAGAGCCGCCACCGTGGAAAAGAAATTCTTGGCTCAGGTGGATGAGAAAATGGGAACTTGATCACTAGAAATAACTCCATAGGAGTTCCTTGCAGTTTGAGATCAAGTAGAATGATGGGTGGGCTAAGTGTGAGGAGAACCAGTGTTCCCAACCATGGATGAGCAACTTTTCCGGCAAGATAGTTCAAGAGAATGAGAAATGAGGGAAGGAAATCAACCAAGGAAATCAACCAAGGCAAACAACATAAAGTAAAGTACGGTAAAAACCTAGATAGGTTAGAGAAGGTTAAAAACCTAAGATACTATGAAGAAGTCTAAGCCGCACGATGGAAACCAACAGATGAGATGCAATAGTTAAAATAGACGTGCAATGATAGGAATACCTTTAATGAACCTTACCTTTCTGAATGTTCTAGTTAGAATGTTGAAATTAATCACTACTAAACTAGATTGGTGCAACAAGTTGTGACCAAGGGAGAAGACAACACATAAACTACAGTTACAAACCTAGAACCATTTGAGCTACAACCAACTGGTCAAATCATAGAGAAAATCCCGGTATGAACATATTTAAAAGCCTAGCTTCTAAGACAAAATTAATGTTTAATTTTTGACCAAGTAAGTACATTTGAAAAGAAACATGCAATGCAATACTTTAAGAACAAATCTTAAAGGTCACACAAGTAGCACAACATAGATTAACACTTGTTCATACCATAACTATGATGTGTCAAGGTATAAGAAGAGGATTGGTGATAGCTATCTTAAAATCAAGGTTCCATGTAACTCAGCAAAGAATTAATTCAAAGGCTAACCAAACTTTTGATAACCTATTGAGATTAGGACACAACCCTTGCAATATAAATTGAGCCAATATCTAAACACAAAACTACTCACAATGAAGAACCCAGCCCAATAGAACTTTTAAGTTGGCAAAGGTGATATGGAGCATATGACCATTCAAATGATTGATGAGAATTACATTTGGACAATCCAAGATACATTTTGACACTTCCTTGAGATGAGGGAAAAGAAATGAATGATCATGATATTGTCACCAAATAATGTAATTCTAAACAATCAATCATGTTATATCTTAATTAGTGTTGTGAAGTTTGTTTGTACCATACTTGACCAATCCCGAAACTACTGAGCACCGGTCAACGTTATACCGTCAAGGACACAGAAGAGTTTCCCTCTAACCAGGAGGCCAATCACAGCGCGACACGTGTCGACATCAGAAGCCAATCATATCGCGACACGTGTCAACATCAGAAGCCAATCACAACACGGCACGTGTCAATGTCAGAATGAAACTAGAAACTCTCTTCTATAAATAGAGATCATTCTCCCACAATATTTCCGAATGTCATTTGTACTAAATCATTCACTAGTACTCACAAAAGGAGAGCTTGAACCTATGTACTTGTGTAAACCCTTCACAATTAATGAGAACTCCTCTACTCTGTGGACGTAGCCAATCTGGGTGAACCACGTACATCTTGTGCTTGTTTTCCTGTCTCTATCCATTTACATACTTATCCACACTAGTGACCAGAGCAATCTAGCGAAGGTCACAAACTTAACACTTTCTGTTGTATGAAAGTCCTCGCTGATTTTGTGCATCAACATTTGGCATCGTCTGTGGGAACGACACTTATTCTCACTTTCTTCAGCTTTGTTAAGCTGGTTTCCACCATTCGTACACTCTCTTTGACCAGGCATCCCTCTCCAACATGGGGAGCGAAGGAAGCCACGACACATAAAATGACACCTCTCTTACACCTAGTGTGAAATAACGAAAGAAGGAAGGAAAGAGAGTTGCTCTTCAAGCTAAAGTCGATGAGCTAGAATCTCAAAACAACAAGATAGCAATGAAGAATAAGGTCCTCTAGGAGCAGTATGAGAAGCTCTTTGAGATGCTCCACGAAACTAGGCGTACTCAAACATGCGAACTTGTTACCCATGTGGACATCAACCATCATCTGGATGCCTCCCAACAAGGAGGGTCACCTTCCTTCGACATGGGTATCCCTGATGAGGAGCGAGCTAATCATCAAAACATTGATCAACATAAGACTTCTCTCAACACAGTTGCTTCGACCCGAAGCAGGAGAAGTGGAGGAAGACACTTCATTGCAGAAAGGTTGGAAGGATCGAAAGCCGTTTATCGTGATTGCCCAGACATCCTAAAGCAACGTCGAGAGAATCCCCTCCATATAAGCTCGAAGATCAATGACCCAAAGGTTTCTGAAAGACTCGGTTCCCACCCACGTCCCAGGCCGGTTACCAATTTGGGGAAGGGGCAATAAGTCCTAGAGAAACACGAAGGTATAGGGGACTCAGAGATGTTTCGACAGACACACCTTGAAAGTCAGTACGGCGAGTCCAGGGAAAAATCACATGCGCTTGATCAAACCTTCCTACTTTCAAGAGGAGATGGAGATTTACGAAAGAAAGCTCAAGTGGTACATGACTCCACTCAAGACCTTCTTGTCCTACAGCTTCTTAAGGAAGTAAACAAGTTGAAGGCCGAACGACAAGCTGAGATACCTGATTGGAACCAACCTAGGCCTGACCCTTTTACAAGGAGGATCCTCGACACCCCCTCCAAGCAAAGACAAAGCAGAAGCTTGGTTTGCAACTCTATACTGGAAAGGAGGACCTGATTGAACACATTAACCTCTTTGAGTCCACCATGGCATACCGGATGCACACCGACGAAGAGCGACGTCTTCTCTTCCCCTCCACCCTCTCTGGCGGAGCTCTAAACTGGTATTGTCGTCTTCCACTTGAGACGATAGACTCATTTGAGGAATTGAGGCAACTGTTTGTTTCTCAACACATTTTTAGACCGACCGCTTGCATTCTGCAGATGACTTGTACAATATTCGCCAGAAGCCAGACGAACCATTACAAGAGTATGCCGGTCGCTTCAGCCATGAGTATTCCCGTTGCGCTGAGGCAGATGACAAGACTGTCATCAAGGCCTTCACGGCAGGCCTACATGATTGTTTCTTCAAGTATATGATCAATGCCAACACTTGGAAGACTTACTCTGAGGTGATGGCACAGGCTTATAAGCATGCCTCCGCCGAAGCAAGGACATATCAAGGGAAACCCCCAACAACCACCCGTTATCAGCAAGTAGGGAGTGGAAGCCAGATCCAACCAAATGAGAATACCTCGACCTTCCAAACGGCAACGGTGCCTCCCCCTGCCTTACTTAATTCTTTGCCAAGTCAACAGACATATCAATCTCAGGGCAAAAGGAAAGATTTCCACCCTCACCAGTCTCATTTTAGTAAAAAGAGTAAAGGACACTACCGTGATAACCAAGGGTATCGCCATGATAATCCCCGACCTTAGGCAGTCAACACAGTGGGTCAAACAAGTGTCAGGACAACCCCTACCCCGAGGTATGAGGCATACACACCTTTGAACGCCACATGCGTGGCCATTTACCCCAGCATAACACACCTGATATCGAAGCCAAAATCGAGGTACCCGGATTACAAGCCCACGAAGAACACGGGCACGTTTTGCTGCTACCACGAGCATAACGGCCATGCTGGCTAGAAGTGTATCACCCTTTGTGATCATATTGAAGCTTTGGCACGTGAAGAAAAAATTGATCAATTCCTCCTTCACCCTCATAGGGGTAACCGTAACCAACGCCAGGTAAATGTGATATATTCCATAAATGGTGGCACACCGATATCTAAATCTTCCAACAGGGCCATGAAAAATAGTGAACGAGCTTTAAGGTCTGGCCACCAAGTGTTTCACGTGGAAGATATCAAGGGAGGTAAGTATCAAAAGCCTAACTGGGATCCAATATGTTTCTACCCTGAGGAAGAAAGAGGTATCATCTACCCTCACAACGACCCACTGATTGTGGAAGCTCACATAACCAACTTTGAAGTACAACGAATCCTGGTAGACACGGGGGCTTTGGTCAATATCATGTTTGCTGAAGCTTTCATGGCACTTAATGTAGCTGAACACTTGCTCGATCGCTCGATTTCCTCTCTGATAAGCTTTTCCGGTGATATCGTGCAACCTTTGGGGAGCATACACTTACCTTTCACCATTGGTACATGCGCCCTTACACAACTACCATTACCACTAACTTCGTGGTGGTTGATTGCCCAATAACATACAATGTCATATTCGGACGCACATGCATCAATGATCTCAAGGCCATGGTATCCACACATATGTTGTTGATGAAATTTCCAACCCCTTATGGCAATGGTTACATCAGAGGAGATCAACTTAGTGCACGATCATGTTACAACACTTCGATCAAGCAACATCACCTGCCTGTGCCCAAGGAAACCCTTTCTATACATGACCAAGTCATAAAGACCAGCCTAGACAAAGCCAACTTGGATTTTTATGGTGGCAACAGTCAACCCGACGATCCTCGATATGACTCTTTCACCCAGCAAGCATAACCTGCTGAAGAGTTGAAGAAGGTCTCTATCTCAAAAAATTATCCGGATCGCATGGTGAAGATTGGCACCACCTTGTCACCACCCATTCGGTTAGCATTGATCTCTTTTTTGCAAGAGAACACTGAGGTCTTCGCCTGGTCATACGAGGACATGCCAGACATCTCTCCCGATATCATCTATCATCGCTTAAGTATTGACCCCAAGACCAAGCCAGTGAGACAGAAGCGAAAATCTTATGATGCTGAACAGTACGAGGCAATGAAGGCAGAAGTTGAAAAACTCAAAGGCATAGGCTTCGTCCGCGAAGTCAATTATCCAACGTGGGTAGCAAATGTTGTCCTTGTTAAGAAAAATCCGACCAAAGAAAGTCTCCTACTCCAAAAGGTCTTGTGGAGAATGTGTGTCGATTACACCGACCTAAACAAAGGATGCCCGAAGGATAGCTTTCCCCTTCCTCTCATAGACAGACTTATAGACTCTACGGTAGGGTGTGAACTTTTGAGCTTCATGGATGCTTACTCAGGATACAACCAAATCCTCATGAACCCTCCGGACAAAGAACACACAGCCTTCACTACTGACAGGGAACTATATTGCTATAAAGTCATGCCCTTCGGCCTAAAGAATGCTGGAGCAACTTATCAGAGACTAGTCAATTCAATGTTCGCCGAATAGATTGGAAAGAGCATGGAAGTTTACGTTGATGATATGCTAGTTAAGAGCAAACATACTGACTAACATATCACCAACCTATCTGAAACTTTCACCATTTTGAAGAGGTATCAAATGAGGTTGAACCCCAACAAATGTGCCTTCGGCGTAGGCTCTGGAAAATTCTTAGGCTTCATGATAAGCCAAAGAGGCATTGAGGCTAATCCCGAGAAGATCAAAGCAATCCTCGACATGAAGGAATCAGTAACTTCAAAAGACATCCAAAGCCTTACTGGCAAGGTGGCAGCCTTAACTAGGTTAATCTCTAAGGCCACAGACAAATGTGCTCATTTCTTCAAAGCACTTAAGGGAAGTAAGAAGTACATTACATGGACTGATGAATGTGCTGAGGCATTCAAGAACCTCAAAGACTACATGAGTAAAGCCCCTTTGCTCTCTAAACCTGAGGTTGGTGACATTCTCATTATCTATCTGTCGGTATCGGCTTCAGCAGTAAGTTCTGTTCTCATTCGAAAAGATGGTAATGTCGAACGGCCTGTCTACTACGCTAGCAAGGCCTTACAAGATGCGGAGACACGGTACTTCAACATTGAGAAATTGGCCCTAACATTGGTCATGTCTGCTCGAAAACTTTGCCCTTATTTCTAAGCACACTCCATCATCGTGCTTACCAATCATCATCTTCGACAGATGCTCCAAAGTCCTGACACTTCTGGGCGAATGATCAAATGGGCGATAACATTGGGTGAGTTTGACATCTCCTACCAACCAAAGCCAGCTGAGAAGGGCTAAGTAGTGGCAGACTTCATCGCCGACTTCACATATCATGTTGACATTGTTTACTCCTAAAGAAGTGGTTTCATTACCCTCGAAAGCTTAGAAAATAGAACCAACAACCCTAGCATGAAGTCTATATGTTGATGGCTCGTCCAACCAACAGGGTTGTGGAGTATGACTAGTCCTTACGACCCTTGACAAAATGGTGATGGAGTATGCTCTTCGTTTCAAATTCAAGGCGTCGAACAATGAGGCCGAATATGAAGCCCTCCTAGCAGGCTTACGTTTGGCCAAACACCTTGGGGTTAAACGAATTGATATCTTTAGTGACTCCCAATTGGTGGTTAACCAGGTCACCAACAACTTTGATGCTAAGGATAGCTCAATGGCTGCATATCTAGCACAAACACAATTGTTGCTTAAGCACTTCCACTACCAGATCACCCAAATTCCTCAAGCGGGAAACAGTTATGCAGATGTTTTGGCTCGCCTCGCCTCAATGGTGGAAAACAAGATTGGGAGAAAAATTCAGGTCGAATTGTTGGCAGCACCAAGCACCATGGCTGCGGAAGTGTGCAACTTACAGCAGGGGGATAGTTGGATTACCTCGATTTATAGATTCCTTGCTCATGGCACCCTTCCAAATGACAAAGTCCAAGCTAAGCAGATTCGATACAAGGCTACCCGTTACTTGATCATTAATGACCAACTCTACAAGCGGCGTTTTAACCTACCATACCTAAGATGCCTTACGCCCGCAGAAGCGGAAACTGTCATTCGGGAAATACATAAAGGAGTCTGCGGAGATCATGCTGGATCTCGATCCCTAGCACATAAGGCTTTTCGCCAAAGATATTACTGGCCAACACTCCACTAAGATGCCATCAGAATATCCCGCTCATGTGATAAGTGTCAACGTTACGTAACTATTCCTCACTCCCCTCCCGAGCTGCTCACTCCTATGATCAGCCCTTGGCCCTTCGCTCAATGAGGACTTGATTTGATCGGCCCAATGCCTGCAGGGAAGGGTAAGGTTCGCTATGCAATCGTTGCAGTTGACTACTTCACAAAGTGGGCTGAAGTACAACCCTTGGCAACCAACCATTACTGAGGCAAAAATAGAAAACTTCGTATGGAAGAACATCCTTTGCAGATTCGGCATTCCCAATGCGATAGTCATTGACAACGGGCGACAGTTCGACAACAATAAGTTCAGGATGTTCTGCTCTAAGTTCAACATCAACTTATGTTTTGCCTCCCCAGCTCATCCCCAGTCTAATGAACAAGTTGAAGCCATCAACAAAATAATCAAGCGAACTTTGAAAACCAGCTTGGACAAGGCTAAAGGTTGTTGGCCATAATTTGTACCCCAAGTTCTTTGGTCATACCGCACTTCGTATCGGACATCAACAGGAGAAACCCCATTCTCACTTGCCTTTGGTACAGAGGCAGTTGTCCCAGTTGAGCTTGAGCAACCAACGTTCCGAGTCCAGAACTACGTGCAAAGCGAAAATGACAAACAACTTACCCTCAACTTAGATCTAGTCAAGGAACACAGAAACTAGGCTCACTTGATGAATGTCACCTACAAGCAGCGCATCTCCAACTACTATGACTCCAGGGTCAAACCTCGTTCTTTCAAAGTGAGGGATTGGGTATTGAAGAAAAGATTACTCTACGACAGAGTCCCGAGTGAATGAACACTTAGTCCAAATTAGGATGGACCGTTTGAAGTTGTTGGCATCAGTCGCCCTGGCTCCTACAAGCTTAGAAGCTCTGATGGCAAGACCCTTGGCCATCCATGGAACGCTGATCACTTGAAGTACTATTACAAGTAAACTCACATTGTACAAGTATTAAGCTTCAGCCACTCGACATCCTATGTAACGAAGACTATTTGGCATGAATTCAATAAAGAGGTGATTTAGACAACTCGGTCCTAATCCTCTTACATTCCTAGCAATGAAACACTTGGGTTCAAAGCTTCAACATGAATGCTTCCAACATGAAACAAATTCTAAGTATATGTCAAGAAGACTATACAAATAAATGAACAGCTTCACAATATATTTGTTTAATCATACATTCCAACACATTTGTACATAAGCCAACTATGCTTTGAAAGGGTTCAACATACTTTGTGTCATTCGACACTGGCTACAATGTGCCTAGACACCTTGTCCTTATTCTCACCAACTAGGTGATGAAAGGTGAAGAAGGAACTTATCTTCATGCCACTAACCAGGTGATGAAATGTACAGCCCATACTCTAATATCATTTGGCAACTTGCCATTCATGCCACCAACCAGGTGATGAAATGTACAACCTGTACTCTCCTTCATGCCACCAATCAGGTGATGAAATGCACAACCCATACTCTAATATCATTTGGCAACTTGCCACTCATGCCACCAACCAGGTGAAGAAGGAACTCATCTTCATGCCACCAACCAGGTGATGAAATGTACAACCTGTACTCTAATATCATTTGACAACTTGCCACTCATGCCACCAACCAGGTGAAGAAGGAACTCATCTTCATGCCACCAACCAGGTGATGAAATGTACAACCTGTACTCTAATATCATTTGACAACTAGCCACTTATGCCACCAACCAAGTGAAGAAGGAACTCATCTTCATGCCACCAACCAGGTGATGAAATGTACAACCCGTACTCTCCCTCATGCCACCAACCAGGTGATGAAATGTACAACTCGTACTCTAATATCATTTGGCAACTTGCCATTCATGCCACCAACCAGGGGAAGAAGGAACTCATCCTAGTACCACCAACTAGGTGATGAAATGTGATGAAAGGTGATGAAGGAACTCACCTTTGTACCACCAACCAAGTGATGAAAGCAACTCACCATTCATTCCACCTAACAGAAGACGAGTGGTACAACTTGTATATGTGAACTCCTATCATTCACAAATAATCAAAAACCCTCAAGCTTGACAACTCAACTAGGGGAGCACTTATGCCCAACAAAAGTTATAGTCACCAACAAAGCCTTATTGCAAGCCAACAACAACTTCAGTGCATGGCATACGAAGATCAAGCTATTCAGCCCTCTTGCATCTGCTTCAAACATTTCCCCATTGTAACAATGCAAACACTACAACTCGTAGAAAGTTCACACACTCTTGATCAAGATAGTGCGAAGCAAAATCAATTTATGATGCCAACAAGAGCTTCATCAATGGGGGGCAACCACAATTCTCAAAAGCTTCACACATTCTTGATCAAGACAGTGTGAAGCAAAACCAATTTATGGCACCAACAAGAGTTTCATCAAAGGAGGGTAACCATAATTCTCAAAAGCTTCACACTCTTGATCAAGACAGTGTGAAGCAAAATCAATTTATGGTGCCAACAAGAGCTTCATCAATGGAGGGCAACCACAATTCTCAAAAGCTTCACACACTCTTAATCAAGACAGTGTGAAGCAAAATCAATTTATGGTACCAATAAGAGCTTCATCAATGGAGGGCAACCACAATTCTCAAAAGCTTCACACACTCTTGATCAAGACAGTGTGAAGCAAAACCAATTTATGGTGCCAACAAGAGCTTCATCAAAGGAGGATAACCATAATTCTCAAAAGCTTCACACAGTCTTGATCAAGACAGTGTGAAGCAAAACCAATTTATGGTGCCAACAAGAACTTCATCAACGGAGGGCAACCACAATTCTCACAAGCTTCACACACTCTTGATCAAGACAGTGTGAAGCGAAACCAATATATGGTGCCAACAAGAGCTTCATCAATGGAGGGTAACCAAAATTCTCAAAAGCTTCACACACTCTTGATCAAGATAGTGTGAAGCAAAACCAATTTATGGTGCCAACAAAGCTTTATCAAAAGAGTTTAACCACAATTCTCAAAAACTTCACACACTCTTGATCAAGACAGTGTGAAGAAAAACCAATTTATAGTGCTAACAAAAACTTAATCAATGGAGGGCAACTACAATTCTCAAACCTTCGAAGAAAATTCATGACTGTTCGAAGCAAATTCAATTTATATGGTTTATCCAAACCTTCGACTACTACAAGGTGTGGCTTGCATCACAATCTCTTGCTCAACAGTGTGGAAGCAAAATTTGTATATGTTGTCTCTCCCACATTTTCAAATTTCTAGTTTCCCAAAAAAAAAAAAAAAAAAAAGGGAAATTCAACAAAGCTTCATCAATGGAGAACAACTACAAATTCTTAAAAGCTTCACACTATCTTGATCAAGATAGTGTGAAGCAAAATCAATTCATGGTATCCACAAAAAGCTTCAACTCCAAAGCTTCACCTACAAAGCTTCAACACAAAAGCTTCACCAATAAAAGCTTCATCAATGGAGGACAACTACAAATTCTCAAAAGCTTCACACTATCTTGATCAAGATAGTGTGAAGCAAAATCAATTCATGGTACCCAACAAAAGCTTCAACTCCAAAGCTTCACCTACAAAGCTTCAACTCTAAAGTTTCACCTACAAAGCTTCAACTCTAAAGCTTTACCTACAAAACCTTGACCCACAAAAGCTTGACCCATAAAAGCTTGACCAACAAAAGCTTCACCCACAAAAGCTTCACCTACAAAAGCTTCACCCACAAAAGTTTGACACACAAAAGCTTGACCCACAAAAGCTTCACCTACGAAAGCTTGACCCACAAAAGCTTCACCTACAAAAGCCACAAAAGCTTGACCCACAAAAGCTTCACCTACGAAAGCTTGACCCACAAAAGCTTGACCCACAAAAGCTTGACCCACAAAAGCTTTACCTACAAAAGCTTGACCCACAAAAGCTTCACCTACAAAACTTCAACACAAAAGCTTCACCTACAAAAGCTTCACACTATCTTGATCAAGATAGTGTGAAGCAAAATCAATTCATGGTGCCCAACAAAGCTTCAACCTCAAAACTTCACCTACAAAGCTTCAACACCAAAGCTTCACCTACAAAGCTTTAATATATATATATATATATATTTAATTTTTTTTTCTTTCGGAAATTCGAAAATTCAAAAATTCGGAAAATCAAAAATTCAAAAATTCAAAAATTAAAAAATTCGAAAATTCAAAAAAAAAAATCGAAAAAAGAATTTCAAAAAAAAAAACCAAAAATTGCCTAGGCCTTATCTTCTTTGGGCCTAACAACTTTCATAACAAATATATATGAAGAAGGAGTTTTGGGCTACCACTTAGAAAGGAAATGCCTCATTCGTCAACTCCCTCGACCGGAGACTTGGGGGACTCCTATCATATGTTACTGCACCTTGATACTTGGAAGTTTCACGACCACTCAATGACTTGGATTTTTCAAGTCTCCAAACGAGAAGTTTTCCTCACTTGGGAAATTAAGGGAGCACTACCTCAACCTACATGCTTCACTCACAAAGCTTCAACATACAAGCTTCAACAAAAGAAAAAAATTCAAAGAACTTAGTGAAGAAGGCCTTGGTGTATTTAACACAATACGTTGAAATGAAGCAAAGCTTGTTTATTGATATCTCTGATAAGTTACAAATATGTACATATACATGAATCAAAATAAACAAACAAGAGGGAGCCTTCACAAAGGTTGCTCAGGCGAAGTCTCAGCAGTCGGCAAAGCCCCAGAAAGAGGAGGCACCAGAGGGTGATTATTCGGAGCCTCAGTACTAGGCAGAACCCCAGAAGGAGGAGGCACCGAAGGTTGATCATTTGGAGCTTCATTACGCGATACAGCCCTAGAAGACGAAGACAATAAATGCCTTTGGAACAAACCCACAAACCTCTGATGATCAAGTAAAATCTGACCATCAGATTCCTGCAGCTAGTCGAGCTTCATCTTCATGTTTGTAGCATAGTCATGTGCGAGCCTGTGCAACTGTATATTCTCATGCTTAAGCCCTCTGATCTCCTGTTTGAGACTTATCACTTCAGCCGCCAATGATGCAACTTGGCGGGTTTGAGCAAATAGGTGTTGGGCCATATTAGACACAGAACCTGCACACTGAACACTGAGAGCCAGAGAATCCTTAACAGCCAACTCATCAGATCGTTTGGAAAGTAGTCTGTTATCTTTGGGAGTGAGAAGGTTCCTGGCCACCACCGCAGCGGTCATATCATTCTTCATCACAGAGTTCCTAACGGTAAGAGGACTAGTAGGAGATAAGAAGGATGGGCGCCATATGTTGTCTTGAGAAGGCATTGCTTCCTTTTCACCAAAGTTCAAGTCAAAACGACGGTCGGATGGGCCAGACATTCTCATAAATGATGAAAGAGAAATGAAATGCAATAAATTTCTGAAGCAAGGGGAAAATTCCTACAAGGAATAACTCTCTGAATGTACTTCTTGCACACAATTGGTGCCCTTATAAAAGAAAGGGCAACAGGGTCGTTGGTTCAAAAATCGAAGAGGTACCACTCTCCGAATTTGGAAGAGGCACCACTTTCCACACGCAACATCAGCCATCGGGTACCACAGATAACTTTGTCAAAGATCTCTGACAAAGTTTAGACACATAAATTTTGAAGATCTAGCTACCCTACTATTACCCACAAGGGTAAAGGAACAGCACCACTGCTTGATAACTAGAAAGTCCCAATGTGTGTCAACCTCTGTGCTCCGTGGCAAGGCAGACTGGCAAAAATGCCTAACCTTTACTCAAAAACACTCCCAACAAGATTGCTTGCTAAAAAATCGAAGAGGCACCACTCTCCGAATCTCGAAAGCCAGACTCCCAACAAGATTACTTTCTCAAAAATCGAAGAAACAATGCTCTCCGAATCTCAAGAGTTAAACTCCCAACATGATTGCTTTCTCAAAAATCAAAGAGGCACAATTCTCTGAATCTTGAGAGCCAGATCCCTGATAGGATTGCTTGTTTGAAAACCGAAGAGGCACCGCTCTCCGAACTTCGAGAGCCAGATTTCCTTGGATAAAGCTTGTCTGCAATCTTCACACGCAACATCAGCTTTCCAGATACCACAAACCACGTTTTCAAAGCGCTCTGACAAAGTTAAAACATGTGAAGCTTGCAACTCCCACTACATTGCTATGCCCAAGAAGGGTAAAGGAATAACATTATTACTTGCTCAAAAATCAAAGAGGCACCACCCTCCAAATCTCGAGAGCCAGACTTCCAACAGGATTACTTTCTCAAAAATCGAAGAGGCACTGCTCTTCGAATATCAAGAGCCAGACTCCTAACAGAATTGCTTTCTCAAAAATTGAAGAGGCACCGTTCTCCGAATCTCGAGAGCCAGATCCCCGACAGGATTGCTTGTTCGAAAACCGAAGAGGCGTCGCTGTCTGAACTTCGAGAGCCAGATTTCCTTGGATAAAGCTTGTCTGCAATCTTCACATGCAACATCAGCTTTCCAGATACCACATACCACTTTTTCAAAGTGTTCTGACAAAGTTAAAACACGTGAAGGTTGCTGCTCCCGCTACATTGCTACGACCAAGAAAGGTAAAGGAATAACATTACTACTTGTTGTTAGGGAAACTCCTATATATGTCGACATCCATCCTCCACGGACAGGCAGACCTACAAAAATGCTCAGCCCTTCCTCATATCTGAGAGGCCACTCTCAACAGAGTCTCTCGAAATACTCAGCTTCTTTTCATCCCGATAATACCTTTGCAAACAAGCCACACCAGAGCAAGAGTATCTCATATCATCAGGGTTAAAAGCAAGAGTATCCCATATCATGCTTTTTCATTGTCTTTTCCTTTGGCCTTGTTCCTACTTGCAAGACAAGGAGAAAGAGAGCAATCAGTCAGCACTTGGAATCAAGCTTCCAGTCAGGAACTGACTGCCTAGAACCCCTTGCCTGATTACTTACCTGGCATTGCTTTTGAGTATTCATCTTCAACATCTTATGCTTCCAGAGAAGATACCACATCTGCCTGAGGAACAGATAGGGCAAGTGAGAAGGATACAAAGAAGCATATGGAGACAAGCTTAACAGAACACGTGCCGATACATCCACTACTTGGTCAACAGCAAAAGTATCCCATATCATCGGGGTCGAACGTACTCTAGATTTGGTGAACTTGTTTTGACCCTCAAATTCTTGAGTCGACCTTATACTTTGGAGGAAACCAGAAAACCCTCTAGCCCAGTTCAAGAATAAGCCTGTGGAAAATTACTTCTTCAAAAGCAAAAGTATCTCATATCATCTCTTCTCCATTTACTTCTCTTTATCCTTGGTGCTATTTCTGACATAAGGAGAAGGAGAACAATCAACTGGAAGCCGAAGTTGAACCTCCGATCCAGGTTACTTGCTTGGAAGTCTGATTGCTTACCTTGTCTGTTACCTCATTCGACAAATCTCCTAGCTCGGTGACTTGGGGGACTCCTACTATAGGGTTTTGTATCGCACTTGACCAAACCCGAAACTACAAGTAAGCTTCAAGTGAAATTGATACATCACCTTGTGCATCTTCATCGGTTAAAGATACCACCCCTGGATGGAGGAAAAGTACTTCCAGAGAAGATGCCACATCTACGTATGAGACAGATAAGGCAAGTGAAAATGATACCACACTTTGGTACTTAGAAGTTTCGTGATTACTAAATTGCTTGGATCTTGCAAGTCCCCAACTGAGGAGTTTCCCTCACTCGGGAACTTAGGGGAGCACCGTTTGTACCATACTTGACCAATCCCGAAACTACTGAGCTCCGATCAACGTTATATCGTCAAGGACACAGAAGAGTTTCCCTCTAACCAGGAGGCTAATCACAGCGCGACACGTGTCGACATCAGAAGCCAATCATAACGCGACACGTGTCAACATCAGAAGCCAATCACAACACGACATGTGTCAATGTCAGAATGAAACTAGAAACTTTCTTCTATAAATAAAGATCATTCTCCCACAATATTTCCGAATGTCATTTGTATTAAATCATTCACTAGTGCTCACAAAAGGAGAGCTTGAATCTATGTACTTGTGTAAACCCTTCACATTTAATGAGAACTCCTCTACTCCGTGGACGTAGCCAATCTGGGTGAACCACGTACATCTTATGTTTGCTTCCCTGTCTCTATCCATTTACATACTTATCCACACTAGTGACCAGAGCAATCTAGCGAAGGTCATAAACTTAACACTTTCTGTTGTATCAAAGTCCTCGCTGATTTTGTGCATCAACAAAGTTCATCCTCTAACCGTATAATTTTGTCACTTAGTTCTGTTCTGACTAGAAGGAGAGACTCAACCTCTACTTGTAACAAAGATGCCTTTTTAGCAAGCACCATATTGTTCAATGTTGCCACATACAACTCATCAAATAGAGATTTATACAAGTTAGACACTTCTGAGATGATGACATATTAGTATCATCAATTACTTCATCTTTTCCACTGGAAGATGCTCCATCAACAGATTCAACAAATGCAACAATCTCTTCTTGTTTGATGACACAAATCTTGCTCATCATTGTCACTCCAAGTAGTCATTATAGCTTTTTCACGTTTCTTACTAAGAAGTCTGGTGTTGGCACATTTAGCTGCATAATTCCCACTTCCACCACAAGCACAACAAGGACCATAAACTTTAGATAGACTTTTGTCTTTCTTTTATGAAGAATCACTAGATTTCTCACCAGAGAATAGTTTTCCATGATTGTTTGATGACCCCTCAGACCACTTAACATCCCTTTCTTTGTTTTTGAGACCTCTTCAGAATTGCTTAACAAATAGGGCAAGATCATCCTCTAAGAATAGTTCACAAGAGTCACTTGTAATGTTGCTATTATCAACACTTTGAATAGCGACATATTTTCCCTTTTTGGAGACACCATTGTCCATGTCCAGCTCCATCTCATAAGTAATGAGTTTCCTAACTAAATTATTGAGCTTAATCTTATTTAAATCTTGAAACTCTTGGATGCTAGCCTTCTTTGCTTGGAATCTCTTGGGTAACAATCTCAAGATCTTTTGAACAACCATTGTTTCGCATATAGGTTTCTCCAATCCCAAAGCTTCATTCGTCAACATTTCAACTTTTTCATAAAAGGCTGAGAAGGTTTCAGACTCAAACATTTTTAAATCTTCAAACTTTGAGAGGGTCATTTAAAGTTTCAAATCCTCACTTGTTTGTCACCTTCATGAAGGATTCGAAGTTTATCTCAAGCTTGCTTGGCAGTTGTGCAGTAATGGATATGAGTAAACTAAGTTGGTGATATGACAGATACAATGGCATTTCTTGCCTTCTTGTTTACCATGGTAGATGTCACTTCACCAGTAGTCTATTCACTTTTAGGTTTGATCACCAACTCCCCATCAACAGTTATAGAGAGAGCCATCCACTCAAGAGTAAGATAATCAACAGCAAGAAAGTCATGTCTCAAGGAATGTTTGAAACTTCTCACTCCACGCCGCATAGTTCACACCATCAAAGATTGGTGGAATACCCTATATCAAAAACTTAAAACCAAATTTACTGACTAGTCAAATGAGTACAGATTATTAGAAGCCTACAAGCATATAAACCAAACAAATTTAAAAGGTTAAAACTTAACAATGTGAACTTCAGTAAAGTTTTAGTCTTAGTACTTGCGTTCAGTTCACTTGGTTAATAAAGTGTCAATACTAGCAAACCCTACAATATTTAACTCAAACAATGGTTATAAATAAGGCTTTGTAAAGTATTGAACACAAGAATGTTTTTGGCCAGAAAAAATCCCTCTAGGTTAAAAAAATTGGAGACTCTTTACTGAGTCCAACCCACTAGTGTAAACAAATGTTCATACAAAGACCACACAAGCTTAATTCTTACATCCCTATCTATGAAGCAGCTTTACCTTTGTGCAACCTTGCCTTACACGAGATGGACTTCTTCGATCTTCACGAAATAGCAGCTCTTCTTGAGCTCATCACCTTGTGGAACATAGATCAACATGATGAATGATGTGATTCTCCAGTCAAATGACCTGTCTGATTCTCCAGTCAAACAGTTAAAGGAAGAATCTAACTTGAATCCAAAAGTTTGGTCTATGAAGGATATGAAACTTAGGTTTAAACCAAAAGCTTAAAGCAAAACCATTAAAACAATGCAACCTTAATATGCAGTGATTAGGTGTTTGTGCATGAGATGGTTTTGTGGCTATGGTTTCGGTTTAGAAGCTTAAGTGGTAGCTCTAGGCTAAGTGCACTCTTTCTTTGAAATGTGAGTATCCTAGCCAAAAACAAATGAATCCTTGAAAACCCTTTTAATGGAAAAGCTGGATGTTTCAGATAAAAGGGACAAGGAAACACATGTCACAAGCCAAAGAGACCTTCCTAGATCAAGGGTGAGAGATCCACACACTGGAAAAGTTGTCAGATGGCCCATGTGGTAGGGGTGGGTTCAAAAAACCGAAAACCGAAAAAAACCGGACCGAGGCCAAAAAAAAACCGAACCGAAACTGTCAAAACCGAATCGAACCGAACCGAAATATATATTTAATTATTTTTTATAATATTTTAATTATAAAAATCATTAAAAAAAAAACTTCGAAATTCTAGAGCCATGAGGGTTCGAACCCATGCACTCCAACTTGAGAAAGTTTCACTGAAACCAAGTTGGCAGCGGGTTTTGTTTTGCTATGGATGTATGACTAAGTTATTTATAAAATTGAAATCTATAGTCTTTTGTGCTATTAGTGATCGACAAAACCCTAGGCAACCACACCTTTTCTATTTTTCATTCCCCTATTCTCTCTCTCGTTCCCTGCCGCAGCCATCCACAGGACCCTAGCCGCTTGGTACCTAATTCCCATCTTTCATCATCCTTTTCTCTCTTTCCCCCCCCCTCTCTCTCTCTCTACCTCCCTCCAACCAAAAAACACAACCAAAACCCAGAAATCCCACTTTAGAAACCTGCGGCAGCTTGTAAGATTCTGAGTGAGTAGTCCTCCCAGGAATGGAAGACCATGGCCGGAGCTTGGTTGGGCTCTGCTCATTTCTCGATGTCAAAGTTGTCTCCATGGACGAGGTCGAAGCCTGGATCGACTCCAACTTCGATTTCATACCCCAAGGCATCAAATCCATCTTTATGCTTTCCAACCTAATTGGTTAATGGGCATGCTGTTTTGTTTATAAAAGATTCAAGTAGGTATTTACATTATTTTTGTTGTTAGTTAGTTAGTTTTTACAATTTTGACAAGCTTGTTGCAATGGGATCAAGGATTCTCCTATCTAGCATCCTACTATGGAATGTATATATTTGCTCTTTTAAAATGTGGATTTATCTGTTATTCAACTTGCAGGTTGACTTCTCACCAAGGATGCTCAAGGCTTCAAGCTCCAGATTTAAAAGAAAAGAAAAACTCATGAAAAAAACCGAACCGGGCCGAGACCGAACCGAAAAAAATCAAAACCGAAGAAAAACCGAATCGAACAGTAATTTGGGTTTGGTTTCCGGTTTCGGTCAAAAACCGAACCGAACGGAACCGTACCCACCCCTACCATGTGGGCTATCTTAGTTTGCGTGCCTAGACAGCTGGATAGCAGAGAGAATTTCTGACTAGACAACTACACTAAACAAAAGGAATATGGAAAACTAAGCTTGATATGCAAATGAAAATGTATGATTCAAACCTTTTGCAATGAAGAAGGTTTAGTTCTTGACAAGTTTAATCCTCGTAGAAATCCCAGATTAGCATTGTACCCTAACTCTAAAATATCAGCATGTGTGGTAGCAATTACAAGTTTTGATAAGGGAAGCCAAACAATAAACCTAGTACTTAACACCCAGTCTTGTTCATGTCAGAATATCTCTGCATGAGCTCGTGTGTCAGCATTTGTCGATGAGTACCCGATATTATATGTTCATCTATGCGAGATGTTGTGATTACCAGTTGTTATATGTTTTATATATGAAATATTGTGATTCATCGTATTTCTAAAATATTGTTGTTGATGGTAAGTGTTTTCATACAATATGTAGTATATATATTTGGAAACTATACTTGTTTTACGGGGAATGGTTATACTTTTTCGAAAAGATTTTTACAAACTTTATTGTCAAGCCCACTCACCCTTATTTTTCGCCCCTTTAGGATTTATTGGCAGTGTTTGTGTGGACGATGATTTTTGGCAAACATTGATATAGGATATTACTTCTAATGGTATAATTCTTATTCTAATTTTACTGTACTTTACTTATGCTCTGACATCACGTATGAAATGAGTTTCTTCCTGCTCAAATGCGTACTCTTGCATTTAGTCACTTTTAGGTTTAAATTTATTCACATTTTCTATATCACCACACTTTTATGGCTTTATCCCCTTTCTGGTGTCGGCCAGCACAACTAGATTTGGAGTCCAAGTGTCATTCCGAGTCGGGGCGTGTCAAATACAATAAAACCAAGTCAATTAGAAAAATATTCAACACCAAACTCTCAAAACCAATTAACTGTGAGATAGGAAAATGCCATGCTTCTATTTGAACTCTGTAGAGAAAGATATCAAGGCTTCAATCACGTTATGATCCCGAAACATCATTTAATATTGTTCGTGTTAGGAATCTCCGTCGGGGATGTTTCCTGGCCGACGAGCACACAGCTCCCCTAGAGGTTGGCGCCGGTTGAGGGCTGCTGTCGGGCTTCTGCTTCGCTGTCGGGCGTTGTCGGGCAAGTCTCGTCGGGCAAGACTCTTCGGGCAAGGCTGAAAGAGAAGGACAGCGTTAACTTTGAGAGATGCCTTTGTGAGGCCTTAGGTGTAGGCCTTGAGGCTTCCCATAAATAACTAAACCAGTGCTCGAACGCATCATATTTGTTCTCGTGATTGTATGAGTTTTCCAACTATTATACTTCTGATTACCCGAATCCAAGAAGTAGAATGAACCCAAATAGGTGCCTTTGTGGGGCTTAGGTGTAGGCCTTGAGGCTTCCCATCAGAGTTCATTCTTATACTTAGACTTTTTAGATCGCTGAACGGAATGAATCCAAATGGATGCCTTTGTGGGGCCTTAGGTGTAGGCCTTGAGGATTTCCATTAGAATTCATTCCATGCTCAAACTTTCTATGGTAATCATGATATAATAGAAAGAAAACTAGAAGGTAGGTTGATTACTTGCGCCCCAAGTAAGTTCGGACTTCTCGTTTATCAAGGACTGTCGTGGATGGGTTAAGTCCACATAAGGTTCTTTTTTATGCCTTGAGGCCAATGACTTTTAACTGATCAGATTTACATGCCCGAGAGCTTAGGACTTGGATCTGGTTTTAACACTGACGATATATTCAAATCGGATTCAAGTACTGAGAAAACCTCTTAATAATCATGTTGCTAGAAATAACTTGCATATAACTGGAAGTATACAACATATTGAAAAGACAAAACCAAAGCAAAGAAGGTCGGGTAAGGTTGCTCGTCTTGCAGGTTCCTATCTTTGTAGTTTTGTCAAAGGTCTGAAAGCTTAGAAGGGTAGAGAGAGAGATTACAAAAGATGAATCGATACTACAGCAAGGTTGAACAAGGTAGCAGAGCTATTACAAAAGGTTGAAGAGAGGGTTATCCCGAAAGGGATGGAGGTTTATCCCGAAAGGGATGAAGGCTGACTACAGCTTTGTTTTGAAGGCAAATCTGGCTTTGAGCAGAGTTTGTGCTTGCATTTGTTTGTTTGATTGAGTGTCCTTAATCCTGGATTTTCTTTCCTCTTATATAGACAACTCGGCTTGGCCTTTGGTAGCAGCAGCTTTGCCCGAATGCAGTTTGAGGGTGATGACTCATCAGCTATTTTACATGTAATGCCACCATAAAGTACTTTATTGGCTGTGTAACTGATCAGTCTACACCACTTGCCCTATGGGTAGGTAAGCAAGTGGTCTTCATGAGCTGCACCAAGTCAGAAAAGGCCTGCTCCTACCTTCTGGGCTTTGACTGGGCTCCGGCAATCTTCCCTTTCGGGCCTCCCTTTGGGCCAACTCCTTTCTTGAGCCCAAAGTTTCAAGTTTTGATCCAAACAGTGCCCCCTTCAATCAATATTTAGCCTGGAATTCCAGGCGCCAATATTGATTGAAAAAGCTCTTTATAAAACCCACGAATCTCTTGCGGTTGAACTCCTCGATCCCCTGTATTCTTAACAAGAAATCCTTCTCTAAGTTTTTTACACTCGTCATCTTCCTTAGTATTCCCTTCTCAAACTCCTTCAAATGACTGCGGAATCTAGCCAAACCCAGCCCTCTTACGAATCTGGCGAAGGAATCGCCACTCTGCGTCGTCTACTCAATGGGCTTCATCGCCCTCGGGTAGGTCTGGACTCTGAGCTTTTCTTTGAGGTGCATGGGGTACAATCATTGGGTCCCGCCTGGATTTCTCGGGTCCCTTCAGTGGTGGAGAGCAACATGCCTAGAGATAACTGGTTTTCCCCAAGTCCCTATTCGGCTAGGTCGGGCATCTCTTCCTCCAAATGGTCATCATATCATCGGGGTTTTCCTCTGATGAATGATCCTGCCTGGGCTCAATGGATTGATGATTTAGAGCCTACTTTTAAGAGGAAATTGATGAATAATGGAATTTATGAGTTAATCATGCTTTCGAATACCACTATTATTCCCAAGCCCGAACTGCTTGTTTCTGCCCTCCTTTTCTGGAATTCGGGCACAAATACCTTTGACTTCCGTATGGGCCCCATGTCACCCACAATTCTTGACATGGCTCAAGTTTTCAGTTTAAGGCCCTCGGGCAGGATAATGGACGTCACTCAAGATTGGGTTCAGTCATTTGCCACTGGAAGCTCAAGTTCTTCAGCCGCCTTCCTCTCTTTGAATTATAACTCTGCAACTTTCAAGAGTTATGGGACCTCCTTCAAAGGATTCATCCCCTTTGTAAAGGAGAATTTTGGGGTGGGCTCACCTCGGGTTGATAAAGATCAGGAGCACATGTATTTCCTTTTATACTGGCTCAACAAGCACATCTTCCCCAACAAATCTAAAGGGGTGAGGGTTGAATGGATCCCCCTAGTAGAAGCTCTCCACAACTTTGACGACGTAGCTACAGGTCCATTCCTTCTTTCCCATCTTTATCATCTTCTTTTTGAAATGACTCAAGGTGAGCCATTTGAGACCAATTTGAATAGACCAATATGGATGATACAAACTTGGCTTCAATGGTACTTTCCGGAATTTTGGGTTGCTAATCTGGAGTTCCCTGAGGGTGTGGCCCCTACCCGAATCCTGGCTGAAGCTGCCCCTATAGATCATTCCACTTTCGCCTGCTTCTATTTCTTCAGAGTTTGCAGGACTCGGTCAGATTTAGAATGGGGTGCGTCGGTCCTAAGAAGATATCCTTGGTTTTCTGACCAAGTCTTTCAAGATGCCCCTGGCGAGGATGCTACCCCCTTTTGTAGGGAGAAATTTATTAATTGCATTCAATCGAGAGACCTGGCCTGGGGAGTTCGGGGCAATAAATATGACCGAGGCCTAGAAGTGTACCATCTTAACTTCTGCAGCAGGCAGTTAGGATTTAGACAGGCCATTCCTGTCCCGTTCTTCGACTCTGTCCATTGTGGCACTTCCTTCCTGTTACCAACTCCATCTGAAGTGACATTCCGAGCTGCCCGACGAAGTCTTGACGTAATGAGTCAAGCGGCCCGAAAGTCCATTATCCTCAATTTTGAGTGCACCTCGCTATTCTCTTCTTGGTGGGAAGACAAATGGACTAAGAAGTATGGAGGAGATTTGAAAGAGACCCACGATCGCCTTTTCAACCAACTTTCTCTTAAGTCATACCCTGGCTCGGGCGAACTTGAAAATTGGAAGGAAATGATTCAAGAGAAGAATCGGTCACTTCTGATAGGTACTTCTCTTTCAATTCGATTTGGCTTCCCTTCTGAAGTCCTTTTATCCTTACTTTTGCTGAATTCTGCAGCTCCAGTGGATGTTGAATCAGAAGTCATTGAATCCGAAGATGACTCGGCTGATGCTGCAATTCTTCATGGAACTACCGCAGAAGCTGGGAGACGAGAGGTTGGGGAGGGTGCAGATGTCTCAGAATCCTTTGGGGATTCAGGAGCTGAAGAAACACCTGAAGTTCTTATCAAAGCACCTAAGCGAAAGAAAGCGGCGGTGACTAAGACTTCAGATCCTGATCCAGTACCTCTGCCCAAAACCACCCGACCAATTCTTACTAGAAAAAGTAAGAGAGCAAGAACTACCGTTCCTCCTAAGTTATCAGCCCCATCCGTTCCTGAGGCCGGCAGAAAGAAGCAACAATCCTCAAGTGAGTTTCTGTTTTTCTTCAAACTGTTACCTTTCCCTTTTATCTAATTGTCTCCATCATCGGCAAACAGGGCCCCAAGCATCTAAAAGACCAATCCTTGCTTCTAAGGAGGAACCACTAAGAGCTGAAATGCTTAAAAAGGCCGAAGATCTGCAAAATACTACCCTCAGAGAACTTGAGGTATGATTTATATATTTTTCTTTAGGCCTCTTCTTGCTCTCATATAACTCTAAATCTGATTATTTGACTTAGGCCGCAAGAAAGGAAAAGCTCTCTCTGCCCGAAGCCTCTCCACAATTTGCCCGAGAGACAAGCCTACCTCCTTCTCAGGTCGACCCTTCAGAGGTGATTTTTCTTCTCTTCTAATTTTTGGATAATTTTCCAATTTCTGGACCTAATATCTGAATATTTTTAGGCTGGAGCATCCGCTTCCTTGCCTTGTCATGGCCCTCCTCTGAGGTCCATGACCTCTTCTACTGCTCTGGATGCAACTCATTCTTCTCAATTTGATCCATCCACAGGAGTTATGCTGCACTTCGTGGATGAAGATAGTAACTTGGTGAGTCGCATATTCCATATTGATCTTCTGCGCATTGCTTCCCAACTAACTTTTACTTATGTTCTCCACAGCCTTCTCCAGTATATGAGCCACCCCCTTCAATAGTGGTTCCAGATAATGAACCCATAGTCCCTGAGATCCCTGTAGCTTCAGAGGTAGCAATCTCGCGGGTATTTGCTTGCCCAACAGTTGATAAACCTCTTTCTCCTCCTCAAGACCAAACTCAGGTATGGGAGTATTCTCTCCTTGTTCTTTCTCTTAGGCTCTATTTACTGACAATTACTGCTATCTCTGGGTACCTCTAGGGCACTGGTACAGGTTCAGGTGCAGCTCATCACTCTCCTGCTGGTGGTGCTGGTGATGCTGGTGGTGAGGAACCTTCCCGCCAACCAAGAATTAGTCCTCTTCCTGGTGAACCCCCAGGGCTGAGTCAGGTATATTTCATCTCTCCAAATCTTCTTTTGCCTTAAACCATATTCAAATTGTCTTGACCTGGTCTTTTGGCTTTCTACAACAAGCTTCAAGAGAAACTTCTCCCCCCCATCTGGTCCGCAAATCAAAGCGCTCCCATCCTCACTCTTCTGGAGATACTGCGATCCCCCCTTCTGGAATTGAGCAGGTCGGGCAGGCAGAAATTGCCCCCTCAATGGGCATTCCTTCATTAGAGGAAGCTGCAGTGCAGGATTCTCCTTCTTTCACACCTCCACGCACTGCTAAGTTACCCAGACTGTTCGAAGCACTTGGACGGCTTGAGACGCGGTTGAAATCCTCAAGACAATCTTCAGTTACCCCCATTTCTTCAGAGCAAAAGCGAGTCCTTCAGGAATGGGCAAGGAAGGACTTCACCTCTTCATTCAGCCTCAGGGCTCTTTGTGATTTGGAGAAGATCATAACTGAGTCTTTCAAAACCAGTCGGCTATCCAAGTCTCAACATGATTCTTTTCTATCCTTCTATGAGAACTTGAGAGCCCTTAGGGAATAATATCAGAGAGCGGACAGACAGGTTAATCGGGCAAAATGCTTCATGGAGAAAGAATCAAGCACCTCTGCTCAAATTGATCGGATGATGGCAGAAAGCTTACAGACAAAAGAAAGGGTCAGAGTTGTCACTTCTAAAATCCAAGAGCTGGAGGAACAATTGGTTGCCCTCAAAGCAGAACAAGCAACTCTTCTAGATACCCTTGAAAATCAAATTGAGGGGGTGGAGAAGTCAAATTCGGAGTTAGAGCATGCCCGGTCTCAACTTGTGAATATCCATACTGTTTTGGCCGAACCCAGTAGGATATTTACCATTATGTAAACATATCATTCCCGAATAATCACCCTATGTGAAGATGTAAATTTTTTAGAATAGGATGATTTGTGACTCTTCTTTTATTGGAATGAACATGTAATTTGCTTCCTGCTCTGCTCTTTGGTACTGCTTGTATTGACTTTGGGCAATTCTTTGCCCCCCCTTAAGCCTCTTTCTTCTTTTGCCCTTGCTAACACCAATCTCAGGGCCTGATCTTGGTCCCTTGATCCCCTTCATGGCACTTTATTCATGCAAAGGTGCTAGGACGACCTGGGCCCTTCTCTTTCCCTGCGATGCCTGATGGTGACCCTGGCTCTTGTAAAATGAGGTTGATCATATTGATAGGAGCCTCAGGGAAAGGGTTAGTATCTACCATCATACTGGCTTGGGGCGAATCAAGCAACAACTTTCCCTTCACTATAAGATCTTGTATCCAGTCCCTAAACTGGACACAATTAACTATGGAATGGTTGAAGGTATAATGCACCTTACAATACTTTTTTCCCCTGAGTTCTTCCGGCTTGGGCATTTTCTTAGTATTATCGGGCAAGATTAATCTTGCCCGTACCAGTTCTTCATAGATCTCAGGTGTCTTGGATAGATCGAACGAATAGCTCTGGTACTTGGGTGGTTTTATGGGGACAAAACCACCATCGTTCATAACGACCTTCTGATCCTTGACAGGCTGGACTAGCCCCTTTACTGTCAATGGTTTGAAAGGTGTGGTCATCTCAGCGGCACACACGTCTATGTCCTCTTCATCACGGCCATCCTCATGCTCTGACCTGGCTTCTCCCACTTCCACCCGATGAATTGCAGCCTTATTTTTGTAGAAATGAGGAACTTTGGAAGTGTGCTTCACTTGTTGCTCTTCTTGCAACAGCCTCTCATACTTCGTGGCAGCAATCACCAATTCTTGCAGCTCATTAAACTGTGCATCATAAAATCTTTTTCTCAAAGGCAATTTCAAAGCCCTTTGAGCAATCGATATGAGCTGCGCTTGGTTGACGGGGAATTGGCATCTCATCCTTGTTCTTCTGAACCTCATCATGAAGTCCTCAGTAGATTCATGATCGTATTGCTTGACCTCAACAAGGTCGTTAATAGTCAATTCTGGCTCTATTCTGTAAAATTGTTCATGGAAGGCCATCTCCATTTGCCCCCAGTTGGTGATAGAGTTAAGGGGCAATAGAGAATACCACTGAGATGCTAACCCTGCTAATGAATTCCCAAACAACCTCAACTTGTAGTTTGGATTGTCCTCATACGCCACACAATGATTGGAGAATTTAAAAATGTGGTCTCTGGAGGACACGCTGCTATCTTCACCTGTGAATATTGGGAATGCGGGCATCTTGAAGTTGAGAGGGAATGGATTTAACTCGTCAACATATTTAGGATAAGGCTTTTGATAAGTAATCCTGAATACCGGGCGAGCTCGTGGTTGAGCATTTTGAGCCACCGCCCTTCTTAACTCAGTTAATTCCTCCATCAGCTGCTGAGTGGCGAGAAGATCATTATGACCGAGGAGAGCAGGCTCGATTTTTGGGCTACGATCATTGCCCGCACTTGCTTCCTTCCTTGGTTCGGGCTTCCTCCAACTAGTTCCTCCACCTTTATTTATCAACGGGGGTGGTCGATAAGGTGGGGGTTTATCTGCAGTACTGGAGCCTTCCTTTCCGCTAGTTTCGCCCATCGTAGCTGGCATTCTGTACCTCGTTCTTTCTTGCTCGCTTGGCTTCCTATTATTGAATGATAATACTGGGAAGCTGGGAAGCTCCTTCTCCAGAACTGGCTCCATCACCGGTTGACTCCCTTCAGGAGCTACCTTTTTCTTTCCCCTATCTTTTTCTTCTTCTAACAGTAGGAATAAAGGAATGATTGGCTCATTCCTCATAACTACTTGGCTCATCCCGCTCCCCTGAGCCCCTTTTGGAGTAGAAAATTCCAAATCCAGTCTTCTCTGGAGATTCCCCGTTAGTGTACAGAGCCTGCTTACTTCTCCCTTGGTTTCCAAGGAGATTCTTTCCATGCTCTTTAGCACTTGGATCATCGTAGCCTGTAGCTCTTCATTAGTTCCCTTTCCTTTCGATCTCTCAGATGCAGTTGGGCTCTCTAGGACCACTTGTCCTGATGGGGAGGAAGGGTTTTCTGATTGATCTGCCATTTGTGAAGACTTTCCTTCGAATTGTTTTTGCCAAGTTTCCTGGCTTTTCTTTTTGGACATGCAAGATCAAGAAGTTTTTCGAATCCCACCGGGCGTGCCAAAACTATGTTCGTGTCAGGAATATCTGTCGGGGATGTTTCCTGGCCAACGAGCACACAGCTCCCCTGGAGGTTGGCGCCGGTTGAGGGCTGCTGTCGGGCTTCTGCTTCGCTGTCGGGCGTTGTCGGGCAAGTCTCGTCGGGCAAGACTCTTCGGGCAAGGCTGAAAGAGAAGGACAGCGTTAACTTTGAGAGGTGCCTTTGTGGGGCCTTAGGTGTAGGCCTTGAGGCTCACAATCAAGGTTAACATTTAGGTGCTCAGGCGTGCCACTGCCATCTTTAGCATGGCAGATGTAACATGGTAGTCGTACTTTAGTTGTATATATGTATGTATTCAAGAAACCGTGTTAGTTTATAACAGGTGCCTTTGTGGGGCCTTAGGTGTAGGCCTTGAAGCTTCCCATAAATAACTAAACCAGTGCTCGAACGCATCATATTTGTTCTCGTGATTGTAGGAGTTTTCTAACTATTATACTTCTGATTACCCGAATCCAAGAAGTAGAATGAACCCAAATAGGTGCCTTTGTGGGGCCTTAGGTGTAGGCCTTGAGGCTTCCCATCAAAGTTCATTCTTATACTTAGACTCTTTAGATCGCTGAACGGAATGAATCCAAATAGATGCCTTTGTGGGGCCTTAGGTGTAGGCCTTGAGGCTTTCCATTAGAATTCATTCCATGCTCAAACTTTCTATGGTAATCATGATATAATAGAAAGAAAACTAGAAGGTAGGTTGATTACTTGCGCCCCAAGTAACTTCAGACTTCTCGTTTATCAAGGACTGTCGTGGATGGGTTAAGTCCACATAAGGTTCTTTTTTATGTCTTGAGGCCAAGGACTTTTAACTGATCAGATTTACATGCCCGAGGGCTTAGGACTTGGATCTGGTTTGAACACTGACGATATATTCAAATCGGATTCAAGTACTGAGAAAGCCTCTTAATAATCATGTTGCTAGAAATAACTTGCATATAACTGGAAGTATACAACATATTGAAAAGACAAAACCAAAGCAAAGAAGGTCGGGCAAGGTTAAACCTTATCGGGTAAGGTTGCTCGTCTTGCAGGTTCCTATCTTTGTAGTTTTGTCAAAGGTCTGAAAGCTTAGAGGGGTAGAGAGAGAGATTACAAAAGATGAATCGATACTACAGCAAGGTTGAACAAGGTAGCAGAGCTATTACAAAAGGTTGAAGAGAGGGTTATCCCGAAAGGGATGGAGGTTTATCCCGAAAGGGATGAAGGCTGACTACAGCTTTGTTTTGAAGGCAAATCTGGCTTTGAGCAGAGTTTGTGCTTGCATTTGTTTGTTTGATTGAGTGTCCTTAATCCTGGATTTTCTTTCCTCTTATATAGACAACTCGGCTTGGCCTTTGGTAGCAGCAGCTTTGCCCGAATGCGGTTTGAGGGTGATGACTCATCAGCTATTTTACATGTAATGCCACCATAAAGTACTTTATTGGCTGTGTAACTGATCAGTCTACACCACTTGGCCTATGAGTAGGTAAGCAAGTGGTCTTCATGAGCTGCACCAAGTCAGAAAAGGCCTGCTCCTGCCTTCTGGGCTTTGACTGGGCTCCGGCAATCTTCCCTTTCGGGCCTCCCTTTGGGCCAACTCCTTTCTTGAGCCCAAAGTTTCAAGTTTTGATCCAAACAAATATATCTTAAAAAACTCAACTAGCGCGCCTTAAGTACTATGGTGAAAATAGCAAATCAATCTCAGAAGACCAAACTCGCCTATTGAGAGACTTATAAAACTCGCCCAAGCCGAGACTACCAAACTTCATATAACAACTTTACTTGGCCAGGTCGGTATGAACTCCCATTATAATTGAGAGGATTGACATCGCTCCCCAAATCATATCCAAACTTAGTTATGCTATGCAGGGTCAAATTGAGGAGTCCAGCATATCATACGGCCTGGACATAAATTACTCATGACTGAAGAGCCTCAAGTGCTTGTGGGATCTGAATTGGAAAAGTTGTTGGTTCGTTGAGAAGATAAGGAATCATGACTAAACAATATCAAAGGGATGAAGATCTCATTATTGTAGTGCAAAATGTTAGAATATTTTAATATTCTAGTGTGGCCCACATGCCATGATACATGTTATGTGGTATATTCGGTTTAATGAATACTGTTTTGCAAAGCAATTCTATTGGTCAAATTATGAGCATTGGTTTCCTCTTTTATTACCATGATGGATGGCATTTGATGACGTTCTTTTAAAGAGGAACATTAAGCCGATGTCAAGGCATCAATTGTGTTGACATTTGTTATTTTGAATGAATGTATGTTTTTGTCTACAAGAATTTCATTTTACGAATTAAGTATGGATTCAATTTCATATTCCCATTTCATAAATGCATTGATTCTACTTATTGGTTTTATATCCTGAATGATGCAGTTAAAATGAATGGATTGAAATAAAGTCTGACATTTCGTTGATTTGCGTAACGATATTGAGTTGTATGAAAGTATCGTCATGACACATAGCTCTCATGACAATATGCAATGATATAAAATTCAGGCTACTGATCAAATATTTCACTTGTAAGGAAATGATTCACTGTAAGGAGCATTCTCACATGTTTATAAGAATAACTCAATTAGAATCACACTGACATAAGTATCTCATTATGTTTTATAGATTCATAGAATTGATGTGAAAAATGTTATATTGGATGAATGGTTAACAGAGAACTCCTCACAAATTAATTTGAGAGCTTCTCATTACTGAAAAAGAAACACATAATTTTGTAATTTAAAGTATCATAGTGTGCAAAGTTTAATGGTATTGTAATCTACTTTGGTCTAATATTTGTATATATATCTCTAGTTTAATGGGAGTAAATTTATATTTATATTTATCATATAGATATTTTTCTTGCTAATATTGGTCTTGGTTTATTGCTTAAAACCATTAAATCTTCTCTAAGATCTATGAAACAAAGATATGAATGAGCCATTTTATGTGATAGGAATTTAAATATTTCGAAGGGATCACATGGATTTTTAGGCTATTCTCTTTAAGCATATATCGAAAGAGTTATGGAGAGATATGAAATAATCTTATCCAATTTAGTAAGGGACAAGTTTAGGCTTATTTGATTTCCATAAAGAATTGGAGCATCAAATTACGAAGAGAATTCATTATCGTTGTAGGAAATGTGGCTTGCTTTGAGGCCACAATTCTTGCTATTTAGTGCGATTTTTTCTTAAAGACTTGGTAATTATGTTTTATTACTAAGCCGCCGAGAATTCATGGTAATGTTGCAATTGTCACTTTCTCTAATAATGACAAGTATTGTAAGAATTCTAAACATAACAAAAAGAAAAGTATCCTGTATAAAGTAGATTCAGAAACAATGAGTGTCTGTGATGACAAAAGTTCTTCCCCCAACCCCATTAAGAATTAGATTATGGTTGTGGAAATAAATGACATATGTTGAAAGAATTGTGGTCATGATTGGTACTAATGATTTGGTGTGTTGGATGATGTTTAATTCTTTAAGTTGACACTCTAAGCTCAATAATTGGTGATATTTATGATATTTCCTGTTTTCCAATATATTTATACATGTATGAGATTGGATGTATATAACAGGAATAGTATACATGGAACGGTTATGTTGCATATAGATTTAAAACCACCATGACTCACATTAGTGAATTACTTAAAATTGGTATTTATATTAACCATTTGATAGTAAGGATGTTTTCAAATATAATGTGCACCTATTGTTTATTTATTAAACCAAAAGACATATGTGTCATATGGGCCAAGTGAGAGAATGTAAGAATATTTTAATATTCTAATGTGGCCCACATGTCATGGTACATGTGTGATATAAAGCAATTCTATTGGTCAAATTGTATGAGAATTGGTTTCCTATTTTATTACTGTGATGGGAGGTAATAGACGATGGGCTTCATTAGAAAATTGTACTCCTCTCTGCCTATAAGAGTGCACATATCCATCTAATGTATACACTAATGAAGAACACATATTAGGGTTTTACCATGCAAGCAAGGGCTAGAGAGAACCTAATTTCATCCACACTGACGACTTGTGTACGGATTGCTCAAGATAAAGATTGTAGATGGCATTTGACGGCTAATTATTGAGGTATGTAATTTATGTATAAAGCATTAATAATCATTTGTGAAAATCATGGAGTTCAAGATCTTGGCTCATGAATTGGGTCTTATGGATTTACCCAATTTTAATTTTACATGCAAAAAGCATTAAAATATAAAAATAAAGCCAACTTGGCCAAGCGATGAGTTGTATTATTAGCTGAGCGACGAACTTGAAGAATCATGGAGCCTTGATCCTTCTTTGTAATGACCAACAATCACTCTCCAGTATCACTTGGCTGAAGTGCGCTCCAAAGCTTGATAGATTGCCTCACGAGCAGCCTGAATTTGGCTTTTTTTTTAGATGTTATAAAATTTAAAGACTTGAAAGAAATATTAACTTTTCAAAATATTCGTCCATATAGATCCTAACCCATATATATAGTGATGTAAAAGAATTATAATTAATAGAAAACATTCTGCTACCTGCGGAAACAACATTTTGGCTATAAATAACGTTTGCCATATTTTTATTATTATAAAAAGTAAGTTTGCAAACTATTGATTTGTCTAGATGCATGCAAGAAGATCAACATTCAACAACAGTTCTAAGAAGATGAATGGAGGGTTTAAGTTGCAAGATCCATTCTTAATATACAACAAATCCTTATTCCAAGTTTCCAATATCAAAAGCTTCAGATTATTTTCTATTACATGATATATGCTGCAGGATTATCACTCTGGCCTATATATGCCTGGCCGTCACTTGAGCAATGACTCCATAATTTTTTCCCAGTCCTGTCAGCAATAACCAATAAAAAATAAATAAAAAAAAGAATGTTAAAATCGTAAAGGAGTCTATCAAAGTAATTAGAGTGAACACTTCTGGACTCTCGCTCATTTTGAAATGGATTAAGGATCTACAATGTTTCAATAACATGTAGCATGTAAGCAACGCTCACGAATAAAAATCCGCCACACGAACATTAAAATAAAATTTAATATATTTTTTCTACATATTAACAACTATTTCGTCACATTGGATCCCTCCGTTTTTGCTGATCAAGGTTTTCTCTTTTTAATTTCTTTGGTTATGTAGGAAAGGGTCGAACTCTTAACCTGCCCAATTTTCGATTATTTCTCACCACTTGGCTAATTCCAAATTCCCAAGGACTTACGTAGGTATATATCTCTCTACACGTTCGAGAGGAGCTTAAACCAACAAATACGAAAACTAGTGCTTGATGACATGAATATTTAAGAATTAAATTTACCTTGCATAATGAACATACCTCATCAGGAGATAGATCCACGAAATTCAGCCCATCGCCATCGAACTCAAGGTCCATCATATCACCTTGGTTTTCCTGCTACACCATTACATTGCCACTATGTTATTAAAATGAAATATATCATGAGTTGAAATTAAAGTTGATTATGCCAAAAGGAAAACCAAAGTACAGAAAATAAAATAAATCAAGGCTGCGCCAGGCGTTTAATATATAAAGGTGATCATTTTACATGCCTGGCCAAGGGATATTTCTTTGTTAAGAGGAGAATTTTCTTGGACCAAACTTGCATTGAGATCAGAATTCAAGACTTGTTTTCCCTAAACAAAAAGAAGATGATGCTCAATATTATATATAAATTAAGTCAAAAATAAAATTTAATTATGTTTTTCTTAGTACCTTGAAAAACATCAAGCATACCTTATCACAAGTCGCAGGTTCCGAATTAAGTTCATCCAAAGTTATACTATCAAAGTCATCACCATTGTCTTGTTCAGAATTCATGACTTCTTTTCCTTTTCCCTGCACAAAAAAAAAAAAAGAATAGGATAATTGTGAATGACTGCGTGAACAATTATTAATGGAGAAATGATGTTGCACATCTCTATTTATTTATGTTTCTTAATTAATTATCTTTTAATTTTATGCAATCCAAATAAAAGAAAAAAACACAAACGGGGATAAAAGAAGTATACGAAAATTATTTCCCTTATTGATGTGCAGTATTATATATCTAGTCAAAAGGGAAATCTTATATCTTTCTCACTACCATGACAAATATTTATACGAGCATACCTTATCATCAGTAACAGATTCCAGTTGAAGTTCATTCCAAAAGATATCACTAATATCAAAGTCATCATGACCAGTAGTGCTGTCTTTCAAATGTATCTCAGTAGAGCTAGAACAGTCCACTACTCCTGTCACATGGCTACTGCTGTTATTGGAAGCATTCACAAGATCAGTACCACCATATTGCTGCTGCTGCTGCTGTAGAGGATCTTCCAGTGCTGAAGCATTAACATTTTCTTGTCCAATATTATTGCCTTCAGCAAACATTGGTGACAACTGACTGCTGCTAGCACCAGAGGCATAATTTTTGACACCATTTGAAGTATCCCAGCTTGAACTAAACAGAATCTGACTTGGAATATTGGTACCAATTTTAACTCCATTTGCATTATTGCTCCCAAAGTTATACGCAACATCTGTCGATGTGTTAGTAATGGACCAGTTTCTTTGAGCACTGTTTGATTGAAATATTCCACAGTAATTGGCTGGTTGGAAACGATTTGGTGTGTTCATCATCAAAGGCTGCTTTCCAGAGTGAGTTTGAGCATTCAGTACGTATGGATTTTGTCTGGTGTTGTATGATCCTGATCGAGGTAGGCATCTGCTGCTAGAAGCTTCATGATCATTAGCACCACGTGGCAGCCGGTTGAGAAGCCATGCAGTATTCTGATTAACTAAGAGCTCGAAATTTTCATGGAATGATCTTCGTTGCTGCAGTGTGGATGCTTGTCTTTCTACTAGAATGTTTTGATACAATAGTGCACGTCTTGTTTGTTGGGCTCTTTCCACAGACAATTTGCTGACTGAAATTTTTGCTGCAACTTTCCTTAAGAACATTCGATATTTCTGAGAAAACAACGAAAGATTAATCATCATTGTTCATTTGAATTGAATTAATCATCAGTTATTTCAGCACACCCCCTTCTCTTTAAGCATATTTATGGCATTTTGATTAAATAAATCAAGAGTAAATTGTAGCTATTATCCCTTAACTTTAACTCAATTGGAGCAATGGTCCCTCAACTAAAAATCCATTACCATTGGTCCCTCAACTCATCAAAACGTGCAGCTATAGTCCCTCAACCAAAAATCCATTACCATTGGTCCCTCAACTTTAATTCAACTTGAGAAATGGTACCTTAACTTTAACCCAATTATAGCAATCGTCCTTCCAACATAACTCGTTTTGACAAAAATTTTGATGTTGACGAAAATGACCATAATTACACACTTTGATGAGTTGAATGACCCTAATTATATAAATGGTTATTCCAACATAACTTATTTTGACAAAATTTTGACGAAATTGATGAAAATTACTATAGCTACACATTTTGACAAGTTGAGAGACCAATGGTAATGAATTTTTAGTTGAGGGACCATTGCTCAAATTTGATTAAAGTTGAGGGACCATTGCTACAATTTACTCATAAGTCAAAGCAGAATAATTAAGGACAAAAACAAACAAGGGTGTGTAGAAGGAGAAGGGTGGGTGGAAAGGATTTATCATGCCCTACAATCAGGATTAAGCACCATTCAGTAGGAAGAACCACAAAGTTCTAATGTATACATATTCCTGTCGCATCAAATCATTTAATTGAAGGTTTTCAAGAATTCAAATCTCATGGACAGCAATTGTTGAAAAAAGAATCGAAAGATATTAACTTTCATAGCATTTGCCTTTTCTCTTTCGATTTCAATGAAACGTGAGGGTAATCATGCAAGAACTTTTACTAGTTATCACACGCATAGGTTAATTAGCTAAGTGTTGCAATTTGAAACACATTTATTGACATCTCTAAAACAAGTGGGTCTCACATACATAAGTTGAGAGTGTTGGCATCTAAAACAAGGTGATGAGTAAATGTGACCCAAATAGCATTACTGAACTTTCCACAGCTACAGACTTAAAGACAAACCTGCAAATGACTTGCAACGTTTTCTCTGGTTAACCCTTCAACATTCATGACCTCAAGGATTCTTTTTGGAACAGCCTCTGAAAAAATTGTAAATCAATAAAACCATAATCACTAGAAGTTAGTTATTAGTAGGTAATTAAGCCAAATCAAACTACAGCACTAAAAGGAATAGCAATAGTTAAATATACTAGTACGAAAAACTATGACCAAATCAAACTAACTTTAACTTACTGTCTAGGCCTATATAATTAATAGCCTCCAAGAAGCGATCCTGAAGTTCAGAAGTCCACTCGACCTTGTGCTTTTTTGTAGAAATATAAGTACTTTTCCCTTCCTCTGATGATCTTTTTCTCTTAGAATTGTTACTCCCATCTGTGGATGATGACGATTTCCCATCAACACTTGCTCTACGGTTAGTAATATTATTGTTTGAATCCAATCTTGTTGTTTCATTGGCTCCCAAAACCAATCCCCATAGGTTTTTCACATCACTAAAGCAAACTGGTTTCACTGTATAATGTACCGCACCATTCTCTAGAGCCGCTAGTATGGTACTCTCGCTGTTATCAGCTGAAGCCACTGCATCCAAGTTGAAACCAGTCAGAATTACAATCGTTACGTAATACTCATATACAAACATACTTACATACATAACAAAGGCTAGAAATACAATCGTTGTGTAATAATCATTTACAAACATAAGTACATACATAACAAAAACAAAAAGGTAACTGGATGCCTAGAGATATCCTTAATCTCAAATTTCACTTCAATATACCCAAATCCCCTATCTTCAAAACCCTAACCACTAATCTAAAAAGCCACTCTCACTTTAAGACAAAAAGTATATATATACAAAAGAGAGAAAATGGCACAAAAGGTGTGACTAATTAGGAATTTGGATATATAACATATGCACACAAAATATAAGGAACATGACTAATTACAGTTTCCTCACCAATTAACGGCAGCTTAAATTCATCTCTCACTCTTCTTATAACTTGAAGTCCACTAAAAATGTCAGGCAGGTAAAGGTCTGTGATAACAAGATGGAATTTGTGTTCCGCAAGCAGAAGTGCAGATAAGGCTTGGATTGGATTCATGAATGTCACAACTGAAACATAGCACAAAATAATAATGATTTTTTCACAATTTAGAAACAAAGTAGCATTATTCAACTAGGTTTTCGTTAATGTTTCAAAAGATACGCATGCATTGGATAATTAATGAGGTTCCAAAATGAGCGCGTATGCTATGCGAAGAGAAAATTAGGCGAAGGTCAGACATCGTTGACAGTCATGCAGTAGTAGGTACTCGTGGATAGTAGAATTATTTCACTAAGAACATAAACACTTACCTCTGTATATATACTGTGATGGATCGATAAACCTTTATACATATGACGCCAAAAATTAAATATGTATGAAAAACCTAGTCAACAGAAATCCAAATAAGCAGTATATATTGAAATTTGGTGGTATTGTTTTAAACATTAGCGATTTATGATAGTTAAACCTGATTTGATAAACTATTTGTAAAAGATCTCCAAATATGCAAGTGTGGTTTTTCAGGATAGAACAATAACCGGAAGAGAGAGAGAGAGAGAGAGAGAGAGAGGAGCTAAACAATCTAATTCCTGCCTTCTAAGTTTGATGAAAAAATAAAAGAATTAGAAAAAGAAAAGCAAAAACTGAAAGAAATGAAAGGGTTAAAAAAAGCAAAATCTGTAACTGGAAAAACACTAAAAGCTAATAACTCTAATGAAAAGCAGATTCTTTAAACTCTACTAGAAATCTATAAATCAATTTTTTACCTGAAATGAAAGAATTGGGTAGATTAACATGACTAAAATTGAAGGGCTGCATGCAAAACTTTACGTATATTTCGGGGATAAAATTACTTTCCCCTTTTTATTTCCTCTTCATTTCTCTTGTAAGAAGTGAAAAATCAAATGGAATGATGTTTCCTAAGTCTGGTACCTTCATGTTTCAAAAGTTTAAGCAAGCCTGAAATAAAGGTAAGAAAATCAGCATCAACGTCCAGAACGAGAATACGAAGTCTGATGGGAATGTTACTTGTGGGCATGATATCAGATTGGGGGCCCTTCAAATTCTTATCTCGACACATACTTGACGAACCTCTCTTAGGCCTTCGCATATGAACCGGAGAGGAAAGTTCAAACAAGGTTACAAGCTGGTAGAACAGTAGAGAGAGAGAGAGAGAGAGAGAGAGAGAGAGAGTGAGCTAGAGTGAGATGAGAAAGAGGGGGAGAGAGCATCCCTATTAGTTTGATTCATTCTTAAACTCCAGGTTAAACAGCATATATATAATGGATAAAAAGCAGGTGTATCGTGAGCCATCACAAATTGCTATGCCACATGCTATTTGTTGAGTAATTAATGTGCGTATCTGGGGTTAAATTTACAATTAATGCAGTTTACCAAAAAGAAAAAATCCTGCCAAAAGTTTCCAAAACAAGAAAATTATGCAACCTTTCTGTGGGCAATGCAGCATAATGTTTTTCTTCAGATCAACTTTTATTTTTCTAGAAGGGGGTTTATAGTTTAATCGGTTAAGAGCCTTCAAACTTTCACTCGAAGTCTCAAGTTTGACTCACCTCCCTCTATATCAACGGTATATGAACAATAAATAACTTATTCTTTTACTGCTACTTCTAAGTTCATCCCGAACACAATATTAGCTCAAAAATACTTATGAACAATCATGGTATGGGTGAGGTCTTGACAACTTATTTTAGTAAATTAAACTTTTAAGATGAATACTGAATAATGTATATGTGCGAGTGCACGTGTGTGTGTATATATATATCAGAACATGTCACATTTAATTATTAAGATCTTAATATACTAGTTGAATATATTGAAGGATGTTTCACTTTTTGAATCATACTACACGATACTAAGAAATACAGTGCAGTTTTAACTCACTTTCACTTGTAACCCTCTAAAGGAAAATTTCACCCTTTTATTTAATTATTTCAAAATATACACAAGCTTTATAATTGGAAAAAAATAACAAATTGTATATTGAAAATTGGGAAAATTTGAAATAGGTCCAATTTTATAGGCCTACTTTTGAAATAGGTCCAATTTTTAGTAACTTTTGACTTATTTTAAGTCCAATTTTTAGCTACTTTGGATCCATATCAAAAGACCCCTTGAAAATTCTACCCTTTTAATTCATTATTTTGTCCTGCATCTTCTTCTCTCTCATATGTTTCCTTCTTCTTCGTCTATCTCATATATATGTTTCCTTCTTCTTCTTCTTCTTCTTCTTCTACAATTGGATTTGAAGTAGTCTCGAAGAGAGAGTTTTATTACAATGTCCTTAAACGTCGAATTAATATTCTCAAAATAATTATCCCCAACGAGTCATAACAATGCTTAATCAAGCTTTACAGAGTTGCATAAATTATGGGAAAGGTTGAAGAACTTCATAAATGCAAAAGAGTCGAATAGAGAGAGGAGAGAGAAAGAGGGAAAAATATAGCTTTGAACATATTCACATTAATGAGAAATGAGAGGCTACATCAGTACATATAGTGTTTGAGATTCTAACTAACTAGCTTACAATACAAGGCAGCCAGCTACCTAACTCATAACAACCTAATCTTATTACAATCTAATAACATTGTGACACATGGACCAATACACTAAAGCCACATCAGCATTCTGTTATTACTCCCCCTCAATATCAGCTGGGATATCCAAGCCTAAGATTGTTGCAATGTCTGATGAAAACTAGGCTGTGTAATCCTTCAATCAAAATGTTTGCAACTTGTGACTCAGTTGAAACATAATGAAATGTAATGTCTCTTTTCTGCACTCTCTCTATGACAAAGTGATAATCAGTGTCTAGGTGATTTATTCGAGAATGAAATACTGGATTTGAACTGAGTGCCAAGGTAGAGATGTTGTCACCATGCATAGCAGGTGGAGAAAGTACAAACTCATTCAAATCTTTGAGCACATATCTTATCCAGCAAACATCAGCAGTGCAATGTGCTAGTGCTTTGTATTCATCTTCAGTTGAACTTCAGGAGATAGAAGCTTGCTTTTTTTATTGCCATGATATAGGATTTCCACCCAAATACACAACATAACCTGTTATTGACCTTCTTGTATTTATGTGTGTAGCCCAATCAGCATTAGAGAAAGCTGATATATGAAGATCAATTAAAGGAGTGTAAGTAAGACCACATTCCAAGGTTCCTTGTAGATATCTCATAATTCTTTTCATGAGGAAGAAGTGCATATCAGTAGGCCTAGTCATGTATTGACAAACAACATTGAAAGAGTGTGCAATGTTAGGCCTAGAGAATGTCAAGTATTGTAATGCCCTAACCAAACTTTTATAAATGGTAGGATCAAACATAGGCTTGCCTTCAGAGACAAGTAACTAAGTGTGTGGTTTGGATGGAGTTGGTACAAGTCTACAATTTTCTATTCTTGCCTTTTTTTAGTAATTCTCTGCATATTTTGTTTGATTGACAAAGAGACTTCCATTTTCCTTATATTGAATATGAAGTCCAAGAAAGTATGTCAGCTTCCCCATATCCTTCAAATCAAATAACTCTCCAAGTTGAGTGATATGAACTTTGTACTTGTTAGAACCTGTCAATATGATATCATCTACATAAAATGGGTAGAATGATAACAAACTACAACCTAGCTAGGTCTTCAATATGTTTGTTCTTAGGGTATGCATCATGATATAAGGGGGTTATTTGCTATCATCTGCAAGCTAAAAGATTAATTCTATCCAAACATGTGCTTCATGATGAAACTCAATTTCCAGCAGAGGTCAATAGAGTTTAAATCTCTGAGAATATAAACACAATAGTTCCTAGTTCTTCATCTCCAGTGATTGTGAATGTTTTAACTTTTGAAACTAACAATAATACATCTCAGGCACTGAATCATGCTACAACTTTATCAACTCAAGCACATGAACGTGATACTAGGTATACTTTAGGATCTGCATCAACATATGGTGGACTTCGAAATGGTTCTAATCACACTTAATCATCAAATGTTGCAGAGTCATCTCAGGAATCTCAAACACACAGTTCACAGGTCTTTCCTCAAACACAAGATCAATTTCTCCCATTGTTGCCTATTCTTGATCCTGCACAGCTTCAGGTAATATTACCTATCTCAGATACACATGAATCCATCTCTGAATATAATCATATATCTAGTTTTGGCAAAACACACAATATGACAACTAGATTGCAATCTGGTGCAATTATGAGGAAAACTATGTTGCTTATTTGTCTGTGTTACCTAAGCTAAAAACACTACAAATGGATGATGAAGATACATGCTATGTTGGATATTCTTTTTTAACAGAAATCAATGATACTGATGAACCAAAAACATTCAAAGCTGCTTCATCAAATCCTCATTGGCAGTAAGCAATGCAGGATGAATATGATGCACTAAACGCTCAAGGTACATGGATATTGGTTCCAACTCCAGCTAATAGGTCTATTGTCGAGAGTAAATGGATTTATAAAATAAAGAAGAATCCAAATGGCAGCATTGCAAGATACAAAACAAGATTGGTTCCACAAGGGTATACACAGGAATAAGTGATTGATTATGCTGAAACCTTCAGTCTAGTTGTGAGACACGCTACTATAAGGTTGATTCTTGCTCTTGCTACTTATCATAAATGGGAACTCAAACAACTTGACATTAAAAATGCCTTCTTGCATGGAGATCTTCAAGAAGACATATATATGAAGTAACCACAAGGCTTTATAAATCCAAAATGTCCTCAACATGTGTGTAAGTTGGTTAAATCTTATATGCACTCAAACAAGCACCTAGGGCTTGGAATTCAAAGTTCACAAGTGTGTTACCATTTCTGGGATTCAGTGTATCACAATTTGATACAAGTTTATTTGTCAAGAATGATGGAGAAGATATAGTCATTCAACTGTTGTATGTAGATGATATCATCTTGACAAGTTCTAACAAGTCCAAAGTTCAATTGATTATCACTCAACTTGGAGAGTTATTTGATTTGAAAGATATGGAGCAGCTGACATACTTTTTTGAACTTCATATATATTTAAAATAAGGCAGATCGAAGTCTCTTTGTCAATCAAACAAAATATGCCAGAGAATTACTTATAAGGTAGGATGGAAAATTGTAAACCTGCTCCAACTCCATCCAAACCACACACTTAATTACTTGTCTTTGAAGGTAAGCCTATGTCTGATCCTACCATTTATAAAAGTTTGGTTAAGGCATTACAATACTTGACATTCTCTAAGCCTGACATTGCACACTCTATCAATGTTGTTTGTCAATACATGACTAGGCCTACTGATATGTACTTTTTCTTTGTGAAAAGAAGTCTGATATATCTACAAGGAGACTTGGAATGTGGTCTTACGTACACTTCTTCAACTGATCTTCATATATCAGCTTTCTCTGATGCTGATTGGGCTACATAAATAAATACAAAAAGGTCAATAATAGGTTATGTTGTGTATTTGGGTGGAAATCCTATATCATGGCAATCAAAGAAGCAAGCCTCTGTCTCCAGTTCAATTGAAACTAAATACAAATCACTAACACATTGCAATGCTGATGTTTGCTAGATAAGATCTCTGCTTAAAGATTTGAATGAGTTTGTAACTTCTCCACCTGTTATGCATTGTGACAACATCTCTACCTTGGCACTCAATTCAAATCCAATATTTCATTCTCGAATAAAATACCTAGACACTGATTATCACTTTGTCAGAAAGAGAGTGTAGAAAAGAGACATTATAGTTCATTATGTTTCAACTGAGTCACAAGTTGCAGACATTTTGACTAAAGGATTACAGTTCATTATGTTTCAACTGAGTCACAAGTTGCAGACATTTTGACTAAAGGGTTACACAACCTAGTTTTCATCAGACATTGCAGCAATATTAGGCTTGGATATCCCAACTGAGATTAAAGGGGAGTAATAACAGAATGGTGATATGTCTTTAGTCTATTGGTTCATGTGTCATTGTGTAATTGGATTGTAATAAGATTAGGTTGTTATGAGTTAGTTAGCTGGCTGCCTTGTATTGTAAGCTAGTTAGTTTGAATCTCAAACACTATATGTACTGATATAGCCTCTCATTTCTCATTAATGTGAATATGTTCAAAGCTATATTTTCCCCTCTTTCTCTCTCTTCTCTCTCTTCGACTCTTTACATTTCTGAAGTTCTTCAACCTTTCTTATAATTTCTATAACTCTGTAAAGCTTGATACATAGTTGTAGAAATTATGAGAAAGGTTGAAGAACTTAAAAAATGTAAAGAGTCGAAGAGAGAGAGAGAGAGAGAGAGAGAGAGAGAAAGGGAAAAGTATAGCTTTGAACAGATTCACATTAATGAGAAATGAGAGGCTACATCAATACATATAGTGTTTGAGATTCTAACTAACTAGTTTACAATACAAGGCAACCAGCTGACTAACTTATAACAACCTACTCTTATTACAATCCAATTACATTGTGACACATGGACCAATAGACTAAGGCCATATCAGCATTTTATTATTAACAAGGTCATGCAGCTGCCCCTTGAAAGTTTGTGTTAAATAACTAGTATTCTTAGGCCCTTGGTAAATGACTTCGGTTTTGCCGTACCAAAGTCAAATGTCGACTCATTCTTGTGTAATAAGCCATACTTCAACATTATTGTGATATATACCATAAAAAAGGCTGGGATTGTGAAGGGCAATGTTGAGAGCAAGGTCGTAAAGTAGGGTGGTATCGTTAGTGCTGAAATCTAATTGTGTAAGCAATGCATAAGGTATGTCAGACTTACTGTAGAGGGGGGAAATGAACAGGCATGATCCGGTTGAGAAAACCGACGACAGTGGCAAAGATAATGATGATGAAGTTATTAACGACATGCCATGTAACACACCATGGTTAAGAACAATGAGCTAGCTAGGGATATAAGATATAAATTGCGGGTACTCTGGATTAGGTGTCAGGGTTTAGGGTTTAGGTTTGTACGCAAAACATGAGAAGTTTGCTTCCTTTTTTCCCTCTTCTAGCTTCGACAGGGTCTGATTTTTTTCTTTTTTTCACAAATCAGGGATGTTCCAGATTAAAATTAATAATAGGATGATTTGGCGCAAAAGATAACCCTATAGAGGAAACTAAATCTTTAATTGTTGGGACATGCTAGCTTCTTCTCCTCTAATGGTTGTTTTCATGCGTGCTTGCTACCTGAATAGAGGTTTGATTCCTCTTTCTACTTATAAAAAATCCTCCGCGTGACTAGGTTTTAAAAGGTTCTTCCTATTATCTCTTTGCATTTGACTTGGGTTTTGGGTGATGGTTCTCAAATTTCTTATCTTGAAATCCCTAATACTCTTGCTCATACGGTCAAAACCCCAGTGAGAGATTTTGTATTCGGTTCTCATTGGGAGTTGCCAGCTGGTTTCATTACTATTTTTCCTGAGGTGGCTACTTTAATTATAGCTACTCATCTCCTGTTACAGGCATCTATGGACTCTTTATGTAAAGAAGCTAAAATTGAGTCATCAAAGTGTTGATAACAATTGCTTATAGTTTGTTATACTGTTTTGTAAATGGTTAGTTTGGTTAAGGGTATAAGTGTAATATGTTAGAATAACCAAAACTATATATAACAAACTCTGCTGTAATTATTCATTACATTGAATGAAAGTACAGCCTTCAGTTTCTAAATGGTATCACGCCCTTTTTGCCTCACGGCTTCTTCTCTCTTGATCCTCTCGATCTTTTTCACTTCTGCTCCCAATTTCTGATCTTTCTTCTTAATTTCTACTGTGATTCTTCTCTGTTCTTCTTCGATTGCAACTTCTGTGTAGTTGCCTGGTTTATTTCTCTGCATTTCGTCATGGCGTCACCGTCTGATTTGTCTTCTCCCATTGAGTCGGTGTAAGCTTCAAACCCTAATTTCTCCAATTCTGCGATGTCTTCGAATTCGTATGCTTCTTTTACGATCCAAAACGTATGCAGTATGGTACCAATCAAACTCAAATGATCAAATTATCGCCCATGGCGTGCTTTATTTGCCCCAATTCTGCGCAGGTATAAGGTTCTTGGTATCATTGATGGTACTGAAGTCTGTCCATCGCCTTTTCTTCTTGATCGCTCTCTCAATCATTCTTTTGAGATTTGGTATGAGAAAGATCAGAATCTTCTCATTTGGTTGAATTCTACTCTGTTTGAAGAAGTGATTCCTTTCACAGTCGGTGTCTCATCGTCTCGGGACTTATGGCTTAAGCTTGAGTAGCGCTTTGGATGAGTCTCTGATGCTCACATTCATCAGTTACGCTCTCGTCTCCATTCAATTCAGAAAGGTTCACAGTCAATTTCTGATTATCTTCACAGATCAAGGAAATTTCTGATGCTTTAATGGCGGCTGGTGCTCCTGTCACAGACTATGACCTAATTGTGGCTACACTGGTTGGCTTACCTGATGAGTTCGAATCCTTTACTGACTCACTTCTTTGTCGCATCTCCACCACAACTCTGGATGAATTACATGGCTTACTACTCACCAAAGAATTGTTAATGTCTCAAAGGAAGAAAGTTGTCTCATCGAGCACCACAGAGCTTTTTCATGCATTTGCTGCTCAATCACATCCTCTTCTTTTGCCTACACCACCACTGCACCAAGCCTTCGTTGTTCAATCACAGCTTCCTCGTGGACATTACCGCAGCAAGCATCGTGGAAACTATAGAGGCACTGCTCGTGGTCATCGTGGTAATTACAAAGGCAATAATTTTCGTGGCAATTCTCAAGGTTTTTGTAGCAACTCTCAAGGCTCTCGTGGTCTTAATTGTCAAATCTGTGGATCAACCAGTCATGAGGCTATTGACTATTTTGATCGAATGAATCCGGACTTTTTTGGCAAAGTCATTCCTACCAAACTTGTTGTTATGTGTGCACATTTTTCATCCAAGCCCTCTCCTTCTTGGCTCATTGATTCGGGTCACATATAACAAATGACATTTCTAACATTTCATCTCCTAATCCTTATCGCGGTGAAGACAAGGTCTACATTGGTGATGGTAAAGGTTTAACAATTAGGAACATTGGTTCTTCGTTTTTACATACTCCCTCTGCTACTTTTAAATTGCAAAATGTTCTTCATGTTCCCCAAATGAAGCACAATTTGCTCTCTGCATATCAATTTCTCAAGGATAATTATTGTTCTTTGACACTTAATTCTGATGGATCCTTTGTAAAGGATCGTTCTACGGGGAAGACGTTTTTGTGGGGACCGGTTAAAGATGGTTTTTATCCCTTGCAATGTTCATCTCCGTCACCTATAAGCTCTGCTGCTTCAACCACTGCCTTAATAAGTGTCACAGCACTTGTTCCAATTTGGAACAGTCAATTTGGCCATCCTTCTTCTTCAATTTTCAAGCGTGTTCTTTCCCAGAATAAGCTTGCTCTTCAAGGCAGAACTTCAGTGGATTTCTTTTGTTCCAACTGTGCTCTTGCCAAAAGTCACAAGAAATCATTTAGTCCTGCTAGTTCTACTCCTTCTTCTTGTTTAGAACTTGTACATTATGATCTTTGGGGTCCAGCTCCTGTTATGTCTGTGAGTGGTTATAGGTACTATATGTTGCTTGCGGATAACTATAGTAAATACAGTTGGTTCTTTCCTATACAGACAAAATCTGAAGTGTATTCTGTATTTGTTGAGTTCAAGAGTTATTTAGAAAATCTTATTGGTAATAAAATAAAGGTGCTTCGTTCTGATTCAGGAGGTGAATTTACTAGCTCTGCACTCCAGCATTTTCTCAAAACTCATGGTATTATACACCAATTTAGTTTTCCACACACATCTGAACAGAATGGTTGTGCAGAAAGGAAACATCACCATCTTGTTGAGATTGCTCGAACCCTCTTGGTTGCTTCTAATGTGCCTCATGTTTTATGGGTAAAGGCTTTTTCCACTGCTATATACTTGATTAATCGCCTTCCAATCTCTAGTCTAATGCAATCACCCTGGGAATTATTGTTTCATACTCAACCCGATTACAGTCGACTGAAAGTATTTGGTTGCAGTTGTTTTCCATGGCTTAAGCCTTATACAACTTCCAAAGTGGACAGCAAAAGTAAGTACCGTGTGTTTTTGGGTTATAGTATTCAACATAAGGGATATAGGTGCTTGGATCCATTGACACAGAAGGTATATATATCTCGTCATGTTGTTTTTTATGAATCTACCTTTCCATTTCATCACTCTCAGCCATCATCTTCAAGTCAACCACTGTCCTCCACTGATTCTCGGTCTACTGTAGTATCTTCAGTCGATTTGCAGTTTACTATTCCCCACTCTTTTAGGTCTTCTCATACTGCTGCGCCTGTCCTATTTACTGATATCAATGTTGACTTGTCTTCACTGTCTCCCATCCAAAGTATTATTAATACTTATTCACGTGCTGAGATTGTTGATACCCATGCTGCCACTGTTACTCCACACGCTACTTTTGTTGATGTGACTAGTACTCCCATCTCGGTCCCTTATATCTCTTCTACTGTGCACAATATTCATCCTATGATTACCCAGTCAAAAGCAAGGATATTCAAACTAAAAGCCTTCTCGGCCACCAAGCATCTTCTTCCCTCTTCCATCGACTTTGTTCCCTCTACTTATTTGCAGGCTTCCAAGCATTTTCACTGAAGAATAGCCATGCAGAAAGAGTTTAATGCTCTGCAATCTACAAGGACTTGGGTTCTTATACCCTCATCTCCTCATCACAATGTTATTGGTTGTAAATGGGTGTTTCAGATCAAGAAACATCCTGATGGTTCTATAGATCGATATAAAGCTCGGCTTGTTGCCAAAGGGTTTCATCAATAAGAGGGCATCGACTATAAGGAAACTTTCAGCCCTGTTGCTAAGCCTGTCATAATTCGCATTCTCTTGTCTCTTGTTGCTCAATTTCACTGGTTTTTAAACCAGTTAGATATTAGTAATGCATTCTTGCATGGGGATTTACAAGAAGATGTTTTTATGCAGCAGGCTCTTGGGTTCAGTGATCCCTCTTTTCCTAATCATGTGTGCAAGCTTAAAAAGTCTCTCTATGGCCTTAAACAGGTTCCAAGGGCTTGGTTTGACAAATTATTTCAAGTGTTGCAATCCTTTGGCTTTCAGCAATCATCTTCAGATGCCTCTCTCTTTGTCTTACACGATCCAACCTTGGTTATCATCCTTGTATATGTTGATGATATTCTAGTCACAGAACCTAATGCTACTCTCTGTCAACATTTCATCAATAAACTGAGCAATGTATTTCCAGTCAAAGATTTAAGTTCTTTGCACTATTTTTTGGGACTTGAGGTGCACAGGTCATCTGAAGGTATCTTTTTACATCAAGGCAAATATTTACTTGATCTTCTTCAGAAAACTAAGATGGATGGAGCCAAACCATGTTCCACTCATTTAGGCACGTCAAAGCTTGATCATACAGGTTCTTTTTTGTCCAACCCTATAGAGTATCGATCCTTAGTTGGTGCATTGCAATATCTTATTGGACAAGACCAGACATATCGTTTGCCGTTAATCAAGTATGTCAATTTATGCATGCTCCACGGGACTTCCATCTTCAAGCTGCTAAACGTATCCTCAGATTTTTGAAAGGTACTCTCACACATGGCTTATGGTTTCAAACCAGGACCTCTGACTCTTACTGCTTATTCTGATGTTGATTGGGCAGGGTGTACCTTTGATAGAAGGTCCACCAGTGGCTATTATGTCTTTCTTGGTTCTAATTTGATTAGTTGGAGTGCCAAGAAACAGTCCATGGTTGCACGATCCTCTACTGAAGCCGAGTACCGGTTGTTAGCTCATACCTCTAAAAAAATAACATGGATTTGTAAAGTTTTTTGAGATACTGGACTTCCCCTACCTCAGATTCCTCATCTCTGGTGTGATAATATTTCTGCAATCTCTTTAGCTTCAAACCCTGTTTTCCATGCCCGGACTAAACATGTTGAAATTGACTACCATTACATCCGTGAACTGGTTCTTGCTCAACTTATCAAGATTCAATATGTTTGCAGTCAAGATCAATTGGCCGATATTCATACAAAGTTCTTGTCTCGGCAGAGATTCTTATATCTTCAATCCAAGCTTTCTTTTGGTCCTTTTGATGCTTCCAAGTTCAGTTTGAGGGGGTGTAAAGAAGCTAAAATTGAGTCATCAAAGTGTTGATAACAATTGCTTATAGTTTGTTATATTGTTTTGTAAATTGTTAGTTTGGTTAAAGGTATAAGTGTAATCTATTAGAATACCCAATACTATATATAACAAACTCTGCTGTAATTATTCATTACATTGAATGAAAGTATAGCCTTCAGTTTCTATATTATGTTGGTCTGGTTCTCTCTCTGGTATTCTTACAGCAAAAAGGCTTATTCTCACTTGCTTAACTATGATCAGGTGATGTGAGGAAAAATCATCTGGTCTCGTTGGATTCAACCAAGGCAAAGCCTTACTATTTGGAAAGTCCTACAAGGTCGTTTCCGCACTGATGTTGTGCTTCAACATATGGGAGTTTCAATGGTTTCTCGTTGCTCATTTTGTAATTCAGCTGTTGAGTCTTTCTTTCACATTTTTTTGGAATGTCCTTGGACAGTGGATCTTTGGTCCTGATTGCTAGAGCTTTTTTGTCATCCCTCTTTATTGGTACCATTAATGTTACAAGTTTTTTCATAAACCTTTCTTTCAACTTTTTTTGGTTCAACTTGAAAACTTTGGATTATAGTGGCTTGTACTTTTATATGGAGCATTTGGTTTCTTCATAATCAAATTCAGTTTGGGGGCAAGTTTTCTTCATTGAATTATACCATGTGCTGGCTAGTGGCTCGATTTCGTGACTTGGCACTAGTGTGTTTCCCAAGTTGTAGCTCATCGTCTTCAGTGTTTCTTATTTTCTCTTTAATGGGTATCTCACGCTTTCTATTGAGGCTCCATCCTTTATTCGAGTCCATTGGAAGTTGCCGATGGCTGGGTGGTTTAAGGTTAATATTGATGGATCTTGTGCCAACAGGCGTGTTGGATTTGGGAGGATCTTTTTCTCTTCGAATGGTAAGGTGCTTGGTGCTTTTGCATGAAATACAAAATTTGTAAGTTCAATTGCTACATAAATTCTTGCCTTTATTAAGGCTGTGCGTATAGCTTGGGTCATAGACTGGAAGTTTATATGGATTGAAACGGATTTTATGTTGGTTATTCATTATCTTTTCAAGGCTCCTAATGCGGTCCCTTGGTTCCTTATAGTGGATTGGAAGAATTGTCTATAACGACTTTGTCAAATGTGGTTTATATGTACACATATTTATCAAGAAGGAAATTAGGTTGTAAATTCTTTAATTTCATTTGGGGTAAATAGTTATTGCTTATCACCGATGGTCTACAGTTCTGGATTTTGTTGTCTCTATCCATGCTCGTGACATTTCATTTTGTCCTTATTATCGGTTTAGTTGATCGTTTAGGCATTGCAGGTTTTGGCTTAGTAATGGTGGGGATGGGACCGGCTGGGTGAAGAGCTAATCTCGTCTAATCATTCTCAATTGAAATTAAAAAAACAAATCTTTGATAAACTTGTCAATTACTTCATCGTAATGATTAGTACGTACCATCCTATTTTAGCATGAAAATAAATATTTACACAGAAATTGCACAGGACTGGAGTTTTCTTGGGATACAGTCTAAAATATAATGTCCGAGCCTCCCGGTACGAAAAAGATTCAGCAACTTAGCTGCGACTTTATTTTCAGCATCTTCTTCGGATTCCAAAGGAACGTGAAAAGCTCCTCCCATAGCCTTGATTTCTTCCTTAATAAGCCTTTCGTCTTCCACATCACCGTCGAAAGATGATATCATCTCAAAGAGTGTCTTACGAACCTCATGCACTATGAAATCCTGCATGAAAAACTTGAAGTCACTTTGAAAGACTTGAATGTCACACTTATTGTCCAGAAAATTATGATGGAACCACAAATTCAATAATATCAATGTTTTTTAACCATATTTTTATTCCAATTATTTATCAATCTCAATTTGTTGTCACTGATATGTGCATTGTTATTGTTATAATAAACTTAACAAGAGAATCTTTTATTGTTCATTAAAAATAAATCCACAAACCAACTGGGACAACTTTTGGAATTCAAGATTATGACAACAAAAGCTCTCAAACCTGCGTGTGATCTGTGGGGTATTCATTTTTCCGTTTCATGCCGATTTCAGAGCTAGTTGAGGATTCTATATACTTATTTGCAAGTGATCCCTCATTCTCGCTGTTGGAGAACTTTGCCCATTTCTTGTATTCGTCACTCCTGTTCAAGATAGCCAGAAAATACTGAGCCAGTTCTTTTTCCCCAGCAAAAGAATCTCGAATCGTTCCTGCAGTTGGAAATGCAAACAGATGAACAGAGCATCTTTAACATGTCATAATTTTCACTCATACCAGTCATTCTGCAGTAACAGTGTACGGGCAAGTAACTCGATTTGCCCTCTTCATACGAGAGATGGTATTACACCAGAAACAGAAACCCTTTTGGACTAAGTGAAGCTAAAATAAACTATCCGTGATGCTCATACCTGTCAAGGCTAGCTTGGTGCATACATCATCATCCGAAATATGTGGAGGCAAAACGCCTGGGGTGTCCAACACGTAAATATTGGGGTGGCTTGCAATCTGAAATGAAATACTGAATGCCGTAAGCAGCTATATGTTAAAATAAGAGTGATGCACTCACACACTATTTTATGGTTATTAATATACAAAATACAGTGGTAAAAATTAAAAGACAGTCGACAAACCTTCAAGCTGCTTATATTTTTTGTCTCACCAGGATGTGAACTCACTGTAGCACACTTCAACTTTCCCTTCTCTACAAGACAACCAATGTCCAATAAAATATAGAATTTATTCCACTTCTACTGATACGAAATACATGAAAATGAATTTTTTGTGATTATTTCCAGCTAAACACTCCCAGAAAAGAAAATTGAATGATTATGATTTAAAGCAGTACCTGCTGCGCTAATCCTCCCAATCCGATGCAAAGAGTTGGCAAGGGCTGACTTTCCAACATTAGGAATTCCAACTAGCAATATTGTTGTGGTATTACAGTGATCAGCTTTCTTCAATTTTCTTACTTGAGCTTGCAAAAAGTTCAACAACTGTAAGAAGTAAACCGTCCTCAATATCCAGCAAACTGAAAAAGTAATCTAGGGACAAAAAATTAAGAACCAAAAAAGCATATCGTTCTGCTGTGTATATCCATATTCTTGGAAAAACCTATAAATGTTTCATTTTAATAGTAAGTAAGAGTTCACATGCCAATGATCACCAAGCACATGTGAATTCCAGTGAAGTAGAATGGAACAAGAAAATGCTGAACTTAATTTTGTGTGCCCCAAATGTTTTAGACTGTTTTGGGACCCACTACATTTTGATTATAGAAGTGGGGTATATTTCATTACCTTCTGTGATTTCTGCACCTATTACACCGCACCTATTCCACCACAACCTTTCAGGTTTCAGAAATAGACACTTATGTCCCGTGTTTTAGTCAAAGTTTCAGTTAAAAGTCATTTTCTCTGCCGAAAATTAGAAGGAAAAAAAAAAAAAAAAAAAAAAGCCTCACTTCTCCCCCTCCCCCTCCAGTTCCAGCACAGTGTGGTCATCCCAAAGTTGGTCCAGATAAACAGATAGATGGAAACAAGTTGCGATATAGAAAATGAAAAGTGTGATTGTTTTCTATCGTTCAATGTGTTTTTTTTCCTCCAATGAAAAATGCATTTAACAAAAGTTATTACAAACAGATATGGTAATTACATTTTACCTGCTGAATGCTCTCGTTATTATGGGCATTGACTCCATATGAAACACGATTATTTTGTTTAAGGTACTTCATCCAGTCCTACAAATCAATCAAAATGTGAAATTAAGAGAAAAGTAGAAATGAAAATGGTTTTTAGGAACAGGTACACACAATCTCTCAACACCGTAGTAAAAGTAAAAGGAAAGAAGCATCAGCCTCAGTTAAATGTCAATTGACCAGCTCTTTCACCATTAAAGAAATTTAGTTCACAGAAAATTGACCTAACTTACAATATTTCATGCTCATTCAGTAATTTGTCCTATAAATCTAACATGACTAGAAATAAACCTGCAGAAGAAATGCTCACCTTCAGTTGAGAACGGTTTGCAAGGTCCATCTTGTTGAACAGTATTATTCTCTTTGAGAGTGGTGTATAGTTCCTTAGTAGGTCAAACTCTGACGAAAATGGAATCTAAAAGTAGTATTATTGAATTACTAGTGGTTCAGATCATATTTAGTGCAACTCTTATCATAAAACAGAAAAGATAAAAAAAGGAAGTATGTGAAATGATGCTATCACTGTTGAATTAGCATTTCTGAAACCACTCATGTAATATTCCCATTTAAGATTTCAAACAAACTTTTTATTTCTTCCCAATTTTGCTTTTTCTTTGTTTTTACTCGCTAAAGAAGTAAAAAGTAAAGAGCCAACTTCAAAGCTAAAAAATTACTTTAAAATGCAAAATTCCATTACGAAAGATATGTTTCAAATGTAAGCAAACCATATGGTTCCTCGACTCCAGATTAACCAAAACCCGAGTAATGAATGAAAACTTTGACAAAAAATTATTTCTCCACATAAGAATAAGTTATACAATAAGCTAAAACTAGTAGTGTAGAAATAAAGACAACTTCATAAGAGAAAACTGTATAAAATTCTGGGGTAAAAGAAGCACTTTGTCAAACAAACAAATTAAGCAAACTTGAAAGCCAGATACACAGGTTGCACTAGTTTTCTACAATTAAAGGGCTAAAAGTCACAAATCCAGAGCTTAAACATAGAAATCCGAAGAAAGAAAAAAAGGCTACAGCATGTGAGTCAGGCATTTCATCAAACAGTTGCAGTGCGTGCGTGACAAATACTCTGAGTTATTATTGTATTACCCTTGAGTCTCTGACTTCGAGAACGAGATCGACCAATGGGATCCGTTCGGCAATGGCGCGGGAAGCAGCAGCCATGTGAGGGTTGAACCATCCGTTTCCCGCGCTTGTGCTGTTTGTAATAGCTCTGCCTATTTGCCTTGCCAAAGTAGCCGTTGCCATTCCGCTTCGAGTTTCAAATACCGTTATTTTTCCGAGTTTTAGATGTAGGCAACGGACACCGACCCTTATATGTTCGTTTCGACCCTCGCTCTTACGTAGTAAAAATCTTTCGGATATGTTAACTTAATTTTCATAATATATTAAGATAACTGTTATTAGCATTTTATAAATCTTATTTTATATTTTTTATAAATATATATTTTTTTTAATTATAAAATATTTAGAATGTAAAATAAGATTTTTGAAATATCAATAATAATTCTCTATATTAATATTCATGAGATTAAATGAATGTGTTGGCACTTAGTATTAAGCTTTAATCGTATTTCTCTTCACTTGTAAGTAAGAGGTCTTAGGTTCGATTCTCACTAAAGAAAAAATTGAACCACGTTATTGTCAGCCTATTGTAAGGCTTAGCCCACTCCCTCATCTCTTTAATGTAGATAATATCGCTTGCTAAAAAAAAATTGAAACGTGTCATGTTTATGCTATCTGCTTCATTTCAAATGATTATATATACATACATTTTTAGGTTAATCTCAATTTACTACTTTGAAATTTCTTTTGTTTTCAACATTTGGTGCATAAAGTTCTTTTTGTTCTAGTATGATACCTAAAATCATAATTCTAGAATGTTTTCATACATCTGTTAAGTAGTTTTTTGTCAGAAATTTCGTTAATTGCTAACGTGATGTCCACGTGAACAATGATTGGGGTCACGTATCAATATAGATATCAAAAATTTTTAAAAATAAATAAAATGTAACAAAAATAGAAGTAAACATCAATCTGGGCTCTTCTCTCTTCCTCCGCACCCAGTGGGCAAGTGCTCCCCCTCCCTCTTCGACTCCTACACATCCACCCTCTTCATCCTCCCTCCTCCGCACCCAGTGCCTCCCCTCCCTCTTCAACTCCTGCACATTCACCCTCTTCTCTCCATCACAAAACTATAAAAAAAACCCACGAAATTCAACACCATCAAATTCAAAAATTGAAAACCCTCCTCCTTGTTCCGTTCCTTTCTGTCACAGCTTCTTGCTTCCCTCACTACGGGGTTCACTCAGGCCCGATCTCGGGTGCAGCTGAGGTGGCCCGATCTCAACAACTCTGTTACCTTCCCGATCTCAACCACCACCGATTCGATTATGTTCGAATTCAGAGAAGCCAACAACAAATCTACCTACGACGCCATATAGAGAGTTTCGTCGCTGATTTTGAACTCGCCGTGCACGGTTCCTCAACGGACGTCACCTTTCCCTCAGAATTCTAGTTCCTCTGCCACTTTCATGTCCATCGTCGGTGGGATTGAATCGCTTGGGGTTTCGGTGAGCAAACAAAGCTGGGTTCTTTATTTTTTATGGTGATTCATGAAACTTGGTTCGAATCCACACCACCCTAGATGAGAAATCACACTGACCAAACCATGAGTATCAAAGATTGATTCTTTTTAGGGTTAGGGTCGGGAATGGATTGAATTGGATTTTGGGCATGATCTTTGTGGGTTTTAGGTTTAGGTTTTTTATTTTTAATATCTACGTGGGTCTACACGTAGTGTGCAATCATTATCTACGTGAACTCCACGTCATTAGTTAACGAAAGTTTTGACAAAAAATTTAACTGATGTATGAAAGTATCCTAGAATTATGAATTTGGATACTAGACTGAAATGAAAAAAATTTCATGTACCAAATGTTGAAAACCAATAAACTTCATAAAATAAGCTGAGTTTAACCTTACATTTTTTTAATAGAGGTGATCATACTTGAATAGGACTGACTGTATGATTGTCACACTTATTTAGTAAGTTATCCACCCAAATAGATTAATCTTTAGTAAAGGGGCTAAAAACTCAAAATAATTCGACTAAACACTCAAATGCCTAAAAACATGGAGCGTAATGCCTTAACCACATCAAGGGCTAACTTGATACACATGATTAAGTTGGAACTGATAATTTAGTGAATTAAAAGTATGGTGAAGGGAGAAATTATAAAATTATGATCACTTTTTTAAAAGAATAGAAGATGGATTACTCATGAAGAAAGATTATCCATTCCAATTCTCCTTAAAATGGTAGGATTATAAGGGATGAAATTCCTTCATGGCTAATCATCTTCTGATCTCCTCCAAATGAAAAACCATTCACTTGCATCCTCAACCTCCAATCCAATCGTGTGTACCAAACCATGATAGAACCCCAACTTCACTTCTTACTCAATGTAACAGTAACAATATGTATATATTATAATATTCAACTTTTACAACAACAACCGTTTTTTCTTACAACTTTCCTTATATAGCAGCTAGCTATCTTAGCCACTAAAAATCCTAGTAACAATCTTATATCTAATTAAAACCAACTAACCAACTTCTCATATCCAATTATTAGTTACAACAACTAACTACTTGTGCTGAATCATCATCCTAGTCAACATCTTATCAATACCCCTCCCCCCTTAAAACAAGTTGTAAAACAAGACTTAAAAATAGTGTAAAACTCAAGTTGAACAACTGAAGAACATTACAAATGAACCATTTCAGGGAATTGAGTCTTCAAATCTGAGAAGGTTCACAAGTAGCTTCTTCTGGAGTATGATTCTGGTAGTGAACTAACACTTCAATGACTACAGTATTGCCCCTTTTAATCATCCTTTTGTCAAAAATTGCCAATAGCACATCTTGTAAAATACAAGCATTAGTAATCACTTGTGAATGAACAGTATAGGTTGAATTGCAGCACCCAAATGTTTTTTTAGACAAGAACATGAAAAATAGGATGTAACTTGGATGTTGCTAGAAGCTTTAATTTGTAAGCAATTGGACCAATCTTAGCCAATATTTCACAAGGGACTATAAAATCTTGGTTGCAGCATATGGAAGGGTGAGAAGCCAATGAAATTTGTTGATAAGGTACCAATCTCACATGAGCAGCTTCCAAATTAGTTTTAAGTAGTGACAACATTTTGTCTCTCTAACAAACTTCTATTAACCATTTCCAACTTAGTAGTACCAGCTTTATAGATAGAAAGAGATGGATGAGGTTGACCATAAACCACTTTATATGGAGATAGTTTTGTAGTAGAATGATAAGTTGTGTTATAGGTCCATTCTGCCTAGGGTAGCCACATAGACTATTTCTTAGGTTGGAAACTATAAAAACACCTTAAGTATTTCTGCACACACTTATTAACTACTTTTGTTTGACCATCAGTTTGATGATGGTAACCTCAACTGAAACACAAGGATGATCCTTAAATTAAGTGCAAAAAATTCTTTCCAGAAAGCACTTATAAACACAGGATCTGTATCACTGAATATAAAGATGCATCCCATGAAGCTTAAAAATATGTTCAACAAAGAGATTGGTAACTGATGCAGAAGTGAATCGGTGTGACAATAATACAAAATGCCTATATTTAGAAAGCCTATAAATTACAATCCAAATAACAGTTTTACCTCTACAAGGTGGCAGTCCTATTATGAAGTCCATTGAAATATTAGACCACATTCTAGAAGGAATTGGCAGAGGGTGAATTAATCCAGCTGGAGCCAAAGTTTCATACTTCTGTTGCTCACAAGTTTGGCAATTAGCTACCATGTCTCTGATCTCTTTCTTCATACCAATCTAGTAAAAGGATCTGGAAAGCCTTTTATATGTTTTTAAGAACCTAGCATGACCAGCAAAAGGACTATTCTGATATTCTTCAAATACAGTTTGTCTCCAAGAGCTAGTGGGACTTAGTACAATTATGTACTTGTACTTTAGGAACCCATTGTCAACCTAGTATTTCAAAAGATTTGAGTGCAGATAAATCTGTGATATTCTGTACTTCCTGTATTTTTGCCAAAATCCAAGAATCTTGTTCACTATGTCTTCCTAAATCATCCATCCAACTGAGATATGGATAAGAAATAGCTAGGAATTCCATGTGAGAAAGTTGAGAATCTGGTGGAACCATTTGTGCATCCCTAGCGATTCTAGAAAAGGCATCAGCCACTTAATTATCACACCCTTGTTTATACTATATCTCATAGTTGAAACCAAGCAATTTAGAGACCCATTTCTATTGAAAATGAGTATTGGCTATATTTTGCAAGAAAAACTTCAAACTATGATGATTTGTTTTGATAATAAAATGCCTTTCCACTAAATATGATTGCCATTTCTTAATTGAATGAATGATAGCCCTCATTCTCTTTCATAAGCAGATAGAGATTGATTTCTAACACACAAAGTCTTGTTGGTAAAGGCAATAAGCCTTCCATTTTGCTGTAATACAACTCCAATACCAAAACCTGAAGCATCACTTTCATAAAGGGCTGAGTAAAGTCAAGTAATGCCAATACCTGAGGAGAGGTCATAGCTTGCTTGAGTATATTGAATGTTGTTGTGGCTACTAAGAACTATCAAATGGCCAATGATTTTTCCAACATCGGGAATAAATTTCCTATAATACCCTGTAAGCCCCAGAAATCCTCTTAAAGCTTTCACTAATGTTCACTACAAGAAAACATGGATTCTGCGATGAATGGGTTTGTCACATATACACTAGAATTCGTCACATATACCTATATGTGATGAATTTCCTGCGTCACAAAATGCATCATATATACACAGTCACCTATAGTCAATGTGATGAATTTTAACATTTGTCACCTATTATATCTATATGTGACACTTCTTTCCCTCACATATTCGCAGCTCGAACTCCATAGTTGAACAAATATGTGACGCTTTGAGCGTCATTTATTATTAGAATATGTAATGACTAATGCTTTCGTCACATATGTTTGAATTTCAATTTTTCCTTCGATTTTGCTTTTTCTCATTTAATTTTTTAATCTATAATTAATACTTTATTTAATGAACCAGGAAGATGAATAATATGAATTACAACGTAATGACAATTTATAAATCAATAAATGCAATAACATTACTAACATGTTTAATAAATTGACCATGTACAAGAGAACATATGTGGTTTAGAAACATTAAACTGATGAAAAAAGCCCTAAAACAACCTAAGTCTCCCACTGTCATACAATAAGACTACATGAAACCGAATTGGGTCATGAAAGACTCTCGCGTTGCTGCTATTGTTGGTTGGAGGGCGATAATAACTTATCCAACAAAAATTTCTCAGAAACCTATGGAGATACAAGAGAAAAAAAATAATTAAAAATTGAGCACTATCCCATGTCTAACAAATAACAAACTCACTCAATTAATCTATATTCAAAAGTGCACAAATTCTAGTTCGGTATAGTTCAATTTTCTGCCAACGAAAGTAAGGTAAATAACAAAGATATGTCAAAATTTAAATAAAACCCAATCCGAAACAAGCCATTCCTAAAAAGCAATAAGACCAAAATCCTCAATTCCCACATGATGACTAGCACTACAAGAGAAAGGGGCTATAAACCATAATGGATTAGATAGTCATTCCAAAATTTAGCTAGATATAGCCAACTTCCATCATTAGTAGATAATGCTCTTAACTCAGCCTTATGTTAATTAGGAACTGATTGACCTGCAAAATCTTCATAATTCTGTTTTTATTCTATACTAATCAACTAACAATGCTTTAGAGAATAAGAGAGTACCAAAATGAACGGTACTAAGATTTGGAGTTAGCTTTATAGAGATTACATATGTCATAAAAATGAAATAAGATCAACCAAAACACAATAAATAAAAATGGATTTCATGAAAACACTACCAGACTAATTATAGAGTAGTAGCAAGTAAAGATGACAAGAAATTACCAGTGCTTGGCTCCAAAACAGGATATCCTATTCTTATTGTTGCCATGATCCCTCAATCATCTTTCTCTCACCTTGAAACATATTAAAAACAACAAATCAACTTTCCTTAACCTTGAAACATATTAAAAACACTTAAATTGCCAAATAGTAGCAATTAACTTTAAAGTTTCCAATCTCTGGTCATAGAGTACAAGAAACGCTCTCAGACATTTCACATATATTAAATATTCCTCGACAATGTAAATGTATATTCAATTATAATTATAGCTACCAGAAACAAGCAACAAATCAAGGCAATTAAATTTTTTATACAAATGGATGTATTGGGCAATGTCAACATTGATAAGTATTCTTAAATTATGGAGACTAGTTTATCGCACATACATGGAAGACAAACAACAAATGTCTTTTACACTCACAACTACAAACATCAAATTGACCTCAATTGTCACATCCCGGCCCGAGGCGAATCACTTCCGGACCCGCTTCACCACCGTAGCACGATATTGTCCGCTTTGGGCCCTGACCACACCCTCACAGTTTTGTTTCTGGGAACTCACGAGTAAATTCCCAGTGGGTCACCCATCCTGGGAGTGCTCGGGCCCCCTAGTATGACGACCACTTAGCTGAAGAGATGCTCGACTTAGCCAAGAAAGGGTTAGGGGTAAACCAGTTACTCCTGGGCATATTATTTTCTATCACAGCAGGGATGTGAGAAATCCATGCAGGACCCAACAATTGTACCCCATGAGCTTCAAAGAAAAGTTCAGAACACAAACCTGCCCGAGGGCGATGCAATCAGTTGAGTAAACGGCGTAAGGTAGCAATGCCTTCACCAGATTCGTATGATAGCTGGGCTTGGCTGGATCCTGAAGCCATTTAATAAGTTCGAAAGAAACGTGATGAGAAGATGACAAGGGTAAAAGCTATGGAACAAAGAGCCAACGGGAGTTTGAAGTCTGGAAGAAATAGAGTATCTGGACGAAGGGATACAAGTTCCGAGAGCAGGTATACAGGCATGCGGCTATTCAATTAATATTGGCGCCTGGAATTCCAGCCTGAATATTAATTGAAGGGGGCATTGTTTGGGATAAAACTTGAACTTTAGGTTAAGAAGAGGTTAGCCCAAAATGAGGTTCAAAAGAAGGAAAAGTCCAAGGCCCAGCCGAAGTCCAGACGGAAGAAGGGGCTTGTTTTTCGACCAGGTACAGCTCATTTAAACTACCTGCTCACCTACCTAGGGGTCAAGTGGTGTAGACCAGCCAGCTAATCAACCCAAAAATACTTTACAATGGCAGTACAAGTAAAAAGTTGATGAGTCATTGCCCTTCAGATGCATTCGGGCAAAATCAACACTGCAGACAGCCAAGCTAAATCGTCTATAAAAGGAGGAAGAAAAATCAAAGACAAGGACACTCAATCAAACAAACAAATGCAAGCACAAATTTTGCTTAAACCAGATTTACCTTCATGAAGCTGTAGTCAGCCCCCAGTCTTCATCCTTTTCAGAATCAACCTTCACCAGAAATCCTTTGTAAAAGCTTTGCTACCTTGTTTAAATCTTGTTGTAGTATCGATCACCTCATATAGATTCATCGTCCAATCTTCCCTTCTAGCATTCGAATACTCTGTAAATCACAAAGAGAGGAAGTTGCAAGACGATCAGCCTTACCTGACAAGGTGAAACCTTGCCCGACCTCCTTTGTTGTTGTCTTTCATTCATAGATCTAGTACTATGATGTATGTTTCCATCTGCATCCAAGTTATTGCTAGCCATTTTATGATTGAAAGACTTCGAAGTTCTAACCATTCGGGCAGACAAGATTGACCAATTAAAAGTCCTTGGTCTCAAGGTATAAAAAGAACTTTATGTGGACTTAACCCATCCACGACAATCTTTGGTCACCAGAAGTTCGAAGTTACTTGGGGCCCAAGTAATTGGCTTATTCTCTAGTTTTACTTTTGTTATATCTTAATTCCCACAGAACGCTTAAGTATAGAATTAACTCTGATAGGAAGCCTCAAGGCTTATACCTAAGACCCGACAAATGCACCTATTTGACTTCATTCTGCTCTGCGAGCTCGGGTAATTAATGTATAACAGGAATGATACGTATGCAATAATGAAACAACCAAGATGTATTCAAGTATTCGGTTAGTTTTGATGGGAAGCCTCAAAGCCTACACTTAAGGCCCCACAAAGACACCTTTCATAACTAACTGGGTCGCTCAGGCATATATATATATATATATATATACACCATAAAACTTAACATCGGTTTTACATCTGTCATGCTAAAGATGACAGTGGCACGCCTGGATTCTTAAAGTTAATTTTGATTGTGAGCCTCAAGGCCTACACTTAAGGCCCCACAAAGGCACCTTTCAGAATTAACTTTGTCATTCTCTTACAGCCCACCAATAAGCAGAAGCCCGACAGACGATATCAACTAGCGCTAACCTCTCGATGAGCTGTGTGCTTGTTGGCCAGGGAACCTCCTCACTGGATATTCCTCTAGACGAACATAGTTTTGGCACACCCGGTGGGACGCAGTTGCGTTAATCTCGCATGTCAAAGAAGAAAAGCCATAAACCTTGCAGAAAGAGTACAAAGGACAATTCATCTCAACCTTTGCTACAAATGACAGAGCAATCAGGAAATTGTTCTTCTCCATCAGGACATGTGGTTCTGGAAAACCCAACTTCATCTGGAAGAGCTGAAGGAAAAGGAACTAATGAAGAATTGCAGGCTACTATGATACAAGTGTTGAAGAGCATGGAAAAAATCTCTTTGGAAACTAAGGGGGAAGTAAGTAGACTGTGTACCTTAACAGGGAATCTACAGAGAAGACTAGATCTGGAGTTTTCTACTCCAAAAGGTGTTCAAGGAAGTGGGATGAGCCAGGTTACCATCAGAAGTGAACCAGTTATTCCCCTATTTCCGTTATTGGAAGAAAAACAAGATAAGGGAAAGGAAAAAGAAGTACCTGAAGGAAGCCAACCCATGATTGAACCGGTTCTACAAAAAGAATTCCCCAGCTTTTCATTATTATCATTTAATAATAGGAAGCAGAATGAACAAGAAATGACGAGGTATGGGATGCCCATAATAACCGGAGAACTCAGCGGAAAAGAAGGCTTTGTCACCTCAGATAAGCCTCTTCCTTATAGGCTACCTCTTTTGGCTAATAAGGGAGGATGAGCTAACTGGAGAAAGCCCGAGTCAAAAAAGGGAGCAGGAACGGGAAATGACCAAAGCCCAAAGAATGAACCTGCTCTTATCTTCCATAATAATAATACAGCTACTCAACAACTGAGGGAGGAGTTGGCTGAGTTGAGGAGGACAGTGGCTCATAATGCTCAACCACAAGCTCATCCTATAATCAGGGTTACCTATCAAAAACCTTATCCTGAATATATTGATGAGCAGAACCCATTTCCTATTAACTTCAAAATGCCTACATTCCCAATATTCACTGGAGAAAATGGAAGTGTGTCCTCTAGAGATCATATTTTCAAATTCTCCAATTATTGTGTGGCATATGAAGACAACCCGAACTACAAATTGAGGTTGTTTGGAAATTCATTGGCGGGGCTAGCATCACAATGGTACTCTCTATTACCCCCTAACTCTATTGCCAATTGGGGGCAGATAGAGATAGCCTTCCATGAATAGTTTTACAGAATAGAACCAAAAATGACTATCAATGACCTAGTTGAAGTCAAGCAAGACGACCATGAGATCACAGAAGATTTCATGATGAGGTTTAGAAAAACAAGAATGAGATGCCAATTCCCTGTCAACCCAGCTCAGCTTATATCAATTGCTCAGAAGGCTTTAAGATTACCTTTGAGAAAAAGGTTCTATGATACACAATTTAATGAGTTACAGGAGTTGGTAATCGCTGCCACACAGTATGAAAGGTTGCTGTTAGAAGAATGACAGGTGAAGCACAATTCCAAGACTCCTCCCTTTTACAAAAACAAAGCTGCAATTCATCGTGTGGAAGACGAAAAAGCAGGGCCAGAACATGAAGATAGTCATGATAGAGAGGAGATTGATGTTTGTGCTGCTGAAATGACTACACATTTCAAACCATTAATGGTGAAAGGTTTGGTCCAACCTATCAAAGATCAGAAAATCATGATGAATGATAGAGGGTTTGTCCCTATGAAACTGCCCAAATACTAGAGTTATTCCTTTGACTTGGCAAAAGCTTCGGAGATCTACGAAGAGTTGGTGCGGGCAAGAATAATTTTGCACGACAGTACTAAGAAGATGCCTAAGCTAGAAGAACTAAGAGGGAAGAAGTATTGCAAGTTGCATTATACCATCGACCATTATATAACCAATTGTGTCCAGTTCAGAGATTGGATACAAGACCTTATAGTGAAGGGCAAGCTGTTGCTTAACAAGCCCCAAACTGGTATGCTGGTTGATACAAACCCATTCCCGGAAGCCCCTATCAATATGATCAACCTGGGTTGGGTAGAAAAGCTAAGATCATCATTTGTTAAGAAAGAAGAGGGACATAGATCCTATGTTCCCCTAACACTTCCATGTCAATAATATCAGAAAGAGGACTAGTTGATCAAGATTAGGTCTTGAAATTGGTATTGGTAAGGGAAGTAGAAAAGAAACAAAAAAGAAAATAAGGGGGGGGCAGGGAGTTGCCCGAATATATAACATGGGACATGTCCTTGAGCAAGACAAGCAGATGCAAAACACATGTTCATTCTAGTCTAACAAGGTTACATCTTTACTCAGAGTAATTATTCAGGAATGATAAGTCTGCATGATTGTAAAAATTCTACCAGGTTTGGCTAGAACAGTGTTGTTATTAGTAAGTTGAGATTTAGTATGTTCGAGCTCTACATTTGATTTCTTCACTTCTTCAATCTGATGTTTAAGGGTGCCAAGAAGGGTTGCTTGCTCAGCCTTGAGAACGCTGAGTTGTTCTTCCAACTTCTGGATTTCAGAAGTTACCACGCCAATCCTTTCTTTTGTCAGCAAGCCCTCATCCATTAACCGCTCGACCTGTGCAGAAGTACTTGATTCCTTCTCCTTGAAGCATTTTACACTACTGGCTTGTCTTTCAGCTCTCTGATGTTGATCCTGAGAGCCCTCAAGTTCTCAAAGAAAGAGAAAAAGGAATCATGTTAAGTGTTGGATAACCGGCCAGCCTTGGAAAGCTCTATCTTTTTTTTTTCTATAACATGAAGAGCCTTAAGGTTGAATGAAGCTGAGAAGTCTTTCTTCACCCAATCTTGGAAAGCTCGACGTTGTTCTTGAAAGCCAGAAGGTTCAGAAGAACGCTTTGAAGATTTCAGCCTTGTTTCAAGTTGCCCGAATTCTTCAAAAAGTTCGAGCAAATCAGTAGTTGTTGAAAATAAAGGGGGAGGGGTTCGTACTCCAGTATCTTCTAAGGGAGTAGTAACCGCTGATGAGGCGACTTCAGTCTCAGTCCTCTCAATTCCAGGAAGGGAAATCCCTGTATCTCCAAAAGTTGAAGAAGGCCGGGGGAACTCCGTTTTATACACCACATGTGAGGGAGACTTGCCCGAAGCTTCTCCTATGGCCTGCTGCGAGAACCAAAGAAGACTAGATTAAGGCAAGAAAAATAGTTAAACAATTTAAAGCAGAAAGGAAATCTGGGAAGAAGCAATATGCCTGAATGGGCCCTAGGGTTTTAAAAGAAAGAGTATCAGCTCCTGTTTGAGGGGGAGAATCACTATCACCAACAGGGGAAGAAAAAGTTGGGCCCGAACCTTCACCCATGACGTAAGAGCATCCAGGAATTATGGCAATTATTAATAAACAGGTATGAGAAGAGAACAGAAAGAAAATATATCCATACCTGAGTAAGGGGAGAAGAATGAGGTTCATCGGTGGTACCTATCAGGCAAGGTGACACTTGCAAAATAGCTACCCTTGGGGTCACAGGGATTTCAGGGGCTACGGGTTCTTCAAATGTTACCATTGGTGGTTGTCGTGCTTCATGTATTGAAGATGGCTGGAGGAATTGTAAATGGAAATTTAGTACGGGCATAGTGTATGGAAATTCAATGTTCAAATAACTGCTCACCAAATTGCTGTCTTCATTTATAAAAATGCAACATAACTCATGTTGCTGGATCAAATTGAGAAGATGGAGTTACATCCAGAGCAGAAGGAGAAATAGAAGACTTTGGAGGGGAACCTTGGCTAGGCAATGTGGCAGATACACCAACCTGGATAAAAAAAAGGAAGAAAGAAGTTCGATCATTTGTTTCAGAGATCTCAAGCAGAAGAATCTTTTATTCACTTATAGCTTGATCAAGCAAATACCTCATTCTCCTTGAGGATGGCCTTTTGTAGATCTTCAGCTATTTGGTGCATTTCAGTTCCCAGTGGATCCGCCCTAGGTGTGATAGTTGGTTTTTCATAAATATGAGGCCCTGATTTCAAAGAGAGAAGTATGGAGATAATCAGATAAGCAAGGGGGCAATCTAATTGAAAAAAAAAAAAAAACTAAAAAACTTACTTGAAGACTTCTACTTTGTTATGCCTGCCTTAGAAACTAGAGCTGAGGAAGCTGAAGACTTAGAAGCTTGAACAGTCCTCGCTCTCTTACTCCTTCTGGTGGGAGTTGGCCATTTAGGTTTGTGTGGTGATACAGGTTCGGATTCTGAGGTCTCGACCACAACTACTTTTCTCCGCTTTGACGCTTTGATGTTTGCTTCAGGTACTTCTTCAACATTTGAATCTCCAAATGATTCTGAAACATCTCCGCCTACTCCAGCTTTTCGCCTTTGAGCTTCTACTGCAGCTCCATGAAGAACTGCTGCATCAGCTGAATCCTCTTCTAATTCGATGGATTTCGTTTCAACATCTACTTGAGCTACAGGATCAAGGAAAATAAGACTAAATAACTTTAACCTCAAAGGAAGGCATGATCAGGACAGGGAGAGAAATACCTATAAAAAGTAACCAGTTCTTCTGCTGGATCATTTCCTTCCAGTTTTCAAGCTCACCCAAACTTGGGTATGACTTAAGAGAAAGTTGACAAAAGAGACGGTCGTGAGTTTCTCGCAAATCTCCTCCATATTTCTTGGTACATTTGGCTTCCTACCAGGTGGAGAAGAATGAAGTACATTCGAAGTTCAAAACTATAGACTTTCGGGCAGCCTAATTCATAACTTCAAGACTTCGTCGGGCAATTCGAAAGGTCACATCTGAAGGGGATGGTAACCGGAAAGAAGTACCACAATGGACAGAGTAAAAAAAGAGGATAGGAATGGCTTGCCTAAAGCCTAATTGCCTGCTACAAAAATTAAGGAGATACACTTCCAATCCTCGATCATAACGGTTACCACGAACTCCTTAGGTTATGTCTCTTTGTTGAATACAACTAATGAATTTCTCCCTGCAAAATGAGGTGGCATCTTCTCCGGGAGCATCTTGGAATGCTTGATCAGAGAACCAGGAATATCTCCTCAAAACTAAAGCGCCCCACTCCAGGTATGATCGGGTTCTACAAATCTTGAAGAAATAAAAACAGGCAAAAGTAGAGTGATCTGTGGGGGTAGCTTCAGCTAGGATTCGGGCAGGAGCTACACCTTCTGAGAATTCTAAATTACTAGCCTGAAATTCTGGGAAATACCATTGGAGCCATATTTGGATCATCCATATGGGTCTGTTCAGATTAGTTTCAAATGGTTCACCTTAAGTCATTTCAAAAAGGAGATGATAAAGATGAGAAAGAAGAAATGGACCTGTGGCTACATCATCAAAGTTATGAAGGGCTTCTACTAAGGGGATCCATTCAACCTTCACCCCTTTAGATTTATTTGGGAAGACATGCTTGTTGAGCCAATATAGGAGGAAATACATATGTTCCTTGTCTTTGTTAGCAGAAGATGAATCAGCACCAAAATTCTCCTTGACAAAAGGGATAAATCCCTTGAAGGAAGTCCCATAACTCTTAAAAATTGCACAGTTATATTCCAATTGAAGAAAATAGGCGGAGGAACTAGAGCTTTCAGTGATTGAAGATGAAGAGGGAACCCAGTCTTGGGTGACATCTACAATCATGCCCGATGGTCTTAGCCCGAAAACTTGGGCCATATCTAGAATAGTCGGAGACATGGGACCTATGCAAAAATCAAAAGTCTTCGTGCCTGAATTCCAGAAAAAAAAAAAAGTAGCAAGCAGTTCGGGCTTGGGAACAATGGTAGTTTTTGAAAGCATTAGCAGTTCGTAAATACCATTGTTCATCCACTTTTTCTTGAAAATTGGCTCTAGTTCATCAATCCACCGAGTCCAAGATGGGTCGTTCATTAGGGGAAAGCCACGATGGTATGACGACTGCTTAGCTGAAGAGATGCCCGACTTAGCCAAGAAAGGGTTAGGGGTAAACCAGTTACTCCTGGGCATATTATTTTCTATCATAGCAGGGATGTGAGAAATCCATGCAGGACCCAACAATTGTACCACATGAGCTTCAAAGAAACGTTCAGAACACAAACCTGCCCGAGGGCGATGCAATCCGTTGAGTAAACGGCGTAACGTAGCGATGCCTTCACCAGATTCTTATGATAGCTGGGCTTGGTCGGATCCTGAAGCCATTTAATAAGTTCGAAAGAAACGTGATGAGAAGATGAAAAGGGTAGAAGCTATGGAACAAAGAGCCAACGGGAGTTTGAAGTCTGAAAGAAATAGAGTATCTGGACGAAGGGATACAAGTTCCGAGAGCAGGTATACAGACATGCGGCTATTTAATTAATATTGGTGCCTGAAATTCCAGCCTGAATATTAATTGAAGGGGGCATTGTTTAGGATAAAACTTGAACTTTGGGTTAAGAAGAGGTTAGCCCAAAAGAAAGCCCAAAAAGAGGTTCAGAAGAAGGAAAAGTCCAAGGCCCAGCCGAAGTCCAGAAGCAAGAAGGGGCTTGTTTCCCGACCAGGTGCAGCTCATTTAAACTACCTGCTCACCTACCTAGGGGTCAAGTGGTGTAGACTAGCCAGCTAATCAACCCAAAAGTACTTTACAATGGCAGTACAAGTAAAAAGTTGATGCGTCATTGCCCTTCAGATGCATTCGGGCAAAATCAACACTGCAGACAGCCAAGCTAAATTGTTTATAAAAGGAGGAAGAAAAATCAGAGACAAGTACACTCAATCAAACAAACAAATACAACCACAAACTTTGCTCAAACCAGATTTGCCTTCACGAAGCTGTAGTCAGCCCCCAGTCTTCATCCCTTTCGGGATCAACCTTCACCAGAAATCCTTTGTAAAAGCTCTGCTACCTTGTTTAAATCTTGTTGTAGTATCGATCACCTCATATAGATTCATCATCCAATCTCCCCTTCTAGCATTCGAACACTCTATAAATCACAAAGAGAGGAAGTTGCAAGACGATCAGCCTTGCCCGACCTCCTTTGTTGTTGCCTTTCATTCATAGATCTAGTACTATGATGTATGTTTCCATCTGCATCCAAGTTATTGCTAGCCATTTTATGATTAAAAGACTTCGAAGTTCTAACCATTCGGGCAGACAAGATTGACCAATTAAATGTCCTTGGTCTCAAGGCCTAAAAAGAACTTTATGTGGACTTAACCCATCCACGACAATCTTTGATCACCAGAAGTCCGAAGTTACTTGGGGCCCAAGTAATTAGCTTATTCTCTAGTTTTTCTTCTGTTATATCTTAATTCCCACATAACGCTTGAGTATAGAATTAACTTTGATAGGAAGCCTTAAGGCCTATACCTAAGGCCCGACAAAGACACCTATTTGACTTCATTCTGATCTGCGGGCTCGGGTAATTAACGTATAATGGGAGTGATACGTATGCAATAATGAAACAACCAAGATGTATTCAAGTATTCGGTTAGTTTTGACGGGAAGCCTCAAGGCCTACATCTAAGGCCCCACAAAGGCACATTTCATAACTAACTGGGTCCTTCTCTTACAGCCTGCCAATAAGCAGAAACTCGACAGACAATATCAATCGGTGCCAACCTCTCGGGGAGCTGTGTGCTCGTTGGCCAGGGAACCTCCTCACTGGATATTCCTCTAGACGAACAGAGTCTTTAAGGTTTTTGGCTGTGGAGCGTGATAGAGAGGGAAAGGATGAGAATGGGTTTCAGTGATTGGTTCGGAAAATCCTGTATTGTCATAGTAGAGAGAAAAGAAGATTGAGAGTTGAGGCAGCTGTGATTGGCTCAGAAAATCCTGGTACTGCCATGATGTTGGGTCACGGTGACGGAGAAAGGATAGAAGTCTGAGAGACAGAGAGAAGGAAAGTAAATGAGAGACAGAGGGAGAAGTCTAAGATATAGAGTATTCTATAAAATATTAATATTTGATTCACTCTTTTTTTCTTGTTGAAACTTTTATTCCCCATTCAAAATGTGACAACCACTTTCCTCACAAAGGATACAAATATGTGACCCACTTTGAAATTCCTCATTTATTGTATTTCGCAGGGCGCCATTCTTCCACACCATATATTTTAGTAAGGACTTCGAAAATTTTGTGTCACTTCTTTTTTCATCCTAAAAGATATAAAATAGTTATAAGTGACGCTTGTCATATTCGTCACTCAATTTTGGAATATGTGACGTATTTATCGTCACATATGTGTTTTCAAATTCCTTACCTAGCAAACCAGTTATGCATGACACATTTTGACATTTCGTCACATAATTTTCCTATATGTGACGAATTTTTGGGCGTCACATAAAATTCCGTCACTTATTCCATATTTTCTTGTAGTGGTTGGAACAGGCCAATTGGTAGATGGATTAGTTGCCACTCACTTGTTAGATACTATGGGTGCATTTGTTACATCGGACTATCTCGAACTGGACTATCTTCAGGGACTAAGTTGGACTTGCTTAGACTAGACTAAGCTGGACTGACCTAGTTAAGCATTTAGAGCAGTGTCAGACTAAAAAAAAGATAATTAACAAATACAATATTATATTATTTAATGTTTGTCCAATAATATTTTACTATTCATTCAACGTTTTTCATTTTTTTCCCCCAAAAAACTAACATTTTCTGGAAACATCTCTCCTATTCTACTTCTGACTTGAAAATAATTAATTAAAAAAATGCCTTCCTCCTTGTCTCCCTCGTTTGGTTCCGTCCCCATTCTCTTCATTTTCCACCTCTTATTCTTGCAGATCGTAAATCCTTCCCATCTCTTTCTTTGACCTCTGTAATCTATACAACCATCATCTCTATTAATAATTTGACTGACTCCATTGATTGGATATTTCTTGAATTTTTTTTTCCGGGCATTTGGTCAAAGTGTCGATCAAACAGAATGAAGCTTTGAGCTTCATCTGAAACAAAGAAAAGAGTTCTTTGGAGATGGGTAGAAGAAGAAGGCAAAGCTCATGGATTTTCTGGGAATTTTCTGTCCGTCCCTAAAGCTAGCCGTCTCGGAATTTTGTGGGAAAAAGGAAGAACAAGCACCGCCAATTGCCTGCCACGGTGACGCCAGAGAAGAAGAAAGCAAAGCCTAGGGATTGGTGTTGGGGTTTAGCAAGAAAGCTTGGCTCTGGATCTCGGCCTCGTCTCCTTTTTAGTCCCTCTTAATACCAAGGTAAAGCATGGGACTAGATAGCGTGGTTTAGCGAAGGAGACAGCGCCTCCTAGTCGAGGCGAGTCTCATTAATTGTAGTCCAATACCATTCCAAACATAGAATTAGAATCCCACTTAAGCCAGTCTAAGCTAGTTCTTGCTAAGGAGGTGTAATAAACGCCGCCTATATGTCCTAGATATTCCACTTGAGCTTGACCAAAGGCACACTTGGATTGCTTAACATACAAGGTATGAGATTGCAGTAGCTCAAATACTATCTTGAGATGTACCAAATGCAATTCCCAAGTTCTACAACACACCAATATATCATAAAAAAAGACTAAGACAAATTTTTTGAGGTAAGGATTGAATATCTCATTCATTAGACATTGAAATGTGGTTGAAGCATTAGTCAAGCCAAAAGACATAACCAAAACTTATAGTGACCATCATGAGTTCGAAATGTAGTTTTCACAATGCCATTAGGATGCATCATAATTTGATGATGGTCTAATCTTAAGTCTGAGTTGGAAAAATACTCAACACCAAATAGTTTATCTAACAATTCATCAATTAATGGAATATGGAATTTATCCTTAATTGTAATCTCATTAAGGCCTCTCTAATTCTTTTGACCAAGGATAAAACAATGAAATTGTGAGAACTCCTTGAATTAATAAGCAGGACTACTACCAGTTTTTTTATCATTCCCCCAACCTTTAAGTTTTATTGGTTTAGGAGCAGGAGTATCAAACAAAGCACATGTAGTAATATTAGGTTCTAATTTTTCTTCCACAATAGCTACAATTTCTCCAGGACCTTGAACATCAATAAGAAGCAATTGTTTCTTCTCACAAGAATGACCCCTAGTGTACTTTTCTTTGCAGTGAAAACAAAGACCATTTTTTCTATAGAACTCAACCTCTTCAGGTGTTAATCTACGCACATTATCATTCTTAAGCTTAATTTCTCCAAGATGTGTGCTACTAACATTGTGTAGAGGTGCGCTTATAGAAGGATTAGCATAAGGATGAGAGAAAGTTTTGAACCTTAAATATGTTAACTTGGCATTGAGTTTTTGTGCATATGCAGTGGCTTCCAACACATCTTTGGGCTTCAAGATCTTGACATCATGCCTTAACTCAGCTTTTAGACCACCAATAAAGCAAGATTTTATGAGAGAGGGATTGATATCTCAAGTTCTGTTAGCTAATCTCCTGAATTCCAAGATGTAATCTCGCAAAAACCTATTTGTCGTACCAAGCTCTTAGCTAAATCTTTGAACTCTGATGGTTCGAATTCTTAACATAAAGCCCTAGTGAATCTTCCTATTTGGGGTATTTTGCAATACAATTAGCCCACTGAAACCATTGCAGAGGCTCTCCTTCAAGATGAAAGGAAACCATTTTAACTTTCTTGAAATCTTCGATATCTAAGAAATCCAAGTAGTGATCAACTTTGTAAATCCAGCCCAAAGGGTTGTCTCTATCACCAAATCTTGGGAAGTTCATCTTAAGAAATGGAGGGCGCTAGTTCGATGCTTTGGGAAAAACTTCTTGGCGAAGTGGATTGGTACCCAGATTAGGGTTTATACCCCTTTGCCGAATTGGATCTAATTGTGTCGCTTCAGAAGATTCACCGATTGACCCACTACCCCTCGAAGATAACAAGTGCAGCTATTGAAGGATCAATTCATGGGTAACTCTGAATTCCTTTCTTTTTGATTTTTTGAACTCTCATTTCTAGATTCTTTGAATTCTTGCTGGAAATAAGCAAACAAGGATTTGAGATTGGACACACGAGGCTCCATGGTTTTTTTGGAAGCAAGGCGAGTCATACACGAGAAAGGATTAAGCAAGATGGAATGCACTAGTTGATACCAAATATAGAACCCCAACTTTACTTCTTTCTCAATGTAACAGTAACTCTATGTATTTATTACAATATTCAACTTTTACAACAACAACTTTCCCTTACGACTTTTCTTATATAGCAGCTAACTATCTTAGCCACTAAGAAACCTGCTAACAACCTTATCTCTAATTGAAACCAACTAACCAACTTCTCATATCCAATTATTAGTTACAAAATAAGTAATTGTGCTGAATCATCATCCTAGTCAACATCCTATCAAACCAGCTCTAATGGTTAATATGGTTGCACTAGATATTATCCATTACCTAGGGATTTAAGCTACATTAGTAAGACATGAATTGTAAAACATTAGATACATAAAATTGAAACTATGTTATAAATAGGCAAAAGTAGAGAAATAACCTTTGCTAAGAGTGAGGACGAAGTGGTACAAAATATCACACTGACAAAAGTATTGCAGATATTAGAAAATGAGGGATACTGAGAATATTATATTTCTTCCTTTTCTCTTCTTGATGTTCTCTTACATTGAACAACCGAAGTGCTCTATTTATAGAGTCACCTCAATGAAAACTTACAAAACTTACTATTCACATGTGATACTTTACTATACATATGTGATACTTTACTATACACATTACTACACACATGTGAGCAATCCACTATTTACAACACTCCCCCTTGGATGCCCATATATCAGTATCAGCTGCCTCGTTAAAACCTTGCTTAGAAAAACCTAGTGGGAAAAAAAAAAACCATAGCGAAGGAAAAAGAGTACAACTTTACCTGGATGGTGTTGAGCATGCTTATGTTGCTTCATTAAAACCTTGATAGGAAAAACCCAGTGGGAAAAATCCTAATCAAAGGAAAAAGAGTACAACATGCATGTATCATGGATGCTCCCCTTGAATTGTATCTCCCCCTGATTCCGCATTCTTCAAATTTGTAAGCTGACGTAATCCGATTCCCTGCACCAACTTTTGAAATGTGCACTTTGGTAGAGATTTGGTGAATAAGTCTGTTAAATTTTCATTAGAACGAATTTGTCTGACTTCAATAACTTTACCCTTCTGAAGCTCGTGTGCACTGAAAAATCTTAGAGATATGTGTTTAGTCTTATCACCTTTGATGAATCATTCCTTCATCTGGGTGACACAGGCTGCATTATCTTCATGGATGACAATTGGAGTGTCTGTCTTTGAAGGTAGACCACATGAATTTCCGATGTGATGGATCATTGATCTTAACCAAGAACATTCACGACTTGCTTTATGTAAAGCAATTATTTCCGAGTGATTGGAAGATGTAGCAACTAGCGTTTACTTCGTTAATTGCCATGAAATTGCAGTATCTCCATAAGTGAACACATATCCATTTTATGAGCAGGCTTTATGCGGATCATAGAGAAAACTAGCATCTGCGTATCCAACAAGGATATGATCATTTGTGGGCTTGTCTGAGTAGAAGAGACTCATATTTGTTGTCCCACGAAGATATCGTAGAAGATCTTTGACTCCTTTCCAATGATGAATTGTTGGAGCAGAGCTGTACTTTGCTAACAAGTTAACTGAAAAAGCTATATCTGGTCTAGTACATTGTGCTAAATACAATAAAGCACTTATTGCGCTCAAATATGGTACTTATGGACCAAGGACCAGTTCATCATCTTCTTTTAGATGAAATGGATCTTTCTTAATGTCCAAAGAATGAACGACCATTAGGGTGCTAATTGGATAAGCCTTGTCCATGCCAAATTGCTTCAGTATCTTTTCAATGTAAGCTGATTGATGGACCAAAATTCTATTAGCACAATGCTCGATCTGCAGGCTGAGACAATATTTTGTTTTCCCAAGGTTTTTCTTTTCAAATTCGCTTTCAGATATTCAGCAGTTTTATTGAGCTCTTCAGGGGTTCCAACTAGGTCTATATCATCGACGTATATTGCCACTATAGCAAATCTAGTGTTTGATTTCTTAATGAACACACAAGGGCAGATAACATTGTTGGCATATCATTCTTTAATTAAATACTCACTGAGACGATTATACCATATTCGCCCAGATTGTTTTAGCCTATACAGTGATCGCCTTAATTTGATTCAGAACATACCTCGTGGTTTGTTAGTTGCTTCAGGCAACTTAAGTCTTTCTAGGACTTTCATATATATGTCAGTATCTAATTTTCCATATAGATACGCGGTGATGACATCCACAAGTCGCATGTCAAGTTTTTCTGAAATCACCAAACTTATTAAGTAACGGAATGTAATTGCGTCCATTACAGGAGAGTATGTCTCTTTATAATCAATTCCAGGTCTTTGTGAAAAACCTTGTGCAACGAATCTTGCTTTATATCTTGCAATCTCGTTTTTCTCGTTGCGTTTCCTTGTGAATACCCATTTGTAACCCACGGGGTTTACACCAGGTGGGGTTTGGACTACTAGTCTAATTTCGCCTTTCCAAGGAATTTAATTCTGCTTGGATTGTATCTTTCCACTTAGGTCAATCTTGTCCTTGTTTGCATTCTTCAATAGATCGGGGCTCAATATCATCACTTAATATAATTTCAGTGGCTGCTGCAAATGCAAACATGTCGTCAATAATTATTTCATTTCGATCCCACAATTCATTAGTACATGCATAATTTATGGATATTTCTTTGCTTTCATGTACTTCTGTCTCTTCAGGGACATGTGTCTCTTTAAGGACATTTTCTTTTTCTGGAAGTATAGAATCATGAATTGTGGATTTATCATTCATTTTCTTTTCCTGAATGATTTCATTTGGGTTCAATTGTGCCCTCATCTTTCTCTTTTGAGGTGCTGAATCTTTTGAACCTAGGGGTCTACCACGCTTCAAGCGTGCACTAAAAGAATCATTCGCTACCACTTTATTTTGTCCAACAGGGACATCAATTCTTACAAGTGCGTTTGCAGCTGGTATATGTGACTGTGTCACTTTCGAAGCATCATTAAATGCATCTGGCATTTTATTAGCAATACCTTGAAGATCAACGATCCTTTTCACTTCATTTTCACATTGAGTGCTTGGTGGATCAAAATGAGATAAGGTGGGAACAATCCATGTTAGCTCTTGCCGTTCTTCTGGAATGGTCTTTGCTCCCCCTAACAACGGGAAGACTGTCTCATCAAAATGACAATCTGCAAAACGAGCTATAAATATATCACTTGTCAAGGGTTCCAAATATCTAATGATAGATGGTGAATCAAAACCCACATAAATTTCTAGTCTGCGCTGAGGTTCCATTTTAGTTCGTTGTGGCGGTGCAATAGGCACATAAATAGCACAACCAAAAACTCGTAAATGTGAAATATTTGGCTGATGTCCAAACACAAGTTGTATTGATGAGTATTGGTGGTTGGCTATGGGTCTCAGTTGAACCAATGATGCTGCATGTAAGATGGCATGTCCCCATGTAGAGACTAGCAATTTCGTTTGCATGAGCAAAGTACGGGCTATTAATTGAAGCCGCTTGATAAATGCCTCTGCTAAACCATTTTGGGTATGGACATGAGGAACAAGATGTTCAACATCAATGCCCAGTGCCATGTAGTAATCATCAAAGGTTTGAGACGTAAATTCACCAGCATTATCAAGTCGAATGGACTTAATGGGATGATCTAGGAACTGTGCTCGCAACTTAATCATCTAAGTAAGAAGTCTCGCAAAAGCTACATTTCGAGTAGACAATAGGCAAACATGTGACCATCGGTTAGATGCATCAACCAAAACCATAAAATATCGAAATGGTCCACAAGGTGGTTGAATAGGTCCACAAATATCCCCTTGAATTCTATACAAAAATGATGGGGATTCATCATCAACCTTTAGTTGTGATGGGCTAATTACCAACTTCCCTTGGGAACAAGCCTTGCAAGGGTTATCATTTGAGACATCAATGTGTCTGCTCAATAATAGATGTCCATTAGAGTTGGTAATGATTCTACGCATCATGGTAGATCCTGGAGGACCTAGTCGGTCATGCCAAAGCATGTAAACCTTTGAATCAATGAACTTCTGGTTCATGACAGTATATGCCTCAACTGTCTTTATCGATGTATAATACAATCCACTCAATAAACCATGCAACTTCTCCAATATATGCTTCTGGGTATCATTTGAGGTAATGCATAAATATTCCACATTTTCTACACTTTTCGTTTCAATGTGGTATCCATTTAGACGTATGTCTTTAAAACTCAACAAATTTCGAATGGATCGAGTAGTATATAATGCATTCTTTATGGATAATATTGTTCCTTTTGGTAACATAATCTGGGCTTTTCCTGAGCCTTCAATTACATCTGATTGCCCTGATATTGTTGTTACCTTTACTTTTGCAGTACCAAATTCGAGAAATACTTTCGATCTCGAAATATTGAATGCGTGGTTGCGCTGTCTACAAGACAAAAGTCTCATCCATTGATCTTGTTTTGAGAATAACCATAATATTTATCCATGATCTCTGAGTAAAGAAAAAGCAGTTTATTCATACTGGAATACTACTTTTATTGGTTGAGCCTAGTTGAAGAAATTGATCTCGACACCCTTCTCCTTGAAGGAGGCTTGATACAGTTCCACCAGATGCTTTGGGGTGCGACAAGTACACGCCTAATGTCCGTTGCCACCACACCTATGGCAAACTCCTTCAGGATTTCTAGGAGTGTTCATATGAGCTTTTCCTTTCTGGCGATTTGCATTTTTAAAGCTCGGGCTTAGATTATGCCTTGGAACCTGGTTGTGAAACTAGATACCATGGTTCTTGCCTTTCCCGTTCCACCGGCCTCGCGTGTGGCCACATCCTCGTTTGTAATTATTACCACAGGAGGATATGGTATTCCTTTCAAGGGAAGCAACATTCATTTCTGGGAACAGTACTGATCCAGTAGGTCAGGAATTATGGTTTTTCATCATGAGCTCATTGTTCTGTTCAGCTACCAGGAACACATATATCAGCTGGTTGTATTCAGTGAAGCCTCGCGCTCTATACTGATGTTGCAGGAGCATGTTAGAGGCATGGAATGTGTTGAAAGTCTTTTCCAATAACATCTCCTCAATAATAGTATCCCCACAGAGCTTCATCTAAGAGGTAATTCTAAACAATGTCAAATTGTACTCAGCCACTGACTTGAAATCCTGGATCCTTAGGTGAGTCTAGTCATAGCGAGCTCTTGGAAGAATCACCATTGTCTGGTGATTGTATCTATTTCTCAAGGCCTTCCAGAGGGGTAACGGATCTTCAACCGTTAAGTACTCGCTCTTTAGTGCCTCATCAAGATAGCGACGAATAAAAATTATGGCCTTCGCCCGATCTTGAGAGTGTGAGCTACTCTCTTCTCTGATGGTATATTCAAGATTCGCTGCTTCCAGATGGATCTTGGTATCCAGTACCCATGTAAGGTAATTCTTTCCAGTAATGTCCAGGGCAGCAAAATCAAGCTTTGCCAAGTTTGCCATTTTCTTTTCTGAAAGAAAAATGAGGTGTGTAAGAACTTGCAATAATATGTGTTCTGAAGGAATATATTGTTAGAGCTTCTAGTTCTTACAAATTTTTTATCTTCAGGCCAAAATGATAAGTACTTGAAACTTCAGGCTCGAGATTTACATGATTAATGAGAAGGGCGATTGTACCGCACCATTCTCATCGAAACAAGTATAGGATGGGCGATTATTCCGCACTACTTTAAACAGCAGGAAAATTTTTAATATGTAGAGAAAGGTGGACGATTATACCGCACCACCTAAAATTGCAAGAAAATTTAAATATGCAAAGCAGGGTGGACGATTATACTGCACCAGCTGAAATTGCAATAAAATTAAATATGCAGAGCAGAGTGGGTGATTATTCCACACCACCTAAAATTGCGATAAAATTAAATAGTAGATAAATTTAAATATGCAGGATAGGGTGGGCGATTATATTGCTCCACATAAAATTTGCAGTAAAATTAGATCTGCAGTCCAAGATAGGCGATGATATCGCACCATCTTGGATTGCATAAATAAACACTGAGTTAATAGTCAAGAGTTACACCAAACAAGAAATCAAAGATATAAGTAACTGTTAGGTTAAGAACTAGAAGTAAACATGGTGCAAACGGTTCTTCGCGTGGGTATATCCAGCAATTGAGGTAGAGGAAGAAGAAGAACAGTAAAAACCTTAGAGGAAACATTTTTTTTTTTCTTTCGGTGAAGGGAAATGAGAAATGATTAGAGAGTCATGCTGATAACGTTTTATAAATAGGCAAAAGTAGATAAATAACCTTTGCTAAGAGCGAGGATGAAGTGGTGCAAAATATCACACTGACAAAAGTATTGCAGATATTAGAAAATGAGGGATACTAGGAGTATTATATTTCTTCCTTTTCTCTTCTTGATGTTCTCTTACATTGAACAACCGAAGTGCTCTATTTATAGAGCCACCTCAATGAAAACTTACAAAACATAGAGCCACCTCAACGAAAACTTACAAAACTTACTATTCACATGTGATACTTTACTATACACATTATTATACACATATGATACTTTACTATACACATTACTATACACATGTGGACAATCCACTATTTACAACAAACTACACATTCTAAAGCATGGCTAGAGATTTGTAACTGATTACTTAAAATGTGCCATTTTCAAATCTCTCTAAAGAGATAGGGTCTGCCAACGCGCGTGGGTCCCATCTCTATTAAAGAAATGATACAAATCATGGTATAACTAGATAGTAAGGATAATATTTTTGTTTGTTTGGTGACTTTATAGTGCTTATGAGCAGTGCAATTCTAGTTAACTTATCCTAAATTCCTTGCTACTTAGAAATCCGTTGTCCAAATTTATATAAAAAAAAAGGGTTTTTTTTTATCACCAATGGTCTTTGAAATTGACTCAGATCATCAAGATAGTCCTTGAAATTGAAAATCGGTCAATGTAGTCCCTGAAATTGGGTGTCAAAAATCAAATATTTAAATAATAATTATTTTTTATAATAAAAAACTTGAAAAAAAAGAAGAAGATGCTTCTTCTGCAACAACCATGGTGTCTCCTCCTCCTCCCCGCTTCTTTCAAGCCCAACAAGTCACTCACTTTCAAGTTCAGCACTTCCAGATGGGGTTGTTTGGCTGCGATTACGTTTGTTGTCAACTGGAATTTTATCTTGCCCTCCTCATCCATCTCGGTCTGCAGCCACACCCCGGGCATTGCAGCCCATAACCCGCTTCGAATCAACTCGACCGAATCATCAACCATGACTCATCACTCATTGTCACCGTTGCAAATGTAATTGTAGCCAAACACAGCCCCATCGAGAAGGCTGAACTTGAAAGTGAGTGACTTGTTGGGCTTGAAAGAACCAGGGGGGAGGAGGAGGAGGAGACGCCATGGTTGTTGCAGAGGAAGCATTATTTTTTTTTTTTTTTTGAAGTTTTTTATTATAAAAAAAATATTTTTTATTATTTAAATATTTTTTATTCATAAAATAATATTTTATTAAATTTTTGGGATCCATTTAAGTGCCACATCAGCACTTAACAAAGTTTTTGACGAAATAGTGACGGAATGACCACATTGATTTATGACACCCAATTTCAAGGACTACATTGATTGATTTTCAATTTCAGGAACCACTTGATGGGCTGAGTCAATTTCAGGGATCATTTGTGATAAAAACCCTAAAATAAAAGGTACAAAAGTGCTTGGTACAATGTCCAGCAGTTTTATTAAGCGAGGACAACAAGGTTACACATTCAACAAGCGTGCAGATGCACAAGTACCAGCTCTTATAGCTTAGTTTGCATGCTAGGCTCTCTTTCCCACTGAAACATAAATAAACTCTAAATTAACTACTAAAACTAGCTAGCTGCTGTGCGAAAACTCCCCGGCAGCCACACTTCTGAGTAAGGATTAGTTGCTGTCATGGCTCCTGGTCTGGTAACAGATGGACAGAGGATCTAAGTTCAAAACTTGCCAACTAAAATCATATGACCTAGGTCAAATATATTAGGCCGTAAAAAACGCTGTTTTTTTATAACCTACGTATGAAATATATACCTTAATCTGTGTACTTAGTTCTCTTGTTCTCTCAATGCTCTCATGCCCCTGCAGATCCACATTTCTTGATTTTTGCCACGCAATTGTCTTTAGGCCTAGTATGAGGCAAGTACATCAAGGGGCATCCCGGATTAGTGCGTTCCATCCTGCAGCATTGATCAAATCACCGAAACATTAGAAGATGATTAAAAATATAACAACTGATTTCCAATTTTAGTCTTGTAGAGGCAATTGGTTAAGAGTACTCACTTATAATTAAGGAGGAAATGGTGAAGGAAAATAGCTATTTCCAGCTTAGCAAGATCATTTCCGGGGCACAGATGGCTTCCAGCTCCAAAGGGAAGAAAACTTAATGCTTTTGGTGTGTGATTCTTGGCCAGCAGAAAGCAATAAACCAAGTCAGATGTAAGTACAAATTATTGTTTATCATAATTATTAGTAAATTATAGTGCTTAAAAACTTACATCCCATCTGGAAGGGTTGAATTCCATTGGGTTTGGATATAATTCAGAATCATAGTGAATGCTCCTGAACCAAACCAATACTTTCCAGCCCTTGGGAATGCTATAACCTGAAAACCAAATATTAAGTAAATTTCTGAGATCTAGCAGTTATTTGAAGAAAAATGTGTAACGAGTGAAGATACTTATGCAGAGTAAAAATACATATGAAAAAAAATCTTAACCTACCGTTTATTTTGACATCCTTCTTTGCCTCTCGAAAGACGGTGAGTGAGAATGTTATCACGCGAAGAGTTTCATCTATCACCTATGGAGTTTAAAACAGTTTGCTGGAACCACTTGGCAACAGCTGAATAAAAACAAAAATGAAAATGAAGCCATTTTTTTTTTACCTGGGAAAGATAGTCCATTTCTCGATATTCCTTGAGTGTCAAGCCCTTCTGCGTTGGTGGCCTCCTCTTGAGAATCTCCTCTTGCTCAGCCTAAAGTTGTCCAAAACATGATTATCAATCAATTTGAAGTATTCAGGAGTTATCAAACCAGAATTCGTCAAAAGATATCAAGGAAACGATCACATCTCTTCATTGAACAATCTTAACAACATAAATATCTATTAATTTGAAACATGCGGGCTAATCTAAGTGGATTGATTACGCGTGCAAAATGAAAGCTAAAATTTGTCGCTATGGTTGACAACGCGCCTGCACAGGTAAATCAGTCCCCTAATATTCAAAAGAAAAATGAGACAAAGGAAAAAACTACATTCAAGATGAACTACCCAAAAATATGTTAATTCAAAAACCTTAGCTCTCTGGAAAGCTTCTGGGTTTGCTTGTAGGAAAACGGTAGCCCACATTATGGTATGGCCAGAAGATTCATGGCCTGCATTCAAGTACATTAGCAGTACGTCTATAATGTCCTCATCGTTAAGTTTTCTTCCATCGTCATCCTCAACATCCAGCAGAGCGTCCATCATATCTTTCTTCTTTACATAGTAGTTTCCGGACTTTCTTTGAGCTCTTCGCTCATCCACAATTGATTGAAATATAGCAACAAGATTTTTCCGAGCCTAAAATGGAAACAACTCAGTTAAATGCTAAAACATTACAAACACCACTGTCCAAGTTATGAAACAAAAAAACCCAACTTATCAGTTCCTCACCTTAAGTGCTTTATGGTATGCAAATCCCGGAAGATTGATTGCCATGGCTCTAACTCCGTAGTTAAGTACTGTATATTCCCTCTCCAAAGCCTCCATGACTGGCTCGCTCTCTGAGCTAAGAAAGATGTACATAATAATCTTGAAGGTAAGCTTTCTGAGTTGAGTTAAGAACTCTATTTGTCCCAGTTTGGACCATTTTTCCAAGGACGTTATGACAATCTCTTCAATGTACTTCATGTACACAGACAATGCTTCGTGACCATTGACTGGAGCTGCTGTTAGTCTCCTTAGACGTTTGTGTTCTTCGTAAGATATACCAATGAATGATTTCTTTCCAATTAGCTCCACAGTAGAAACAGGCCACCCGGGTTTGAATGCATCGTCGTCAGTCAAAACTCTTTTACTTGTTTCAGGCGTTGTAACAATGATACTTGGGAACCCGAACATGAAGGCCTTGTAGATTCCAGTTTTCCCAAATCTGCATTGTTCATTGACAAGGCAACAAAGTTACACTGAAGTTAGTCAAAAAGGAGAAACATATTGCACACACAAGATGATTGAAACTAAGCCGATAATTAACTGTCAATAATTCAAATGAAAATAGTCAACCAAAGAAGAGCTTATGTGTCAAAAATTAAGAAACTCTTCCATTCACATTGTTCAACATTATGGTACATGTGAATAATGTTCTTTCATCCATGTACCAATTTGTATTGGGTGAATTAGGCGCACTGCATCCGACACTAAAAAAAAAATAAAAACTAATGAAAAAGATTTGAAAACTTTGAGTTTTAATGATAAAGATAAAATAAAGGGTAAAGTGAATAGTACCAGGATTGACTTTTTAGTGTAAATCTATGATTTTTCGTTAAAAAAAATATTAACAGGAACTTTTCGTTAAAGTTCCCATTAAAAAAATGAGTGTGACACATTGCTACATGGTGACCCTACAAAAGCATGCAGGTTTGGACCAAAAATATTTGCTGCTTCTAAATCTCACAGACTATAGTGCTGGCCACAATGTCAACTTGTTAGTTCAGGGTAGTTTTCTAGAGAAAGGCATCATCTCCGGATCCTTTCCTACTAATCCATCAAATTAGAGAATCTGTATCATTAAAATTTGTTCCAACGGTTGAAGTTATTATAACTTTTAAAATGAGTTCCTGTAGCCATTGGAACAAATTTCAATAGCATAAATTTTCTGATTTGGTGGATTAGGCGGAAGGGATCTGAGGATCCCTTTCCGTTTTCTAGCATCCATATATATTATTTAATTCTAAACTTTTTAATTCTGTTAGTTTTTTATTTTAGAAAAGGTAAAAAAGAAAGAAGAATATTAAAAGCAGTTTCTAAAGAGAATCGCTTGGAGAAAAAGCAGTTAGTCAATCAACTCAACAAGGTGGGAATTTATTCTTAATGTTTGGAAATGGAGTTCCACATCGTCATTCCGAATGAGTCTCCATTATATCTCACTTTTGCACTTAAATGCCAAATGGTTTCTTTGGTCATAAAATGCCAAGTAGTTGATGACGTGGGGGAAGCATATTGAAATTAAACTAGGCTACTAACTCAAAATATCAACAACTTTACCAAATCATCGCATTACAAAAATGAAGACATTCTCAACCCATCGAAGACTAAACTCTAAAACCATTTTATTTTATTTTTCTTTATTTAAGGTGAATTTAATCTTCATTAGATAAATATCAACTAGACGCGTAAAGGAATGACCTCGTTAAAACTTGACTCGGTAAAACCACATGATGAAACAATTTTGTCAAGGAAAGAGAGTGCTGCAAATACAAAACATAAAAACATCTTTTCTTTTAATGTCTATTGTTAACCCAAATTTTTTGTAAACATGGTTTGGGATATTTTATAGTTCTAGCATCCTACATGGACAATTTGGTTTAACATGCACCACCCGTTGTCTGTCTATGACTCCCACATGTACAATTAGTGTGTGGGACATAGAAGGAGGAGATAAGCCCGTCTTATCAAAGGTTAAATAAAAACCCGTCATGTTAAAATATGTACTTGACACAAATTCAACTTACCTTTTTGATAGTTTCTAGTTTAAAATCCTATGTGAACAATTTACTTGTACTGTAAAAATTAAGAGAATGTGTGAAACGTATTTACTAAGAGAATAATTTACACGACACAAAAAATTACTGTAGCACAAGGCATTGAGCCTTCCTAAGCATGCACATTGTGGGGTTGAATAAGCCTGTGGGGCACTGCTGAAGATCACGAGTAACGGTTGGGGATTGACTGCCAAAAACAAGGGTTTTTTCTTTTCTTTTTTTTTTTTTATAAAAAAAAAAAAAACAAGGGTTTTTGTGCAGAAAACATACAAAATAAGGTACGGTGAAAATTTGGGAGTATTTGCATGAAGTGTGGTGCGCAGTGATCCACATTTTGGATACTGTCCTCTACAAGTGTGAAATATGCACAGAAAAATCAGTTACAAAAGCAAATTACAAGAAAAAACCTTCGGTTACAAATGTGACAGTAAAAGTGAAAAAAATGGCCAACTATAAACTGTTTTTTGTATCATTTAGTACTACGGTCTAGTGATATATTATTCTTCATTTGGAAGTGAGAGGTCTTAGGTTCGATTCTTGTCAAAGAAGAATTTGAACCACATTATTACTACCCTAATATGAAGCTAAGCTCACTCCATCTAGATAATATTGTTTATTAAAAAAAAAAAAAAAACTTTTTTGGTAACGTTGTTTATTCTCTACTTCACTAAAGGTTAAGTATGGTAAGACAGACGTACAGCACAAACTTTCCCTTGTTGGGCCAAATTGATAAATTCAACATCAATTTACAGCACCGCATAGAGAATGCAGTGTATATCGAGAATGTACCAGATATGTAAATTGGTACTCGGAGTCATATTTTTTTACTGAATATCAAACAACATAAGAAGAACAATATAACTTTAGCAAAACCAACATATAGATAGAGAAAGAGAGAGGTGGAAATTGACCTGGAAACAAACTTGTCGAGAAAGGCCTCAGGATTGTTAGATTTGAAAGCTCTGAGGAAGGACCACATGTTGCCAATGAAAGGCAAGCCCAAGTCACCAGGTGGGAGGGAGTACTGCCTTTCACCCAGCTGCGTTTCATACAGCAACCGATTTGCATTCTTGATAAGCCACCAGAAGGCCACAAGACCAACAAAGCTCGACAGAAGTAACATCCAAATGGAAGCCAGCCCCGTTCCCACACCCACCACCAAACCCAGCACCATGATTTTCTTATGCTTTGTGATGACTCACTATTCACTCACTTAAGAAACAGGGAGTGAATAATAAACACAGAGAGAGAGGGAGAAGAAGAAGCTCAAAGTTTGAGTGATATCCCTCAGGCTGTCTGTTTCAGTGTCTCTATGTTTGCTCCTTTATATACAATTTAGGCATGGCTAGAAATATAGCTCCTTGTATTAATGTGTGGGGAGATATTACAATATATATACAAGGTTATATTAAATTCTATTCAGGTAGGAATTTTATATTAATTATAATTTCAAATTACATTATTATAATACATATGATAATTACGAAAAAGATTATAAATTAACTAAATTCCCAAAGCGGTATAAAATATGTAAAGGAAATTGTGATTTGTCTTTCCCATATAAACAAAAATATAGAAAGTTTTTTTTCCCAGCAAAAATTCAAAAAATTTGCATAAAAAAAAAAAGTAGAAAAAAGAGAGAAGAGAAATTATATATGAACTGAAAAAAAAAACACGAAATTGTGATAGAGACATGTATAGGTGCCGGCCCTTTAAGGCTTTACCTATATTTTTTGTTTTGTCTTGTTATAAAATTGTCTTTGATTCTTTTAACTGAAATTGGATCCTCTCCTGAGCTCACGATCTGGATCCTTATGAGCAGCCTATCTGGGCTATTCAAACTTGATTCAACGGTTGCAATTATTATAACTTTTAGAGAGGTTTCCTGTTTGGAGTTGTTAGATCAAAATTCAACGGTCTGGATGGGCTGCTGCACCAATCGTCATTCGTCATTTGTGTATATTATTATTTTGGCCTGTTTATTATCTAAAATCCATGTAAAATAATGTTTAAATTTGGACTAACTAAGATCCTTCTGGGAAATTAAAGAAGAAAAATTCGCAGGCTAAATGCAATGTATACAGATTCTTAAAAAAAAAGAAATACAATGTATATCGATAGTTAAAAATTAATAAATACAATTTACATAAATATTAACTATACCATGTAAAAACAATTACTATGTTTATTATGAATTTGAAGTGACTAGATACTAAGGATAATTAATATACACCTAATACAAAATTAATAAGGATAAGCGTGAACTTACCCTACTTGGAATCCCATCCAAATCCACAACCAAATATGGTAAGAGAAATTTTATTTAATTGCATGTTTTGTTTATATACACCCGACTTACTCTGTACACCTACATACTAGTTTATTGAACTCTAATTATCTTGTTACACCCAAAAATTAGTTCTTACACTACCCTCACTTATTATAATATATATATATAATTTTTTTTTTTTAAAAAGAAAAAAAAAACCCAACTCAACTCAATTATCTAAATTTCTCTCTTCCTTCACCGAATCACGGGTAAGGTTTTGGTGATCCGGATCCAAGAACAATCAACGCATATCAATGACTAGTGAGAAAGTTAAGGATCATCACCGATATACTTGCCAATACTGTGGCTTAATCAACGATATTAACGAGCAAATATATTGTAATTGGTTACTTTTCTACCTTGTATTATAGGCAAGGTCTAAAATATCGATGATATCGGAAACATCGGTAGTCCAAAAAACAGAAATTTTGATGGAAATATCGAAATATTATCAATATCGATAAAAATTGAATAAAAACCATGGAAATTGTAAGAAAAACCTGAAAATTTTTATTGAAACTTTGCAAGATGTTTATTTTGTCAATTATCTATTAGTTTATCACAAAAAAATTGGAAGGAAATGCATTGCATGATGGATTTAATTGATTTAAGTTGATTATATAGCGAGCTGGCAAACATTGTGAGTGTAGAAAATATGTAGTAATTAATGAAAGAAGTTTAAACACACCATAATCATTTATATATAATGAATTAGTACAATATTTTACACTTTATAGATTGTATGGTAAGATACATGAGTGACTTAGTACCACATAGAGTTCCTATCAAGGTCTAAAATATCGATGATATCGGAAATATCGATAGTCCAAAAACACGGAAATTTCGATGGAAATATCGGGATAATATCGATAATATCAATATTTTAGACCTTGATCATAGGTTATATATCAATTAGAAGCTAATTTGTAGGAGTTTGATTGTAAAAGTTTTATTATAGGTGTATACTGTACAAGGGATATTATTCAATTAATGAGAATAAGTCAATCTCAAACTTCCAAATTGTACAAATGGGCGTTGAACTCCGGCCTAATTTCTTATAAACAAAAATTATAAAAGTGAATCCACAAATGGCTACCTTCATGATATGATCTTGATTGTTGAGAACATCTGTAGTATCCCAGCGGGGTGAGGGTTGGTCCCTGGCCTTATATGTACATGCCCCTCTCTTCTTAGCATGATGCGTTTTGGGTAGTGAGGTTATCTTGCCCAGGAACAAATCTGTGAGGGCGTGGCCCAAAGCGGACAATATCGTGCTACGGCGGAGTCGGGATGTGACAATTTGGTATCAGAGCCAGACTCACTGTCCGTTCAGATGTGCAGACGAGGACGTCGGTCTCCCTAAGGGGGTGGATTGTAGTATCCCACATTGGTGGGGTGAGGGTTGGTCCCTGGCCTTATATGTAAATGCCCCTCTCTTCATAGCATGACGCATTTTGGGTAATGAGGTTCTCTTGCCCAAGAACAAATCTGTGAGGGTGTGGCCCAAAGCAAACAATATTGTGCTACAGCGGAGTTGGGATGTGACAATTTCAAATCCATAACCATGAGGTATCATTGCCAATGCAATTAACCACTAGGCTAAGAAGAAGGCCGGTACCGGTGATGTGGATGACGCGTTTTGGGTAGTGAGGTTCTCTTACCCAAGAACAAATCCATGAGGGCGTGGCCCAAAACAATATCGTGCTACGGCGGAGTTGGGATGTGACAACATCAAACCTAATCAATGTTTATGATTAATTGGATTTCACTACATCTCGTTTACATGATAAGTTGAAATGAACTATATATGAATGGATTAATTTCAATGAATTAATTTCGGGAAATGTATGAATTATTAACTACGATTTTACCCCTTAAAATTCAATTTTAGGACGCTTTGAAAGTGATCCCTAGACTTAAGCATTAAAATAAAACCTTATGTGTTCTAATTTTTATTCAAGTCCCTAACTCTTAACACACATGCCACATGTCTTTTTCCATTTCATTTTTTTATATATATCATTTAAAGCAATTAAATCTAGCAAATGTACTTTTTTTTAAAAAAAATCTAACAATATGAAATTTACAACTAATTCCACACATTAAGATGCGTTTGTTGCAAGCCTCAAATCTTAAGTTGGACTTGCTTAGACTAGATTAAACTGAACTGACTTAGTGAAGCGTTTGGTGTAATGTCGAACTAAGAAATATGATACTTAAAAAATTTAATATTATTTTATTTAATTTATATTCACTATTATTAATTATGTTTTTTCCTTTTTTTTCTAGAATTCTCTTCCACCCTCTCAAACCTATCCATCTTTTTCTCCATCTTTTCTAGAAATCTAAATCCAAGCTTCGTCTTCTTTAAGGAATCAAACATGTTGAGGAGCTTGATCAGCTTTTGGGACCCTAGCAACGCCTTCGATGAACCGGAAGATCACCGCCATAATTTTGTTTGTGATTTTGGCAAAGCATTATGCCCATATCAGCCCTCCATTATTCTTCTTAGGACTAGTTCGCAGAGTTTCTTCTCGGATACCAGCATTGCTTTGACGGCAAGCTTGAAGTGTTGGATCTAGAGGGTGATGGTTGTCTACAAGCTCCCCCATGGCATTTCATTAAGAAATTCAAACCCAAATCCTAATCCAGACGAAATTTAAGTGGAAATACAAATTAAGATGAAATCCAACCCAAAGAGACAGTGCGAGAATGATGCAAGAAGGGGGCGAAGTAGCGAGACGAAATGAAAGGAAGGAGTCGGTCTTAGTAGTCCGGTGGTTTTTGGGGGACGAGGGCTAGTCTCATTATGACCCTTTAGTAAGGGACTTAGGTTAGGGGAGTCCCGCCTAGTCTCATTAAAGATAGTCTATTCATGTAACAAACATGGAATTACACTAGCTCTTAATCCAAGTCAGTCTATTGAAACTTAGGGAAGTTAAACAAATGCACCATAAAGGGATTTACAGTCCATTTTTTTTGGCATTAAAAAGTCTCCCAAGAGACAAAATGTCATAAGAGTGGCATTTTTGCAAAAACAATGTATAGGTGCATTTCAAAAGAATGTATCCATCCATAAATTCCATACATATATAATATGGGTACAATTCTAATTGTGGGACCATAACTTTTCAGGGCTAGAGTAAGCTGATCCGAATACAGTTACCTTAGAAGTTCAGTCATGGACTCTCTAGCTCCTTACCGAGCTGCATCAGATGGAGCAGCGGTGCCACTATATGACCATGGTTGTTCCGCAAGACACGTGATATGATCCAGATGTAGGCACAATCAAATCCTATAAGTCTTGGAGCTCCTACAATCTAGGAACTGGCGTGCAAGTAATCATAATTCCTATGAGGGTGCAATATCTACTTTTAGATATCCTCTAGGATTTTCCTTGCTTAGAATGAGGATTCTATCCTAGAAAGGTCTATCTCCCATGGTATAAATACACCATATAAGGTTTATCTTTGGTAGCGTAATCTAAAATACTTGATTCTCTTGCCTACTGCTTGAGTTTAAAACCATTCACTACTTGATCATCAAGGATCATTTGGCCGGTACACCTCTTCCCAATTTTAGGCTTGCTCACGGTTGTTTACTATTTTACAGGTTGCTCGAGTTTGTGCACAACCACCACTAACCTCAGTGCACTAATTTGGTTCCACAATTGGTTCTTTCATTGAGAGTAGAACTCATATTCCTTTTGGCCAAATTATTTTGCCAATTGACATTTAGTGTTAACCGCACCAGTGCAAATAACCCACCTTCTGACGCAACTGTCATTCTTGGAATAAACAACCCGCCACCATAGGTCACTGCAACCCTTAGGGCAAGTAACGACCTACATGGAGCCACCACACATAGGAATGGTGAAAATCCCGCCAACATATCACCTCCCTCCATGGACCAGATTTAAGAGGCCTTGACAAAGATCAACGCCTCTATCGAAAATCTAAAAAAGAACCAAAACTCTGCTCGTGTGGAAAGTCACTATAACTTTGTAGACATGGAAAGGCATATGAAGAACCTGGAGAATTCAAACAGAACAACCCCACGAAACCAAATCCTTGTTTTCGGATACAGAAACATAAGCACCATAACCCCTAAAGGAAACCCATAATGTCATATGTTGCTTCGACATTGGCAAATATCATTAATATGAGCAGAGATCCGCTACATAGTGGTTAAGTTGCTAAAGCAATTTCTTAGGGGTAGCAACAAAACCCACATAATCCCCTTTCAGACGCAATGAGAACACTGAAAGCGGAGCCCCGTCATTAGAGATTTGACGAGCCTGAGTCTTCTAGGGTAAAGAACAACGACTTCTCATGGACAAAGAAAATCATATAAGCCTGGCCATAAGCGATCAACCTCTTTTTCCAAACAAGCCTACAATCCAGGTTAAAACACTGCTTTCAATGGAAATTGAGGATGTAACTTCACTGGAAAAGTTTTCCCAGCCAAGGTTCAAGTCGTTTCGTGACAATTCTGATCCCAACTACTACATCATTCATTATCGGAATGCCATGGCACTAGACAAAAATGATGATGCATGGATGTGCAAGATGTTCCCATCTACTCTCGAGGAACCTGCAATGAGATGGTATTCAGAGTTGCTAGCTAGGTCCGTCGACTATAATGAAAGTTTCGTCGACATGCTAACAAACATCTATTTGGTATACTAAGACCTTCACAAGTGTCAAGAAGCCATGTTCAAGATGGTCCCTCAGTCTAAGGATGAAAGCCTTAGAACCTACCTAAACTGCTTCTGAGTAGAACTGGCGGAGGTGGAGAAATCTGATGGTAAGTTAGCCATTATGACGTTCAAACAAGGGTTGTACGTCCATTCACCTCTTTCTCAGAAACTGAACAAAGGAAAGTATGATTACGCCACTTTGGCGAAGTTCTTTGATATTATATATGCTCTGACTGACTAGGATGAAAAAAGCAAAAGAATGACAGCTGAATTAGATTATTCTAGGAAGATTGATAGAAGAAGGGCCGACAGAGACACCCCTCATTCCCTCTTCATAACGCTAAAACAGTATACTGCTTTGAACGCCATAATCAACAACATTCTTTATAGCATAAAGGACATACCATTCCTCAAGCGCCAAAAGCTGCTACCGGAGCACTTAGCAAAGAAGAATCCAAACAAATATTACAAGAGAACTAGCCATGCCACCAAAAGTTGCTGAGTGCTGAGGGACCACATCAAAGAGCTCCTAGATCAAGGGCACTGCTGGATTTTGTAAGAGACAAAGTCAGGAAAGAAAGCTAAATTGAAACCAGAGATAGGGATCATTCGGATAAACACACTAATGATATGACCGACGACTGGCAAAAAAGCCTACTCTTTACATAAACTGCATCCATGAAGGGTGAAAAACTCCAAAAGATAGAATAGCAACGAGAAACCCAATGTCAATAACCTTGAGATAGATCTTTCGTCATCGCCTCAAAATCAAGTTAAAAAAAAAAGGTAATTTAAACTATACGTGGTTTGATTATCTTCCAGGGATATGTAGGCAGAGTACTCTAGACTCAATCACAACGCTGCCATCTGCATGAAGACAAGTCCTCAGAGAACTCATCTCCCAACGTCTAACCATAGGCTTAACGTTAAAAGTGATCCTGATGTTATTTTTACACCATATCATCTTTTTCTTAGAACTACACCAGTGATTTAATTCTCCATCCTGGAGATATGTAGACAATTCTTTATGGATTCAATCACATCTCATTTATCAATCTTATTTTAGGTATGAATAAAAGAAGTTTTGATCTACGAATGCCTCCTCTACCCCATTCAAGGGAATAGTCGAAAGGGCAATCCGAAAATCATCCGAAGGTGGCTCTGAACTCCGACCTTAAGTACGACTAATTTTATCACGGACCAACATGCTAAGTCAAGTATGCTCTGCAACATTATATATTAGCAGGTCCGAATCAGGCATCCAGACTAGGCAATCCCAAAGAGGAATTTTATTCCAATAGTACTTCGATTTGTGGAAGTGTTTTGGCTAACCTAGCTAAGGTAGTCTGATCAGAAAACTCAGGTTCGATGCATAGGGTTTAATAAAGGATTCAAAAAGTGTTTCTGATCCACATTATGATAACTAAGACAGTTCATTAAAGGATTTAAACAATTTTCTTATCATTAGGGGAGATAAGAACATCAACATTCTAGAAAAATGACATGAATTATCGTGGACGACTCTCACTTTGTCTCTTTTAAATCCCCGCGTTGCCCAGTCTGAGACTAAAATGCCACATATCCTAGATCTTCAGAGTGTTTCTCTGAACATGCCAGATGCTTTTACTGATCTAGCAAGAATGATGAGATCACATATACCAGCTATAAATATCCTTACAAAAATAGATGTACCAAATGTATGACATACCTTCTTCCTAGAAGGCCCGAACATCATTATGGTCGACCCCCGTATGTTGACAGCTAATCAATCATCTGCTCCTACCCAGAAACGTGGTAGAACTGTTGATTTAAAGGATTTACAACCCCAGAAAAGGAAAACCATGGCATAGGCCAGTAAGCCCATCGTGAATCTGACAACCGCTTACTTATTCTATCCAACACATGAGAAAATTCTAGATTATGGAAGCGTCCTGGAAGAGACTAATCCACCTTCCAAGAGTTTAGAGATTTCGATTCATTATGCTAGCTTGGATGATGTTTGGAATAGAAATAAGATGATATCGACGATGCATTAGCATATGCAGTAGCTACCGAGATTATGTTGAGCGATGACATTGAACCACGTTTCATTGATGAACATCGATGGCGAACCGATTGGTCAAATTGGAAATAAGCAATCCAAGTCGAACTCAATTCTCTTGCGAAACGTAAAGTGTTTAGGCCTGTAGTTCTTACACCACCATATTTGAAGCCTGTTGGCTAAACGTGGGTTTTTGTAAAGAAGCGTAATGAGGGGAATGAAATAGGGCAATCTAAGGCACATCTTATGGAGAAACATATTCTTCTATAATGGATGTGATTACGTTCCATTACCTTATCAGTTTGGTAGTTTCTGAAAAATTGGATATGCCGCTCATAGACGTGGTAATTGCATAGTTCCTGAATGACTAACATTGACTAGATCAAATAGTTCTAGACCACGGAACACCTTCTCCATTCAATTGAGGCGTTGACTTTATGGATTGAAGAAATCCGGGCGGATGTGGTATAACCGTATAAGTGAGTATTTGATTAGTCAGGGATATATGAACAATGAGTTATGTCCTTGTGTGTTTATTAAGAAGTTACATTCTGAATTTATGATCATTGCAATTTATGTCGATGACATGAATCTCATTGGGACTTCTGAAGAGCTTGAGAAAACTGTCGCGCACTTGAAGTAGGATTTAAGACAAAAGATCTTGGGAAAATTCGATATTGTTTCTGCCTAGAGATCGAGCATTGTTCGGATGGAATCCTAGTACCTCAGTCGAACTACACCTATAAGGTGTTACATCGTTTTAATAAAGATAAAAAGTGAAGCCTACAAGTACTCTTATGGTCGATCAATCGCTAGATGCTAAACGAGATCATTTCTGTCTTAAGGAGGATGAGAAGAGATTTTCGAACCTGAAGTTTCATATCTACGTGTGTTTGGCACTTTATTATACTCAGCTCAATGCACTAGACTTGACATCTTCTTTGCTGTTAATCTTTTGGCAAGATATAACAACGCACCCACATGTAGACACTAGATAAGTGTTAAAGACATCTTTAGCTACCTTAAAGGTATGACAGATTTAGGTTTGTTTTTATCCTTACAAATCCTTGAGAGATGCCACAACCCCCTTTGGTTCTCGAGTCAATTCTTGCCTTGTTGGTTATGCTGACACAGGGCATTTATCCAACCCGCACAAGGTGCGCTCTCCAACGGGCTATGTCTTTATTGCAATATCTGGGAGGTCAACCAAGTTGACCTTAGTTGCCACTTTTTTGAGTCATGTTAAGATTCTCGCCCTACATGAAGCTACTCGGGAATGCTTTTGGCTGAGAGTAGTTGTTGAACACATTCAAGCACATGCGAACTTTCTTCTTTTGTTGACATCCCTACAACGACCTTTGAAGATAACGCAACATGTATCGAATAGCTTAAGAAAGGATACATCAAAGGAGAAGACATCAAGCACATTGCGCCGAAGTTATTTTTCTTGCATTAGCAACAAGAACATCAGAAGATTGAAGTCAAGCAAATATGTTTCCATGACAACCTGACCGACCTTTTCACCAAGTCTTTGCTAAAGATGACGTTTTAGAAGCTTGTTCAAGGAATTGGTAGGCCTAAACTTTTTGAGGTGTAACATTATTAGTTCTCTTTGGAATTATGTTAAACTCAAGGGGAGTATCCCGAAGAATACTCACTTGATCTTAATGTACTATTTTTCTCTACAATTAGGAGCATTTTTCCTTTTGAGTTTTTTTCTACTTAACAAGGTTTTAACGAGGCACCCATATCCTTTTATAAGTCTAGTAGACGTCTAATTTGGCTTTGCACTTTATCACGTACTTTGCCTTAGACTATGGGTTTTTGCCTCGTCTCAGGTTTAGCACAGCCATTGAGTTTTTGTTAGACTTTGTTCCGTATGCAGGTTCCTTTGATTGAGACTAGCGTGTTCCCAGATCAGCGCCGACGAGTCGACTTCCTCAACTCTACCTGATGATGAATCTACTTGAGTATTTATACACTCAAAGGGGAGTGTTATAGATATTATATTAAAGTATTATTGTGCAAATCCTAGATATATTTGGTTACTAGTTATTCTTTCCCTATAGGATTGTACTTACTTGGAGGACAAGTAATTCCTCTTTTGTTTTCTACTATAAATAAAGATACTGTGCAGGGGGAATCACACATCTCATAAACACAGAGATATCCCTATTCTTTCTCTACTCTCTCTCTTTGCCACACCCATTATTCCCTTGTCAGTTAAATAGACCACAACAGTTAGGAGACTAATATCTAAAATAAGCACCAATTTTTATTTTTATCGAAGACTTACTGCTTAACAAAATAAAGTAGTTTTATTTTTATTTTTTTGGTGAAAGAAAGCGATCTAGGATTGCTGCATGTTTTTTTTTAAAATTGCTTTTGTGATTTAACAATAATTAGTTGTAAAATAAAGTATTGAGCATTTGAAACTCTATTCTTGAAAGTGTTATGAGTAAAAAATAGTATATAAGAGTTTGGTAAATTTTAATTTAAAAGTGATATAAAATTGTATATATAATAAAAAAAATATTGTAGTAGAGTGGTGGTGATGACAGGGTGGCAAGGGCAGTGGTGATGGCAATGATAAAGGTGGGAGGATGGTGGTGGTGCCAATAGTAAGGTGTGGTGGTTAGGGTGTACAGATAACAATGGTGGTAAGAGCAGTGACAACAGCTATAGTAGCAGTTGTGGCTGTGGAGATAACAATACTTGTTTGAAATGTTTAAAAAGGAATTTGGAATGCCACTAAGGTTGAGGGGTTTTAGGCACTTAATCATAATATTTTAGTATTTTTTAACAACAATATTATCTACATTAAGGGGGAGAGGTGGGCTTAGCCTCACAATGGACTAGCAATAATGTGATTCATATTTTCCTTTGGCTGGAATCAAACCTAAGACCTCTCACTTACAAGTAAATACAAATTTACTAAGGTACCAGGGTGGTCTCGGGACCACCCAGGAGCTCAGATAAATGGTTGTGAGAACCTCCTAGGACCACCCAAGTCTAGGCAGTGGTAGAGAAAAGCAGCAGCCACGGCTGCTGCGCTGTGCAAAACTGACGGAGGAAGAAGAAAGGGTTTGTTTTCTTTTTTTTTAAATGACTTGACCAAAACAACGTCGTTTTGAGCCAAATCATTAAAAAAAAAAATTAAAACCCACGTGATAGCACTCACCATCTTTTATTAAAAAGTCAAACAATTTGAAATTTAATAAAAGCCCATGGCCTTTCATTAGTCTGCTTTCAATCAAATTCAACTTTATCAAATATAATATACCTAATTGCCTGCCGCTCCTATTCCTCATGCCACCTAAGCCATCGAAGGCCATCAACAACAATTTCAGAATTTCTGTAAGTTTTCTAGTTTAGTGTTAGTTCATATATATTTATTGTTAATTTGTTAAGATTTTTAGTTTTAGTTTTTTATTTTATTTTTTAAGAACACTAATTAAAAACAAAAGGATGAACAGTGAATACATATATATATGTAAGGGTCTTTGATAATGGTTGGTAAGGGTTTTTGAAAAAAAGCTAAACAATCACACACTAATGGGTTTTAAACTAAGTTCAGCCTTATTCATTGTTAATTTCTTAGGATTTTTTCATATCTATTTTAGTGTTAGTTCATACATATTTATTGTTCATTCGTTAGGATTTTATGATATTACTTGAATTGTGTTACAGTGTTTTTTTTTTTTATGAAGATTGTGTTACAGTGTTAGTTCATACATATTTTTTGTCAAAGTTGTAGTTTGCCATTTATTTTTCAATGTTATTTTCGTTTTTTTTTCTTGGAACTTGTATATTAGGACCACCCTATGTTAAAATCCTGGATCCGCCACTGCTTACAAGTGAAGAGTAATACTACCGGATCGTAGTACTAAGAGTACTACGTGGCCCATATTTTAGTTTTAATTTCATTGAAAGTTGAAGCAAGATTTTGAAAATTAAAAAAGTACCTTTCAGTTATCAATTTTTTAACAAAAAAAACTTAAAATTATGTGTTTTCTTACAAAAATGAAGATAGAAAACAAATTTTTTATCAAACAGCCCTTGTGTTTACTTGTCATTGTGGGTTTAGCTTTGCTTATACAATCAATGGCGAAGCCAGGATTTATCGAGGGGAGAGGCGAAATTCAAATGAGTGCAAAGTTCAATCGAAGCGGTTGCTTTCACATTGGAAAGGGGCAAAATTTCTCGTAACTTGCTATTCAAGCTCAACCAAATTGATGTACACAACTAGAGTTTTAGCCTAATTTTTCTAAAGTATTATTGAATTTATTTGAACTTGGTCAAAGTAGATAGGATTTCCAAACTAAAATTGAGTATAATGAGTTCTTGAGATCACCTCTCTTCTATTTTTAATGAGCGAATAAAGGCTCCAATTTTCCAATATATTTTTCACCTCCCTTTCTTTGATTGAGAAAAAGAAAAGATTAGAAAGCCATAAAGGGGCAATTTAGTTAAAAACCCAGAAAAATCAAATGGTCCACAATATCCCAAGTGGTTGGCTCTCTGCAAGTCTTACTATTTCTTCCCAAACCCATCAAATCAATTTAACTCAACTTTTTGCTTCTTCATCGAAGTTCTTGTTGTCACTCTGTTGTACTGAACAAAACTCAGTTCGTTAAATCTTTGATCTCCCTCCACCAATTGATCAAGACACCATTTTTCCACAATCCACACCCATAAATTGAGCTAATTAAAACAACTCACTTCCCAGTTCTTCCCCTTTTTTTTCTTTTCTACTACCAATATATTGCAATCATTATGCTGAACAGAACCCAATTTGTCAAATCTTTGATCTCACCCCACCAATTGATCAAGCCACCATTTTTTCCACAACCCACTTCACAATTCTTCAACTTTTTCCTTTTTTCTGAACTAATTTTCTTGACAATGAAGCTTCAATGGAATCCAATACCAATACTTTTACACCTTTTTCTCCTTCAAATTACCCTTTCCACAGCTTTCTCCCTAAGCCCCATGAACTGTACGGACACAACTCGCCTGTGCACCTCCTTTTTGGCTTTCAAGCTGGAACCCAATGAGTGCCGGTGATTCAGAGCTTACTTCCAAAAATCAACCACAGCATTTCAGGAGTCTAAGCGTGGAGGGGCTGAACTAGTGCTCCAGGCTTGTTTGTCCGGCTAGGGGCTCCCCGCCCTCACGTGGCTTCGCCACTGTATACAATTAGGTTTATTTACTTAATTAGGCTAGTAACTTATTCTCTTTAAATACCATCATTAAAGTTGGATTCTAAATGTTGTAAGTTTAAGAGAAAACTCTGATATTCACCCAAAAATATTTATGGTATGAGGGGATGTTTTATGAATAAATATCAGGAAAGACATAAACCTTTACTTGTAAAAATAAATAGAATTCGGAAAACAAATAATACATGAATAAAGGGGAACTTAAATATGACCCAGTTAAAGGGAAGGGGCATAAAGCATAACCCCAACAAAACCTAAAATGTATGAACCTGTGAAACAACCTTAGAAAGTTGGAACACCAAATGCAAAACGTTAGGATAAAAAGAAAAGCACACACCAATAAAGTGAGTGTTGGGGGACTTTTAGGTCAAGGTGGACTTGGGCTTTAAGAACGTCTTCTTCTTTTGGTGCAGATTCGTACCAAGTCCTGAAATATCTCAAAAAGTTAGTTTGTTTTAGGAGATATCCCGATAACATCAATGGCTCGAAGATAGCATGATTGATCAAGATAATGGCTTGCTTAACTGAAGTGTGATGTAAAAGCTAGAAGCTTATCAATTTAACATGAGAGAAAAAGGTTTTGCATGGTTGCATGGCATTCTTAACTGCATGATTTTGGGTTTTTCTAGGGTGATAGCAAGGCTTCTAATGGTTGATATGTTTGGTGGAAGACTATGGGAATTACTAAGGTTGCATGAGTGATGGTTCCTGAGGCTTGAAGTATGCTTCTGGACTAAATTGAACTCTTTGGGCTTATTCCCTGGGTGGTTCTCTCTTTTTTTGTTTCTTCTATCTCTCTGTGTGTTACCTTCTCTGTGTTCCTCCCTATAATGGTTTCTCTCTTTCCTTATGTAAGTGAATGATTATTCTCTAGGCTTCAAGGGAATCTCCCTTTGTGGCTTGGTTTTCCCTTCATTTCTCATATCCCTCATATTATTCCCTTTTTGGTGTAAGATAATTGCACTGTTGAGACCTGCAATTTGCTTCTTTCCGAGGCGCGACTTTCGATATGCATTACTTCTAGTAGCGAACTTCATGGCTTTCGCGTGTTGGTTGTCTGTGTAGGCTAGGAAGAGAAAGTCAACATTAAATGCATGAATTATTAGGCTTAGCATGCATTTACTGTAGGAATCTAGTTTAGTCTTAACTAAAGGGGTTGGCTTGCTAAGGAAAAGAGTAAACTATGCTAGTTCTGTCTCAATGTTGCTGGCGTGAAATGCAAAGGGTATGGGCTTGGATCTTTCAGCCCTCAAGCAGCCTAAAGTATTTCATAACCTCAATTCGACGTAGGCCCAATAACCTTATGTAACCATCCATACCACAATCCACTTGACAAGCCCCAAATATGTGACTTGGGCTTAGCATGGATGGTGGCTAGCATGAGGAAGCATGGCGTGATGAATATGCATGAGCATGGTGTGAAAATCTAGCTTAATCACCGTGACATGGCATGTTTGTAAATATATTCCTTGTCGATCTCGTGCCTTGGCATGTGTTTGGGCTTGAATGTAGGTTTTACATGACGATTGGGCCTTGAGACTTAGTTGGATTAGTGTGTGACATGTTTGGGCCCCAACATTGGCCCCCTTAATTATTTAGGCTATGAGAATCCTTGAGTGGGCTAGATAATCAACCTTAGGCCCAAGGGATTTCTTTTTTGAACGTGGGCTTCCTAATGGGACTCTTCTTCTTCCCGTGTGGCAGTTGATAAATCCCTGCTGTTGTGTTCTCTTGCTTCCGTGCACGTCCAATCATATAGAGAAACTCTGGGTATTCTCCACCTTCACTTAGTAACCGTTACAAACTACTCTTCTCCCTAAGACAAGTATTTAATTTGTCCTTTCTCTTCTTTCTCCTCTTTAGTTCTCATTCCTTCTTCAAATTTCCTATAACTGCTTTTCTTTCAAATTCCTCTCTACTTATCTTCTGTGTTGGGTTGTTCTATCCCGTTCATGCTTCTCCGTGCTCGCGACAAGGTTTTGTTAGGTAAGGAAGTTTTTTCCTTGACCCTTTGAATTTTTCTTCTTCTTTCTTCCTTCTCTGCTTGCTCTGAGGATGAAATTAGGCATGCGTTTCTTCTTTTTACTACGTGTCCCAAAGATTTTGGGGCTTTAGCATGGAAGCACAAGGGGTGCGGGCATTTCTTTCGGGAAATCAAACTCAACTCCTTAGGTAGTCTTGCTACTTCGAAATCCTGTGCGTTCACCTTTTATGATTTCTTTCTTGTTTACCATTTGTACTGTGTAATTATCATTTAGCCTAGCTTGTTTGCATGTTGGTGCGTGCTTGAGTGAGATCAATTGATCAATTGCATTGATTTGCTTAGCATGATTAACTTGACTGCATATAACCTGTTTTTGCTTGGATATACGTGTAGCATACTTTCCCTGGCTACATCTTTTAGGGCTTTGATAAAGATGCATGTGTTTTGCATGATAGCATGTAGGGAAAATAGTCCCATGTTAAAGTCTTCGACTTTTGCGTGAAAGGCTTTGAATTTCATGAACATACCTTTTTGCTTTCTCGGGCACTCTTGCTTGCTTCTTGGTCATGAAAACGACGTCCAAAACCTTAGCCCTTATCAAGGTCGTGCATTGGTTCTCAAAGCCAAGTTCAATATCCACCTAATTTTCTCGACCGGTGACCTCACCGCAAGAGAACTCAAAAAGGATCGGCACGGCGGGAAACCGCCCACTCTTAATACAGCACTGGGAAATAGGATCGATAGGAGGGACTAAGTTTAAAGAAGGCTCATCCTTCTTGAAATCCTTATTTTGAGAACCAAGAGGAGGTGGTGGCCTACCTCGTTGAAGATGATCCTCAGTAATGAAGGACCTGTCCAATGCAATTAGTCACTTTGGTAATTTCACAGCCATAACACACATATAGGAAGTAAACATCAAATCATAGATACTACAAGCTAGTGCAACATGTAGGAAGAAGTACACAAGCATGCAAAGCGAAGCATGGTAAGGAATCTATTCATCTTAAGCCTGAACTTTTTTACCACGTGGTTAGGAGGTAAAGCTCAGAGACCCGTACCTTTATTTTTGCCTGGGGAGAGTTTACCGCAACTCTAAAAGATATTTTCAATATTATGCATCTCCCGATCGTAGGTAACATGGATCCCTTCAGCTCAGAGACCCATGCCGTTACTTTTGACATTTTGAATAAGGTTGCCCCTACTTCTCCTAGCAAGGCTTTTCACTTCAACGAATGGATTAGGCACTTTTGGTAGAAAAACCAAGAACCAAATTGCCGGTTCGAGGCCATGTTGTGCTTGTGGTTAGGTCACTTCATTTTCTGTGATAGTAAGGACACCTTCAGCCACCAAGTGATTCCCTAGGCCATGGTAATTGTGCATGGCCATATGGTTCCACTAGCCTTGTTATTCCTTGGGCTTTTTTACCTTGAATTAGATTAACTTCACACTCTTGAAGAGTAGGTTGCAGGTAGTGCTAACTTGAAAAGTTTCCTCTGTGCCAGCTTTCTATAAATCTTTCTGTGGGAGCTCGTCAAGGGTCTGAAGATAGCATCTTACCCTTCCGGTGCAGGGAAGAGTCGCTATGTTATCGACTCCTTTATTTGTGGGATGTGCTATTCTGTGTCTCTACTTGTTGGAGTTTTATCTTAGAAAACGTTTATGGGATGTGTTATTTTATGTCTCTGCTTGTTGATTTGTCATCTCACTTGTGCATGTTTTGGTGTTTTCCTGGTAGGTTAATGCTAGTGTTGCTGCTACAGAAGGTGTTCCAACTCCTAATGGTGTTTTTCTCAAGCCTACAACTTTCCCTGAGAAGGTTGTGAAGGATATCAATGTCCGGGCATCAGAAGTTGCACCTCTTCCAGAAGTTCTTTCCCATGATGAGTAGGCTTTGGTTGAAGAGTGGGCATTGTGGCATGACGCTCTCAGGAAGCTTAAGCATAGTATCGCCAATGAAGTCAGGGTATTAAATTCGATTAAGAAATTGATCCCTTCAGGCGAAGCTTTCTTTTCCTAAGTTGACTTCAGGGAAGTAAAGGTTCACCCTAAGCTGGCTGAGGTGCTAGACAGGTTTTTCGAGTGTGCCGATGATGCAAATGTGAGCTTGATAGGCTTATCTCTCTTTATGCACGGAATGATCTTTGAGGAGCTTGGGACCCTGCTTTATGGCATGGAGCATACTTCCCCATTGGGACTCACAGAGCACAGGTTGTTATGTTGGTGAATATAATTAGCAATGTGACAGTTTTGGGTGTGCTAGTGTGTTATCTATTCAAGAAGCTGGGAGAATTCCTTGATACCATGTTTGGGCTTCGACTTGACAAAGAGAATGATGTCTTAGATCAATTCCTCAAGGTCAACAAATTGAAGCATGCTTTTAAACTACAGTGTAAGGAACTAGAGGTTGCGAAGCTCAAGTTGAAGAAGTTGGTCCGTGGGAGCTCCAAGGAAATAGCAGCCTACCTTCAACTCATAATGGATCAATTACATGTTGGCACCTCTAGCAGTTTTTCCAAAATGTGGTGTTCTGAGCTTAACTCTTCACCTTCCCACAATTGCATGCTTTGCATGACCATTTTCATTTTTCTAGCCCTCGACTTCTTTTCTTGGTAGAGCATAAACCTTGAGATGTTGTAGTAGCAGGCAATGAAGAAAGTTGTTTTCCTCACTTCACCTTTATTTTCCGTTATAGTTTCCTTTTATACAACTAGCTTATCACTTTTGAACAATGGCCATACGGCTGCCTTACTTTGTGTTTTGCTTATTTGCCTTGGCTTCGGATTCCAACATTGAATTTAGCAAGAAGCTTGCTATGTTTTTAATCTTGCAATGACATTGGCTTTTTCTTACTTCGAGCGCATGAAAATTTGCTAGATCAAATTATGTTTAGGCTTTGAGACACAAGCTTGAGCTTTTGCTTGCTTTCTTGGGGGGTATAGCTGACCTTGCCGCTTGGCACTTTGCTAGTGAATTTCCCTGAGGAAAGATGGAAAAGATGTCATAGCTTCCGTAGGGAATCAAAGCATGTCAAGAAAACTTGACTTGCTTAGCATTGGTTTTTGCAATGTTAAGCTTAGCATTGATTTTATTTTGCATTGTTAGGCTTAGCATTAATTTTTCATGATTACTTTGAAAAAACTTTATTTGCTTGACTCAATGGTTTTGCATGGCGGTTAGCTTAGCATGTTGCATGAGCATTGCTTTGAACCATTGAGTAGCTTGCTTAGCATTGATTTTGCATGATTGCTTTGAAAAAAGCTTTGTTTGCTTAATTCAATGGTTTTGCATGGTGTGTTGGCTTGGCATGTTACATAAACATTGCTTTGAACCATTGAGCAGCTTACTTGGCATTGATTTTGCATTGCTAGACTTGGCATTGATATTGCATGATTGCTTTAAAAAAATAAAAAATAAAAACTTTATTTGCTTGACTCAATGGTTTTGCATGGCTTGTTGGCTTGGCATGTTCCATGAGCATTGCTTTGAACCATTGAGCAACTTGCTTGGCATGGGCTTTTATTATAACCTTAGCATGATTTGACCCTTAGGGTAGCTTGCTTGGCATGGGCTTTTATTATAGACTTACTATGACCACTGATATAGCTTGTTTTAAAGAAATCCTTATGGTTACTCTTGTCAATGTAAAAAAAAATATGAATGTACCAAAGATTTTGACAAAATGCTCCGTCATTTCACTAAAATTTAGGATACATCAATCGTTGCATAGGTTTACAAGGCCTCATAGAGTAAGCAAAATGATTATTGCATAGAATGAGCTTGTTCTTCTAAAATAAGCATAAGCATTTTAGCAGTAATAAGGCTTTAGCCACTTTACATTGACAGGTTCCTTTAGCATACCTTCCTTGACTAATGTCAAGTACTAGTAACCGCTTTAATAGGCTTCCTTGACCACAAAAGGTCATTCCCATTGTGGGGCAAACTTCGAAGGTCTGGAGATCTACATTCGTATGTGCTTGGTTGTTCTGAGGACAAGATCTTTTTCCTTGAAGTTGCGCGACTTGATTGTGCGATTGTAGACTTCGGTAACCTATTGGTGGTGTAGGCTGTGTTCCTAGCTATTTCTCCTTTTTTTCCTCAAGTAGCTCAAGCTCTTTCCACCTTCAGCTTGCGCATGCTGCGGCATCCTATTCCATATCTTGAATGTCGAGACTCTTACTGTGGGCATCATCATTTCCACAGGGGCAATAACTTCGGACCTATACACCAAGGAGTAAAGGGAAAACCCGTAGCGTTCCTTAGAATGGTGCAATAGGCCCATAGACGTCTAGAAAATGCGTACTCCAGCCCCCAGCGTAGTTGTGTACCATTTTGCTTAGCATTCCTAGTAGTGTTTTGTTTATGGCTTTGACTTGATCATTTCCCAGGGGATAGTACAGCGTGCAGCGGTGGTGCTTAATCATGTAAGCATTAAGTGTGGCACTTACTTGTTTGTTCACAAAAGGTATGCCGTTATCGCTCATTATCTTGTAAGGTATCCCATATCGACAAACAATGCATTCCCTAACAAAATTGGATGATTATGCTCATGTTGTTTTCCTGATAAGGATTGCTTCCAACCACTTTGTGAAGTACTCAGTGGCTACTAAGATCTATATATGACCTTCGAAAACCGTTTGATGGTTCATATCAAATTGAGCCCCCAAGTATGGAATAGCCATGGGTTGTACATGTCTTGCAATAGTGTTAGAGGCTTATAGATTAAGTTTCCATAGACTTGGCATGCATGGCATCTCTTGACCATGTTGTGCATGTCTTCCCTTATAGTTGGCCAATAGTATCCTAGGCTTATCAGCTATTTGTGTAGCTTTTTCCTTCCTTGGTGTTCGCCGCATTCTCTAGCATGTACTTGTGATGATTAGGATGGCCCAAGCCATCTCAATGGTTCCTTATTAAATTATTTTCGCTATAGAGTTGCCTCATCCATGAAGTACCTCTTGGCTATCCCTTTTAGATTGCGTATGTCCCTGACATTGCTTGGCAGTGTTTTATTGATAAAAAAGGTCAAGTATAAGGACTTTCAATTATTAGTGATGGTAATTACAAATGCCACTCTTAGGGAAAATGTTCTGCCGCATTTTAGACATTCGGCTTAGATGCATATGGCTTGTTTCTTTATCTCTGGCCAATAATAGCCTTTTCTTTGTAGTTGGCTATAGAGACTTACTATTTGGTTGACTTCGCATGTGGCTTCATGGACTTTGTGCAACCATTTTTGTGCTTTTTTTGGTCCAAGGCATCGGGTTAACACTCATCTAGGCAGGTGCTTGTAGAGTGTCCTAGCAACATTGATGTGTTCCTTAAGGTATTTGATGCTGAGCTCTTCGCTTGGCTTGGAAAGTTCCATTTTGATAGTTTCCCTCCAGTCTTCATCCTCATACATTTCCTATAGGAATGCTGCATCAATGGCTAAAGCTTCCCTTTTGATCACAGCAATGTTAGGTTGTTCTTCAACGAATGTATGCTTAAAGCCAAGTGTGGTTAAGGCATCTGCATATTTGTTAGTTGTGCTAAGAATGAGTTCCAACACCACCTATTTAAAGCTTCACCTGAGTTTCTCAAACCATAGTGTAGTATAATGCCAAGGTTATTTCCTTCACTACAAAGTTTCCTTGGACATGGGTCAGGACCAAATTCAAGTCCTTTACAACTCGTATCTTCCTTGCACTCATTTCCCTAGTTGTGGAAAGGCCCATGAAGAAAGATTCATACTCGGCTACGTTGTTTATGCATGGAAAGCTTAGCTTGAAGGATAAGGCAGTAGCTTGACAAGTACAATGCCAGCTCTTCCTCCTATGGTTGTGGAAGAACCATCAAAATGCATGACCCATAGCTTCTCTTCCACAGCAATGGCAGCTAACTTTAGAAGCACACCAAGGAGTTCCTTGGAAATGGTGGCCTCTTCTTTTTTGGGAAACAATGCTAGCAAGTCTGTCATAGCTTGGCCTTTGATAACCTTAGGCGTCACGTATATAATATTGAATTCAGAAAGTGGGAGCAACCAACAAGCCAAATGGCCAGATAGTGTAGATCTAGTAAGCAAGTACATTATGGGGTCAGATTTTACCATGAGGTGTAGCTTGTGGGCTAGGAATTAATGGCATAGCCACTATAATGCATATACAAGAGACAGGAAAAAGCGTCCCATCATATTATAGTGGGTTTCGGCTCCTTTTAGTTGTCTACTAACATAGTAGATTGGTGCTTCTTCCCCAACTGGACTATTATGGGTAAGTAAAGCTCCTACAACAATGCTTGTTGCAGCTAGGTAAAGCTTGAGCGAAGTGCTCGGGTCTGGTGCCTTCATGGTAGGAAGGTTGGTGACTAGCTGCTGGACTCATTGATAAGTTTCATCGTATTCCTTAGTCCACAGAAATTCCTTCTCTATTCTGAGTAGTGGGATGAATGCTCCTGTTGCTACTGCTAATCTTAGGATGAGGTGCTGAATGTAGGATAGCTTCCCATCAAGCTTTTCAACTACTTTGCATTTGTCGATGGCATGAGTGCTCCTATAGTGTGCACCTTGTCTGTATCTACATCGATGTCATGTTGATGTACTAGGAAACCCAAGAACTTGCCCGAGGAAACACTGAAGGCGCATTTCTTAGGGTTCATCTTTAACCCATATGCTCGGCATCTCCTCATCATTTTTCTTAGCACTTCCTAGTGCCCTTCCCCGATCTTCGATTTCACGACGAGGCCGTCCACATAGTCTTCCACTTCATGTCGTGGAAGACTACCGTCATTGTTAGCTGATAGGTGGCACCGACATTTTTAAACCCAAATAGCATGACTGTAAAGTAAAAGTTTCCAAATGGCATGCAGAAAGCCGTTTTCTCAGCATCTTTAGCAAACATCTTAATTAGGTTGTATCCACTGAAGTTGTTCATGAACGACAACATGTCTTGCCCTATGGTTGAATTGATTATGATGTCGATGTTGGGTAGTCGAAACTCATCATTTGGGCATGTTGCATTGAAATCTCGATAATCGATGCATATCCAGATTTGGACAGTGTTCTTCTTCTTTAACGGGACGATGTTGGCTAGTCAAATAGGGTGCTTGATAAGCTTAATAAATTAAGCCGCCAGAAGCTTTTCTACCTTGACTTTGATTTTAGCCTCTATTTTTTTGTGGAAATTCCTCATTTGCTACACTACAAGCTTGATCCCAGGCTATGCATTTAACGTGTGCCACATCAAATTTGGATCAATGTCTAGCATTTCTTCATAGCTCTAGGCAAAGACGTCCTTGAACTCCTTTAGCAGGTTAACTAGTTCTTTCTTTTCCTTAATAGTTAACTAAACACTTATAAAATTCATTTTTTACACAGAGGGATCATCACTTAGGTGTACCTCTTTAAGCTTTTCCGCCATTACAGTGGATCCATCTTGCATGCAATTTGGCGCAAGCATGATTTTCTGCAGGGACCCATCCTCAGCAGCAAGTGCAGGCATGTGTCCAGTTTCCTTAAGGGTTTTATTTGCTTGGTGTGCAGTGTTTCCATACTCGATGTTTTCCCACACAATGTGGCTAGGCCCCCCAACCCGTTATAAGCAACAGTCGGGAAGCACAACCTTAGAGCATTGAGGTAGAGTGTAGGTAAGGACATTAGCCTCTAGCTGTATATGTTTTCCTCTTTCCATAGTGACTATGAATTCTCGGTCACTAAGATCTCAAACTTTTTCCTAAGGGGTTAAGGGTATCCCTAAGACTTGTGATATCCTACTCCCGACACTTGAGAAATCATTATAGAACTCAGCATTGGATAGTGAACTTCGTCTAGGTTGAATGGTATCTGGTTTATAGGGATGCGAATAGGCCTCAGACCAATCCTTCTCTTAACGCACTGGTGGTAGGTAGAAGCCACAAGTCTGTGCTATTTATCTATGGCCTTCTGAGCAGAGCTTGGTAAGCCACATTGATGTCAATCACATAAAACTTAGTAAAAGGCCTGATAAGGCTAATCTTCAAGTCGATCTCGATATACCCCATACTTTGCTCACTACCCTTCTTAAACCCATTGATAGAGATTTGAGACCTTACCACTTTTAACATTGGGACGTCTGCTGCAGTGAGCACTGCTAAGGGTAGAATGTTGATGGACGAGCCAGTGTTAACTAAAGCTCGCCTAATGAAAACATCATTAATCTGCCCTTCCAAGTACAGTGGCCTTAGAAGGTCAGGGAAAGCCACTTCCATGTCTTCGTCAATGAAGAGAATGGTGTTGTTGTTCTTAAGAAAAGCCCTATGTGGTTGGGCAGCATTGAAGGCCACAATCCTCAGAAACATGCATAAGAGCTTCAGCAGCAGTAGACATTGCGTCCAGGCCATATGCAAGCTGGTCGAAGAAGAATTTGAACTTCGAGTTTTCCTGAAGGATCTGTGCTGCAATAGGCCTTTGCCCTAGAAATAGGTAATGCTCAACTGCGTCGGCTTCCATGTCGGGAAGGCTATACAAAGTCACAGCCATCATTTCCTTGTTGAACAACTGCTTTTTTGAGGTTCCCTTATTATATCTACTGGCATAATTATGGTGAAGGCATTGTCACTTAGGCTTGGGGAAAAATCCATGAGATTTGCATACTCATCTCCATATCCCTCAGCTTGAGGCCATGGAGTATCATAGCTCTGCGGCTTGGAGTATTTGCACCAATAAGCTTTTTCCATATTCTCAGAAGGTTCTTGAATGGCTTCCGATGGCTCGGGATTGTTGATTCATAGGTGATAGGCATCGTCATCTCCGGAGCATGTAATGACAGCTACTACCTCTTTCCCTCGGCGCTTTGTCAGAGGGTCTGTGTCTATGGCTTGCGTCTTGCATAGCAGTTCTAGCGCCCCTTCGTGAATTTTTGCATGGAGAATTTTCCGCAAACTTTTACACATAATAAAGGGATATCCCACATACTGATGGTAGCGACAATACCTGGGATCCTTTTTATCTTCCCTAGAATGGGCTTTGTACTGTCAGGGTAGCTTGATAGCCTCATCTGCGAACATAGTGTCGATGATGGCTTGGAACTCCTCGTCGTTACACGCTAGTGGAGGATAGGTTTCCCTATCACTCTCTGTTTCCTTCCTTTTTCGTAGGTTGTAATCAGATCTATCATCCACGGCTAAGGCATGATGAGCTTTCTTCTTGTCAGTCTTCCAGGATCTCCCTGTGGAAGGCTTAACTAACAAGCTGGTCTTTCTTAGTACTTCCAAGAGCCTCGAGAACTGGTTGATACCAATGTTTTCCAAGTACACCTTGTAGTCAGGGACAATGTTGCTGATGTAGATCTTCATAAGAGCTTCTTCATCTTTCTCGTCATAGCAGTCAAGGGCTAGGTCATAAAAACGTTTGACAAAAGTAACCGAATCTTCCCTGTGCTTTTGACGCGTATTTTTTAGCTAAGTTGTCATGACCCTTTCTTCATGCTGGAAGTACTTTTTACAGAACATGTCTGCCAACTTTTCCCAAGTCCGGATGGAACCTGGTACGATGGTGGTGTAACAAGTATAAGCATAGTCAGTTAAGCTTTTCAAGAACTCCCTGAGATGAAGGTTGCAGTCGCCGGCATGAAGACCCAAAGCGTCAATAAAACAACTTATATGTTCCTTAGGGCTACCCTTCCTCCCGTCAAAGAGAACAAGGTTGGGAGTTTCGTATCCCTTAGGATATAGCATGTAGAGAACGCTGATTGGATATGATGGCTCAGGAACATATTTCCAGTCCTCCAAACTCCTGTGCAACTCATTTTTTTAGCATGGATATGACGTCTTCCTGAGTGACAAAGGATGGTGCCTTTACAAGACCTTTGCCAGCAGTAGCAACTAACTCCTCCTAGGAAGCCTTTTCCCTTGGTGTGCAGTCCTTGTCGCTGGCTTTCTCACTTAGTTTCAGGATTGAGTTTTTCAACTCCTTCACAAACGCATCAATTTCTTTTTTAACTTCACCCAAGGCATGAATGGCTGCAATGATGTCCAACATGTCATATTCATCTAGGTTTTCCTGATGCTTGCCTTCGTGTTGAGACTCATCAAGCCGAGAATGAACCTCATATGCATCTGAGGAATTACCACTCCTGGTAGTGTTTCTAGTTGATCTTGGAGCCATTGAATCAAGATTGCGACATGTCCCTAGCAAAGTTGCCAAATTATGTTAGGGGACTTTTAGGTCGAGTTGGACTTAGACTTTGAGAACGTCTTCTTGTCTCCCTTGGTGCGGATTCGTACCAAGTCCTAAAATATCTCGAAAGAGTTAGCTTGTCTTAGGAGATACCCCGGTAACATCAATGGCTCAAAGATAGCATAATTGATCAAGATAATGACGTGCTTAGTGAAGCGTGGTGTGAAAACAAGACGATTATCAGTTCAACATAAGAGAGAATGAGTTTGCATGGTTCCATGGCATTCTTAGCTACATGATTTGGGCTTTCTTAGGGTGATACCAAGGCTTCTAAAGGTTGAGATGTTTGGTGAAAGGCTGTGGGAATGACTAAGGTTGCATGAGTAATGGTTTCTGAAGCTTGAAGTATGCTTCTGGACTAAATGGAACTCTTTGGGCTTATTGCTCAAGTGGTTCTCTCCTTCTGCGTTTCTTCTATCTCTCTCTGTGTTTCTGTGTTACCTTCTTTATGTTCCTCCCTCTAATGGCTTATTTCCTTCCTTATGTAAGTGAAAGATTCTTCTTTGGCTTCAAGGGAATCTCCCTTTATGGCTTGGTCTTTGCTTCTTTTCTCCCTAGCTCTCCTATTATTCCCCTTTTGGTGTAAGATAGCTGCACTGTTGAGACTTGCAGTTTGCTTTTTCCCTAGGCACGGCTTTCCCAAGCCAGCTTTCCGCAAGTGCTACTTTTGGTAGCGCGCCTTATGGCTTTTGTGTGTTGGTTGTTTATGTAGGCTGGAAAGGGAAAGTCAGCATTAAATGCCTGACTTACTGGGCTTAGCATGCATTTAATGTAGGAATCTAGTTTAGTCCTAACCAAGAGAGTTGGCTTGCTAGGGAAAGGGGTAAACCAAGCTAGTCCTCCCTCAATGTTGCATGTGTGAAATGCAAATGGTATGGGCTTGGATCTTTGGGCCTCCAAGCAGCCCAAAGTCTTCCATAACCCCAATTCCATGTAGGCCTAATAACCTTCCATAACCATCCACACCATAATCTACTTGACAAGCCCAGAATATGAGACTTTGGCTTAGCATGAATAGTGACTAGCATGAGGAAGCATAGCGTGATGAATAGGTATGAGCATGGCTTGAATATCCAGCTTAATCACTGTAGCATGGCATGTTTGTAAATATATACCTCGTTAATCTCGTGCCTTGGCATGTGTTTGGACTTGAATGTAGGCTTTGCTTGACGATTGGGTTTTGAAACTTGGTTGGATTAGTGTGTGACGTTTTTGGATCCCATCAGTGAGACTAACCTATAAGACAGGTTGCACACCAATGGGTACAACAACAACAGGGAAAGCCAAGAACACCATAATACAAAGAAGTAAGAACCATCATAGTGGAGTTATGCCACCAAAGCTGAACAAAATAAACCCATGTTGGGGACACTGTCCGCAACCACATTCCCTTAAAAAAAATCATGTCCGAGATGTGGCATGAAAATGAAGGAAAAATTCTCGAACCAATAAGACTATTCAATTAGTTGGAGTGAGATATTAAGTTGAAATTTTCTACATTTAAAATAAAAAATACACTTATTAAAGAGTGCAAAATGATTTTTTTAGAAATTTAATAATAATAACCTATACATAAAGGCCTGGGATCCAGGGACAAATATTTTTACAAACATTTTTACAATTCTTTGTAGCCTTTAAATTTTTATAACATCCAATGGTTTTTATTTATTTATTAAATAGCATGGATGCTTATGTGAATTTTAACTAATATTAAAAATAAAATAAAATTTGAAAAAACATAAAATTTGGAAGAAAATTAAAACTAAAAGTAAAAAGGAAAGAAACCCTATAATCGTCAAAATAAGGAGGTTTGCAACCTCCATCTCCCCCAAGTTTGCAACTTCCATGCCTTGAATCTTCGTTAGGTAAGCAAAATAATTCTATATTATTGTTCATATATGTAGGGTGATAAAATTATGTTTTGAAAAATCTTTTTAGTTTTGTGTATTTCATGATTTTCTACTCTTAAATCGTGTTTTTATTTTTATTTTTTTATTATTAGGATTATTTTTTATAAAATGAAATAAGACAGGGATCTCATGTTTTTTTGTTATTAGGGTTCAAATGATTTTTTGTTTTTTTTCAATTTATTCTATTAGATATTTGTTTTTAATTTAGATTAGTGTTTCCTTATTAATTATAATCCACATCATCATACAAGTCATTTAATGTTTAAAACTCTTCACATCACTCTTAATCTATATAGTTGAATATTCTAAAATTTGAAAGTTACAAAGAAGTTTAAAAAATTTATCTCTTGATCTTATCCCATATATAAATATATATGTAAATAACATGTGAGTCCCTGAACAAATAGAAATATTTTGCCTTTTCACTAGTAACAAAACAAGACAATGGGGTTAATGGGGAGTTATGAGGGAAGGTAAAATTGATGTGGGTAGGTCAAATAAAAGCTTCCTTCGCATATATGGCAATAAGTAATGACCTTTATGCCAAAGATAATTGCCAAAACCTAGCATGGTGGGAATTTTAGGTGAGATCTCTTCTCTGGCTGATGTACTTGGTAGGCTCAGAAACTTTTTCTTATCAAGTGGGAGTGAAAGAGGTTAAAAGATGAGATTGGAACTGGTGGCCTGTGTCTTTTTGTTTGTTGTGGAATCTGAGAAGGGATGGATCATTCAAAGGTTGATGAGTTAGTGGTCCGCTTGGACGAATCGTTGGAGATTTCTAGCATGAAGCAGGGAGTGAAGTTAGTAGGTAAGGTACTGTCAGAGAAACCCCTCAACAAATGGGGGGTTAGAAATATCCTGAGAATAACATGGAGAGAATTCATAGAGGTAAAATAAACTGGGTCCATAATAATGTGTTCATTATCATTGTTAATGATGAAGATACTGCAAACCAGATTATTAATCTTGTGCCATGGGCAGTGATGAATCATAATTTTGATGTGAAGAGATGGCCTAGTACACTTTCTTTGGAAGAGATTAAGTTTAAGGTGGTTCCCTTTTTGGTGCAAATAAGGGGACTCCAGCTGAACCTGTGTACGGAGGCCAGTGCGAGGATACTATCTACTGTGATGGGAGAGTTTCTAGAGATGGAAGATCTAGAATGTGTAAAGGGTTTTCTTAGAGTTAAGATTGCAGTGGATACTGAGAAGTCGCTGGTCATGGGATGCTGGCTAGCTCGATCAAAAGGCAGGGACTCTTGGGTTGAATTCTGGTATAAGCGTTAGCAAGATTTCTGTTATAAGTGTAGGAGGATTGGGCACGCTCTCAACGAGTGCTCTTCTCTGCCACCTCTTAGAGGTGATGTGATATATGGGGAATGGACTTGGGTGAAACAACCAATAGATAAGAAAGAGAATCATCGAGTAAGCCTTATGGTTCCAAGGAATAGGCAACAAGCTGGGTTGGTGAGGGAACGAGCCCTAGGACGTGGTCTGGCCTTCAGCAATAGTGCAGGTGAAATAGCGCATGCTGAAAGAAATACTAGATGGATGAATCTGACACATACAAGTTGGACAAAGCGGAGGTTCACAGAAATGCAAACCCTAACACAGAAATGTTCCTAGTTGGCACTTCGAGAAAGATATAGCATAAAATGATACTAAAAGTGATAGTTGGTAGGCCAGCTTCGTGGAGTGCCATGCAATTTTTGTTTAAACATGAAGGAGAAACAGAAAATCAACCATTCCAGATGGGCTTGGGCTGCTCGTATCAGGGGGAAGGGGTAATAATTCGAGAAATCACGGAAAACAGTGAACCTATTCAACCCACTATGTAGAATACACCTAAAGTGTTGCAACAGCCCACCAATACCAGGGAATTGAACACTAACTGGACCTCCACTATCACCTCGAGACCTAACATGGGTTCTGGTTCCATTACTAGTAATAATGAATCTCCTCAACCTGGAAACTTATTTAAAGGTCTGGGTCTGAAAATATAGCATGATGGGAAAGAGGGGGAAGGAGACCAGAGAAAAAGCTCAAAGATGGCAATAGCTCGAATGCTAGTGGTGGTGGGAATAGAAGTTGTTTCGTTGGAATGCCAATCTTGGAAAAATGGTCTATGGTGGAAAAAGCAATCATGTCGGAGGATGAGCTCCAAGATGTCCCAGTAATTGAGGATGACAATATTTGGGATTACTTGGATGGAGCTGCAAAAGTTGAAATGGAGGCACTTAATGTGAGAAGAGCAGGGAAACAACCTTGGGGTGGTGGCGGCTGGCCTAAATCAGCCGCAAAATTGCCATGATCTACTTATTATGGAATTGTTGTGGTCTTGGGTCAGACACGATAGTTCGGGCTGTTCACGGCCTAATCAGGAAGCATAGACCCTTTGTGGTTTTTCTATCAGAAAAAAAAGATGAAATGCCACAGATTAGAAGGAATTCGAAGGAGAATAGGATACAGTCAGGGCTTCAATGTCCCACCAATTGGTGTGGTGAGCGGGTTGAGCTTATGGTGGCATGAGCCAACGGAAGTTAGGGTGGAGTTTTCAACAAACAACATCATTCATTCATCCATGAGAGAGTATGGGAAGGGGGTGTGGATAAAGGCATCTTAGGTGTATGGTAACCCATATAGGGCAGAGAAGAGATATTTTTGGGACTAGATGTCTAAGGTATTGCAACCCACGAAAGAGCCTTGGTTTTGTGGAGGAGACTTGAATAAGAATAATGGCGGTTGTGATGAGGTACACACCTATCCCCGCCTCTTACGCGAGTTTATGTCAAAAATGGAACTCATTGACTTGGGTTTCAATGGACTGCAATTTACCTGTAAAAGAACCAAGAATAACTCGTTGGTTCAAGAAAGGCCAGACCGTGGCTTGGTAAATAGCAAATGGCAGACCTTTTGGCCTCGAATGTCTATCCCTCATAGCATCGTTCATGGATCTGATCATTGCCCAATTGTTATTAATACGGATCCGATTCAGACGAAGAGAAGGAAATTATTTAAATTTGAGGTGTGTTGGCCGATGGAGAAAGGATGTAGAGAAGTGATTGAACGCAGTTGGAGGGTCAGGGGTGGAAGAAATCAGGTGGATATGTGGCTTGGACGTCTAAGCTCATGTTGGGGGAATCTGTTAAACTGGAGCAAAAATAGATTTCGTGGGGAGAGAAATATAATTATGGCCCATATTTATCGGTTAGAATAACTTCAAAATAACTAGGAAGATCATAGGGAGGAAATCCATAATCTCATGGCGATCATTGATAAGCTATAAGAGGAGGAAGAATTATTTTGGTGCTAAAGATCCTGGGTGAAATGGTTAAGAGAGGGAGATTCAAATTCCTGATTTTTCCATCAAACGACCATCCAACGCTGGCGTTTCAACAAGATTGAGAAGCTTCATGATGGTTGTGGTGTATGGCGCGAAGATGAGGCTAGTATTAATCAAGTGATTTATCACCATTTTACCAATTTGTTTACCATTAGGGGTCAAAGGGAGTGGGGGTCGGTGACTGACTGTGTCCAACTTGTTGTCTCCGATGCAATGAATGCTCACCTCACGAGACAAGTGACACTGGAAGATTAAGGAAGTTGTGTTCCAGATGGGTGGGTTGAAGGCGCCAAGGCCGGATGGTTTCTAAGGGGTTTTCTACCATTCCTACTGGGATATAATTATGGAAGATGTTAATAGGTTAATCCAGGATTTTTCCAGTGGAAGGGGAAGTCCCAAACATTTCAATTCCACACATATTGTTCTCATCCCCAAGTCGGTTAACCCTTCATCGATGAGTCAGTTCCGCCCTATTAGCCTCTGTAATTATTCCTATAAAATATTTTCGAAAGTGTTGGCAAACAGGTTGAAAGAGTGGCTGCCACAGATTATCTCTCTTTACTAGAACGCCTTTATGGAAGGTAGACTAATCCAAGATAATATTTTGGTAATGCATGAGGTTTTTCATTTCCTGAAACTAAGGAGAGTTCAAACCCAATTCGAACTTGCTTTGAAAATTGACATGAATAAAGCCTATGATCGCATTGAGTGGGATTTCCTAGAAGCTGTCATGGTTCGAATAGGGTTCCATTAGTGGTAGATTGATATGGTGATAGGGTGTGTGTCTACTGTGAATTTCTTGGTACTCATAAATAGTCATCCAGGGAAGCGTTTATGTCCTTCCTAGGGCTTCCGTCAAGGTGATCCTCTGTCTCAGTACCTGTTCCTTATTGTCACGGATGTGTTGTCCAAGTTAATTCAGGGGGCAGTGAAGGATGGTTTCATTGATGAGATTCAGACTAGCCAGACCGGGCCTACCGGAACAATCTGGGCATTCCTACGGTATGGGGAAAATAAAAAATGGAGGCTCTAGCATATGTTAAAGATAGAGTGATGGCTAAGATCCAAGGGTGGAAGTAGGGTTTCCTTTCTTAGGTTGGTCAAGAAGTGCTTATCAAGGCGGTTACCCAAGCTATTCCCGCTTACCCTATGAATATATTTTGCTTCCCTGACAATTTATGCAACGAAATTGATGTCGGGATCGCTAATTTTTTGTGGGGGCAAAGAAGGGGTGAGCAGAAAATTTGTTGGATTAGTGGGCAAGCTTTGGTTATGCCGAGCAGAAGGGGGGAATAGGATTTCAGGACCTAAAGGCCTTTAATATCTCTTTATTGGCAAAGCAAAGATGTCGGTTATTACTAGATCATGATTCTTTATGGGCCCAAGTTATGAAAGGTAGATATTTCCCCAATTGCTCCTTCCTCGATCTAAGAAATAAGGGAGGGCCTCTTGGGTGTGGTCTAGTCTCTTTGTTGGTAGAGATGTTATTGCGATAAGCTCGCACTGGCAGATCATGAGTGGTAATCAAGTTCGCGTATGGGTGGATCGATGGATCCCGGCTTTAGAGATGGGGCGTCCTTGTCCGACCCCTAGAATTGTGGTTAATCCCACGATGATGGTGTCCTTTTTAATTCATTCTTAGTTTAGATCATGGTAGGCGGAAGAACTTGACGATATGGTGGCCGAAAGGAATAGAGTGACGGTTCTGGATGTTCCTATTGGTGACCCTAAGCAGGGTGATCGATTGATTTAGCCGCACGATCATAGAGGTAGTTTCACGATTAAATCGAGGTATCACTGGATCCATGATTTGAACTGTCAAATGCGTGTTCTATGGCCCTCTTCATCTTTGGTTGTTGGTTTGGGTATCTGGAAAAGATTGCGGTCCATGCCCGTCCCCCCCCCCCCCCCCAAAAATTAGGCATTTTATGTGGAGAGAGGTGAGGGGGGCCATAGCTACAAAGATGAACCTCTTCCGCTATAGGTGTGCTTCTACCCCTTTTTGTCTCATTTGCAATTCTCAGGATGAGTCTATTGAGCACGTCTTGTTTCTATGCCTATGGGTAGATAGAGTTTAGTTTGGGAGTGCTCTGGGTTTGAGAATTGTAAAGCCCATGGTTTCTACATTCTCTTCATGGCTCGAAGGTATATAAATCTCTCTCCTGGGGCAATATGAGGATAAAAGGAAATCATTGGCCTATATCACGTTTACATGCTGGTCAATATGGAAGGCTCGGTGTGAGGCAGTTTTCAACTCTAGACAACCTTCCCCGGGGAGAACTATTCTTGCTGTCTCCATGGTTGTCTCTTCCTTTATCAAGGCTAATTCGGGCATTGGTAATTCACAAGGTTTGTTGAATGTGGTGCCTTATGTTCCCTCTCAGTGGTCTCCGCCAGCTAATGGTGTTCTTAAAGTGAATGTGGATGCCAATTGGAAAGGAATAAGCAGGGGCTGCCATATAGGGGTGGTTATTAGGGATTTTGCTTGCCGATGCTTAGTTGTGAGAAGGAAGGAAATTCGGGCCTCCAGTGCGCTGGTGGCAGAGGCAAAGGGGATTTTGGAGGGGTGTAGGACTGTGAAGAGGTGAGGTTGTGAGGATATCATGGTTGAATCGGACTCGAGGAATCTTATCTCTTGGTTGAATGGAAACATTGATCAAGGCAACTAGGAGGTTTATCTGACCCTGTTGGAGATTCGTGATGCGGGTTGGGATTTCAGGTCTTGTATATGGGCTTGGGTGCTGAGAACCTATAATGAAGTGGCTGACTTTGTGGCGTTGCATGTGGGAGCGGAGATGAGCAACTTAGTCTGGGTTGTACGACCCCCATCATCGTTTGTACGTGTCATGTCCTAAACAAGGATGGCCTCCCCTGCCCTCCATCCTAGTTTTATGCCCTTAATGAGATTAAGGCGACTTGGGGTAGTCTCCAGGTCTTGGCTTTCTACCTTTTTCTCGTTGTGTATGATGTTTGTTGGTCTATGATGGCCTTCTGTAACTCTTAGGCTTCGACCCTGGTTATGCTAATTTCCAATTTCTCAAAAAAAAAAAAAAAAAAAACAAGACACATACAATCCATCGTGTTAAAAGTGAAACCTTTTGCATAAAGACGTTGATATGGCCATTAGATATATATGGAAGAGCCACTGTACCAGTAATATGGATGATATAATTATTAAACATAGAAATGGTAGGGTAATTGTTCCACAAACAAGCTCCATACAATGTCAACGTGCAAAAAATTAAATAATCTCCTGCCAATCAGAATCAGCTACCTGTTAGATCGATCCACCATCTATATATCCACACAATTGCCTTCCACTAACTAAAAGATCTCTCCAGAGATATATGTCTGTTACTTCTACTCAAAGGGCATGTCTTGCAAACTTAAACAAAAGCCGTGCTGATCTAGCTACTTGGCTAGCCGTCTAGGCCTGCAGGCCTGCAGCACAAAGCATATAAGCACACAGGCATTACGTGCGATTAGGAACTTGACGATGGTGATGATTAGGATAACAAAACAGAAAACAAGAAACAACTGGATAGCATCATCTTTTCTACAGTGATTTATGGATTTCATTCAATGGACGTAAAATAAAAGTTGAAAGATAAATTGTTTAGATAGGTTATAAAAATCATTTGAAATTGATTGAATTCTAATCAACGGATTTAGATCTCATTCAGATCCTCTCTATCTATTTATCGTAAATCGTGCGAACATGAATCATTTTGAAATTTTTCATTTAAAATTAAACACAAACAATACCTAACGAAAATTGACTGCACGATATGTACGATGAACGGATAAGATGTGAGAATTTCTAAAATCCTTACAAAGAGGATCTGGAGAGAATCCTCATCCCTAATCAACTATCTTGCTTCATTGAGATACGATGTATATGAGTTATTGTAGTTAAGGGGTTGATGAACCGTACAACTCGGTCGACCTATTCAAATTGATCGAGTCGTACCAAACCAAATTGTAATAAATTTAATTTGGTCCGGTTTGATCTATCTGGAAACCACTTTAACAAAACAAAACCAAAATCCGTATGTTCATTTTATTATTTTCTGGCATATATGTAGGCACATTGTTTTATTAGCTGTCTCATTACATACAATTATGTTTCATTTCACAATCAAATCAACATTCAATATAATTAGATTGTACTTTGTTACTTTGCTGCAATGTTTAATTTGTTGGGATGTGAAAATTTTAATTAGAAATTAGAATGCATGGTGGATGCAATAGTAAGAAGTAAGAAAAAAAAATTATGTGTTTTGTTTTTATTAAGGGTACAAGTGTAATACAGTTACTAAGTTTGTTAGTATTTGGTTAAAGTAGTTAGGATTTTTTTTATAAAAAAAAGGTGTGTAATATTCATTTAGTGAGTTAATACAAATCATATTTCTCTATCTCTCTCTAAAACTCTATGTGTTCATCCTTCTGTAATCATCTTTTCTTCTTGATTTTTTTTTCAATTCCCAGACATTGCAATGTAGTTAACATCGTATCAGAGCCACCAGGCTCACGCCATGGATTCTGGTGGTTCCGTTTTTCATTAAATTTCGTCATTTTCATCGTTTTTCATTAGATTTTCTTCAGTGCATCCTCGATGGTCCTGTAATTTCTTGGTTGATTTTTCATCTAGGCTTCCGCAATCTGGGTTGTCAAAATTGTTTCTTCCGTTCTTGAAAGTATTACCACATCTTTTCCACATACGGCATCTAGCAAACATATTACCACCCCTCTAACCCGATACAAGAATACTCATCTCTACCTCGACGGAGATCGCGAGCCTGCAGCGTCTCGAAGCCTTAACCTTAATAATCTAATTGCTTGTTGTGATTCGGATCGTTGTCTCCCTTAGTGGAACTCTGAATTGGTGTGTTGGTAGCTGGTGTGGAGGAAAGTTTAAAAATTGTGCAGCTTGGTGTGGAATTTGACTCTCTTCCCTCTGGGGCTCTATGCAGATTTTGGTATGGTTCTCTGCTTCTTCCTTCCATAATGTTTCACTAAACTTGCATTGGATTTGGGTATGGTTCTTGAAGTTCTTGGAGTCTAGTTGCTGTTCTTGGATTGGTGATCTTGCTATAATCTTTTCTGGTGGCGTTGTTGGAATCAGGTCGTTACATTTCCTTGTTTCTTCAATTTTGCACATAAGGTGTTTGTGTTTTTGGGTCAATGAAATTTTATGCAGTGTTGGTGAGAATTATGAGCAGCCTCTCCATAAATGGGGGTAAGGCTAGCCGACATTCACCTCTCCCAGACCCTGCGTAAAGCGGGAGCCTTGTGTACGACAATGTTGATGAGAATTATATATGATCTGTTTCGGGGTTTTGAGTATATGATTAAGGCTGATTGCAAGAAATGTTGGTAGTTGAAGAAATTTCTGAAGTTGCTTGTTCAAAGAGTTGTCAATTGTTGAAGTTTATGAGTTTTATGAATTCATAATTGATATGGCCGATGCCAAGAATGTTTGAGTATATAGTATTCATTGAAGTTGATAATTGAAGAATGTCGAAGTTAGAAAGTTAGCGAATTTGTTACGTTTTAGGTATAGTTGCATATTGATATGTTTGGAGAAATGGGTATGGATTCTTGGAACAGATACAGGTCTTGAAGCAGTAGGAAAAGGTTGCCTGAATTTGAAATAGTTTTTCCTTCGCAAATGTCTATTCGTATCTAACAGTGGGTTGGTGTCATTTTGCAAAGCAGCAAGGTCTCGTAAGAGTCTTCATTTGTAAGAGTGCCACAGGATCACAGCCTATAATGTTGAGTCTAACCAACTCAGTTGTTCGTATGTACCTACAGTAAGCCTGGTTATACGATGAAGTTTGAAGAAGTTGATAACAGTAAATCCCACGAAGGGTAATTCCGTGATGTGAGTAGGTAAATCCCACGAAAGGTAATCCTACATAGATGTTGATTTTCTGTTGTTGAAATTGTGAAGGCCGATGCCATTGTTAAGAGTAGTTGTTTTTGGTAAAATTCACTAGGGGTGATCCTGTGGTACTATAGTTAAGGTCGATGTCACACTATAGTTTGTTAATTTTCTGTTTTAATGGACGATGTCAATGTTAAATGAAGTTGTTGACGGTAAATCCCACGAAAGGTAATCCCACAAGAAATTGTTATAACTAGCACGAGGGTGTGTTACAACTTTATAAGAGGTTGTTCTTTGATTGAAGCTCCTACGAGAGGTGTAGACATTAGTTCAACTTTTTAGTATAACGTTTTTGTGTTCGACTATAAGATTTGAAAAGTTTGTAAAGGCAAATTCTTAAAAAGAAAAAAAAAGAAAAAAAAAAGCACTAACAAGAAATAAAGCAAACCACGTATCGTAATTGGCTAAGTAGTATATTAAATATATTGTAATTTGCGAGCGATTTTTTATGTACACATAATACAGTATAAGACAATGATTTATCTTTTATTAGACGTATCTACTATGTCATTAACAAAGATGAAATAGTATACCTCGTATTTTATATTAATGAAAATATAAATTGCTGTATTAATGAAACACATGCCCAACTTTTCTCCAAAAAGAAAGATAAAAAGTAAACATGGTGTTTATACCATATTTAGGGCCTCGTATTTAGATCTCGTACAAATACTCAGGGGACTTAAATGTAATTATGGGATAAAGGAAGGGGCAGATATGTAATAAGTGAGGAGTCCTTATTCTATAAAAGGACCCCTCACCCTCACAATTGGAGGGAGGCCTCACTCTCACTCTCAGAGGCCATTTCTGAAGCCTCTCACCCCCTCTCAAAGCTTCCTCACACCCCCTAAGCTCTAAGCTCTCTCTCTCCCTCTTCAACAGAGAAATACAATACAATCAGTGTGGACGTAGCCCAAATCTTGGGGTGAACCACGATAACTCTTGTGTCATTTACATTTCATGCAGATTCACGGTCGGATTTACGTTGTACCAAGACCATCCGGTTTTGTGCATCAACATTTGGCGCCGTCTGTGGGAAACGACACGAAAAGCCATGTCGGTTCTTTTCCTCAAATTTTCATCTCACCACCGTGGATCTGCACAACCAAGTGTTCACAGAAACAAAAACCACCCATTTATTATTATTTTCTGCTGCTCCTGCACCTGCACCTGCAAATTAATGGGTTCATTTATTATTATTTTCAAATTATTTTCTGCTGCACCCATTTATTATTATTTTCTACTGCACCTGCACCTGCACCAACTGGGACTCCAGCTACCCCATTCCACCACCGACTGCAGACATACCTTCCCAAGGTTTCCGAGGAAGGAATTGTGCGGTGCTACAAATACTTCTCTCCAGGGGCTTCCACGAGCATGAAACTGCTCCGCCATCAACAGCCAGCAATGGCGGGAGGAGATGTTTTCTCCGACGCCAAACCGACGCCAACGAGGAGCACGTGGTGCTCGTCAAGCAGTACAGATCCAAGGTGGAGACCGAGCTCTCGGCCATCTGCGCCGGAATCCTGGAGCTCCTGCAATCGCACCTTGTTCCTCCAGTGCGATGAGAGCAAGGCGAAGACTGATACTTCGGCAATGGAGGCTTGAAATGGAAATGACAGTCAAGTCAAATAGCATAGAACGGATTGCTCTTTGAGCCCTGTAGAAAAAAAATGGCTCTATTCCAAACACAAACACCTCCTTCTATCCCCAGCCATGGCTTTAGCTTCAAAACCCACAACTACTCTCCCGCGGCCTTAACATTTCATCTCCCACCGCCTTCCCTCCCTCTTTTTGTCACCTCCAAGAAAACCCACCACCAAAAACTCACTCTTTTCTCCCTCAACAGTGAAAAGAAGGTTGCTTTGCAGCCCCCCTCATGGTAAACATGTCAGAGAAGATTATCTTGTGAAGAAGGCGTCGGCCAGGAGGTCCAGGAACTGGTAAAAGGAGACAGAAATGTACCCATTATTGTTGATTTCTTTGCAACATGGTGCGGACCCTGTATATTGATGGCTCAAGAACTTGAAATGGCTCCTGGAGCCAGTGGAGATGTCAACTTGCAGAAGAGGAGCACATGGGGTCAATAAACAAAAACAAAGTAGTGGCCACGACTTGGTGGACTTTTCTGGTGGCATACACCCACACTGTTGTCGGCCACGGAAGAAAAGAGAAGAAAAAGAAAAGAAAGAAAAGAAAAAGAAAGAAAAAGAAAAGAAAAAGAAAGAAAAGAAAAAGAAAAGAAAAAAAAAGAAACAAAAAAAAAAAAAAAAAAAAGGCAACAGCATCAAAACCCAAATCATCTTCGAGAAGCTCGGGATCCCGACCCCGCTCCCTCCAGAAATCCAAGTCAGACGGAATCCGCTCCTTCGTCTTGAAAATCAACCGGTCCGACAAGCGCCGTGTGTTCCGCCAGTACTTCCAGCACATCCTCACCGTCGCCGACGAAATCGAGCAGCGGAACAGAGAGATCAAGCTCTACATAAACCTCTCCAGCGAAAATGAAAGGTGGCGATTGGTTCCGTTCACGCACCCCGCCACCTTCGACACCGTGGTGATGAACGCTGAGCTGAAGAATAAAATTCGGTCCGATCTCGAAAATTTCCGCGTATGGAAGTGGAGTTTTTTGCTCTACGACCCCTCTGGCACCGGAAAAACCAGCTTCGTCGCCGCCATGGCGAGGTTCCTGAGCTACGACGGGTACGACGTCGACATGTCCAAAGTCGCCGACGACTCCGATCTGAAAATGCTTCTCCTCCAAACGACGCCGAAGTCGCTGATCGTGATGGAGGATCTGGACCGTTTCTGGACGGAGAAATTCATGGCTGTGAGTTTGTCCGATCTGAAAATGCTTTTCCTCCAAACGATTATCCCAGTACGAGCTTGCTTTACACCTTGCACCTGACATGCCATCGTCTATCGAATTACGTTCTATTTGTCATTTAAACAGCGCAGTATGCTTCTTGAAATTGGAAAAAATGAGGAGAGAAACTCACCATCTGGAATTAAGTTTGCAACGCTACACGAGCGAGGATCTAAGTTGCATTTGATTTGAAGATCTGGTGGAGCTTGAACACCAACTGGAGGCGTCTGTTAACAAGGTTTGAACTAGGAAGGAGGTTTCTGAGTTCGTCGTTAATGGCGAAAGTGGGGAGGGACTGCAGGATTTGTCACCTGAGCTTGGATGCAACAAATCATGAATCTGGGATTCCTATTGAGCTGGGGTGTTCTTGTAAGGCTGATTTGGCTGCTGCCCACAAGCAGTGTGCTGAGGCTTGGTTCAAGATCAAAGGTAACAATGCGTCTGCTTTCTAATTCACGACTTTGGTCAACACTCTCGGCAGAGACACTTGCCGGTCCAAGCTCTGGTCAACACTCCGGTCTTTGAGCATAGCAGTCATGGTGGCAGACGGCTCCTGATCACCGACAGACCAACGTGGCAAAGTCCTTATTCCGTCTAATTTCAGAAACAATCTTCCTGCAATACGCAGTGGAGGTACCAAGAAAAGAAGGTGGGTGGGGTCGAAGAGGTTGTCCAAATAGCTGTGCCCTTAATCATGTCGTCAAGCGACATATCAAAAGCAGAAAAGAAGAAGGCAAAGAGAAAAGCAGTGGAAACAGAAACAAAAGCAAAAGTAAAGCAGAAAAGAAAAAGAGAAAAGAAGAAGAGAGTGCAGCAGAAAAACACTGCAAAAACAAGTAATAAACACCCCACCCGAATGATGTAATTTATTTTTATTATCTTTTGGAGACATCTGTATAAACCCCATCAGAGGGTAATATGTATAAACCCCATCAGAGGGTCAAAAAAAAAAAAAAAAAAAAAAAAAAAAAAAAAAAAAAAGAAAGAAAGTGGAAAGCAAAAGCAAAGCAAAGTAAAAGAGCAAAGCAGAAAGCATGGCTACCCTTTCAACATGAGATTTGCGGTGGAAAAGAGCAAAGCAGAAAATATGGCTACCCACTGAGATAATTACAAAAGAAAAGTAGAAAAGAAAGAGAAAAACAAAAGTAAGGAATAAACATTCTACCAGAATGATGTAATTTATTATCTTTCGGAGACATATGTATAAACCCCATCCGAGGGTAATATGTATAAACCCCATCAGAGGGTAAAACAAAAAAAAAAAAAACAAAAAAAAAAAAAAAAAAAAAAAAAAAGAAGAACAACGACAAGCCCAAAATAAATGGGTTGGACTGGAATGTTGTGGAGGGCGAAGGCCCATAAGCCCAAAATAACACCAACCAGGTGATCAAAAGTACGCCTAGTACTCCAAATCATACATGAGCACTACTCATGTCATTCATACATAAACATTCATGAGCATCACTCATGACAATCATACATAAACATTCATGACCATCATTCATGTCAACATTCATGAGCATCACTCATGTTAACATTCATGAGCATCACTCATGACAACATCCATGAGCATCACTCATGTCAATCAACATAAACATTCATGAGCATCACTCATGTCAATCAGCTTCAAAAAGCTTCATTTACAGAGCTTTAGCTTCAAAAGCTTCATTTACAGAGCTTTAGCCTCAAAAGCTTAATTTACAGAGCTCTAGCTTCAAAAGCTTCATTTATAAAAGCTCCAGCTTCGAAAGCTTCATTTACAGAGCTCTAGCTTCAAAAGCTTCATTTATAAAAGCTCCAGCTTCGAAAGCTTCATTTACAGAGCTCTAGCTTCAAAGCTTCACTTGCAAAGCTTCACCTACAAAGCTTCAGTGCAGGGTATACAAATACCGCCTCCGAACAACCGCCACTTCGGCCCATACATGGATTCAATTTGAAGTCTCCAGCCAACAGACTCTATTGACCGAAGACTTGGGGGACTACATTATGTACCATATATTGGGCCTCAACTGGGCCTCATGAAAAATACTTGGGGAACTCTAGCCCATTATTTATGTATTAAGGAGCGAACCCTTATTCTATAAAAGGGACTCCCTCACTTTCATTGAAAGATTACCCATGATTTATGTATTGAGGAGCGAGCCCTTATTCTATAAAAGGGACTCCCTCACCACCATTAGAGAGCATCGCCGTCTACTGAGCAACTGTCTCACTGCGAGCATCAACTCTAACCCATCACTTATGTATTGAGGAGAGAGCCCTTATTCTATAAAAGGGACTCCCTCACCTTCAAACGCCACAAGCCGAGCCAACCAAGGCAACACAAGCTACAAGCAGAGCGGCCTCGCAACATGTGCTACTTCTAGTTGAGCATCATTTCAGATTGGGCACCGCCTCATATCAAGCATTAGTTCTAGACGACATCTAGTTACTTCGGCCCACACATGGACTGAATTTCAAGTCTCCAGCCAAAAGACTCTCTTGACTGAAGACTTGGGGGACTACTGTTTATACCATATTTAGGGCCTCGTATTTAGATCTCGTACAAATACTCAGGGGACTTAAATGTAATTATGGGATAAAGGAAGGGGCAGATATGTAATAAGTGAGGAGTCCTTATTCTATAAAAGGACCCCTCACCCTCACAATTGGAGGGAGGCCTCACTCTCACTCTCAGAGGCCATTTCTGAAGCCTCTCACCCCCTCTCAAAGCTTCCTCACACCCCCTAAGCTCTAAGCTCTCTCTCTCCCTCTTCAACAGAGAAATACAATACAATCAGTGTGGACGTAGCCCAAACCTTGGGGTGAACCACGATACATCTTGTGTCATTTACATTTCATGCAGATTCACGGTCGGATTTACGTTGTACCAAGACCATCCGGTTTTGTGCATCAACACATGGCATCAAAGAAAAGAACTGGCCTATCATTTTTTTGTTGCACAAATTTACGTGTTAATAATATAAATCTGAAACAAGATAAGTAAGGCGTGATTATGTGTTTCTCCAAGAACTAGTGATTGCAACTCACAACAGACGAGGAGTTAAAAAAGTTATATATCTTATGTTCCTTAAAGTGACAGCACAAAAATGGGTTCATGCTAGTTCAGATTCGTCCTGGATCACGTTTGGACTGACTTCATTAGTGGTGATTTTGATTCATATGTATACTGCATTACGTATATTATCCAACCATTTAAATATGGGATATACATTATCCAACCACTTGACCTCTTTCGTGTTTGTTGGATTGTTGTCAAACACCAGATATAAAATTCTAACCACTTACTAAACTAAAGAGTTGAGTCCCTAATTTTCAATACTCACAATCATTACATATATGGGGGTTAAAATTCAGGATAAAGCGTTTTTGACATACATTTTGACTCTCATTTTATAGGACTCACTTCATAATATGTTTTAACTATTCTAACCGTCTATATTTTAGTAAATTATTCACAACTCATTCTTGAAAAAAATTAGACAAATTCAAAATCATTAATATTCATTTGTAGTGAAGAAAATAAACAAGAGAATGCCTTTATCTAAAGCGATCCCCTTGTTTATAAAAATGAGGACTAGTTGTGAGGTCATTTCATATCGAACTTCAACGATCTAAACCGTCTATTTTACACATTTGATTGTCATGATGAAATTTCAATGTTTTTTAGAACGTAGTGTTCATCAATTTCTTTAAACTCAATTAGATGCCTTAAATATTTTTGAATTGGCTAATATTTTGCAAGGATGATCTATGAAGTGTAACTTGGAAAATAGACAATTCGGATCGTTGAAGTTTGATGTGGAATGAGCCCCACAACTAGTCCATATTAAAAAAATAATAATCCTTGTGGATAGATCTGGAGACACACACTTTTGACACACATATATATATTTATGTAGGTTAAGATCCAGAGACACGTTTTTTACACAGTTTTAGTGAGGCCTACTCTATAATGTATTTCAACGATTCAAAAGTCCATTTTTTATGTCCACCAAAATACCTAAATCCGAAATCATATATGACCGTTTGATTAAATTTAGTGTTTCTTGGTACAACTATATTTGTTCATTTTATTCACTACAAGTGAATGTTTTATTGGTTTTAGATTAATTTCTCTAATTTTTTTTCAAAGATGATCCATGAATCATGTAATTAAATATAGATGGTGTGGCCATTGTAGTACATAAAGCATGACCCCTACAAAGGTGTCAAAATTTTGTCAAAAGCACGTTTCTCTAGATCCTAACCTTATATATTCATATCATTGGATTGGATCATCTTTATAAAAAAAAAATTAGACAAATCTAAAATTAAACATTCACTTGTAGTGAAAAAATTGGAGAAACATGGTTCTACTAAGAATCACTAATTTTAATCCAATGATCATATGGTTTTGGATTGAGGTGATATTTTGTACACATGATCTTTGAGATAAGAAATAAAAAAAATATACGGTTGGATCATTTAAATATATTATGGAGTGAGGCCCCACTAAAATGTAAGTTAAAAGCGTGTGTCTATATAGACTTTAAGGGAAGGGATTCTTATTTTTTTCATAAAAATGGAGATTAGTTGTGGGGTTCACACGACATTGAATTTTAACGATCCGAACAGTCTATTTTTCAAATTGCACATAATAGATCATCCTTGCAAAATATTAGAGGAAATATTTAAGACATCTAATTGGGTTAAAAAAATTAACAAATACTTTGTTATATAAGAAACAATGAAATTTTATCTTAATAATTAAATAGGCAAATGATTTTGGATTAAATTGAATTTTTGTAAGGATGATCTATGAATCAAGACTTACAAACTAGACGGTTCGGATCGTTGAAGTTCGATGTGGAGTGGGCCCCACATCTAGTCCCCATTTTTTGGAAAAAATGGGAATCCTTTGCATAAAAGGCTTGTTTGTGTGTGTGTGTGTGTGTGTTAAAGTTTCTTCCATATTAAGATATTAAGCAAAAGGTTGAGATAAGTTTCACAATTAATCATAAATAACTTGATGTCGAACTTAGGAACAAAAGAATAATTACCCTAAATTCGTTTAAATTCTAAACAGGAATAAACCCCACATGATATTTTATTACTAAACAACTTATATACCCTAATATGCAATTACTATTTAGGCCATATATGAATTAAAAAACAAAAATTATTTTCTGAATACACCCCAACTATTTGTCGATATGTATTCTAAGATTGTTTTCTTTCAAGCTCTTGAAGATACTCTCAATTCCATTATAAAACAAAACCCTAACTAAAAGCACAACATAGTTAATGAAAAAAAGAGGTTAATTTTGAAAAATGAAACATGAAATCAATGTTTTGGAGGCTTCAACGTCGTCCGTTGCTCTGTCACTTGGGTATTGACTACAACATATGTATCATTTGTAACTTCGACATTGATTCCAACATCTATATCACTTGTAAATTTGAAACTAAGATGTCATCTCCAACTTTTGTATTATTAGAATTTTAAAAAAAAAATGCATGTGCTTATATATTTCTTCATAAATACATCTCTTGACATACAGTTTCCATTGCAAGAAAATCATTTAAAATCTCTAATTGATATGCAAAAGGACTTTTGGGTGGAGCTTTAGATACCAGGCATGAATTGTAATATTAAAATTTATTTTTTGATCCTGCAGTTGCCCAGAAATATTCAAACATAAAATAAGCAAGAAAGACAATATGGGCATATACTTCTTCTCATAACGTGATCCACATATCTGAGAAATCTATGACTCTCTTCTCCCCCAAAACTCTAGCAAGCTCTTTGCAGAAAAACAAAACACCAAAAACTATTTGAATAATGTAATTAACAAAGAGTTTGATTGTAGGGTTTAAGTAGGGTGTGAGGTGTATGTAGAGGGGTTTGGGGTGTAAGGGTAGTATTGGAAAATAAGTGGGGTGTATTAATATAAATTTTTACTTAAAAAGTAGATGTAGAATGTATTAAGTATATGAGGTGTAATCAACAAAATGTGGGGTGTTAATAAAACAAGCCTAAAAGAATTCAAACTTAGATACGAATAGTATAGTACATTGACTCAAGCATTACTTACTTCTTTCTTTTTCAATCCACACCGGGCCTGCTCCTCGGGCTTCGCCTGTCACTCGGGCTTCCCAACGCTGGAGCCTATCCCCCCAGCAATATGCTCCTGTTTGAATGCCTAGCCCCCAAGCAACCTCCCCCGTTGGAGTTGCTCTAATAATGGTATCTAGAGCAGAAAATTGATCTCGAAAATTTATATATGACTGTTCTGTTTTAGTGGGAGAAGGGAAGGAGATTTAAATTTGGTACAATTTTTTTTTTTTTATAAAACGATATATTTATATTAAAGGTGTAAGAGAATAAATTGGTTGCGAACTTACCATTCTTGATTTTTGAATCTAAAATCTCTTATTATAAATGAAGAAGAATATCATTAAACAGTAGTACTAAGTAGGATACATCTTTAAATTTGAGAAGAAGATGAGTACTAGTAGATCAAGAGCTAATTGGTTAATGACTATTATAGTATTAGTTTAATCAATCTTGAGTTAATGGCTCTGATAGCACCTTAAATTTGAAGATGAAATGAAACAAGAACTGAATATTTCATAAAGAGAATCAAGAAGATGATTATAAAATTGAGAGAGAGGAGAGCTTAATACAAAGCTTACTGTAATTAACTAACAAACTCAAATCCTCTTACTTTCCCAACAACAATACTAACAAATACACTCATATTAAGACACTTGTCATGATCTTAGAGTCCTAGTCTTCATTAATCTCAGCCACATATCATATACTGCACACACAGTTTTTAGTTTTACTATATAAATTCTGATTTCTGAAGCCATTAATCTATTGTTAAATATCTGCAAAAATCGTCTAAATTTATGAGAATATGGTGAAAATATAGAGACCCCTCTTCACAAAATTCCTCGTAGAAAAAGTAGTGTGTGTGTGTATATACTATATAGATACCACCATACGGATTAGGATACTCTTTGCGAGGATCCTAACCATCGTAACATTTTATCCGTTCATTGTATATTGTGCGACCAGTTTTCGTTAAGTACTGTTTGTGTTTAATTAAGTAAATGTCCAAAATAACATAATTTTAGATCTCAACACATACCACTGAGTAGTCCGAAAATCAACAATTTGATCTTACATATGAAGATCTAATGGATCCTTGCAATGCTTAAGTTTTTGCATAAAACTCATATTATTGAGTGAATCGTAGCATTGTAGCCAAGCTCATAAACACAATAGTAAAACTTGACTACAACGAAAGAGAATACAAAAATGATTGTAATCACAGAAGAAGCTGAAACTTATTTTGAAGCGCATAAGGGGAACAAATAATTTATATTTTCATGACATTAAAATTTTTAATTTAATCTGATAGTGAAGTACACATGTCAAAAGCTAAATGAAAAAAGCACAAAGAAGATAAATGAGAAATATACCTAGCATTCCTCACAACCTTTTATTTTTGTGCGTTTTACAACTTAAATTTTCTTAACACAAAACTCCTATTATGATACAAGAAAATTTGAAAAATGGTAGGCTAAAAGTCATTAATCTAGTGATATTCGTCTTTACTTGTAAGTGAGAGGTCTTAGGTTTTGATTCTTACCAAAGATAAATTTGAATCATATTATTGCTAGCTCATTGTGAGGCTATGTCCTCTCCTCTCCTCCTTAGTATTGATAATACCGTTTGTTAAAACAAACAAAAAAGTCATTAAGTACATAAAAATTCTCAAGTTTCAAAATTTTCCCTTAGTAAGAAAGTAAATTTTCGTATTTTGATAGTTGTCTACAAAGTTCAACCCACCCGAGTTTTAAATCCTGGATCCGTCCCTCATGGGGACGAAAAATTTAGGACATTGTTACATGAAGACCTAACAATATTTTACAGTTTATATTAATTCATTGCAGGTGAGCTTTGAGACCCAACAATAGATAACAGAAGTGCCAAAAGATTTAGAATAAAATTTGAGGCAGCATATACAAAACTCAGATTTCACAATCAGCAGCACACGGACACAGAAGACAGGAATGGTTTTTTAATTCATTGTCTCAAGGAACTCTAAGGTTTATTTTACAGAATATGTAAACAGCTTCCACACAATACAAGTCCATACACACAGTATTACTTGGTTTCTATTAATACGGGAACCGCCTGCACCCTAGCCTTTAAGTTCTCCCATGGTAACCGGTAAGCCTCCAACTTCCGGTGACTCTGCATAGGAAATGGAGATCAGTTCAGACCTAAACTTCTCTTCTCCATCAGCATCTATTGCCTCACCATTCGACTTTCCAGAAGAGAGATTTGAAGTCAGATTCTTCTCTGGTTCAGAGTAAGAAATGGAAATAAGCGACTCACGAGTCACTTCTTCAGGAGCCTCCTTGCCAAGTCCTTCTTTATCCATAAAATGTCTGATCTGCTTGGTCTGCATGTATCCAAACACAACGTATTAGTTGAAGATAAGTTGGAAATGGTGACAAGAAAATCGGATTATAAATACTAGTACAGCTATAATAACATACATTCACAAGAAGTTCATAATGCTACCACAATACTCTCACAAAGTTGTTCATTCGCAATAAAAAAGCATGCAGAAATCCACATTCACCAACCAAAAACAAGGAAACAAAAACAACCAAATTGTGGAAGGGGCACTGGCCATGCTGCTTCACAGAACCAAGTCGAAGTAACTCGGCAAAATGACCCCATAAGGGGTGCTCTCCTATCTTTTGATTAGGAAAGCAGCACATACCAGGGGGTAGCGACTGTTTATTAAAAACACAGGACTCTGCTAAGTGGTAACACGATGTTTAGAGTCTGACACCTGCCCGGTGCTGGAAGGTCGGATCTTGGCTTTGATAAATCATATTCTTAGCTGATATTAAGTGTTTTTCTACCACAACAGTATACGACAGCATGAGAGCATATTGCACAATAATAGAAATTCCCCCAATGATGTTCAAATCAGAAAGGAAGACCTGAGAAAATCCATAACTACGGAAGAACATGAAACTGAGGTGAAAACCAAAATAATGAAGATGATGGTGAAAAGATGCACACACAAGGTAATGACTAGATTTCGAATTGTCCCTCCAAGAAAAAAAAAAAAGGTAACAAACTAGATTTCATAGCCACAGAAAGTAAATATTACTCTCAAGTTAAACAAAAGAAGGGGCAGGGGTTCCAGATACGTCGAAACAAGAGGAAACATATAGGAAACATATAGGAAACTTATCCCTCCTCAAACACAAAGGAAACTGGGAGCTCTGCAGCAAATAAATTTTCGATTCCCAGAAGTATAGAACCATTATCATTAAACAGCAGCACATAATATAAAACCCCAACAAGCTATTGAAAATCAAGCACAAATTCCATATAAAATTGGATGCTATTAAGCTCTTAAGAAAGGAAATTAACATATAAGACTATAACCAGAAACCAATCTCTCCCACCACCACCAGAAACATGTGATTTGAGGGTTTTTAGGCTTCATAATGCAGAGTTACGTCCTGGCAACTACCAACTACTTTTTCATGTATTTCATCAAAAACCCTAATGGCGTGGGATCAAACAGCCGAATCCTGTAAAACTTGAATTTCTGAACCAATGCAAAATACGCACAAAGGGGCAAATCCCAGTAATCTAGATAAGTAGAAGCAGCATCATCTTCAAGCTACATACCCATCTTAATCTTTGAAAGTATACCTCCTTTCAATAATCCAATTAACTTGAAATTATCACTTCGAAAAAGAAAAACAACATCTATAACCATAAAGATTAAAAACTTTAACTTTAAAACATATGGAAAATCAAGCACCGGCCCATCAGAGCGAGGAGAAAAATATGAACAACCCAAGTCTTCTTTTCGAGGATGATAAAGGAAAACAGATTCAATCAGAGGCAGAACCATAAAAACCCAGAAACAAATTCAAACTTCCCAAATTCTGCAACTACATATAACCATAGAGATTGAGCGGAAGAGAGAGAAAGAGAGAGAACCCAAACAAAATTCCAGAGAGAGAGAGAGAGAGATAGAGGACTTACCGTGAAATCAAAGCCGCTTGAGGAAGAACAAGGGGAGTAGGTGAATAGGGATTTAGGAGGGTGTGTTGACCTATGTTTGTATTGTATTTACACCGAGTCCGTTATTTAACTTTTTTCTTATTTGAAAGAAGAAAAAGGAGACGTTGCAAGTGGCTTCGGATAGTTGGGGACACAAAGTTCGAGAGAGAGAGAGAGAGAGAGAGAGCAAGGCAAATAATGGCGCCTGTTTCTCTCCGTCTTCAATCTTGAATCTTTGATGATTTCCTTGCTTGTAGATTTATTACCCCAAATAACGTTTTTATAGCAGAAGTTTGGGAATTTGGTTTTGTGCGTTATCATGCACATGTGGTGTGACAAAGACATTGTTGTCTAAAAAACAAAATGGGGCTCTTTTTTTCCTCTTTCGTTACAACTGAAAATATGGCTTTTTCATTGTTATAACCGTAAATAAATTTTTCAAGGTGGACGAGAAGAACTTACTTGGCACAAAGGTGTACGATTATTCTGTCTGTAGTACCCTAAATATGTTACATATTTGTCTAGAACAACATGCGTTGTGTATTGACTATTGAGTTGTAGAAATAAAATTCTAATGTGACACTTTTAATAAATACCTTCCTTTATATTGTATTCATGGGATGAGAGGAATATATGGAAAGGGATCCTCTCCAGATCTCTTCCATCTAATCTTTCTCATCAAATAATCCGAGCTCTTGAAATTTGATCCAATAGCTAAAAACATGGGCTCATTTTAAAAGTTATAATAACTTCAATCGTTGGATTAAATTTCAAGATCTCGGATTATTTAATGAGGAAGATTAGATGGAAGGGACCCAGAGATGATCCATTTCCGGAATATATGGCCTCAAAATCATTATTTGCTTTTTTTCTTTCTCCTTTTTAAAATTTTATACTAACTTCACATTGTTTTAATACAATTATATATTTTGGGCAGAGTATTATAAGGCTTTTTATCTAAAATGGTCCATAAAATTGACATAAATTCTCGCTTTGGTCGCTGAGATTTGGAATCAATAGAAGCGGTTCCTGAGTTTGTCCACCATCAATCATTTTGGTCTGTTTGTACCATATTTAGGGCCTCCGTATTTAGACCTCGTGTAAATACTCGAGGGACTCAAATGTAATTATGCAATAAATGAAGGGGCAAATATGTAATAAGTGAGAAGCCCTTATTCTATAAAATGACTCCTCACTCTCCTCATTAAGGGAAGTCAAGGTTTAGGCCATGAGAAGAGAGAAAACATCTCTGAGAGGGCAAACACAGAAAATAGGTTAGAGAGCACACTGCCTCTAACCTTCTTGTATATTCACCATTCAGAGTAAAACAATATCGACGTAGCCCAAACATTGGGGTGAACCACGATACATTTTGTGTTCATTACTTTCTTGTAGATTCACGGTCGGATTTACGTTGTTCCAAGACCCTTCCGGTTTTGTGCATCAACATTTGGCGCCGTCTGTGGGAAACGACACGAAAAGCTATGTCGGTTCTCTCTTAATTTTTCACCTCCACCGTGAATCTGCAAAAACCAAGAACCAAATCGACAAACCCACCTCAGAAAACCAAGATATATCAACTAGGTGTGTTTTATTGTTCTCAAATTTTGAAGGAAAATCAAAATTATCAGCCATGGAAATGGAAGCAGAAGAACATGAAAAAGAAAGTCTTCGCCCTGAGTCAGAGAACCAAACTCCAGTAAAGGGTGTCCGAGATTTGCTATGGACGCCCATAAATTGGTTCAGAATGCTGAGCAGCGAGTTGCATTGGAGCTTTGTGGTGGGTGTGCTGATTGTGTACAACATTAGTCAGGGGCTAAGCATGGTGAATTGGAGCGAGGATCGGTTCAAAATAGCCTTCTTCGACGTGGAGACGACGGTGCCGACCCGACCTGGACAGGGCTTCACCATCTTGGAATTTGGATAGAACTACCTTTGACCCGGGGACTCTGTCGTCCTCCTCCACGTGCTACCCACCAGCGTCCTCTACGTATGGTCCCGACTAGGGCTCCGTCGACCCCAACGATGCCATCTCCTTCTCCTCCGAGTTACATCAGAGATTGGAGGACGACTTCGACATCTCCACCACCTCCAAGAAATGAAGCTCTCTGCCGCACAAGCAGCCACCTGCACCTCACAGACATTCAAAAACAAAAAGAAAGACAGTGACAGTCTCTCTCTCTAGTTCCTTTTTTCAACTAGCTTTTACTTTTTCTTCATCATCCAATAATCTGTAATGGCTCTTTTCTGCTCCCAATCTGTTGTTTCATGCTTAACTATTATATGCCTAGTTCTTGTTCAATCCTACTCTGCCATAATATATAGCATGAGGAACCACCACCACAACTTCCACCTTCACAGAATAAGCTCTCTGCGTAGCTACTCCCGCTCGAAACTCTCGGCAGGGACACATGCCGGTCAAAGCTCTGGTCAACACTTCGGTCTTTGAGCATAGCAGTCGTGGTGGACTCCGACGCCATCTGCGGTGGGCCAGCCTCAGCCACATGGTTATTGTGATCATCATCATGATGATGATGACGACGAGGCAGCAACAACTCGCGGCGCTTCTCTCCGTCTCCATCCCTAAGGACGACTCCATCTCTCTCTACTTCCGACCGACCCCAAACACTCTTCCTCATTCTCTCGATCTCTGATCGTGGAGCAAACAGGTGCGCTTTTGGAAATGGCACTGTTGAAATGGAAGCTTGCGTCATGGATGACAAAAAGAGATGTGGAGCTGTTTCTGAGCTCACCATTATTAACCGACCCCGCCAAAGATAACAGGCTATGTTGATGTCTACCATCTGCCAAAAGAGAAAAGAAAAAGTAAAACGCTCGAGTAGGTGCGCATCAACAACCTGCAACTGTCGACCACATGGAAAATGATAAGTGTTTTATCTTTTGGCTGATTTATTTAAAATTATCATTTGTTTATTTAATATCTTATTATTTTTGTCATGATGGCTAATTATAAAATAATAATTTTATTATTTTTATGTCATGATGACTTATGATTAAATAATATTATTTCTGATATCACATGATTACTACCACGTTATTGATTTATACAACATGTGAGTTATCAAACAATTGAATAAATCATTTATTCATGATTATATATATATACACACATATTTAGGCAATACCTAATATATTGTTGATTTATGCAACATTCATTTATCAAACAACTGAATAAATCACTTATTCATGATTATATATATATATATACACACACACACATTTAGGCAATACCTAATATATTGTTAATTTATGCAACATGTCATTTATCACACAACATAATAAACCATTTATTCACAGAAGGCACACAATACAATATTTTTGCCTTGACAAACTTTGTCAATTTGATTTATTCATTATACGGTCATACTTATACTGTGATTTATTGTCAGAAATTATTGAGCAACTAGATCCACTGATCAACATTGTTGCTGATTAAAGAAGTTTACCAACTTATAAACTGATGAGCCACGTGCTCATGGTGATCTCTTGTCTAACCGGACACCCTCTATTATCACCAACCAGGTGATCAAAAGTACGTTGATGTGAAAAATAAGTTAACACACAAAATTAAACCCTCTTTTTATCAATTGTAGCAAAGTATGTAAGTAGGGATCGTTCTAAACCGGGGATTAGGAGGGATTGCTAAACACTTGAAAACTGACTTAGAAATGTAAAAACAAAGTTTAAAACACTAGATTAGACTCAAAGAATGCAAAACTCACGTTTAAAATACTAAAATAAACCAATAACTCAAAACAGCAACTAAAAGACTCAAAACTACCTTAAAAACACTTTCTGGGCAGTTTTGAACACAAAGCACCAATTTGGACGAATTTGGGTTTTAACTTGTACCAAAACACTTAAAAACATAAACCAACACACTTTCTAACTAATCTAGGACTTCAAAATAAATGGGGAATTGATTTGGACGAAAATGAACTAAATAGACATATTGCAAGGAAAACAGATTGTAATAGAAACAGATTGTAACACAAAGTTATGAATAATCAATGGATGATGGAATGGCTAAGGGGTTCTTCTCCACACATGAAATATATGCAACCTAAATCAATTTTCAGTTATCAATTTAATAAGTTATGAATCTCGACACTCCAAGTTAATTAGGTCCGCTTAAATTAACCTTCAGATTTCCCTAGAATCATTGAATTGGATGAATATGCATCGCAAACAAATTATTCCCAACAAGTTCTTTATATGAACAACATGATAAAGACACAAGTTAGAATCATTACATTCTTTGGAAGTCATAAGCATCGACAAGGCATTCGTAACTATGAAAAGCATGAAACTCTTGTCAAGAATCTACTTAACACGATCGTGACTAGTGACCTTCACTACTTACGAATATAAATTCATAACGATTAGGTGAAACAAACTTATATCCTAGCATCAAATTCAAGCATGCAAATTAAGCGTGCACTCTCAACCAACATACAAGAATAAGTTCTAAATCAAACGGTTAAGCAAATTGTATTCACGACTTATACAACGATAACTGAAGGTAAGCAACTTATTTCACATATATAATCATGGTTTTGAATCCACCCTTAGCCAAAACGAAATTAGCCAATCATACTTAAAGCAAAACAAAGATTACATGAATTAGACATTAAAATCCAAAGAAAGAAAACACCTAGAATGCTCCAACTTGGTAGCAAGTGCATCCAAGATTCCTCATTTCCCTTGCTTGTGGCAGATTGGTTTGTGGACAAGTTTTGGGTAGTTCTATGGTGCAGAAAGGTTTATGGTGAGTGTAGAGGAGTGTTTGATGGTGGAAGGGTGGTGGAGAACTTCGGCAAAGAGGGTGGAAGAAGGTGGAGTGGCTGTGATATTTTCTGGGCACTAGAATGGTGTTTTTGGGGTGTTTTGCTGCCTAGGGTGAGTATGGACGAATTTCTGTGATGAATGGTGAATATGAGAGTGTGAACCCTTTGCCAAGGGGTGTAAACATGTATATATAGGCCCCAAAAACCCTAGAGAATCAGATTGGGCAGTGGGGAAAATGCACAGCAAGGAGGGTGAATTTGTGGTGTGCAATGGTCCAAGGATGAAAATGGAGCAATGATGCAAAGTATGGAGGGTAAAATGGAGTGGTATTTTAGCTAGGGAGCATGAATGATTGTGTTCATTGCATGGAAATGAAAAGGGGAGGTGAAATGTTTCAGAAATTAGTCAAAGGTGCAGCAACATGTGTTGCACACAGCATTGGATCCCAAATGTGGATGATGGAGCATCAATTGGTGCATGGAATGGTTGTGAAAGTTGTGTGAAATCTGATGGGTGAAGGGAACAAGAGGTATGCAGCAATTGAGTGTGATAATTGAGTGAATTGAGGCATGAAATCAGAAATATTTTAGGGGACAAGGATGATTAAGCATGCATGGGAATCCAAAGGGAATGCTATGTGGTTACACGGCAAGGAGTGGGTGTTCTTTTGTGGCTGAATTCTTGATCCTTTGTACATTAATTCTTCACATTCTTAGCCTCTTTAATTCTTCAATTTCGTCCAAACCTTGGTTCCAAATATGTGACATGCATTCCAAGCTCCATTTTCCTCCAAAATGCTCCAAAATGCATCTTCTTGCCTACTTTGTCCTTAAAATATGAAAACACACGAAAATGACTTTAAACACTAAAATAACTAAAGAGACACGACATAAATGCACAAGAACAAGCCAACTAAGTCGCATAAATATGCTCCTATCATACGTCCAGTACTCCAAAATTATTCGGCAGCCTGCCACTATTATCACCAACTAGGTGATCAAAAGTACGTCCAGTACTCCAAAATTATTTAGTAGCCTGCCATTATTATCACCAACCAGATGATCAGAAGTACAACCCGTCCTCCAAAAAATCATATTATTATCACTAACCAGATGATCAGAAGTACAACCCGTCTTCCAAAAAATCATACATGAGCATCACTCATGATAATCACCATCATACATGAGCATCACTCATGTCAATCATACATAAATATTTATGACCATCACTCATGTCAACATTCATGAACATCACTCATGTCAACATCCATGAGCATCACTCATGTCAATCAGCTTCGAAAGCTTCATTTACAGAGCTCCAGCTTCAAAAGCTTCATTTACAGAGCTCTAGCTTCGAAAACTTCATTTATAGAGCTCCAGCTTCGAAAGCTTCATTTACAAGAGCTCCAGCTTCGAAAGCTTCATTTACAGAGCTCCAGCTTCGAAAGCTTCATTTACAGAGCTCCAGCTTTGAAAGCTTCATTTACAGAGCTCTACTTTTGAAAGCTTTATTTACATGGCTCCAACTTCAAAAGTTTCATTTATAGAGCTCCAGCTTCAAAAGCTTCATTTACAGAGCTCCAGCATCGAAAGCTTCATTTACAGAGCTCCAGCTTCGAAAGCTCATTTACAAAAGCTCCAGCTTCGAAAGCTTCATTTACAAAGCTCCGACTTCAAAGCTTTATTTACAAAAGCTCCAGCTTTAAAGCTTCACTTTCAAAGCCTCACCTATAAAACTTCACTTTCAAAGCTTCAGTGTATGGTATACAAAGACCGCATCCGAACAACCGTCACATCGGGCCATAGATAGATTGAATTTGAAGTCTCCAGCCAATAGACTCTATTGACTGAAGACTTAAGGGACTATACTATGTACCATATATTGGGCTTCCGCAACTGGGCCTCATGAAAAATACTTGGGGGACTTAGCCCATTATTTATGTATTGAGGAGCGAGCCCTTATTCTATAAAAAGGGACTCCCTCACCATCATTAGAGAGCATCGCCGCCTGCTGAGCAACCTCCTCACCGCGAGCATCAACTCTAGCCCATCATTTATGTATTGAGGAGCGAGCTCTTATTCTATAAAAAAGACTCCCTCCCCATCATTAGAGAGCATCGCCGCCTACTGAGCAACCGTCTTGCCGCAAGCATTAACTCTAGCCCATCATTTATGTATTGAGGAGCGAGCCCTTATTCTATAAAAGGGACTCCCCCATCATCATTAGAGAGCATCGTCGCCTGCTGAGCAACCGCCTCGCCACGAGCATCAACTCTAGCCCATCATTTATGTATTGAGGAGCGAGCCCTTATTCTATAAAAAGGACTCCCCCACCATCATTAGAGAGCATCGCCGCCTGCTGAGCAACCGCCTCGCCGCAAGCATTAACTCTAGCCCATCATTTATGTATTGATGAGCGAGCCCTTATTCTATAAAAGGGACTCCCTCACCTTCAACGCCATAAGCCGAGCCAACCAAGGCAACATAAGCCACAAGCCGAGCAGCCTTGCAACATATGCTACTTCTAGTTGAGCATCATTTCACATTGAGTACCGTCTCATATCGAGTATCAGTTTTAGACGACATCTAGTTACTTCAGCCCACACATGGACTGAATTTCAAGTCTCCAGCCAAAAGACTTTCTTGACTGAAGATTTGGGGGACTACTGTTTGTATCATATTTAGGGCCTCCGTATTTAGACCTCGTATAAATACTCTGGGGACTCAAATGTAATTATGTAATAAATGACTGGGCAAATATGTAATAAGTGAGGAGCCCTTATTCTATAAAAGGACTCTTCACTCTCCTCATTAGGGGAAGTCAAGGTTTAGGCCATGAGAAGAGAGAAAACATCTCAAAGAGGGCAAACACAGAAAATAGGCTAGAGAGCACAATGCCTCTAGCCTTCTTGTATATTCACCATTTAGAGTGAAACAATATTAACATCAGTGTGGACGTAGCCCAAACATTGGGGTGAACCACGATACATTTTGTGTTCTTTACTTTCTTGTAGATTCACGGTCGGATTTACGTTGTTCCAAGACCCTTTCGGTTTTGTGCATCAACATGGTCATTTCGTGAAAAATCTCTGTTAAATAAGGACCAAAATGACAAAAATATGTTCAATTTAATAAATAATGAGTCAAAATGATTTCACAAAAATTAAGTGCATTTTTGTCATTTTATCCTTATTTAACGGAAATTTTGTATGGAATGATCAAAATGATTGATGGTAAATAAACTCATGGACCACTTCTATTGATTTTAAATCTCAGGGACCAAAGTAAAAAGTTATACTAATCTTAAGGACCATTGTGGCTAAAAAAACCTTATTACTACAACCTAGTGACATTCTTCTCTACTTGTTATTATAAAATCTTGAGATTAACTCTTGTGAATAACGAGTTAGATACCAAATCTTGCACTCAATTTTTAATTAAATAAATCATTTAGCACTATCGTCTAAGTAGGAAGTTTAAAGTGACATCCATCGATGACGAATTCAATATCATATTAGCTTAGCTCAAATGACCCGTCATCTAGTGTAAATGAATCGGTGCATAAAAAAAAAAAAAACTAATGAAAAAAACTTCAAAACTTTGATTTTTAATGATAATGACAAAATAAAGGGTAAAGTGAATAGTACCAGGATTAACTTTTTAGCGTAAAAATATGGTTGTTCGTTAAAATAAACAGTACCAGGAGCTTTTCGTTAAAGTTCCCATTAAAAAAAATCTTTTAGTTAAATGAATATCCTTTGTAAATTTTGTCATTTAGCCTAAACTAGGTCTCATCAACGACCAACGCTAGCTAAGCTCCAGACAATTAGTTCAACATTTCTACATAAAAAAAATTAATACTATGTTTGAATGAAGATATTTAAGATTATTAAGGAACTTTAAAATGACAGAAATTGAAATGACGGGATTTTATTTTTTAGAATTTATGAATTTTCTTGTTTTGTTAACAAAAAAAAAACAATGGAATTGAATATGGAATTTGTTATTTTTAAACTCTCAATCATAGAAATTAAGAAATGACACCTATTTATATGGAATTTAAACTTGGGAATTGGAGATCCCAAATTTCAAGTTTTTTTTTTCCATGCGGAAATTCTAAATTTCTATGCTTATGAATCCAAATAACGGAATTGGTGCATTTCAATTTATAAATTTTGATTTTATCCAAATTCCAAGTTTATTTCCCTCATCCAAATATGTCACAGCCCGTCCCGAAATTTTTTTATCGGGAGCGTGAAATGACGAAAATACCCTTGACGGGTATTAAGGTACGTGTTTTACATATGTATATATTTAATGGACTAATTATCATCCCTAAACTTTTGGAGAAAATTGAGTTGTAAATTTGTGTGGTTAGGGATTGAAGTGGGATTGTTTTGGTTTCCACACCCTAACACACGGACTCACCTTTCCTTCCCCCTCTTCCCCGTGTCTCTCTCTCTCCTCCCTCACAACTCTCTCACTCTCTCTCACCCTCGATCGTACGGACAACACCAAAACCCTCCAAAACTTCGTGGATCGAAGCAAATAAGGTATGATTCTTCACCCTCTTGATGTTCTGAGTTGATTGGTACTAGTTTTAGGAAGTGAAACCCTCGGAATCGTCGTGAAACCCTAACCCCGAAAATGTGCACTGTTCATGCACACGTGAAATCTTGCATTTCAGGGAATTTCAAGCTCACAGTGAGCTTAAGGACATCCTCACGAGCTTCGGGGTACTTCGTTGGTGATATTTAGACGTCGGAGGACCGAGAACGGAGGTTCTCAAAAAATTTCCGAACTATCGTTCTTCCCCAGGTAAAATCTAGTGAATTTTAGACCTTGAAACTAGTCAATCATGATTCTACATGTTGAGGGCTTCAAATTGATATAAAATTCAAAGAAATCGGTTGAGAAACGAAGGAGAACAAGCATTTTTAAAACTCGCCGAAATCCGGCCACCGGAAAAACCAGTCCGGCGACTGGCTGAGGAAGATGATGCGCGTGAGGGCGCGTGGCAAGCCTAAAATTTTTTCTAAAAATTCCTCGACGTCCGTGACGTCGAGTAGGTCGATGTGGTATATTCATATACCCAAATTGAGCATCGTATGAGAAGTTATTTCGAATTGTTGGTTATGTGTTTAAATTAACGTTTTTATAGTTGTTTCGCATATAGGTGACACCTATCCCGAGGACGAGCGCATCCAGGGACGTCACGGGGGTTACGACCCATCGACTTATCAGTGAGTGGGCAGTTTTGTTTTCATATTACCTATATACTACTGTTTTTCCCAGAAAATGTAATTATATGAAAATATGTTTTAAAATGCCATGCATACAATCGATGAGACATTTGAATTCATAATTGATGCATATATATGTGAATTGACGCTGTTGACGCACAACTGAGTTTTTACATTATTCATACGATTTATTTTATGTGAATTGTATTGGAAGCTCATAACCTGCACCCTAGGTGTTAGTGCTTATATTATTCACCATACCGCACGCTCGCCTTGGATCCAAGTAGGTGGATGTCGTACATACCACTAGAGGTGGTTCCGACATGCCAGTCGTACAGACCATTAGAGGGGTTCCGACTGGTAGGTGACCTTAGATTATGTGCACAGATGATTGATGAAAGAAGCACTAGAGCGTATTATTTCACCATCGTAGTCGTACAGACTACTATAGGTAGTTCCGACTTATGTGCAGTGTAGTGCCGTACAGGTCACAGTTGGTGACTCCGGCAGGGCCGTACAGGTCACAGTTGGTGACTCCGGTTGGATGGGATAGTGAGCTATAGAATCAGCCGTACAGGACCACTGTAGGGTCTCTGGTTGATTTATTATTTCACCTGATTTATATTGATGCATTCATATTATATTTTGGCATGGCATATTCTTTCTGAGATGTTATGTTGATAGATGGTGAGCGGAGTTTTGGTGAGGGGTTAGAAACGTTTTAAATGAAATGTTTTTGGAAAATCTTTGGTTTTACTGACCCACTCATCTTTGTTTTGCGCCCCTCCAGGTTCTAGTTAGCAGTTGGTGGCTCACGAGGTTTTTTTTCGGCATTCTGACAGACGTTCTGCATGTAGGACTCACCTGCGGGTGTTGTACTTTAATTATGGTCCTACTTGACTGCACTTATACCTACGCTCTGAATTCGTGTGTTTTACTTTATAACTCTCTCTTGTATGCTAGTAGGTTATTCTGGTAGTGGTTGGTTTAAATTCCTTCATATTTCTGTTATATCTTGCTTCCGTGTCGCACTTTTGGCTACGTCACACTCACGTGACGACCAGCACGCCTTTATTCTAGGATCGGGGTGTGTCAGTTTGGTATCAGAGCCTAGGTTGCAGTCCTGTATAATTGTTAATGCTCTAATGATGTTTTGATGTTTTCTGTCAGAATTATGCCGCCTCGTAGGGAACGTAGGGAATCCCGCAGTACTCCTGAACCTAATTTCCTAGAAATCGCTCAGTTAGGGGAAGCAATGGCCCAGGCTCTTCAGAATGCAATTCGTCCTCCTCCCCCTCCTCAGAGGACACCCCTGGAGACTATGTACAATTTGAAATTGGATCGTTTTATGGGTAATGAAGGTCACGAGGGGGCAGAGAAATGGCTAGACCATATTGAGAAGACGTTTCAGGTGATGCAAAGTCAGGGGAACTTTCTTGCTAATAGGTGGGTTGAGACCACTACCTGGTTTTTGGGCCGAGAGCCAGCAGCTTGGTGTGAAAATCAGACTAGGTTCATGTCACATGAGACGGCTGCTGACTGGAAAGTATTCAAAGAGAACTTTATGAAGAGATTTGTCCCTCCAGAATACATTGATCGTAAAAAGCAAGAGTTTACTCGATTGAAACAAAGGAATATGTCAGCACATGAGTACTACAGAAAGTTTACTGATTTGTCTCGTTATGACCCTGATACAGCTGGTAATCAGGTAGAGATGCTTCGACGTTTCAAGTTGGGAACTAAGAGAAAATGGCGGACTTTTGCCAGTGCACTTCCCTGCGCCGATTATCATGAGTTTTTCAAGATTTTGGTTAGGATGGAGGACTCCGATAATCTTCCCAGTGACACTGAGGATGACGAGGACAAGAATGGTGGTCAGAAGAAGGATGATAAAGGTAAGGGTATCTCCATTTCGGGACCTCGTAAGACACAAAATTTTAAGAAGAGTGGAGCGAGTTCAAGTTCTTCTAGTAGAGGATATAGTATTACTGGCCCGATGAGAGGTGGTGGAAGATTTTCTGGTGGACCCAGATTTCAAAGGCAGAGGGATTCCGGTGGTGCTGGTGGTTCTGGTGCTCCGTGGTGTCGCCGTTGTAATTTTTGTCATCATGGTGAGTGCAGGAGAGGTGGTGGTGCTTGTTATGCTTGTGGAAAAATGGGACATCGGGCTTCTCACTGTCCCCAGGGTCAGCAGAGACCTCAGCAGACCACTATACCACCTCCAGCGTCGATTCAGCAGAGCTTTGGACCAGGCAGTTATGGCCAGTCGGGTTGTGGTGGTGCTTACCACTACCAGGGGGATGCTGCTCCTTATGCTTCTGGACCTTATCAGTATCCCCATGAGCCTTATTCTCAGACGGGGTATTCCCAGGACCTTGGGGGTTATTCTTCTTATTCTTCCATGCCAGCTGGTGGATCTCAGTGGCATCAGGGAGGCCAGCCTCGTCAGGGAGAAGTTGCTGCTGGTGGTGCAGGATCATCTAGGCAGCCTAGTCAGTCAGGCCAGGGACGTACTTTTCAGGGGCGAGGTAATCAAGGCATCAGAGGTCGTGGTGGACGACAGTAAGCTCAGGGGCATGTTAATCACATATCACTGCAAGATGCTCAGAACCATCCAGATTTGATCATGGGTACGTTAAATGTTCTTGGTCACTTTGCTAAAGTTTTGATTGATTGTGGTGCTACGCATTCTGTGATTTCTCATACGTTTGCTCAAATGACTCAACCCCACCCTTCACCTCTAGGATTTGATTTAGAGTTTGCCATGCCTAGAGGAGATAAGTGTTATGTTGATAGTGTGTATCTTGGGTGTCCAGTGTTGGTAGAGGGCGTAGTTATGCCAGCTGATCTTATTCCATTAGATATTGTGGATTTTGATGTGATTCTCGGAGTAGATTGGTTGCATTATAATCGTGCCCATATTGATTGTTATGGGAAATCAGTTACTTTTTATCGCCCTGGACTACCCGAGGTTACTTTTGTGTGCGAAAGAAGTGGGGTGAGACATGGTGTTATTTCTGCCATAAGAGCAAGGAAGTTATTATCGAAGGGTTGCCAAGGATATTTAGCACATGTGGTGTTAAATGATGTTGTTCCTAGCAGTGTAGAAGAAGTTGGTGTGGTCAGGCATTATCCTGATGTATTTCCTGATGATTTGCCGAGGTTGCCTCCAGACAGAGATGTGGAATTCTCTATCGAATTGCTTCCAGGTACAGACCCTATATCTCTAACTCCTTATAGAATGGCTCCAGCTGAGTTGAGAGAATTGAAAATTCAGTTACAAGAACTACTTGATAAAGGTTTCATTCAACCTAGTTCGTCACCTTGGGGAGCTCCAGTATTATATGTGAGAAAGAAAGATGGAACTCTGAGATTATGCATTGATTATAGGCAATTGAACCGGGTGACGATTAAAAACCGTTATCCATTGCCTCGCATCGATGATTTGTTTGATCAGCTGAAAGGTGCGTGTGTATTTTCTAAGATTGATTTGAGATCTGGTTATTATCAGTTGAAGATTAAAGATGAAGATGTACCTAAGACGGCTTTCAGAACCCGTTACGGACATTATGAATTTCTGGTTATGCCATTTGGGTTGACTAATGCGCCTGCAGCTTTCATGAGGCTAATGAACGAGGTATTCCAGCAATATCTTGATAAATTTGTTATTGTTTTTATTGATGATATTCTGGTATACTCTAAATCTAAAGCAGATCATATCCGACATCTTAACTTGGTATTAAAGAAATTGAGGGAACATCAGTTGTATGCCAAGTTCAGTAAATGTCAGTTTTGGTTGACTGAAGTGGCATTTTTGGGGCATGTTGTATCAACACAAGGAATTCAAGTAGATCCTCAAAAGATAGCAGCAGTGGAGAATTGGGAACAACCTCGAACCGTCACTGAGGTACGAAGTTTTCTTGGTTTGGCAGGTTATTATCGACGGTTTGTTCAAGACTTTTCTATGATTGCTTTACCGTTAACGAAGTTGACCAGGAAGGATGTTAAATTCGAGTGGGATGAGAATTGTGAGCGGAGTTTCCAGCAATTGAAATATTGCCTCACTCATGCTCCAGTATTGGTACTCCCTGATGATAGCGGTAATTTTGAGATTTACAGTGATGCTTCCTTGAATGGTTTGGGATGTGTTTTGATGCAGCATAATAGAGTGATTGCCTATGCTTCTCGACAGTTGAAGAATCATGAAAGGAATTATCCTACTCACGATTTTGAATTGGCAGCCATTGTCTTTGCTTTGAAGATTTGGAGGCATTATCTATATGGTGAGAAGTGTAAGATCTTCACTGATCACAAGAGTCTTCAGTATCTATTTACTCAGCATGATCTTAATCTTCGTCAGCGAAGGTGGATGGAATTGCTGAGTGGTTATGACTGCACTATTGAGTATCATCCGGGTCGTGCTAATGTGGTAGTTGATGCACTGAGTAGGAAACTTCAAGGTCGACTCAATCCTTTATATGCTTGTCGTGTTCCCCTTCTTGAAGAACTGAGGGCAACTGGAGTAAAGTTGGAGTTGGAAGATCGAAGCGGAGCTTTTCTTGCTAGTTTTCAAGTCAGGCCAGTTTTGGTTGATCGTATACTCGAAGCTCAGACGGTGGATGAGGAAATTCAAGAAATGGTTCAATTAAGAAATGAAGGGAAAAAGAAAGACCTCAGGATTCGAGATTCAGATGGCATGCTTATGCAGGAGAACAGAATGTATATACTGAATAATGAGGAATTAAAAAAGGAAACTTTGGATGAAGCGCATTGTTCAGCTTATGCAATGCACCAAGGAGGAACTAAGATGTATCATACCATTCGACCATTTTATTATTGGCCGGGTATGAAAAGGGAAATTGCAGATTATGTAAGTAGATGTATTATTTGCCAGCAAGTCAAAGCAGAAAGAAAGAAGCCTTTTGGGCGAATGCAGCCACTTCCTGTTCCCCAGTGGAAATGGGAAAATATAACTATGGATTTCGTGTATAAGCTTCCTCGTACACGAAATGGATTCAATGGTGTTTGGGTGATTGTGGATCGACTTACCAAGTCAGCACACTTCATTCCAGTGAGGGAAAAGTATCCTCTAAATAAATTGGCTAAGTTGTTTATCACGAAGATTGTGAAGTATCATGGAGTTCCAGTGAATATTATTTCTGATCGAGACCCAAGATTTATTTCTAAATTTTGGGTAGCTTTTCAGGAAGCTCTTGGTACGAATTTGCTTTACAGCACTGCTTATCATCCTCAAACTGATGGGCAATCAGAGAGGACTATTCAGACGTTGGAGGATATGTTGAGATCTTCAGTGCTACAGTTTGGTGATTCCTAGCATGATCGCCTAGACTTGATGGAATTTGCCTACAATAATAGTTTCCATTCGAGCATTGGGATGTCACCATTTAAGGCACTTTATGGTAGGGAGTGTCGTACGCCATTGTGTTGGTCTGAGGTTGGTGAAAGAGTGTTAGAAGGCCCAGAGATTGTGGATGAGACTACTCAAAATATTCAGGTGATTAAGTCCAACCTGAAAGCAGCCCAGGATCGACAGAAGAGTTTAGCGGATCGACATGCTACTGATCGAGTGTATGATGTGGGTGATTGGGTATTTTTGAAATTGTCACCTTGGAGAGGTGTGGTACGATTTGGGAAAAGAGGAAAGTTAAGTCCTAGGTACATAGGACCCTATGAGATCACTAAAAGGATTGGTGAAGTTGCCTACAGGTTGGAGTTGCCTCCGGAGTTATCTAAGGTTCATAATGTGTTTCATGTCTCTATTCTTCGACATTATATTTCTGATACTTCACATGTAATCCCTCATCAACCGCTAGAGATTAATCCGGATTTGACGTATGATGAGGAACCAATCACTATCTTGGATTCGAAAGATAAGGTTCTAAGGAATAAGACGGTGAGCTTGGTAAATGTGTTGTGGAGGAATCATTCTGTAGAAGAAGCTACCTGGGAGACAGAAGATCGAATGAGAGAGATGTACCCAAGGTTATTTTATGGATATTAAGCGGTTTATTTGGTTGTGGGAATTTCAGGGATGAAATTCTATAAGGAGGGGAGATTGTCACAGCCCGTCCTGAAATTTTTTTATCGGGAGCGTGAAATGACGAAAATACCCTTGACGGGTATTAAGGTACATGTTTGACATATGTATATATTTTATGGACTAATTATCATCCCTAAACTTTTGGAGAAAATTGAGTTGTAAATTTGTGTGGTTAGGGATTGAAGTGGGATTGTTTTGGTTGGACCACACCCTCACACACGGACTCACCTTTCCTTCCCCCTCTTCCCCGTGTCTCTCTCTCTCCTCCCTTACGACTCTCTCACTCTCTCTCAACCTCGATCGTACGGACAACACCAAAACCCTCCAAAACTTCGTGGATCGAAGCAAATAAGGTATGATTCTTCACCCTCTTGATGTTCTGAGTTGATTGGTACTAGTTTTAGGAAGTGAAACCCTCGGAATCGTTGTGAAACCCTAACCCCGAAAATGTGCACTGTTCATGCACACGTGAAATCTTGCATTTCAAGGAATTTCGAGCTCACAGTGAGCATAAGGACATCCTCACGAGCTTTGGGGTACTTCGTTGGTGATATTTAGACGTCGGAGGACCAAGAACGGAGGTTCTCAAAACATTTCCGAACTATCGTGCTTCCCCAGGTAAAATCTAGTGAATTTTAGACCTTGAAACTAGTCCATCGTGATTCTATATGTTGAGGGCTTCAAATTGATATAAAATTCAAAGAAATCGGTTGAGAAATGAAGGAGAACAAGCATTTTTAAAACTCGCCGGAATCCGGCCACCGGAAAAACCAGTCCGGCGACTGGCTGAGGAAGATGATACGTGTGAGGGCGCGTAGGCCCGTGCCACCCACGGCGCGTGAGGGCGCGTGGCAAGCCTAAAATTTTTTCTAAAAATTCCTCGACGTCCGTGACGTCGAGTAGGTCGATGTGGTATATTCATATACCCAAATTGAGCATCGTATGAGAAGTTATTTCGAATTGTTGGTTATGTGTTTAAATTAACGTTTTTATAGTTGTTTCGCATATAGGTGACACCTATCCCGAGGACGAGCACATCCAGGGACGTCACGGGGGTTACGACCCATCGACTTATCAGTGAGTGGGCAGTTTTGTTTTCGTATTACCTATATACTACTGTTTTTCCCAAAAAATGCAATTCTATGAAAATATGTTTTAAAATGCCATGCATGCAATCGATGAGACATTTGAATTGATAATTGATGCATATATATGTGAATTGACGTTGTTGACGCACAAGTGAGTTTTTACATTATTCATACGATTTATTTTATGTGAATTGCATTGGAAGCTCATAACCTGCACCCTAGGTGTTAGTGCTTATATTATTCACCACACCGCACGCTCGCCTTGGATCCAAGTAGGTGGATGTCGTACAGACCACTAGAGGTGGTTCCGACATGCCAGTCGTACAGACCATTAGAGGGGTTCCGACTGGTAGGTGACCTTAGATTATGTGCACAGATGATTGATGAGAGAAGCACTAGAGCGTATTATTTCACCATCGTAGTCGTACAGACTACTATACGTAGTTCCGACTTATGTGCAGTGTAGTGCCGTACAGGTCACAGTTGGTGACTCCGGCAGGGCCGTACAGGTCACAATTGGTGACTCCGGCTGGATGGGATAGTGAGCTATAGAATCAGCCGTATAGGACCACTGTAGGGTCTCCGGTTGATTTATTATTTCACCTGATTTATATTGATGCATTCATATTATATTTTGGCATGGCATGGCATATTCTTTCTGAGATGTTATGTTGATAGATGGTGAGCGGTGTTTTGATGATATATGTATATATACGTTTATATACTATTTTTTGGGAAAGTATACAGGTTTTATGGTGAGGGGTTAGAAACGTTTTAAATGAAATGTTTTTGGAAAATCTTTGGTTTTACTGACCCACTCATCTTTGTTTTGCGCCCCTCCAGGTTCTAGTTAGCAGTTGGTGGCTCACGAGGTCTTTTTTCGGCATTCTGACAGACGTTCTGCATGTAGGACTCACCTGCGGGTGTTGTACTTTAATTATGGTCCTACTTGATTGCACTTATACCTACGCTCTGAATTCGTGTGTTTTACTTTATAACTCTCTCTTGTATGCTAGTAGGTTATTCTGGTAGTGGTTGGTTTAAATTCCTTCATATTTCTGTTATATCTTGCTTCCGTGTCGTGCTTTTGGCTACGTCACACTCACGTGACGGCCATCACGCCTTGATTCTAGGATCCGGGTGTGTCAAAATATAGTGTAAGTTGGATTCTGAGTCATATCACTTGGTTAAATCAAAACTTGATCTTGCGTCTTAGCATAAATAATTCGGCTTTGAATATTAATAATAACTATTAATCACCAATGAGTCATGTGGTTATCGTGACAAATATAAAATTAACTAACGGAACGTGCACATATGATAAATTAATATCAACAACCATGCATTATGTATTATTAGTTAGCACGAAAGTTGCTGCAATGCAACGTTTTTCATTTTTTAAACAGCACGTTCCAGCAAAACAAACGTATTGTTTACCCACCAGTACTACAATCTCGTAGCATTTTCTCTTCATGTGAATAGAAAGTTTAGGTTTGACTTCCGTAATAACGAAGTTCGATATCAAATTATTTAGCTCAACCCTTTTACTTAATGTTCTCCTATGTAAGAAACTTTACATATAAATATAAGTTTACGCATGTGCCCTAAAAGAGAAAAACAAGTTAGGCCAACAAAGACCAGAAAATACCCAACTTGATAACCACAGGAAGACGATTTAGACCAAACTATTTTAACTTACCAAAACACTAACAAAGAAACCAACAAAACTAATTGCAAAGGCCAACTGGAGCCAATGCAGAGCAGATAATACCATGAATTACGTATAAACACTTTGTTAACTTTCTCGAACAAGTTAACAACTGAGGACGTAATCCATGTGGATAACTTTGCAAATCATGTGGGGTTGGGGGTGCTGGTTGTTTGTGCAGGACGGGGGCTGACGAAAGTAGTTGTCTGCGTGCGGTAATGATGGTGGGCATATGTTTTGTAAGAGGAGAGGCGCTGGCGAAGGTGGTGTACTTCGTGGATGCGATGCTTAAGTAGGAGAGCGCTCGCCTCACAAGTATGGTACCCGAAGGAACAGACATCATTGCAACCAACTGTACAATAAACAAGGAATCGGATTATGCTGTCATTTGCTGCTCATATGATTTTAAAAGCCAGAAAGATATTGTAAGAGTAACCTTTAGAGCTTTTGGTACACACATCCCCCTTTCAAGATTTTTTGGTAAATAACCAGGCTCGTTACAGTACCCCCATGATACTCCAACCGCTCCATGAATTGGTTATTCCTAAACGAGTCATGAAGGGTATAATGAACATACCCTGTCTCCACCTGGATCAAGAACAGGATCAAAAGGATCAAAAACGGAAATTGCTAACTAGACCATGGCATCATAGGAATCAAAATTATGCGTCAAAGAATGAAAGTAAAGAACAATAAAAATGAAAGAAAATACCTTCGACTAATACTCCAACCATTTTTTAAATCCTTGTCTCTAAACGCAGTATCCCTAAATTTCTTGGTATTCAACATATCTTGCACTTGTTGGGTCCACTCTTGAAATGACAGCTTTAGTAAAAACACACATTCGATGTTAAGTATCATGATATGAGATTACAATTCACAAGCCTTCCTAAATAAATTTTAAAAATACTGAGAGATTACACATTGTAACTACTAATTACATATTTTAAGATGGACGACTATATACTGGGAGATGTTATAGAAGCTAAGAAAATACTAGCGGCATTTGCTCAAGAAACTTTATTTAATGGCGGAAGACTGCCTTCTTTCGTTCTGTAATATGGTAATATAATCATATTTAAGTTTGCAATTTCCAGATGTATGTGGTCCATCTACATAGAGAAGAAAAGAAACTCACTTCATTTTCTGCACCCTCTTCATCGCTGTAACCGGTCTTTAGCAAAATCTCATGAACTGCAGAGAGGTCCATCCGTATGCGGGCCTTCCCGAGAGAAGGAATGGTTGGCATCACCACTGGAGTTTTTGTTAAACCCATTAGAACAAGTGATGCAACCTAAAGTACAAGTTTCAACGAATGAACATTTTAGTAAGTATAAAACACATGAAAAAAATTGTAGGACAAGTCATCACAGAATCCTAGTTTTCAATCAGACTCTGTAACTCTTCAAAATACCTTTGTCTGCTATTGGAGGGGGGATACTGCTGACAGATGTGATCTCAGATCGATCTTTAGCCTCATATTGAAGACATTTTGAGGCCAATTCAACCAATTCAGTTGCATCTTAATTGGCATATTGTCCATCTAAGGATGAATCCATTAATAATAACATATTTCCCCCCTTATGAGATCCAATGCCTAGAAAATAACAAAGAAAGTCAATTCCACGAAGTAAGAAGTTGCAAGTGACATGTCTGCCCCAATCATTAAAGGCGACAACTCTATAATAACAGACGCTTCCATAACATCAAAGGAGAATCAGTCTTGCAGATATTAATTGCAAAGAAAGGCTAATGGACTTGGAGTCAAGTAGGTAATTCCAAGTAGAACAATAGTTAACAGCGTAGCTACAATCCTGGTCTGTTAACGGGACTTGGCGCTATTTATTCACAACTAACTATATATATATGGCCCTCAATAGCCTTCTCATGAAGAACACTAGGCTCAAACAATTGTTTGATAAATTGACTGATTTGAGAAAGAGAGTGTATTTTGATATAAACCATGAAATTAATGACGGTAAATTTTGTTGGTCGAGTCGGTCCCTCGCACATTTGGCGCATCCATTTCTTTTTCATTTTTGTTTATGACTGCATTATTTCCTTCTGTTCCATGCTAAAGTATTTAATTTTAATTCAACATGCAGATGGTGTTAAGTACTCCTAAGTCTCCCATCCCTAGCTTGGGTATAAGTTATAACTAATCTACAGGAAAAAATTTCAAAGTGTGATCCAGTGTAGCCAACCAGACAGACAATGCTCGTACCTACTGGTGCTGCTACGAGAACCATGTTTGGAATGACAGGAGAATGCCTATTTAAAGAAACATTCTCGTATTACTTATAAGTCAAACAATTCTCTTTAGCATTGCCCCCAAAAACATTTCTTTAATTCTTTTTGGTTTTCCAACTGACGATCTGTAGAGTCAATCTGCAAGTGGAGGTCTCGAAATATGGCGCACTTATACTTTGTGTTCGAAGGAATTATAGTGGGGGTTGGCAACTACGACTACTGGCACCGGAGATTTTACCCTTCTAACTCTCGTCAGCATAATTTAAATATAAATATAAAAATCACATGATTGAATTAAAGTTTGAAACTGTCATGCTAACCCAAAAAAGAAAAATAAGAATGAAACTGTCATGAAGCTTGAGATAGTGCAGAAAATTAAAGACATGTGAAGAATGCATACATGGCTTGGAGGGATATGTTTTCCATTCAAAATGTCAAGATGAACAGTCACATAACTGTAGATCACACTCTCTGGAATGACCATACCTGCAACAACCAAACATTTTATTATGTACGATGGATAATGGTGTTTGCTTGGTACCCACTATCAGAAACATACTACAAATGATCACACAGTCCTGCTTACACATTTAACTTTCGAGAGTTTAGGATGGTTCTTCTTTTGCAAGGATGGAGCCAGGATTTTTTTCTTGGGTGGGCTAGTTGAAAATAGTACCATAAAATCATATGTTTATTTTTTTGCTTATATAAAATATATAATAATCAATATAAAAGAACGACAATATAATATAAACTATTCTCAAAATTATAACCCTAACCGATAAATTTAAGGACCATATAAATAATTAACCTACTAATTAAATCAAGAATAAGTAAATAAAGAGATTAAGAACGTACCAAAGGTGACATTCATTGAAAAATTGCTACGGAAAGTCAGGAATTGCGGAGATAGGGATTTAATTGTGTATTTAAAGAACTTATTAATCTTTTCTTGTGTAAGAAGCACAGAGGCTAAATTACATAGGGTAAATGGTCGTTTTCTTTAAAGAATAGTATAAAGGGGGGCTTGTGACATCCAACATCGCCCAGATGAGTGATCCTGAAATGTACATCCCTACCTAGCATGAGGCCTTTTGGGAGTTCACTGGCTTTGGGTTTCGATGGAACTCTGAAGTTATGCGAGAAGGAGGCCAGAGCACTCTCAGGATGGGTGACCCACTGGGAAGTTGCTCGTGAGTTCCCAAACACAAAACCGTGAGGGAATGATAAGCCCAAAGCGGACAATATCGTGTTACGGTGGTGGAACGAGCCCAGGATGTGGTGGACTCGGGCCAGGATGTGACAGGACTGGAGATAGAACTAATTTATAATTTTTAGCATAAAACTATTATTTACTACCTCTCCTCTACTAAATATACATTAAATAATAATATATATTGAAATTAAGTAGGCTATAAGCATGAGTTTACAAAAGAATAGATTTATTCACAGACCTATTTTTACTTCCAACACAGCCTTATAAATATTTTGTCAGTGATCATTTTCAATTCATTCGATCCGAACAACCGATATTTTAAGAGAAGTATATAAGAAGTAAAAATGAGTACATAGATAACACTACCCTTACAGAAAATCTCCCTGGGCTACAGCCCATCTTGGGTTGCAATATTGTTTGATTGAACGCTGCTTTTTTTTTTTATTATTTATTTCGTTGCTGATATTGTTTTAGTGGATGTTCTCTGTTGTATAGTTGACCTTGTTGGTAGTGGACGCAAGTTTTTAGCCCATCAGGGTCAGTGGATGTCTTTGTTGGAATTTTAATTGGGTATTTTAAAATATGCTCTTGCATGATAGTGGGGGTTCAAATTTCGTCAGTGACTAATCTAAAAAAATCTATCATTTGACAAAAAACAAAAATTACAATTAAAATTAAAAATACAACTCTTCATTGTTCACTTTAATATTATACAATTTCTTTTAAAATCCCAAATTTTATTTGTAAAATCAAAACTGATGCGTTTAAGGGGGCTTATAACGTTGGCATTTGGTTGTGCAATAATGCTATTTGAATTCCTATTATTTGGCCAACGTGACATTGTTAATTATAGCCTACTTTTTCCTATATAATATCATCCTCTCTTTGAGGCTTAGGCTAAGAATTAGTGTGGAGTAATTGCAAGTTGTTCATCTATCCAAGTATTGCAAGTGTACGCTTATAAGGATCATAAGTTGTTGTATCTTGAAAAGTAAGGCGCCATAACCTGCTACACCAAACCATTGTCTTAGAGAGCGAAATCGACTCTTAAAGACAGTGATTCATTACAATAAATATGGGCACTGCACACAATAAATTATTTGTGCCCTTTGATGCCAAAGAGCACCATCATATGTGCCCATAGACCAATAGCAACAATGCAGCAACTATAATTCTATGTGTGCCCTCTATGGGCGTGTCCTTTGCTAATAGCACACAAAAGGGTGTTTGTGCTCAAAGAGGTAAGCACAATAGGAGGTCCATTTGTGCCTCGTTTCTGACAACTTTGTCAGAATACCTTTTCCAGCCATATTGACACTTATATTATAATTGTGCCAACAAGAATTAAATATTTAAAAAAAAATCAAAATCTGAAATACTGAAACTGAATTGAGGAAATGCAAAAAATTAAATTTTCATAAAATGAAAAAAGCCTACAACCATGAAACCAACTTTCACTTTCCCAATCTCACAACAACAACAATAACAACAAAGCCTTTTCCCACTAAGTGGGGTCGGCTATATGAATCCTAGAACGTCATTGCGCTCGGTTTTGTGTCATGTTTTCCGTTAGATCCAAGTACTCTAAGTCTTTTTTTAGGGTCTCTTCCAAAGTTTTCCTAGGTCTTCCTCTACCCATTCGGCCCAGAACCTCTATCCCGTAGTCACATTTTCAAACCGGAGCGTCAGTAGGCCTTCTTTGCACATGTCCAAACCACTGTAACCGATTTTCTCTCATCTTTCCTTCAATTTCAGCTACTCCTACTTTACCTCGGATATTCTCATTCCTAATCTTATCCTTTCTCATGTGCCCACACATCCAACGAAACATCCTCATCTCCGCTACACCTACGTGTTGATGCTTCACCGCCCAACATTCTGTGCCATACAGCATCACCGGCCTTATTGTCGTCCTATAAAATTTTCCCTTGAGCTTTAGTGGCCTACGAGGGTCACACAACACGCCGGATGCACTCTTCCACTTCATCCATCAAGCTTGTATTCTATGGTTGAGATCTCCATCAAATTCTCCGTTCTTTTGCAAGATAGATCCTAGGTAGCAAAAACGGTCGCTCTTTGATATTTCCTGATCTCCAATCCTCAGCCCTAACTCATTTTGGCCTCCGTTTGCACTGAACTTGCACTCCATATATTCAGTCTTTGATCGGCTTAGGCGAAGACCTTTAGATTCCAACTTTTCTCTCCAAAGGTTAAGCTTCGCATTTACCCCTTCCTGAGTTTCATCTATCAACACTATATCGTTTGCGAAAAGCATACACCAAGGAATATCATCTTAAATATGTCCTGTTAACTCATCCATTACTTAAAAAGGTAAGGACTTACGGATTGTTGATGCATAAAAGCAGTAAGGACTTTGGTACAACAAAAAGTATTAAGTTTGTGATCTTCGTTAGATTGCTCCGGTCATTAGTGTGGATAAGTATGTAAATGGATAGAGATAGGAAAGCAAACACAAGATGTACGTGGTTCACCCAGATTGGCTACGTCCACGGAGTAGAAGAGTTCTCATTAATTGTGAAGGGTTTCAACAGTACATAGGTTCAAGCTCTCTTTTAGTGAGTACAAGTGAATGATTTAGTACAAATGACATTAGAAAATATTGTGGGAGAATGATCTTATAATCAGGAAACTTCTAAGTACCGAAGTGTGGTATCGTTTTTACTAGCCTTATCTGTCTCATAGGTAGATGTGGCATCTTCTCTGGAAGTACTCTTCCTCCTTCCAGGGGTGGTATCTTTAACTGGTGGAGATGCACAAGGTAATGTATAAATTTCACTTGAAGCTTACTTGTAGTTTCAGGCTTGGTCAAGCGTGATACAAACCATGTAGTAGGAGTCCCCCAAGTCGCCGAGCTAGGGGATCTGCTGAAAGAGGTGACAGACAAGGTAAGCAATTAGAGCTCCAAGCAATCATTCCCAGATCAGAAGTTTGATTTCGAGTTTCGGCTGATTGTTCTCATTCTCCCTATCTTGCAGGCAGCATGAAGGATAAAGAGAAGAAAAGGAGAAGAGGTGATATGAGATACTTTTGCTTTTGAAGAAGTAACTTTCCACATGCTTATTCTTGAACTCGGCTAGAAGGTTTTCTAGTTTCCTGCAGAGTATAAGGCCGACTGAAGAATTTGAGGGTCAAAACAAGTCCATCAAATCTAGAGTACGTTCGACCCTGCTGATATGAGATACTTTTACTGTTGACAAAGTAGTGGATGTATCGGCACGTGTTCTGTTACGCTTGTCTCCACATGCTTCCTTGTATCCTTCTCACTTGCCTTATCTGTTCCTCAGGCATATGTGGTATCTTCTCTGGAAGCATAAGATGTTGAAGATGAGTACTCGAGAGCAATGCCAGGTAAGTAATCAGGTAAGGGGTTCCAGGTAGTCAGTTCCTGACTGAAAGCTTGATTCCAGGTAGTCTTTCTTCTTGTCTTGCAGGTAAGAACAAGACCAAAGGAAAAGACAGGGAAAAAGCATGATATGGGATACTCTTGCTTTTAACCCTGATGATATGAGATATTCTTGCTCTGGTGTAGCTTGTTTGCAGAGGTATTCTCGGGGGGAAAGAAAACTGAGTATTTCGAGAGGCTTCGTTGGGAGTGCCCTCTCAGATATGAGGAAGGGTTGAGTATTTTTGCAGGTCTACCTGTCCGTTGAAGATGGAGGTCGACATATATAGGAGTCTCCCTAACAACAAGTAGTAATGCTATTCCTTTACCCTGCTTGGTCATAGCACGGTAGTGGAAGCTGCCAGCTTCACGTGTTTTAACTCTGTCATATCACTTTGAAAAAGTGGTCTGTGGTATCTGGAAAGCTGATGTTGCGTGTGAAGATTACAGACAAGCTTTATCCAAGGAGATCTGGCTCTCGAAGTTGAGAAAGCAGTGTGAAGATTACAGACAAGCTTTATTCAAAGAGATCTGGCCCTCGAAGTTGAGAAAGCGGTGCCTCTTCAGTTTTCGAACAAGCAATCCTGTCGGGGATCTGTCTCTCGAGATTCGGAGAATGGTGCCTCTTCGATTTTGAGAAAGCAATCCTGCTATGAGTCTGGCTCTCGAGATTCGGAGAGTGGTGTCTCTTCGATTTTTGAGAAAGTAATCATGTTAGGATTCTGGCTCTTGAGATTCGGAGGGCGGTGCCTCTTCGTTCTTGAAGCAAGCAATCTTGTTGAGAGTGTTTTCTCGAATGTGAGTAAAGGTTGGGCCTGTTTGCTAGTATACCTTGCCACAGAGCACAGAGGTTGACACACAAGGACTTTCCAATTATCCAGCAGTGGTCATGTTCCTTTACCATTGTGGGTAATAATATGGTAGCTAGACCTTCAAAATTTATGTGTCTAAACTTTGTTAGTGCTGTTTCTTTGCTATTCTTTTACCCTTCTTGGTCATAGCGATGTAATGGGAGCTGCAAGCTTCACGTGTCTAAACTTTGTCAGAGATCTTTGGCAAAGTTATATGTGGTACCTGTGGGCTGATGTTGCGTGTGGAAAGTGGATGATTGAACAGTAACATTCATGTGCTTTCTACTTCACCAGAAATCTTCGACAGAATGCCCGTAATTTCTGCAAAGTTGAGTGTGCATATGACAGGTGCTGACAAGGCTGAAAAAGCAGGTGCCTCTTCGATTTCTAAGATCGGCCCTCGTGGTCTCTGAGCAGCCCAGCTTTTGAGAAAGCAAATGCCTCTTCAATTTCTGCGATCGGCATTCGTTGTCTTTGAGCAACCCAGCTTTTAAGAAAGCAAACGCCTCTTCGATTTCTGAGATTGGCCCTTGTGGTCTCTGAGTAGCCCAGCTTTTGAGAAAACAAACGCCTTTTCGATTTCTGAGCAGGCGCCTCTTCGATTTCTGAAGCTCCGTTGAGTGCAGATTTTTATAGAGGCTAGCATTAAGTTCCAAAACACACTTGAATCTCCACCAGTAGAAGCTTCCTTCTTGCATTTCTAAAATCTTGATTTGTCCGACCTCTTCTCTCTTCAACACCTTTGAAAATGTCTGGCCCCTCCGACAATCGTTTTGACTTGAACCGTGTTGAAGAGGCAGCCAAGCCTTCTCCAGACAACATATGGCGCCCATCCTTTTTATCCCCTACTGGTCCTCTTACCGTTGGGGATTTTGTGATGAAGAATGATATGACCGCTGCGGTGGTGGCTAGGAACCTTTTCATTCCCAAAGATAACAAACTACTTTCCAAACGGTCTGATGAGTTGATTGTTAAGGATTCTCTATCTCTCAGTGTTCAGTGTGCAGGTTCTGTGTCTAATATGGCCCAACGCCTATTTGCTCGAACCTGCCAAGTTAAATCATTGGCGACTGAAGTGATGAGTCTCAAACAAGAGATTAAAAGGCTCAAGCATGAGAATAAATAGTTGCACCGGCTCGCACATGACTATGCTACAAACATGAAGAGGAAGCTTGACCAGATGAAGGAATCTGATGGTCAGATTTTACATGATCATCACAGATTTGTGGGTTTGTTCCAAAGGCATTTATTGTTGGAAATATGCCCTGAAAGTCAATCTTTGGAAGAAACCTTTTAGGACAATGAATGGATGTATAGATGATTCTTGTACATCAAATGGCAAAGATACTAATTAGGACTATCTCAACACACGATATATGTCCTAAATAGTGAATCCATGGACAATGGATTGATGGAAGAAGTAATCTAATGATTTTAGACTACAGAGACCTTCTTCACATAACCATCATGTCCAAAAGGTTCCTAGTCATAGGATTGTAGGAGGGAAATTGACAATGCATAGACCGGTACATACTATGTCCGCTTCAATTAGAAGGATAGAAAGTCTCGTCCCATTCGTGTAGTGACACTAAGACAGGTATGTAGGTGCTCATTAAGGGAATGAGTTCACTGAACACAATCGAACGAGAGTACTTGCATGGAGGTCTACTCACATGTCAAGCAAGTAACTCTAATGGTTGGAATAATGTAAGTAGTCCTTTGACCTGAGGCATCATAGTTGTCTTGTGGTTAGGTCCTTGATCTTTGATTATGTCAAAGTCACTCCATCCGCGGGTGTCCACGGCATAGTTGGGGTTAAGCCACTTAGCCATGGAGGCAAGTGAATGCGCAACAAGGGATCTCTAATCCTCGTTATGAGAGGTTGAATACTCTAAGATATGATTCGGGAATCTTCTACCGAAGTATCGAGCGTAATAAAGGAAAGCGTTCCTATACGACTCAAATGAATCATATAAGAAGGAATAATCACATTAGGGGTTTGATATAATATATCCATACCTTAGTAATGTGATTGAGAGTATTGTTTTAGAGAAGGATCGAATTACATTGTAATCCAACTGAATAGTTTCTCCGAACAAATTCTACATTAACTTGGGTAGCCATGATATATGGTTAGATGTCACTCATGACTTGTGAGTTCTTCTAGATGATTAAATGTAGTCGTCAAAGAAGAAGGTGAATTAAAAGTAAGTTTTAATTCACTAAGTGATTGGATTAAAAATAATCAATTGGATTGGTGCCAATCACCTCACTGCTTTGCTAATTAAAACCTAAAATGATTGTTCACCAATACACTCTTGTAGTGAGTAACTAATGGATGATGGAAATAATTATTTGGATTAATTAAGTGTTGTGATTAATTAGAATGTCTAAAGAAATCATAAAAGCGATAAAAGATCGTTTTGGGCTTAAAGAAAAGTTTGGGTCTAATTGGGCCCATTGGGCCTAAACCCATTGGGCTTTTATTCAAGCATAGGATGACTTGAAATAATAAAAGCCCAAAGCCCAAACAACACTAAAGGGGCCAGCCAAAGGAGGGAGAGAGAGAGTCAAATGTTGACTTGTTTCTTTTTGGTTATAAAAGGAGCTTTATAGCACAAAGTTTCATTAGGGTTTTTTGAAGTGTTAAAACAACAAAAGAGAAAAAGAAAATATCTCTCTCAACACTCAAAGGGCCGGCCACCAAAGGGGGTTTTAGCTAATCATCTTCTCACCCTTTTGGTTATTCCTTCATCATTCTCACTACTCTAGTGGGTGAGGATCTTTAGAGGTCTTCAACTTTGGAGACTTAAGGAGAACCAAGGAGCACTCATTCTAACAAAGTGGAGGAGGCAAGGAGGGAGGCTAGGCTCAAGGAGTTCCAACAACAAAGGGCTTGGAGGTGGTCCATCCTTGGTCTAAAGTCTAGATCAAGAGGTATAAAACTACTCCTACACTTTGTTCTTCAATAAATTGTTTTTGATGCATCATACATAAACCTATGCATCTTGAAGGGAATTTGCATGACTAAAGCTTTGATAATATATGTTGAAATGCTTCCGTTGCTTTCGTATATAAATTTTGAATTGTATATGCATGCTAGTCACTAGAAATCCCACATGAAATCTCACAATTTCCCTTCAAGTGGTATCAAAGCCAAAGGTTTATGTTTGATGTGTCCTTTTGGCTTTTATGCATATGGGTTTTAATTTTATGTATGACATGTTATTGCTTCATTCAAAGTATGTTTATCTTTAGTTTTTCAAATGTTGAAAAATATGAATCAATAGTTGAAAAGATATGTATGCAAAAGTGTTTTGGATGAATGAATGAAGATAGAGTTTAGAACAAAATTTTGGGGTTTTGTTCCAAAAGGGGGCACGGCAAAGGGGGTTTTTTGGCTAAGTGTTTGTGTTTTATTTTGAATCACACACACACACTTTGAAGCTAGAAAGAATAGATCTTGTCACTTTTGTTTTTGGGTTTGAAAAATCACCAAGAAAGTACAAATCTTGAAATTGTTTTCATGGTTTTGTTCTTGGTGTTCATGGTTTGGTTTTTGGTGAAAAATGGTTTCATTTGTTTTTCATACATTGTTTTGTGGTTTTGGATGGTAAACTTACCATCCATAGCTTTCCCAAAATTTAATTCAATCCTAGACTTGACTAGGTGAATTTCCATCACCCTTTTTCATAAAAGTCCTTAAAGCAAAACCAAGTGACAAGTAAAATTTAGATTTTTTCTACTTTGTGTTGGTTTAATGCAAGATGGGTGAAACCTCCCATCCCCATTATGTTGGCCGGCCACCCTAGTGGATTGCCCACATGTGGGGCTTTTTTGTAATGTTAAAAGCGTTGTTTATACTTTCAAGTATTTACGGTTTGACCCCTAACTTTTCATATTTGCATTCAGGCCCCTACTATTTGAAAAGTTAAAATATTTGATTTTATTTTTATTGGTTGTTTAAACTCATAATATTATTATGCCCATATGCACTAAATCTAATTGTTTATGTTGCATTCCAATTAATTATTTAATGTGATTAAGTAGTTAGAAAAAATGGTTGACTATGGACTTAATCCTTAAACGATAATTGAGCTATGAGAAAGGGCACTAAACTCAAATTGTTTGAACCTTGGGAATGTGTTTTAATTACTGTTTCAATTGGATCTTGTCATGATAGACATTAATCTTTCTCTCCCTCTTAGTATGTGTAATTTGTAGGAATTTGTACAAATCGGTTTGTAATTCTTATTACTTCTTAATCTCTTTTAATTGGTTGATTCCCTCTAGTACTAGACTAGAGTTTCTTTAACTATTGGTAAGGAGACATAATTAAAAGAGTGTTTTGACATGAGATTAAAGATTAAATGGGTCCAACGCCCTAATTAGCAATGAATGATTGTCTTTCATTTCTAATGGCTCAATGAAAAATTGTTTTATTTGGATTGAAAAGCACGTAATTAAAATGACACAACCTCCCCGAGTTCTTATTCAACAATGTTGGCTCATTGTTCCAATAACCCAATAAGTCCATGGTCATTCAAGAGCCTAAGATAACTATAAAGTCCAATTTCAAAGGAATGCAAAAACCGTAGTAGTAGTAGTTACTTCCAATATTTGAAAAATTCGTTTTTCATATTGATTTGTTTTTCTCAAAATAAATAGTGGGAGTATCATACGCTACTAAACTATAATGAATATAATTAGTAGTTATATATATCTCCAATATTTTGAAAAATGTTTTGATATTGATTTGTTTTATGAAAACAAATAGTGGGGATATCATATGCTACTAATTTCATTAACTTTGGACTAGTAGTTATAATAGGACACAATTTATTTGAATGTGATTAAATAAATAAAATGATGAGACCTTAAAATCCCTCAACCAACATACAATATTAAGTTGAAAGTGGACAGGTGCTATTGAACACTTCTTCGTGGCCTTCTACCATGGTAGGCTCCAATCGTTTATGACACGTACACCGTCTTCACCCTATCATGGGGGAGTGCAAAGTGCGTGCTTATACTCAGGAGGAATCTATTTAAACATTTGATGTGGTTAAGGTAGGCAACGAGTGTGGCCAACATCGTATCATCGTGAGGTCATACTTGAACCCCTATCTAAATCGGCATGGTGGGACAAAACTTAACTAAGAGAAATGGTGCCAACATCATATCATTGTGAGGCATTGTTCTCTAGAGGCCAAATAGATGGGTAATCACAAGAGGTTGTAGTGAATGGGTAGTAATACCCTCTCATTATTATTTTTGCTAGCCAACATCGTATCATCGTGAGGTGGGCTTGGTAATAGTGAGCCTCCCATAACCCGCTAGGAGCTTTCATTGAAATCTCCCGGATTCCATCTTGAGGGATATGGAATTTGCCAAAAATGGTGGGTGGTGTCATTCGGTTTAGAGACCCGAATCGTTTGACTTAATCGACAATCAAACTAATTTATTTTATTGTTTCTGTATTTAGATATGGTTGGAAGCACACTCACGAAAATACTCGACAAACATTGCCTAGAGGGGCACAATTTCCCATCATGGTATCGTAATGTCAAGATTCTCCTAACATTGGAGAAGATTGTTTACGTGCTAGACAAGGCTCCACCTCACATACCTCTCGGCCCTGAGGCCACTGAGGATGAACGTGCTAAGTATGACAAGCACGTTGAGGATGATACACAAGCCAAGTGCTATCTGTTGGCTTCCATGAATGAGGAGCTACAGAGACAGCACGAGGGCATGGACAGTGCATCTTCCATAATACTCCATCTTACGGAGTTATATGGTGAAGGGACGTGTAACCGTCGCTTTAGCACTGTCAGTGAACTTGTGAAGACCAAGATGGTCAAGGGAGCTCCAGTGCATCAACATGTGCTTAAGATGATTGGACTCATTGAACAATTGGAGAACCTAGGGACTCCACTTGACGGGGAATTGGCCCAGGACTTCATCTTGGCTTCTCTTTCTGACTCGTTCTCGCTGTTCGTTAAGAACTACAATATGAACAAGATGGATAGCACTCTCTTTAAGTTACTAAACATGTTAGTAACCGCTGAGAAGACTATGAAGAAAGAGAATGTTGTAGGGACTGCTGCAGTAGCCTACAACAAGCCATCCTCTTCCAAGGCTAAGCCGCAAGGCAAATGCAAAGGGAAGGAGAAGAAGTCACCCACTCCTAAGCCGCAAGGAGGAGTGAGGAAAAAGAAGGCAAAGGAGCCCAAAGGGACTTGCCACCACTGTGGAAATGAGAGGCATTGGAAGAGGAATTGCAGGTTATACCTTGCAACTCTTAAGGACAAGCCACAAGGTATGGTTTATGTTCTTATCTTCAATTCTAATTGTTAGATCTTCTAAAAAATTTATATTTGATATAAAGGGCTAATCACTTGTATAATTGTATATAGGTGGAGGAGCCAAGTAGAAGAGGAACAAGCAAAGAAAAGTGTGGAGAAGGGTTCGGCCACCATGTTTTTTGCTTACTACTTAGGAAGTTTGTTAGGCATTTAAAGATAGTCTTTAAACTTTCTTATTTTGTTAAGAACTTATTAAGTGGCTTCATATGATGGAAGATCACTATTAGTGCCTAAATGTATGAAGGATTTTAATTAGTCTCTAAATGTATAGAGCTAATTCTTTTTGTATTAAACATTATGAATGTTTGAATTATCATATTAGTGTTATGTGATGAATGCCTTCTAATATATTATTTCCTTAAAGTAGTGTTATGAATTGAATATTGTCTTGTTGTATCCTAGTAGAGATACAAGAATTATATCAGTTATTGTAATGTGATAACCAAACTTTAGACTTATCAATTATGGATAGATCTCACGTGTTGGACATAGAAGGATACAATGAATCTTTAGATTTGGTTCCAATTGTCTACCTATGAGTTCTATATGAATTGACAAAGGTCTAGAAATTCCTTTCTTGAAGAAAAGGAAGATCACATTATAATGATATAAGTAATAAGAAAAACGTTTCTTATATGGTTATCACTTAAACCACAATAATCAAGATCACTCTTGATTCAATTAGTAGTTTTGAACAACTAATTAGGCATTCTTAAAATTGGTTTTAAAATGTCAATTGTGTTAGTGATTAAACCAAGAAAGAAGTGTCTAAATCTATAAAATGTTTAAAGACTTTAGTCACTTAATAACGAGACATTAACTTAGTGAAGATTGAAACAAACGAGCTTGAAAGGTTTTAAAGCTACTACACAATGTCCTCTACGCGTATACTCCACGTTTATACATTTTGAATGTATGAAGTGATTTCTCATTAAAGTCATGAGAAATAGTGGGAGGTGTGAAAAAGGATATAAACTTGAATATGATTGGTTTATAGTTGTCTAAAGAATAATAGTACTTGACTATTATTAAGAGTTTGTAATTTTAATTGTTAAAGGACTCAAGCTCTTCAAAAGTTAAAATTCTATGTTGTGTAACATTCTAAAGAAAAGTCTTTGAATGTTGGTTTTGTCAACCTAACATAAAATGGTTATATGTTGGGAGTTGTCCATCATTCTCTTTTATGAGAACAAGCTAATAACAAAGCGTATGGACAAATTTGATGAAACAAAAGGGAATAGTTTTAAAATGAGTCACAACATATGGTTTAACAACAAGACAATCCAAATTCAACATCTCATGTAACTATAACGCTCTATGTAGTTTTGATAAAGAATTATATCAACCACCTAGAAGGAATGGTTGAGTTTCTATATCCTTAGTAAGAGCCATGCTTCCACTAAAGACTTGGATAATTCTTATATGACTACATTAAAGGTCTTAGTATGACTAAAACTTGGAGTATGGTGTATGACACCATATGATTTAAATGAATAGACTTGATATAGCAGAGTCACACATTTCAAATGGAATTACTTGAGAAGGAATTCTTTTGTGTATGTTCATTTAAATAACTTGTGTTAGCTAGCGTTGTTGATAGTTTCAAAATTGTTAAGACATCATCAATAAGCTAATGGATCTCAATGATTGTCAATAGATCCAAGACAAGTTAGTGGGAGCAATATGCATTCAAATCAAGAAAATATAAGTGTTAAGTTTTTGAATGAATGCTAAGTTACAACAAGGTCAGTGGGAGTGATGTCATAATTTGAGCGACAAGATATGAATAAAGTCTATTTGATAGACTTGATAAAACATAGATGTTACTCGAAAAATGACAAAACGTGACACGGTCAATTTTAAAGTATAGACTTGAAATTGGACATATTGATATAGCAAGGCTATCTCAAGGATGTTATTTGGGGAAATTAAATCTCAAATATTGAAGATTTGAGAAGGTGTTTTCCTATATGATAGAAAATCACTTTCATAACCCTTATAATGAATGTGTCATAAAATCACAAAAGGGACACATGTATGGACCTGTGAGATGATATCCAAAGGTGAAAAGCCACAGGGGTTGTCACTTTAAGATATTACTATAGCCCAGGATCAGAACCATAGCAACTGATAGAGTATTATTGCCTTTAAGAAAGGAACATCAGAGTGGGACTCTGGAAGCGTGCATTCACTTAGGTTATTAACCAAAGTGAAAAATAACCCATTTTAACAAATGGAACGTCATAATGGATGAAGTACTAATCATATGAATGTATTGTTAGTATTGTACTACAATGGTCTCAAGGTTGGAGCAAAGTATGTATAAAGTATACAAACGAAATATATGGCGATATATTGTTTTAGAAACTGCTTTAAAAGGTGTTTTGAATAGAAGGGGTTCTTATAGTGAAGGAAAATTTTGTGAAAACAAGTTCTTTTAAGCAACATCAAATAGCATGCAATTAACAATTAAAGGCGGAATCATGCTAGCATGCACTTAAAAACAAAACATTAACCAAGAAATTCAAAGCCTAGTAGATTGGTGAACCATTAAACAACTCAAAACAAAGTGAGTTGAAATATATACCTTTGTAGATTCCTCTTTGTATTTAAACAAAGGCTAATCACCCAAGAGATAGGGCCTTCAATCCTTGCATCTTAGATCCATGGATTTGGATGGATCTACACCAAGGAGAGCATGGATGATAAATGAGTGACCATGGAAGAATAGATGGCTAGCTATAACTTCCATGGTGGCCGGCTTTTCTAGAGAGAAATGGAGAGACAATTCTCACCAATTTTCCCCAAAACAAACCCTTTTATGAATAAAAGGCTATAAAGTCATATTTATACCTTTATTCATTTGAGTGGCAAACTTGTAATTAAAGCAAGTTCACTACCCTTTCTCTATATGGCCGGCCATGGGGGGTTGTTTGGGCTTTTGGGTCTTAGTGAATCATTATTCATTAAGTTGTCATACAACTTAAGTCAATGGGCTTGACGTTCGAAGCCCATTGGGCCTTAAGGTCCAAAACCTATCCCGAGGTCTTTAACGAACTTATTCGTTTGATTAATTAACATATTAATTAATCCTTGCCATAAATAATTAAACTATTCAATTATACTTACTCATTTAGTTTGTTTCATCCATCTCCACCTTATACGGTGTACGATCCATTAGGTTCCTTTTAGCGAGGCAGTGGGCGATCAAAACTCTTTCAAATCGATTATGAATTGAAACTTACTTTCAATTCTCCCTTTAGTGATAATACACTTTTAGGGCTTCCACAAACCATGAGTGACACCTAGCCGTATGTCATGGTTACCCAAGCTAATCAGAAGAGGTTAAGAACCTATTCAGTTTAGGATTACAAATGCAATACGGTCCTTCTCTAATACAATACTCTTGACCACATTGTTTGGTTTGATAGTTTATTCATGTCTACTATCCAATGTGAATCGTGTGCTTATATGATTTCCTTGAATGTGATTTAGAACGACTTTTCTAAATCTCATTCATACTCTGGCCAGAGATTCTAAATCATATCATAGAGTATTCTCCCTCAAACAGTTTGAAGGTTAGAGATCCCTTGTTGCGCATTCACTTGCCTCCATGGCTAAGTGGCTTAACCCCAACGATGCCGTGGACACCCTCCTAATGGAGTGACTTTGACATAATCAAAGATCAAGGACTTAACCACAAGACAACTATGATGCCTCAGGTCAAAGGACTAATTTGCATTATCCCAAACATGAGTTCTCATGTGACATGAGTATGAGAACTCTTCGTTGATCGCGTTCAGTGAACTCATTCTCTACTGAGCACCTACGTACTTGTCTTGATGTCACACACACCAATGACTCGAGACTAGTCACTCTCCCTGAGAGAAGACATAGCACGTACCGATCTTGACGGACTGTTAATGCCCAATTGGCAATCCTATGATCAGGAACATTTAGGATGTGTCTACGAAAAAATGGTCTCATGAATCTAACTTCATTAGATTACATTCTTCCAATCACATATTCCTTGGACTTTATCGTTTAAACATATAACATTTATATGAGACGGCTCAAACAATAATCTTTGCCCTTTATAGTTAAACTAGATTAGTTTAACATGTAAAATGTCCGTAAAGTATCATCATATGATTGGCTTTAGGGCACATTTCCAACATATAGAACCAATGATTGAATCCAAATCATAAGGTCGTTAGTTGGACACTACGACGTAATGGGGCGATAGCTTAAGCTATGGAATCAATGTCTCATCAAAGTATTTGAACACAATAAAGAGACATCATCAAATGTTTTAGAAACATTTGATAAGTAAATCCCTTTTATAAATTAAAAGGATTAATACATAACCAAGTTAACCTACGAGCATAAGCTCACTCAACTAGCAAGTATAAGATACACTAGTGATTGACTTTAGTGCAAGTGGGAGATTGTTGGAAATATGCCCTGAAAGTCAATCTTTGGAAGAAACCTTACAGGACAATGAATGGATGTATAGATGATTCTTGTACATCAAATGGCAAAGATACTAATTAGGACTATCCCAACAAACGATATATGTCCTAAATAGTGAATCCATGGACAATAGATTGATGGAAGAAGTAATCTAATGATGTTAGACTACAGAGACCTTCTTCACATAACCATCATGCCAAAAGGTTCCTGGTCATAGGATTGTAGGAGGGATACTAACAATGCATAGACCGGTACATACTATGTCTGCTTCAATTGGAAGCATGGAAAGTCTCGTCCCATTCGTGTAGTGACACTAAGACAGGTATGTAGGTGCTCATTAAGGGAATGAGTTCACTGAACACAATCGAACGAAAGTACTTGCATGGAGGTCTACTCATATGTCAAGCAAGTAACTCTAATGGTTGGAATAATGTAAGTAGTCATTTGACCTGAGGCATCATAGTTGTCTTGTGGTTAGGTTCTTGATCTTTGATTATGTCAAAGTCACTCCATCCGCGGGTGTCCACGACATAGTTGGGGTTAAGCCACTTAGCCATGGAGGCAAGTGAATGCGCAACAAGGGATCTCTAATCCTCATTCTGAGAGGTTGAATACTCTAAGATATGATTCGGGAATCTTCGGCCGAAGTATCGAGCGTAATAAAGGAAAGCGTTCCTATACGACTCAAATGAATCATATAAGAAGGAATAATCACATTAGGGGTTTGACATAATATATCCATACCCTAGTAATGTGATTGAGAGTATTGTTTTAGAGAAGGATCGAATTACATTGTAATTCCAACTGAATAGGTTCTCCGAACAAATTCTACATTAACTTGGGTAGCCATGATATATGGTTAGATGTTACTCATGACTTGTGAGCTCTTCTAGATGATTAAATGTAGTCGTCAAAGAAGAAGGTGAGTTAAAAGTAAGTTTTAATTCACTAAGTGATTGGATTAAAAATAATCAATTGGATTGGTGCCAATCACCTCACTGCCTTGCTAATTAGAACCTAAAATGATTGTTCACCAATACACTCTTGTAGTGAGTAACTAATGGATGATGGAAATAATTAATTGGATTAATTAAGTGTTGTGATTAATTAGAATGTCTAAAGAAATCATAAAAGCGATAAAATATCGTTTTGGGCTTAAAGAAAAGTTCGGGTCTAATTGGGCCCATTGGGCCTAAACCCATTGGGCTTTTATTCAAGCATAGGATGACTTGAAATAATAAAAGCCCAAAGCCCAAACAACACTAAAGGGGCTGGCCAAAGGAGGGAGAGAGAGAGTCAAATGTTGACTTGTTTCTTTTTTGTTATAAAAAGAACTTTATAGCACAAAGTTTCATTAGGGTTTTTTGAAGTGTTAAAACAACAAATGAGAAAAAGAAAATATCTCTCTCAACACTCAATGGGCTGGCCACCAAAGGGGGTTTTAGCTAATCATCTTCTCACCCTTTTGGTTATTCCTTCATCCTTGTCACTACTCTAGTGGGTGAGGATCTTTAGAGGTCTTCAACTTTGGAGACTTAAGGAGAACCAAGGAGCACTCATTTTAACAAAGTGGAGGAGGCAAGGAGGGAAGCTAGGCTCAAGGAGTTCCTACAACAAAGGGCTTGGAGGTGGTCCATCCTTGGTCTAAAGTCTAGATCAAGAGGTATAAAACTACTCCTACATTTTGGTCTTCAATAAATTGTTTTTGATGCATCATACATAAACCTATGCATCTTGAAGGGGATTTGCATGACTAAAGCTTTGATAATATATGTTGAAATGCTTCCGTTGCTTTCGTATATAAATTTTGAATTGTATATGCATGCTAGTCAATAGAAATCCCACATGAAATCTCACAATTTCTTTTCATTTATTGCCTTTGTCTTCTGAGGCTGTACCGCGTAATGAAGTTCCAAATGATCAACCTCCGATGCCTCCTCCTTTTAGGGTTCTGTCCAGTACTGAGGCTTCGAATGATCTCCTTCCGGTGCCTTCCCTTTCTGGGGCTCTACCAACTGCTGAGACTTCTCCTAAGCAACCTTTGTGAAGACTCCCTCTTGTTTGTTTATTTTGACTCATGTATATGTACATATTTGTAACTTATCGAAGATATCAATAAATAAGCTTTATTTCATTTCAACGTATTGTGTTAAATACACCAAAGCCTTCTTCACTAAGTTCTTTGAATTTTTCTTTTGTTGAAGCTTGTATATTGAAGCTTTGTGAGTGGAGCATGTAGGTTGAGGTAGTGTTCCCTTAATTTCCGGAGTGAGGAAAACTTCTCAGTTGGAAACTTGAAAAATCCATGTCACCGAGTGGGGTCGGCTATATGAATCTTAGAACGCCATTGTGCTTAGTCCTGTGTCATGTCCTTCGTTAGATCCAAGTACTCTATGTCTTTTCTTAGAGTCTCTTCCAAAGTTTTCCTAGGTCTTCCTCTACCTCTTCGGCCCTGAAACTCTGTCCCATAGTCGCATATTCTAACCGGAGCGTCAGTAGCCCTTCTTTGCACATGTCTAAACCACCAAAACTGATTTTCTCTCAGCTTTCCTACAATTTCGGCTACTCCTACTTTACCTCGGATATCCTTATTCCTAATCTTATACTTTCTCGTATGCCCACACATCCAACGAAGCATCCTCATCTCCGCTACACCCATTTTGTGTACGTGTTGATGCTTCACAGCCCAACATTCTGTGCCATACAGCATCGCCAACCTTATTGTCGTCCTATAAAATTTTCCCTTGAGCTTCAGTGGCATACAACGATCACACAACACACCGGATGCACTATTCCACTTCATCTATCCAGCTTGTATTCTATGGTTGAGATCTCCATCTAATTCTCCGTTCTTTTGCAAGATAGATCCTAGGTAGCGAAAACGATCGCTCTTTGGTATTTCCTGATCTCCGATCCTTACCCCTTACTCATTTTGGCCTCCATTTGCACTGAACTTGCACTCCATATATTCTGTCTTTGATCGGCTTAGGCGAAGACCTTTAGATTCCAACACTTCTCTCCAAAGGTTAAGCTTCGCATTTACCCCTTCTTGAGTTTCATCTATCAACACTATATCGTCTGCGAAAAGCATACACCAAGGAATATCATCTTGAATATGTCATGTTAACTCATCCATTACCAACGCAAAAAGGTAAGGACTTAAGGATGAGCCTTGATGTAATCCTACAGTTATGCGGAAGCTTTCGGTTTGTCCTTCATGAGTTCTTACAGCAGTCCTTGCTCCTTCATACATATCCTTTATAGCTTGGATATATGCTACTCGTACTCATTTCTTCTCTAAAATCTTCTAAAGAATGTCTCTTGGGACCCTATCATACGCTTTTTCCAAATCTATAAAGACCATGTGTAAATGCTTTTTCTCATCTCTATATCTTTCCATCAATCTTCGTAAGAGATAGATTGCCTCCATGGTTGAGCGCCTTGGCATGAACTCGAATTGGTTGTCCGAAACCCGTGTCTCTTGCCTCAATCTATGCTCAATGACTCTTTCCCAGAGCTTCATTGTACTTTCCCAATCTCACAAACATATAATATAATGTTACATATTTTATCTCTAGTACAAAAACAACTTGAAAACAAACATTTTTTGACAGATGCATCTTCCCCAACAAGCCTTGCATTTCATCAAACTTTTGCTGCTCCAGAAACGAATTAATGAAGATGACATGTGCAATATTTGAACCTCTCACAAAAGTCATGAATAAATATCAAATTCAAAGAAAAAGAAAAACCACACAATTTATAAGAGCAAAGAAAATGAAGGGACAAAGAAAGAAAGAAAGAAATACCTTTGTGGGAGGACTCTTATTTGCTTTTGGGACCTTTTCACCACTTGCTTAAAGATGATTCTTATATCACAACTCAACCCTCCAAAACAAACAACAATGGAAGCGGAAGATTGATAATGAAAGTATACAAGTGCTCCCCATAAAAAATAAGTTTACAAGTGTTCAAGATAAAAAAAACAAACAAATAAAGCAGCTCATACAACCAACAAGAGGGGAAACTACCACATATTTCTAGTAATGTTCAACGACCAAAACTTTCAAACATTAAAAACTTAAAAATGCATTACTACGTTGTTCAGTCGCATAAGACTTTGCATAAGGTTACATGGCTAATTGCTCAAGGTTCATATTCGTTATAGATAAATATTATCATCTTCATTTTGACTATACATTACATGTATGATATGATCTACAAAAAGTTCATATGTTTCGAAGTAAATTCTCCAAGTTTCCACAAAAAATACTCAAATAGTGCACTGATCTTTCTCAGCATCTTAGCTTCACTCCTTGACTCACTAACAATATAAAATCTAGCATAATTAAACAAAGAGCCAGACCACTAACGGTCTGAAAATTGGTAAAGTACTAAAAATATACGCGATCAAGGAACATCAACAGAACTGGTTGAAAGAAAATAATCAACAATAAAAAGGAAAATTCCATTGTTGCTGAAAGACAACGTGAACCACAACTATTCCCAATGAAAACCAAAGCAAGCCAGAACAAAATAAAAAAAACCCTATTTTCATAGAAACATAACTCAAAACATTTTACACATTTTCCACGAGCTGAACAATTCCCCACCAGCAAAGAGAAAGTTAAAATACCCAAATAACATATCACAACCTTTTCTTTTTATAATGAAAAGTCTTAGTTTTTAACAGTGTTACTAATACCTCTCCAAGAAGAAGTTTGAACTTCGAAGCCACAACATGAACTCCCAAATCTAATTTGACAACATTAAATCACAGTTCTTAAACCCCTAAACAAAAGCCCCAAATTCAACCCCGAAATTTAAAACGGAATAAACTTGAAATTAAGTCCTACTATATCCCAATTCCTATATTGGAAACAAATGAGCTAAAAGCTAAAAAAACAAAAAAAAAACAATAAGATGAATAAACACAATACCTGAAAATATGACTTATTTGGAAGTGGAATGGTGATTATAAAGAAAAAAGGAAGAGCCTTGCCACAACATCGAAGTCTAAGAGGAAGAGAGGAGTGAGAAGTTGTCCTCCCTGCAACTCTGTCGTCGTCCAGTAGCTCATATGGACCGGAGAAATGGGTCCTCCAGTTCCCACCATTAATACCAATGCATACGAAATCAAAATACGCCAGAAACTGACAATATATAAACCGTAAACTCATAAACCCACGATTTATTCCATCAACAATTCCAAAACCCGCCAATCATTTCATACAAACTTTCAAACACAATCAATCATTTCATGATTGATCTTAGTGATTAAAAGACTCACTCTGCTAACAAACTGCAATATTCATCGGGTACACATTGATTATATAGCCATCACTCATCAGAAACCAAAATAAATATAGTCGAATGCAAAAGCATTCCCACATGATGGACTACCAATACTCCATTCGTTATTTTCGTGCTTTACTTGTTTTTTTAACGAACTTTAAATTTCTTATTCACACTAACAAATCTTATACAGATATCTTGAAAAAAAAATTACAAATTATTAAATCTGGGATCAACAAAAGCTATTTACAACATTTCAGATATGGATACAATACCAATTTATTGGAAGTAGGGTTCAATGTTGGAAGAATAATGCAAGTAGGGTTCGTAAGGTTCAATGTTGGAAGAATAATGCAACCCTTTGTTTAAGTTTTTGATGGATAACAGCTAGTGTTAGCTGGTTGTTATTCCTCCAGCTTTGTAAAGCTAATTAGTAGTTTAAGTTAGAGAGAGTGGGAGGACATAATGATGCTTGCTTAGCTGCCAGGAGGTTACCACAATGATGCTGCCATTATCACAATGATGCTGCCAGAAGGCTCCTCTCCTTCCCGCAATGATGCTGCCAGAAGGCTCATCTCCTTCCCGTTTTCTTATATATGTTGGACCTTGTAGCTGATTATTTTCCATGAAATATACATTAAAATTCAATATGGTATCAGAACAGGAAAAATAAACTGCTGCTGCATTCCTACCATCTCCGATATGGCAGAAGAAAATTCTTCTTCGTTTGAAGCTGAAAATTCCCAGATATTTTCCTCCTCAACCTTGTCTGAGGTGGATGTCAACCCAAATCAAAGATTAAGCTCGGTCTTATTAAATGAGTTTATTACTTGCCTTGGTCAAGAGCAGTGAGTCTTGCCCTAGGTGGAAGGTCCAAGCTAGGGTTCATAAATGGAAGCATCGAAGCTCCTGTTGCATCCTCACCAACATACGAATCCTGGCTTTGCAAAGATCAGCTAGTTATGTCATGGCTCCTAAATTCCATGGAACGTAAAATAGCTGAAATATTCAGTTATTCTGAATCATCATTTAAGCTATGGGAAACAGTCAAGGAAATGTATGGCAGTCAGAACAATGTTGCACGTGTGTTTCAATTGAAGAAGGACATTTCCAACCTACAACAAGAAGGAAAGCCATTTGTTCAACTTCTAGGCAGCATGAAGAGCATGTGGAATGAGTTGGAAATGTATCGGCCTCATACAACTGAAGCGTCCGTACTTCTGAAAAGGGCAGAAGAAGACAAGATATTCCAACTCTTGTCAAGCCTCGATTCTGGATACGAAGACCTGCGAAGCCACATACTTATGAACCCCGAACTACCTTCCTTCACCAGTGTATGTGCAACTATCCAACGTGAAGAAGTAAGAAGGAAAGTCATGAACATTGGCACAAAGACCAGTGTAACTGAAGCAAGGGCTTACCTAACTAACGAAAGAAAATACAAAGTGAAGAATCCACACTTGAAGTGCCAACACTGCAACTATACTGGTCACGTTAAGGAGACATGCTGGATCTTACATGCAGAATTAAAACCGGAGTTCATGAAGGATAACAAGGGCTCACAAAGACAAAATCGTGCACCACACAAAGCCTACAAAGCATTTGCATCAACCTCACATGGGTCTGATACACTCAAGAGCTTCACAGCAAATCCGGCTGCACTCATAAATGATTTTGCAGCATATCTTCAAAGCAAAAAAGAAGGGATTAAGAGTGATCACACGATTGGTTTTGAAGATGGAAACTCAACAGCTTTGCTAGGCAAGTTCAATGGTTTCTTAACAGACACACAACACATGCCCCGAGATGACATGCTAGGTATCATGACTGCTTTCAAAACTGCTCTTAATATAAATATGATGCATGATTTTTGGATTGTTGATTCGGGTGCCACAGATCATATAACCAATCATGTTTCCAAGTTTCACAAGTTTGAAAAATTTTCACAACCTTCTCAAGTCTCAACTGCAAATGGTGAGAGTTCTAAGGTTTTAGGCAAGGGAAATATCAACTTAATGTCGGACACAATTGAGTCAGTAGCCTTATATGTTCCTTCTTTTCCATTTCAACTTCTATCTGTGGGAAAAATCACCAACACCTTAAATTGTTTAGCCATCTTCTCTTCTCACAATGTCATTTTTCAGGATTGTCTCACCAAGAGGACGATTGGTGAAGGGTTTTACCTAGATGGTCTCTATTACATATCAAAGAGCAATCCCAGAGGATTTCAAACCAAGTCCAATCCATCCCAGGATAGTCAATTATGGCATCAACGTTTAGCTCATCCTTCCCAACCTATTTTGTCATCTTTGTTTCCAAACTTAGGAAATGATTTGATTCAGTGTGAAACATGTCATCTGTCTAAGCCCACTAGATTGCCTTTTCACTCATCCTCATCTAGGACTAGTAAAGTTTTCGAACTAGTTCACTCAGATGTATGGGGACCAACGTTTGAATCTTTTGATGGTTATAAGTATTATGTAATCTTTGTTGATGATTTCTCTAGAGCCACATGGTTGTACCTTTTAAAGTCTAAGAGTGAAGTGATAGAAGTTTTTAAGGATTTTCACAACCTTGTTAAGAACCATTTTTCCTCTCAAATTCAAACATTAAGATCTGACAATGGCACCGAATATATGTCCTATATCATGTCACAATATTTGAGCAAGCATGGTATCATGCATCAAACAAGTTGTGTTGGCACACCTCAACAAAATGGTGTAGCTGAAAGAAAAAATCGTGACATACTGGAAAAAACGAGAGCATTAATGTTACAAATGACTGTACCAAAGAAATTTTGGTCCCAATGAGTCATTGCGGCTGTGTACATCATCAATAGACTTCCTAGCCGAGTCTTGGAGTTTAAATCTCCCCTTGAAGTTATGAAAGGAAGAAAAATCGACCTTTCACATCTTAGAGTCTTTGGTTGTGTCTGTTTTGTTCATGTTCAGTCACACCATCGAGCATCTAAATTGGATCCTAGAGCTCTCAAATGTGTTTTTCTTGGTTATTCATCAACTCAAAAAGGATATAAGTGCTATGATCCTCAACTGAGAAAAATAATTGTATCCAAAGATGTTCGATTCCATGAAGCTAACCCTTTTTTTAGCAAATCACATGAAGCCACAAGTCAGGGGGAGTGTATCTTAGACCTGCTTCCTCTACCAAGAATCAGCATTCCAGATGTTTTAAACAACAGAGTGTATAACCATGACAACACCGATGCATCTCCTACACCTCTCACTGAAGTCAACAATGAAGGCACTCATCCTGATGGTTCTGTGCATAATGATGACAACGGCAATCAAGGAAATCTTCAAAGTGTGGCTGATAACTTGAACGAGGATGAGATAACTCCCCCAGTACCTCGACGCAATCCTCGGCGTGATAGACAACCTCCCACAAGGTTTCAAGATTTTGTCACATATAAACCGAGGCATCCAATCTCCAATTACGTGTCGTATCAAAAGGTAACTCCATCTCATGCTGCCTTTCTTAACACCATTTCAAGTCACAGTGAGCCTCAAAACTTTCATGAGGCTAATAACCAAGCTGTGTGGAAAGAAGCAATGCGAGATGAACTCAAAGCACTAGACCAACATAAAACCTGGAGCATCATCAAACTTCCAAAAGGAAAAAGGGCAGTGGGCTGCAAATGGATCTATAAGATCAAGTTTAATTCTGATGGTTCAATTGAGAGGCATAAAGCCAGGCTGGTGGCTCGAGGATTCACTCAAACATTTGAGGTGGATTACAAAGAAACATTTGCTCCTGTTGCAAAAATGAACTCAGTTAGGGTTCTATTGTCTGTTGCTGTCAATAAGGGTTGGTCCATATACCAAATGGACGTGAAGAATGCCTTTCTACATGGTGATCTTGAAGAAGAGGTCTATATGAGATTGCCACCAGGACACCCTCAAAGCCAGGAACCTGATTTGGTGTGTAAATTGCATAAGTCAATTTATGGATTGAAGCAATCGCCTCGTGCTTGGTATGCAAAACTAAGTTCCGTTCTTCATAGTGTTAGTTTCAAAAGGAGTAATGCAGATTCATCATTATTTGTTCGCACGGGAGCTGTGAGCAAATTAGTTGTGTTGATATACGTGGATGACTTAATAATCACAGGTGATAATGATGCAGAAATCTCCACACTCAAACAATCACTTCATTAAAGATTTACAATTAAAGATCTCGGGGTGTTGAAGTATTTTCTTGGAATCGAAATGGCATCTTCACACAAGGGACTATTTCTTAATCAACGGAAATACGTCATGGATCTACTCAAGGAAGCTAATATGAGTGAGGCTAAGCCTGCACTTACCCCTCTCGATAGCAAGCTCAAACTTGACTTGAGAGGCATGCCACTCTCGGATATCAGCTTCTATCAGAGGCTTATCGGCAAGCTGATCTACCTAACAATCACCATACCTGACATCTCATATTCAGTAAGTATCGCCAGTCAGTTCATGCACTCCCCCACCATCGAGCATCTAAACCTTGTAAAAAGGATCTTACGTTACTTAAAAGGGTCCGTTGGTCGTGGCATCCTCATGGCAAAGAATGACAACACTCAAATAATGGGGTACTGCGATGCAGATTGGGCAGGAAACGCCATCGATCGCAAGTTCACCACTGGTTACTGTACCTTTGTTGGTGGAAATTTGGTCACGTGGAAGAGCAAAAAACAAACTGTCATCGCAAGATCAAGTGCCGAAGCTGAATATCGTGCAATGGCCTCAACCGCGTGTGAGCTGATATGGCTAAAAGAACTTTTATGTGACTTAGGTGTGTTCACGACTCAACCAATGACCTTATTGTGTGACAACCAGGCTGCCATGCACATAGCATCAAACCCCGTCTTTCACGAGAGGACGAAACATATTGAAGTCGATTGCCACTATGTCCGTGAACAAGTACAGTCGTAGGTGATCCAGACGTATTATGTAAAAAGCTCCGATCAACTGGTTGATATATTCACCAAACCTATGGCTTCTCATCAGTTTCAAAGGCTCCTCTCCAAGCTTGGATCCATCAATCTTCTGGATCCAGCTTGAGGGGGAGTATTGGAAGTAGGGTTCAATGTTGGAAGAATAATGCAAGTAGGGTTCGTAAGGTTCAATGTTGGAAGAATAATGCAACTTTTTGTTTAAGTTTTTGATGGATAACAGCTAGTGTTAGCTGGTTGTTATTCCTCCAGCTTTGTAAAGCTAATTAGTAGTTTAAGTTAGAGAGAGTGGGAGGACATAATGATGCTTGCTTAGCTGCCAGGAGGTTCCCACAATAATGCTGCCATTATCACAATGATGCTGCCAGAAGGCTCATCTCCTTCCCGCAATGATGCTGCCAGAAGGCTCCTCTCCTTCCCGTTTTCTTATATATGTTGGACCTTGTAGCTGATTATTTTCCATGAAATATACATTAAAATTCAATACAATTGACATCTATAATGGAATTAAAATTTGAAATCTAGAATTGATCCCAAAACTGAAATTTCTATTTTGGAAAAGCACTTACATTGGAGGACGGCCCACGAGGAAAGGATCATTTTTACCTCTTAGGTCGAGGTCCAATTCCCGCAGGCTTGGCCATAATTTGGCCGGAAAACCTGCGGTCATCGTTTCTTAGATCTGAAATTGATGAAATTTGGTTACGAATATTGTTGGAAATGTGCCCTAAAACCAATCATATGATGATACTTTACGGACATTTCATATGTTAAACTAATCTAGTTTAATATCAAGGGCAAAGATTATTGTTTTAAGCCGTCTCATATAAATGTTATATGCTTAAACGATAAGTCCAAGGAATATGTAATTAGGAGAATGTGATTTAAACAAGTTAGATTAATGAGACCATTCTCTTTCGTATACATATCCTAAACGTTCCTGATCATAGGATTGCTAATTGGGCATTGACAGTCCGTTAAGATCAGTACATGCTATGTCTTCTCTTAGTGAGAGTGACTAGTCTCGAGTCATTGGTGTGATTGACACCAAGACAAGCATGTAGGTGCTCAATAGCGAATGAGTCCACTGAACACGATCAACGAGGAGTTCTCATACTCATGTCACATGAGAACTCATGGTTGGGATAATGCAAAGTAGTCCTTTGACCTGAGGCATCATAGTTGTCTTGTGGTTAGGTCATTGATCTTTGATTATGTCAAAGTCACCCCATCCACGGGTGTCCACGGCATCGTCGGGGTTAAGCCACTTAGCCATGGAGGCAAGTGAATGCGCAACAAGGGATCTCTAACCTTCAAACCGTTTGGGAGAGAATACTCTATGATATGATTAAGAATCTCTGGCCAGAGTATGAATGAGATTTAGGAAGTCGTTCCAAATCTCATTCAAGGTAATCATATAAGCACATGTATCACATTGGATAGTAGACATGAATAAACTATCAATCCAAACAATGTGGTCAAGAGTATTGTATTAGAGAAAGACCGTATTGCATTGTAATCCTAAACTGAATAGGTTCTCCACCTCTTCTGATTAGCTTGGGTAACCATGATATGCTGCTAGGTGTCACTCATTGTTTGTGGAAGCCCTAAACGTGTATAATCACTAAAGGGAGAATTGAAAGTAAGTTTCAATTCACAATCGATTTGAAATGGTTTTAATCGCCCACTGCCTCGCTAAAAGGAACCTGATGGATCGTACACCGTGTAAGGCAGAGATTGAATAAACAATGGAGATGAGTAAGAATAATTAAATGGTTTAATTATTGATGGCAAGGACTAATTAATATGTTAATTAATCAAACGAATCAAGTTCGTTAAAAGATCACGGGTTAGTTTTGGGCATCAAGGCCCAATGGGCTTCGAATGTTAAGCCCATTGACTTAAGTTGTATGACAACTTAATGACAAATAATTCACAAAGGCCTTAAAAGCCCAATGCAACCCTATGGCCGGCCATTTAGTTAAAGGAGTGGGTTTTAGACTTATTTACAAGTTTGCCACTCCAATGAATTAAGGTATAAATATGACTTTATAGCCAAAATTCATTTAGGGTTTTCTTTTAAGGAATTGGAGAGAACACAAAGCTCTCATTTCTCTCTAAAGAGGCTGGCCCTCTTGGAGGGGATTAGCTAGTAATCTTTCTCCTCCAAGGTCACTCATTTCTTCATCAATCTTACCTTGGTGTGGAGACTTAGAGGTTCTCAATTTTGAGAACTTGGAGAACCATTTCATCCATCCAAATCCATAGATCTAAGATGCAAGGAATGAAGGCCCTCTCTTTGGGTGATTAGCCTTTGCTTATGCAAAGAGGAATCTACAAAGGTATAATATTTCTCAACTAACAAATGTTGTTTTAAGTTGAGTCAAGGTTCACCAATCTACTAGGCTTTGAATTTCATGGTTAATGTTTTGTTTTTAAGTGCATACAAGCATGATTCCGCCTTTAATTTGTTAATTGCATGCTATAGATGTTGCTTAAATGAACATGTTTTCACAAAATTTCCTTCAAATATGTAGAAACAAACTTAGGGGTCAGAAAGTGGACGGCGGCGCTGTTGCATGAAAGAGGAGAGGATACGAGAGGCAGGAAGATGATTGAGGAGGGAAATGAGGATAGTTTAAGCGAGGTTGTGGTTGACGAGGAGAGCTTGGGGTTGGTGAGAGGCTTGGGTTGATTGGGAAAAGGAGAGACAGAGGAGAGGCGGGAGGAATTGAGAGGGATAGGCTAGGGTTGAAGGGGATGGGAGAGAGACAAAGAAGAGGTGGAAGGAATTGAGAAGAGTGAGGCTTGAAGATTGAGAAGAGATAGAGTGGTATTCTATTTTTATTTTTTATTTTTTATTTTTTGTAATGTTATTCATGTTTTTATACCACATTTGTGTACCATCTTAGGTAGCAATTGATTTGGACAGTCACATCATTTGAAAAATTTACAAAACCCAAGAAAAAGAAGGAGAAAGACTCCTTGTATATCACAATCATCATTTAATTAACTAGTTTTTCTTAATTATTAGTTTATTAAATAATGAACTAAATTTAAAAATCTGATTAATTCAAATGATGTGGTTGTCTACATCAAATGCCATCTAAGATAATATAAAAATGTGGTACAAAAACATGGTATGAATAGTGTAACTTTTTTTTGTCTAAAGAGAGAGTGGTATTCTTATTTTATTTAAAACTAAGGGCATGAAAATATTATAGTGTCATTTTGAATTAATAAACAATCTTATTATTGTGGAATAAGAAAAAGTAAATATGTAGAGGACACAAAAAACCTACTTTTTCTTTAAATACATTAAATTAGAGGACATGAAAACTGTTATCGTGTCTTTGTAAATTAATACTAAATTTCCATTTCTGACATTAAAGGGACATGTGAAAGCAGGATGGACATATGGGCACAATAATCTTGGTTTTTGTGCCCAATAATGTGTTTGTGTCAACTTTTATTACATTTGGGAACAATACGTGGTGCTCTTTATTCAATGTGCACTATTCCACCCTATTAGTGTTTAAAGGGACACAAACTCTTCATTTGTGTCCTCAATTTAGTATCCAAAGCCCATTTTTCTTGTAGTGATTACACGTTTCAACCTAAAATCTTATTCTAATCAAGTATCGATGAAGAAAGAACTCTACCTACAAAAGATAAGTATTTTATCTTATTTTTTTTATTTTATTTAATAAATTGTGGTAACAAAATTGTGATATACTAATATTAATTTTGGGGTGTGCTATCCACATACCCCAAATCATCTCTTGTTAATTTTTGTCCGTTAATCTTCTTCATTTCATCCGATCTGACGATCGAAAATTAAAGGGTGTGTGAGAAGTAAAATGGGGTGTGTGGATATCACACCCCTTAATTTTATATGATTTATTGTAGGAGAAGTAGTGACATTCAAATCTCCTATATTTCCAACAGTCTTCCCACTATGTTATAATTCCGTTTCCCATTAATGAAATTTGTTTCTTACCCACAAGAGAGAGCGAACTAAGTCATATCAATTATTAACATTTTGATTTTTAACAAGACTCATCACCATGTAATAAAATCAAGCATTATAAACAGAAATAATTTTTTCGTACGTCAAACAAGACCGACTTCACTTTCTTGGGATGAAAAATTGGAGACCACGCGTAGGGGAATTAAAACCCTCTGGGTCATTCTTACATTGGGGAATGGTAATGCAATGCATATAAAGAACAGGATAACAAAATGTGAGATTTAGGGATAATAGTTCACAGCTTGATCCACTTTCTAGCTGTTCTAACTCACACGTTTCACTGGAGACATCGAGACAGGTTCCAAGATTTACCTATCACTCAACTTGGCATTCTCCCTTGCTTTTACTGTCTGTGGCAGTTAACTTGCTCTTTTACCTTTTGGTTTTAAGTGGAAATCACTATTGTTTTTCCAGTTACTTTATTTTAAGCTCTGATGAACATTACTAACTATTGATGCACAAAACCAAAGGTCTTAGAACAACGTAAATCCGACCGTGAATCTGCAAGAAAGTAAATAACACAAGATGTATCGTGGTTCACCCCAAAGTTTGGGCTACGTCCATACTGATATTGTATTTCTGAGTGAGAGAGAGATCTGAATGAGAGAGAGCTTTGAGAGGATGAGAGGGTGTTCGTGGCTAGAATTTCCATCGGGGATGTCTCCTAGCCGACGAGCACACAGCTTCCCGAGAGGTTGGCGCCGGTTGATGCTTTCTGTCAGGCTTCTGCTTCACTGGCGGGCTTGTCAGGCAAAGCTTGTCGGGGCAATGCTGAAAGAGAAGGATATAGTTAACTTTGAAAGGTGCCTTTGTAAGGCCTTAGGTGTAGGCCTTAAGGCTCACAATCAAGATTAACTTTTAAGTGCTCAAGCATGCCACTACCATCTTTAGCATGACAGATGTAAAATGGATGTTGAATTTTAGTTGGACATATACCCGAGAGACCATGTTAGTTATCACAAGTGCCTTTGTGGGGCCTTAGGTGTAGGCCTTGAGGCTTCCGATCAAGAACTAGCCTAGTACTCGAATATACGATGTCTATTTTATTATCTGCAGAAGTGTTATAACCATTATACTTCTGATTATCCGAGCCCGCAGAGTAGAATGAACCCAAATAGGGCATTAGATATAGGTCTTGAGGCTTCCCATTAGAATCCCTTCTATACTCAAACGTTCTACTATGATCATAATATAATAGAAATAAAACTAAGAAATAGATCGATTACTTCCGCCCCAAGTAACTTCGGACTTCTTGTTATCAAAGCTTGTCGTGGATGGGTTAAGTCCACATAAGGTTCTTTTTTATGCCTTGAGGCCAATGACTTTTAAATGATCAAACTTACATGCCCGAGAGCTTAGAACTTGGATCTAGTTTGAACTGTGAAGACATATTCCAATCGGATTCAAGCACTGAGAGAGTCTTTTAATAGTCATCTTACTAGAAATAACTTGAAGTATACAACATATTGCCAGGCTAATGAATGAAAAGACAAAAACAAAGAGGTTCGGGCAAGGTTTAACCTTGTCGGGCAAGGCTGATCGTCTTGCAACTTCCTATCTTTGTGGTTTATCAAGGGATTTGAGAGCTTTTAGAAAGGGGGGTAGAGAGATGAGTGTACAGAAAGAAATCGATACTACAGCAAGCTTAGGACAAGGTAGCAAAGCTATTACAAAGGGTTCTGGTAAGGGTTTATCCCGAAATGGATAAAGGCTTGGGCTGGCTACAGCTTCGTTTGAAGGCAAATCTGGTTTTGAGCAGAGTTTGTGCTTGTATTTGTTTGTTTGATTGAGTGTCCTTTGCTCTGATTTCTCTTTCTTCTTTTATAGACACTTCGGCTTGGCCTCTTGTAGCAATAATCTTGCCCGAATGTATTTTGAAAGGTAGTGACTCATCAGCTATTTTACTTGCACTGCCACTGTAAAGTACTTTTGGGCTGATTAGCTGGCTAGTCTATACCACTTGGTCTTTGGGTAGGTGAGCAAGTGGTACAAATGACCTGCACCTAGTCGGGAAAGACCTTTTCTGCCTTCTAGGCTTCGGCTAGGCTTTGGGCTTCTCTCCTCCTTTTGGGCCAACTCTCTTTTGAGCCCAAAGTTTAAGTTTTAGCCCAAACAGTGCCCCCTTTAATCAATATTCAGACTGGAATTCCAGGCGCCAATATTGATTGAATATCCGCATGCTTGTATACCTGCTCTTGGAACTTGTGTTTTCTTAGACAGGATGACTACGATCCTGCGTCTTTTGTTTTTCTCATGACCTTTGGGCTATCCTCTGTGGTTTCTATAAATTCGGGCTTGAAATTGCTTCTGTTAAGCCAACATACCTACTTCAGCCTTCGCTTTTATCAACCCTGAGTACTTCTGCCTCCTTAGTTTTCTTCCCAAAATTGTAAAATGAGCTCTTCAGGATTCAAGTGGGGTTTTCTAAAACTCTCTTTTCGCAAGAAAAAGAGTTTTCATCAGATAATTACTATCTCCAACACCTTTGGTCAAACACCCTATTATCCCTAACATCCTTGGTCAGGTGGTTTCCTCATGAAGGCTGGTCTTTCTGCTTGCTGTTATGGTAAGTCAGACTTCACCATCATGTATGGTGATGACTCTGCTTGAGGATCCTCTACCAAGCTTATCTTGGCCGCACAACCCGATCACCTGATCGGATTCTATCAATGAAGACATCGAAAAACTAGCTGAGACACCATTGCACCTGGAAAGAATCGAACGTAGCATATTGGAATTGAATCTGTTGTAAATTTCACCAATTTGTCGAAATGAAATAAACATTACTTTGTGTCTCCTTGTCTTCTTGAATGATTTGATGAACATACACTGCATTTTAGTATCCCGAAGCCAGCTTTACTTTGCATCTTCTTCAATATAACAATATCTAACATCCCATAACGTAGGACAATACTTTTTTCAAGAATTTAACATTAATGAGATGTTTCTGCCAATTCCCTTCGAGGTTCGCCAAGTAGTATCCTCCTTTGTCTAATACTCGACTAATCATGAAAGGGCCTTCCCATGTCGGGCTCCATTTTCCAAAGCCCCTAAGCTGAGCTCCTAGAGGAAAGACTGTTTTCCACACCAAATCTCCTTCCTTAAAAGACTTTATCTTCACCTTCTTGTTGTAAGCTCGGGCAACAGCTTTCTTCCCTTCCTGAATCTGGTTCAAGGCTTCAATTCGGGCTACATCTAAGTCTTCAATCCCTTGACACATGGCTTCGATATACTCTTCGATGTGCAACCCAAACTAATTTTGAATTCTGACATAACTTACATTGATCTCCATGGGAAGCACTGCATCTTGCCTGAAAGTTAAAGCATAAGGAGTTGTCCATGTTCCTGCCCTCTTGGAAGTTCTGTATGCCCACAAAGTATTCCCCAACTCTTCATGCCACTTTTCCGGACTATCTACCACCATTCTTTTGATAATGTTTACCAAAATCTTGTTGCCGGATTCTGCCTGGCTATTTGACTGCGGGTAGTAAGGACTGGATTGGATCATCTTTATTTTGTATTTGCTTGCAAATTCTTCAACTTCTTTTGAAATAAAAGATGGCCCTTGATCCGTCACTATGGTTTCGGGCACCCCAAATCTATACAGAATCTTGGTCTCAATAAAATTTTTTACTGCAGCTGAGGTTATGGATTTTACAACCGATGCCTCTACCCATTTGGTGAAGTAATCCGTTGCTACAATTATGAAAGTGTGCCCCTTGCTAGAAGCCGGGTAGATCTGCCCAATGAAGTCCATTGCCTATCCTCTGAAGGGCCAAGGCTTGACTACTGGATTTAAAGGTACTGAGGGTACATGTTGGAGAGGACCGTGCCTTTGACATTCCTCACACCCTCGGGCATATGACTTGCAATCTTTTTCCATGTCGAGCCAGACATAACCATACCTCCTAAGTAACCACCTCATCTTCGTTCCAGCCTGATGTGCTCCACATACTCCTTCATGTACTTCGGCCATCACTCTCATGGATTCCTCTTGGCCTAAGCATTTCAATAACAACTCATCTGGAGTTTTCCTTAGCAAGTCTTTCGCCCATAATACATACTTAGTTGCTTGTTGTCTATCCTTCTTGCTGGTGGGTGAAGATGGATCTTTTAAATGATGGACGATGGGCGACCTCCAATCTTCTATCTCAGTTTCTAGAACCATTACATCCAGACTGAATCCTCTTTCCAGGATAGAAGGAAGATTTCTTCTTTGAATCTCGACATCTAACCCATATTTTCTTTCTTGTATTGGCATACCTGAGGCTAATTTCGCCATCTCGTTGGCTGCTAGGTTGGCTCCTCTTGGAACATGACTAACCGATATCTCAGAATCCCAATAACTCAGCAACTGCGTGGCCGCCAAATAATATCCAGCCATGGTGATATGTCTGCACTTGAACTCCCCATTTAGCTGGTTTATTACCAATTCTAAATCATCAAACACCTCTACCTCCATTGCCCCCAAATCCATCAAGATTTCCAGACCAATTATTAAGGCCTCATACTCTGCCCGAATATTGGTATTCCCTTGGTAATCTAAGAGAAATGAGTAATAATGATAAATCCCTGAGGGTTGATAATTACAATCCCAACTCCTGAAGCCTTCTGAGTATAGGAACCATCAAAATATAGCTTTTAAAGAGTAATCCATAGACCAGCCACTCTTCTTATCTCTTGCTGGACCCACTCCTCTTTGCCCGAGATACCTTTGCTTGGTGGGATCCAAACACTAGTAACTTTCAGGGTTCTCGGTATATTGATTATCTCATCTTGAGATTCTTGATGCTCCGCTAAGAAGTCAGCAATTGCTTGGCCTTTTACTGCCCTTTAGGGTACATACTGAAAGCTAAATTCTGATAATGCTAGAATCCACTTCCCAATCCTTTCTATTAGCATTGGCTTTGATAACATGTACTTTATCACATCTGTCTTGGCAATGATGTGTACGTGACAAGGTAACATGTAATGCCTCAGCTTATTGGCAGTAAAATACAGAGCTAAGCACAATCTCTCTACTGGGGAATATCTTGTTTCTACCTCGGTCAGACTACTGAGGTAGTACACTGCCTGCTCTTTCCCACCTTCATTATTTTGAGCTAGCAAACTCCCGATTGATTTATCTGAAGCAGAGATATATAACTTTAAGGGTTTTCCCCTTTGAGGTGGTACCAACACTGGCGGAGAAGTCAAATAAGCTTTGATACTATCGAAAGCTTTTTGGTGTGGTGGTCCCTACTCAAAATTCTCCTTATCCTTCAGTCTTGGCAATGAATCTTCTCAAGAAATTAATTTTGCCTAGCAGCCTCTGGAGTTGCACCTTGTTGGTGGGTGAAGGCGACTCCATTATTGCCCGTGATTTGTTCTTGTCCACTTCTACACCTCTTTCATGAACCAGGAATCCCAAGAAGTTGCCCGCTCTCACTCCAAACGCACACTTCTTTGGATTCATCTTCAATTTATGGATCTTCATTCTTGTCAATGCCTGCTTGAGGTCTATCAGATGCTGCTATTCTGTCTTGAATTTCACCACGATGTCATCAATATACATCTCCATATTATGGCCAATCAGATCATGAAAGATGGCATTCATTGCCCTTTGGTAGGTTGCACCAGCATTCTTGAGCCCGAATGGCATGACCAGATATTCATATGCCCCTACATACCCAGGACACCTAAAAGCTGTTTTATGTATATCATCCAGAGCCATCTTTATCTGATTGTACCTGGCATTTCCATCCATAAAAGATAAGACTTTGTGTTTTGCTACTGCATATATGGATAGATCTGCCATGGGCATGGGATATTCATCTTTTGGTGTAGCGCCATTAATATTTCTGTAATCAACACAACATCGAACTGTTTTTGTTATGGCCTTTAAAACGAGTACAATGTTGGCTAACCATTCCACATATTTGGCTAGCCTGATAAATCCAGCTTTTACTAGCCTTTCAATCTCTTCTTTGACCTTCTCTTCTATCTCCTTCGACATCCTTCGCGATGCTTGCTTAACAGGCTTATATCCCTCCTTGATGGGCATTCTGTGTTTCACCAAGGTTGAATCTAAACCTGGCATCTCAGTATAATGCCAAGCAAAACAATCTCTGAATTCTTGCAAGAGACAGACAATTTTTGCCCGATCCTCACTCTCCAATAAACCACTGATTTGTATTGGTTTTGGATCCTCCTCTTTTCTTAGATCAATAACTTCCAGAGGATCTTGGACCTTTGGTGGTGGCTTATTAGGTTCTGCACATAAAAATTCGACTAGCTCTGGGCTCTCGGGCAGGTCATCTGGCTCATCTAGGTTATATATGCACTTGGCCATTTAAATGGCCCTTTCCAATTCTTCTCGACAAGATTCCTTCTTGCTTTCATCCTGGCTGGTTGAAGCTCATACCTGCCATTCCTGCTCTTCTCTGTCTAAGAGCTCATTTTCTTGCCTTCTTCCTTTCCCATACACCAACAGTCTTATAATCAGGGACCTGACTGCCATTACCTGATCCTTCCTCTTTTGTTATGTCATTAATGGTGTAGGGGTGTTGGGACGATACAAGGTCTATCCCACTCCTCTCTAGTAAGGAGCATTCCTTGTTCTAGAAGCTTTTAGGCCGTCACCTTGGTAGGGCGGTCGTTCTCATCTGCTCCTGAACACTTTAAAATTCCTACGTTGGGATTGTAGAAACTTGATTCAGCAACATTGGTTGTCGGAATAAATGGTCGTGATTCGGCCTCTATCATCTCCCAAAAGCCTGGTCCTTCTGCGCATGCTTCATGATAAACAGTCACTTGTTGATGTAGAGTGGAGGGTATAGCAAGACTTTGGTGGATCCAATCTCTTCCGAGTAAGGCTCCATAGGTAGAGGTGCAGTCCACCACAAAGAATGCCAGCATGATCTATTTAGACCTCAAATCCACTTCTAAAGGCAATATCCCATGAGTCTTGGTAATAGCGCCCGAGAAGTTAGAAACAATGAGGTCTGTAGGAATAAGATCCTCTGTGCCTCTCCCCAACCTTTTCATTTGCTTGGCCGGTAGTACATTAACAGCTGTTCCTCCATCAATTAAAATTCTTTTGAAGGGCACCCCCTCTAAATGAGCTGTAACATATATGGGCTTCAGATGATTGGCAAGCGAAATGTTCAGGTGGCTGAACACCATATTGTCTGTATAGATCCTTAAAAGACCATCCTTAGATGCTTCAGATGATTCAGCTTTTCCCGATTCTCCCTCTTCAGCTATTTCCATATTGACATGGGCCATCATTGGCTCAGTTGTTACGTAGTCTCCTTCCATGGTGACAGGCTGATTAGGTCTGGCACCAAACATGGCAGATAACACATACGCCATGTTGATATGAAAATTGCTAGACTCTAGTAGTTCTTCTTTCTTACTCCCAATCTGGTCCATAAACTCATCTAACCAAGCCATCGCATCTGCTGGAAGCAGTGGTTTTGGTACCCCCTCTTGTTAATTCAGGCCTGAATACGGTGTTTACTTTGGAACTTCCCCGAAAGGATCCACTAATGATAGAGAATGTGGTTTTCTTTCAGGTGAGACAGTTCCAAAACAAATAAGCTGCTCTGCCTTCTATCCGGGAGTTGGCACCATGATCATGTCTTCTTGAGCTCTCCTCAAGATCTTATATTTCCCAGGGTGTAGGCTTTGTGGCACATGGTTTCCCTCGCCTTCAGTCTTGCTATTAGCCTTTTCCACCTCTTTTTTACTCCTCCATCGAAGCTGACTACTCCCCTCAGATGACATTTTCTCCAACTTTTGATTCTTGGATGCTTCTGATGTCGCAGGGGTTTTTAAGGAGTTCATATAGGCTTTGTGTTGCCTTTGGACCCTTCTAACCATGGAGGCTCCCATTTGCTTAACGGGCTGTCCATTTTTCCTAACCCCGTACCATTTTCGCCCGAGGCGGGCATGATTATCTTTTTTGATAGGATTTGTTATCCTATCATTCCTCCTGACCTCTCTTCCCATATGGTCGTACTGAGAGTGCTCTACACCCCTCTCTTTTGGCTTCTTGGCATCTTTATCTTCTGCCTCCTAGGAAATTTCATGATTGCGAAATATCTCTAATAAAGCCCTAGGTTGGGAATCGCATCCTAACCGCTGAAAAACACTTCAGGAGGTATCCCTTCCTGCAGTCCACCTAGCTCTCTCATGTGCCTCTTTTCTTTTTTCTTCTTCATTCTTCCTAATCAGTTCATGATCTATGAGGGCTCCTGTGGACGGTATTTCGAGCTCACACTCACATTGGCACTTACTGCACAGAACCATCCCTTTGATTATGGCGGCTCTTAGATATTCGGGCAAGTTGACCACCCCTTTTGTGGGTTTGTTGAAGGAATTTTTGTGAAAAACATGTTCATTTAAGCAACATCTATAGCATGCAATTAACAATTAAAAGGCGGAATCTGAAGGATTTATTTTGAAAAACATGTTCATTTGAATAACATCTATAGCATGCAATTAACAAATTAAAGGCGGAATCATGCTTGTATGCATTCAAAAACAAAACATTACCCATGAAATTCAAAGCCTAGTAGATTGGTGAACCAATAATCAACTCAAAACAAAGTGAGTTGAAATTAATACCTTTGTAGATTCCTCTTTGCATAAGCAAAGGCTAATCACCCAAAGAGATAGGGGCCTTCATTCCTTGCTTCTTAGATCCATGGATTTGGATGGAAGAATAGGTTTCTCCAAGTTCCCAAAATAGGGAACCTCTAAGTCTCTTCACCAAGGTTTGATTGTAGAAGAAATGAGTGACCTTGGAGTAGTAGGATTGCTAGATGTACCCTCCAAGGTGTTGGCCTCTTTAGAGAGAAAATGGAGAGACAATTCTCACCCATTTTCACCCAAAATAAACCCTTAATCACATTAATGAATATTTGGCTATAAAGTCCTTTATATAGTCACTTCTTTAAGTGACCTAAACAACCAAAACCCTAATTCATCACCATATGGCCGGCCACCTAAGGAATTTTGGGCTTTTGGGCTTTAATGAATCTTTATTCATTAAATTGTCATACAACTTAAGTTAATGGGCTTGACGTTCGAAGCCCATTGGGCCTTAAGGTCCAAAACTATCCCGAGGTCTTTAACGAACTTATTCGTTTGATTAATTAACATATTAATTAATCCTTGCCATAAATAAATGATTAAACCATTTAATCATTCTTACTCATTTCCGTTTAATCTTCAATCTCTACCTTTTATGGTGTGCGATTCATTAGGTTCCTTTTAGCGAGGCAGTGGGCGATTAAAACAATTTTACATCGATTGTGAATTGAAACAATTTTCAATTCTCCCTTTAGTGGTTATACACGTATAGGGCTTCCACAAACCATGGTTGACGCCTAGCAGCATGTCATGGTTACCCAAGCTAATCAGAAGAGGTTAGAGAACCTATTCAGTTCGGGATTACAAATGCAATACGGTCCTTCTCTAATCTAATACTCTTGACCACATTGTTTGGTATGATAGTTTATTTACTCATGTCTACTATCCAATGTGAATCGTTTGCTTATATGATTTCCTTGAATGTGATTTGGAACGCATTCCCCAATCTCATTCATACTCTGGCCAAAGATTCCAAATCATATCATAGAGTATTCTCCCTCAACTGTTTGAAGGTTAGAGATCCCTTGTTGCGCATTTACTTGTCTTCATAGCTAAGTGGCTTAACCCCAACGATGCCGTGACACCCCTAGGGGGTGAATTAGACATAATCAAAGATTAAGGACTTAACCACAAGACAACTGTGATGCCTCAGGTCAAAGGACTACTTTGTATTATCCCAACCATGAGTTCTCATGTGACATGGAATATAAGAACTCTTCGTTGATCACGTTTAGTGAACTCATTCTCTTATTGAGCACCTACGTACTTGTCTTGATGTCACACACACCAATGACTCGAGACTAGTCACTCTCCCTGAGAGAAGACACAGTACGTACTGATCTTAACGGATTGTCAATGCCCAATTGGTAATCCTATGATCAGGAACATTTAGGATGTGTCTACGAAAGAATGGTCTCATTAATCTAACTTCATTAGATTGCATTCTCCCAATCACATATTCCTTGGACTTTATCGTTTAAGCATATAACATTTATATGAGACGGCTCAAACAATAATCTTTGCCCTTTATATGTTAAACTAGATTAGTTTAACATTTGAAATGTCCGTAAAGTATCATCATATGATTGGTTTTAGGGCACATTTCCAACAATCTCCCACTTGCACTAGAGCCAATCAGCTTGGTCATCTTGATGATACATCTTCTGTAGTCATTTCATAAATGGCTGAATAGTAGGCCTAGACAGTGAATATCTATATGTGTTATCCACAGAAGCAACCTTGAGAATAACGACGTCACCATTATACATGATTCTCAATCATGTGGTTCAGTCTCTCATTTGTGTTCGGATCTTGATGAGACCTTGATTCCCAGGCTTGAGCTATCGCCCCATTAGTGTCATACACTTTCTGGTTGGAATCGAATAGAGAGTTCATAAATGAACTTTCCCATCCAAACAACATTGTTGTAAACTTCTATATGGCAATATATCTTGCATTCATAATGGAACACACTAAAGTCATTACTTTAATGTTTCCATCCAAATATCTCTTTAGTCATAATAAAGAGATATTTGTTTATCTCTTCATTCATAATGAAGAAACATCCAATGATGAATTAGATTCATAATCTAATACATTTACGCTTCCATTACGTTACTCTAATTCTTCCTCATTCTTTGAGGAATCTATCCTTAAGTATTTCTTAAATACTTAAGGACTCACTTGACAGTTGCCACGGTTCTGATCCTGGGCTTGCACTGATATCGTCTTGTACCGTTCTAGGTACAACTCATATCAATGTTTTTCATACAATATGAAATACATAAATCACCTTTCTGCTTATGCATAAAGGATTCAATTTACGCATTATTTCTATGGGAGTCAAAGGGTACGTTCCCTTTGAGAAGGGCAACTTGCTAGTCTCACTAGAATCGTCCTTCTTATTGAAGTTTATCATCATATGAGAAACTTCCTAGCATCCATTGTCTATTATTAGGGATTGATATAATCCAATTATATCATGAAATATATCATTATAGATTTCTATCCCATGTATATAGACTATATCTCCCATATACATTCTATCTTCATATAATGTATTAAAGTCATAACTTTAACGAAGAAGTATTCTTTTCATTTCCAAAATTAATATATCATATATACTTAAATTTTAGGAACATGATTAACTCCCACTAATCTTTTGTAAAACTCGTAAACAAAAGATTCATTTACATCTTGATGAGAAATCAAACGATTCGATCCTTTTTCCTCATAAAATGCAAATAGCTCCCACTAACTTGCTAAGATCCATGATGGATGGATCTCTACAACTTACATGTCTTGTGATTTATAGTTTTGGACATATATTATCAAGACTATCTTAATAATGGTTTCGGAAACCCATATTATGTCAAAACATTGAATCACCATTTTAGTTGTAGCTAGCAATCTTCGAATTAATTGAAACCAAGCCTACCTCAAAGATGGTTTCTTCAAAGTCAACCATTCTCTTTGATTGTAGTTACCTTAAGCTACCAATTAGCTATGAAGGTTTCATTATTTCGAGTCAAATGGTACTTTACCATTTCCTTGAGTATATATCGTATATGCACTCAATGTAGTCATAAGGATTTTCATTCTTATCGACTACCTTGGAGCTTGTGGTATAGGAACTAGGTTGTTATATTTGTTGATTACTTCCTTGTCTCTCAAAGAACCCATTCTTTGAGTTCTATCTCTCGTTCATTTGCTCTTAGGCAAATCACATTGTAGGATTACAATGAACTTCCCAACAAAACAACATTTGTTAGTTGGTTTATAGAAGCGATATCCAAAAGTTATTTTAAGGATATCCTACAAGATTGTTATCAAACGAATATTGCTTATTAGCACACAACCCCAAATCTTTAACATGCTTAAGATTTGTCTTTCTTTTCCAACTACATCTTATGGAGTCATGAAAATATTGGAAGATCTTCTCATTGACAATCATATTGTTTTAGAAGTATATATCCTATATATGGGTAATAGATAACATTTAACGAACTAAATCTTATTCGAGTTCGTTCTTCTCCTAATGGAGAAATACATTATCTTATGATGCTATTTTCCTTGATATCTTTCAAGGAAACTCATCTAAAGTGTTACCTTTCCTTGGATCAAATCTAAGGAGGTAAATACTTTAGATATCTTACTCATCTATTTACATTTCTTGAATTCTTTGAAACCTTTTGCAAAGTATTCGGACTTGTGTTTATTCAAAATAAACTATAGTCCAACCGAGAGTTATCTTCGGTGAATGTCATATAACATGAGTAGTATTATGTTGTGGACAAGTGCCACTAACATCTAAGTGAATTAACCTCAACAACTTTGTGATTCTTTCTTCTTTCCAAAAGAATAAAGATTCGAACATTTCGCCTCTATACAATTTTAACAAGAAGGTATTGGATCCGGATCTAACGATCCAAAGCATCCTTGTTTCACCAACTCGTAACTTATGTTTTAGAGGTATCACAATTTAGTTGGGATTAGTCACTACCTTGCAACCTTTTGGGTTTTAAGCATCATTATATTCTAAACAGTTAACACTACCATATCATCTCTACTATAGAGACAATCAATTAGATTACTATAATCCAATTTCTTTGGTAGTTCATATGAGGAAGTAAGTACTATCTGCTTTCGCAGAGATCTATATCTTATTCACGTTCCGTATGTGAAGCACCTTTTCTTCTCTCATATATCTTCTACTTCTTATTAGTCACACTTTTACAACGATTTGTAAAACATAGTTACTAATACGGAATCATACATTCAAGTAGAAGAACCAACTGTTTTGAACTATTCAAGAACAATTTACAACACCTTCGAAAGGTGTGTTCTTGACACTTGCAAGACATTCTTGCAAATACCCCTTCCAATGTCCATCCTTTCATAAAGAAAGTTTGTTCCCTTGGAGTTATTTATCTTCTTTATTTGACTTTCACCTTTGACTACATTAGTCATGGTCCCTAAACTCCCACTATCTCTCTTGAAACCTTTTTCAATTGTGTTATACACATCAAACAATTTGGAGAGTAAGTGGTTATTGTTCACTACATAGTTTACCATAAACTTAGTGAACCATTAGGATAGGGAAACAAAGGTAAAGTCCTTGCCTAGTTTCCGTCTCGTTAAGTGGTTTAACACTTCAACACTCAATGATTCAAAATCATCATAAGTCCATGTTAATGGACTATTTTTGTCAACCAACCATTATGTTCTAAACATAATTACAAACTTTCAAGAGTTGTACAAGGCAACTCTCATTTCTTCATACAACATTTGGAAGTGAAGAATCATGGCACATTAAGTGTCCAAGCCTTTGTGCTTTCTTCTCAAGTTCCTTGTTCATGTAACAAAGAAACAAGCACTAAGTGTTTGCATTGATTAAGGGTTGTTCAAAGCAACTCTTATTTCTTCATACAACAATTTGTAATTGAAGAATTATGACATTAAAAGTGTTGTCCTCTTTATGATAGACCTTTTCTAACATATTCTTCTAATGATACATTATCAATAGGAAGATTGTGAGGATGAGACTACTTAGGTACATTTACAAGCCATTAAAGACAATCTATGGTTTTGTAGTACCAAGTCCGTAAACTAAACGCTCGGCTTTTATTTGTCAAGTGTTGGATAGCGTTTGCAAATATATTGGTAAACAAATATATAACGTATATAAATTGATTGATTGATTTTAAGCCATTTGATTCGGGTCTTTAAATCAAATAGCATCACCCACTATTTTTGGCAAATTCCATATCCCTCATTGGAATTCGAGAGTTTTGGATGAAACTCTTAGTAGGTTATGGGAGGCTCACTATTACCAAGCCCACCTCACGATGATACGATATATGGCTAGCAACAATAATAATGAGAGAGTACGCTTACTCATTTGCAACTAATGCAAGTACCCATCTTATTTGGCCTCTAGAGAATGTAACCTCACAATGATATGATGTTGGTTCCATTGCACTTAGTTAAGTCATTCCCACCATGCTTAGTTTGTGAAGGGGTTCAAGAATAGCCTCACGATGATACGATGTCGGCTATCCTCGTTGCCTACACTAACCTCATCATATGTTTATGGATTCCTCCTGAATATAAGCATGCACTTTGTACTCCCCCATGATAGGGTGAAGCCGGTGTACAAGTCATAAACGATTGGAGCCACCACGGTGGAAGGCCTACGAAAGAGTGTTCTAAGCACTCTCACGCTTATCAACTTAATAATGGTTTGGTTGAGGGTTTTAGGTCTCATCACATACAAATATACATTTTAATCTCTATTAAAACAATTTTGGTCCTATTACAACTATTGGTCCATTGGATTGTTTTAGTTGTATATAATACTCCCACTATGCTTATAAAACGGTTTTTAAAGCAAGAGTATATGATACTACTATCATAACCTTTGCATTCATTTAATGGACTATATAGTTGCCTTAGGGCCTTAGGATGACTATGAACCTTTGTTTAGATTCAACACGAGCCTTGTGTTGAATCTCGGTCTAGGGATGGAGATTGATTTTAGTTACGCGTTTAATTACATTAAGGCGTGTTGTCTTAGGGGCGTTGGACCCAATTACTTCATTTTCATGCATATCATATAAAGCAAGAAAGAAATACTTCAAAGTAAAGGATGAGCTTATGCTCATTACAACATTTGCATAAAACAAATTACCTTAAAGTAAAGAAGGACTTATGCCCTTTTACAACATTTGATTAAATCAAATTACAACCAAAATCTAATCTACACATTCCCATGGTTCAAACAAATTTGAAACGCCTTTCACATAGCTCAATTATATTAGGCTTAGGTTCATAATCATCCTTTAATTAATTAACGCTTTAACTAATTAATTGAATGCAACATTTTCATTTGGTTTTTGTATCCATAAAATTGATTTAAGTGGAGCTAAACAAAATGAAAATCCAATTCTCATTTAAAGAGACAAAACAATTTTGTTCTCATCCTATTTGGGCCATCATGCAATAACCACAACTTTTTGGGCCATATTGCGAAAACATAAACTTTTGGGGTCACTTTGTAAAAACACAAAAGTCACTACTTCATGTAAATACAACTAGAACCCAAAATTTAAATAAATTCAAAAACTTCATTAAAGGAGCAAAACAATTTGTCCTTTAACGTTTTTAGGCCTTAACGTCAAAACGTAAACTTTCGGGTCAAAGTACAAACACACAAAAGTATCAAAACTTTATGTAATTGCATAAAAGCCCCAAAAATACCCTATTTTATTAGGGTGGCCGGTTTTTAGGGATAAAAATGAGTGATGGGTGTTTTGATTTATTAGTTTTGTCAAAAAACAATCAAGTAGTGCTTTCACCTTTCATAAAAATAATATATGTTTTGATGATTGATGTTTCCATCATCATTTATACAAATATTTAACACTTTAAATACTTTCATAAAATTAATATATGTTTTGATGATTGATGTTTCCATCATCATTTATTCAAATATTTAACACTTTAAATACTTTCATAAAATTAATATATGTTTTGATGATTGATGTTTCCATCATCATTTATTCAAATATTTAACACTTTAAATACATGATAAATCATTTGAAAAACATATAACATAAACTTTATGAAATATTCAAAACTTTGAATCAAAACACAAAACCTTTTTGTTCTTGGCAAGAACATCAAGAACAATGAAGAACATCCATGAAAACCCATAAGAGCTCCATGAATGTTTTCAAGCCATAAAACTCAAATTTTCACCATTCAAAATGGTGTTAACATCCTAGGGTACTTAGGGGTTCCAAAAGTCACCTTAAAACCATTTTAACAAGACAAACATGAACCCAAAAAATCACCCTTTGGATTTGGCCGAAAATTCCCAAAATCATGGCACCAAATTTTAGCTCCAATATTCATGCTCATATGAACTACATCTACAACATTTGAGATGGCAAATTTTCAAACAAAATTTACATTCAAAGAAGCAAGAATAAAGCTTGTAACAATTACAACTTTTAAATCATAAACTTATGAACTACAAAACCCAAAAGGATTCACCAACTACTAGACCTAGGCTCTGATACCACTTGAAGGATTTATTTTGAAAAACATGTTCATTTGAATAACATCTATAGCATGCAATTAACAAATTAAAGGCGGAATCATGCTTGTATGCATTCAAAAACAAAACATTACCCATGAAATTCAAAGCCTAGTAGATTGGTGAACCAATAATCAACTCAAAACAAAGTGAGTTGAAATTAATACCTTTGTAGATTCCTCTTTGCATAAGCAAAGGCTAATCACCCAAAGAGATAGGGGCCTTCATTCCTTGCTTCTTAGATCCATGGATTTGGATGGAAGAATAGGTTTCTCCAAGTTCCCAAAATAGGGAACCTCTAAGTCTCTTCACCAAGGTTTGATTGTAGAAGAAATGAGTGACCTTGGAGTAGTAGGATTGCTAGATGTACCCTCCAAGGTGTTGGCCTCTTTAGAGAGAAAATGGAGAGACAATTCTCACCCATTTTCACCCAAAATAAACCCTTAATCACATTAATGAATATTTGGCTATAAAGTCCTTTATATAGTCACTTCTTTAAGTGACCTAAACAACCAAAACCCTAATTCATCACCATATGGCCGGCCACCTAAGGAATTTTGGGCTTTTGGGCTTTAATGAATCTTTATTCATTAAATAGTCATACAACTTAAGTTAATGGGCTTGACGTTCGAAGCCCATTGGGCCTTAAGGTCCAAAACTATCCCGAGGTCTTTAACGAACTTATTCGTTTGATTAATTAACATATTAATTAATCCTTGCCATAAATAAATGATTAAACCATTTAATCATTCTTACTCATTTCCGTTTAATCTTCAATCTCTACCTTTTATGGTGTGCGATCCATTAGGTTCCTTTTAGCGAGGCAGTGGGCGATTAAAACAATTTTACATCGATTGTGAATTGAAACAATTTTCAATTCTCCCTTTAGTGGTTATACACGTATAGGGCTTCCACAAACCATGGTTGACGCCTAGCAGCATGTCATGGTTACCCAAGCTAATCAGAAGAGGTTAGAGAACCTATTCAGTTCGGGATTACAAATGCAATACGGTCCTTCTCTAATCTAATACTCTTGACCACATTGTTTGGTATGATAGTTTATTTACTCATGTCTACTATCCAATGTGAATCGTTTGCTTATATGATTTCCTTGAATGTGATTTGGAACGCATTCCCCAATCTCATTCATACTCTGGCCAGAGATTCCAAATCATATCATAGAGTATTCTCCCTCAACTGTTTGAAGGTTAGAGATCCCTTGTTGCGCATTTACTTGTCTTCATAGCTAAGTGGCTTAACCCCAACGATGCCGTGACACCCCTAGGGGGTGAATTAGACATAATCAAAGATTAAGGACTTAACCACAAGACAACTGTGATGCCTCAGGTCAAAGGACTACTTTGCATTATCCCAACCATGAGTTCTCATGTGACATGGAATATAAGAACTCTTCGTTGATCACGTTTAGTGAACTCATTCTCTTATTGAGCACCTACGTACTTGTCTTGATGTCACACACACCAATGACTCGAGACTAGTCACTCTCCCTGAGAGAAGACACAGTACGTACTGATCTTAACGGATTGTCAATGCCCAATTGGTAATCCTATGATCAGGAACATTTAGGATGTGTCTACGAAAGAATGGTCTCATTAATCTAACTTCATTAGATTGCATTCTCCCAATCACATATTCCTTGGACTTTATCGTTTAAGCATATAACATTTATATGAGACGGCTCAAACAATAATCTTTGCCCTTTATATGTTAAACTAGATTAGTTTAACATTTGAAATGTCCGTAAAGTATCATCATATGATTGGTTTTAGGGCACATTTCCAACAGAATCATGCTTGCATGCTCTTAAAAACAAAATATTAACCATGAAATTCAAAGCCTAGTAGATTAGGTGAACCAAGACTCAACTCAAAACAAAGCGAGTTGAGAAATTATACCTTTTGTAGATTCCTCTTTGCATAAGCAAAGGCTAATCACCCAAAGAGAGGGCCTTCATTCCTTGCATCTTAGATCTATGGATTTGGATGGATGAAATGGTTCTCCAAGTTCGCAAAATTGAGAACCTCTAAGTCTCCACACCAAGGTAAGATTGATGAAGAAATGAGTGACCTTGGAGGAGAAAGATTACTAGCTAATCCTCTCCAAGGGGGCCGACCTCTTTAGAGAGAAAAGAGAGCATTGTGTTTTCTCCAATTTCTTAAAAGAAACCCTAAATGAATTTTGGCTATAAAGTCATATTTATACCTTAATTCATTGGAGTGGCAAACTTGTAAATAAGTCCAAAACCCACTCCTTTAACTAAATGGCCGGCCATAGGGTTTCATTGGGCTTTTAAGGCCTTTGTGAATTATTTGTCATTAAGTTGTAATACAAATTAAGTCAATGGGCTTGACGTTCGAAGCCCATTGGGCCTTGAGGCCCAAAACTAACCCGTGGTCTTTTAACGAACTTGATTCGTTTGATTAATTAACATATTAATTAATCCTTGCCATAAATAATTAAACCATTTAATTATTCTTACTCATCTCCATTGTTTCTTCAATCTCTGCCTTACATGGTGTACGATCCATTAGGTTCCTTTTAGCGAGGCAGTGGGCGATTAAAACCATTTCAAATCGATTATGAATTGAAACTTACTTTCAATTTTCCCTTTAGTGATTATACACGTTTAGGGCTTCCACAAACCATGAGTGACACCTAGTAGCATATCATGGTTACCCAAGCTAATAAGAAGAGGTGGAGAACCTATTCAGTTTAGGATTACAATGCAATACGGTCTTTCTCTAATACAATACTCTTGACCACATTGTTTGGATTAATAGTTTATTCGTGTCTACTATCCAATGTGATACATGTGCTTATATGATTACCTTGAATGAGATTTGGAACGACTTCCTAAATCTCATTCATACTCTGGCCAGAGATTCTTAATCATATCATAAAGTATTCTCCCCCAAACGGTTTGAAGGTTAGAGATCCCTTGTTGCGCATTCACTCCCCTCCATGGCTAAGTGGCTTAACCCCGACGATGCCGTGGACACCCGTGGATGGGGTGACTTTGACATAATCAAAGATCAAGGACCTAACCACAAGACAACTATGATGCCTCAGGTCAAAGGACTACTTTGCATTATCCCAACCATGAGTTCTCATGTGACATGAGTATGAGAACTCCTCGTTGATCGTGTTCAGTGGACTCATTCGCTATTGAGCACCTACATGCTTGTCTTGGTGTCAATCACACCAATGACTCGAGACTAGTCACTCTCACTAAGAGAAGACATAGCATGTACTGATCTTAACGGACTGTCAATTCCCAATTAGCAATCCTATGATCAGGAACGTTTAGGATATGTATACGAAAGAGAATGGTCTCATTAATCTAACTTGTTTAAATCACATTCTCCTAATTACATATTCCTTGGACTTATCGTTTAAGCATATAACATTTATATGAGACGGCTTAAAACAATAATCTTTACCCTTGATATTAAACTAGATTAGTTTAACATGTGAAATGTCCGTAAAGTATCATCATATGATTGGTTTTAAGGCACATTTCCAACATTTGTCAACCAATCTTCTTTCTTCTTCCCTTGTGACCTTTTCTTTCCCTTTCTCCGCCCAGGCCATACTGATCATATTTATAAGGGCCTCTGAGAAGGGATCCGTATGTTTATCCATCATTGCTTCCTCTAGCTGGTTGGTTTTAAATCCCCTCTTCTCCCTATCATATTTCTCCCCAAGGTGAGGTAAAGATATAGGAATAGGTGGTCTTAGAACCGGGTCATCTTCCTTTCTGAAGCCTGTGGAGGCGTTCTCCAATCTTTGCAACATTTGCAACAAGGTAGTTTGCAAATCCTCTGGTAACTTTGACATATTTCTTTGATCAAAGATATCCCACCGGGCATGCCAAAACTATGTTCATGGCTAGAATTTCCGTCGGGGATGTCTCCTAGCCGACGAGCACACAGCTCCCCGAGAGGTTGGCACCAGTTGATGCTTTCTATCGGGCTTCTGCTTCATTGGCGGGCTTGTTAGGCAAAGCTTGTTGGGCAAGGCTGAAAGAGAAGGACATAGTTAACTTTGAAAGGTGCCTTTGTGGGGCCTTAGGTGTAGGCCTTGAGGCTCACAATCAAGATTAACTTTTAAGTGCTCAAGCGTGCCACTGCCATCTTTAGCATGGCATATGTAAAATGGATGTTGAATTTTAGTTGGACATATACCCGAGAGACCATGTTAGTTATGGCAGGTGCCTTTGTAGGGCCTTAGGTGCAGGCCTTGAGGCTTCCGATCAAGAACTAACCAAGTACTTGAATATACGATGTCTGTTTTATTGTCTGCATAAGTGTTATAACCATTCTATTTCTGATTATCCGAGCCCGCAGAGTAGAATGAACCCAAATAGGTGCCTTTGTAGGGCCTTAGATATAGGCCTTGAGGCTTCCCATCAGAATCCTTTCTATACTCAAACGTTCTACTATGATCATAATATAATAGAAATAAAACTAAGAAATAGATCGATTACTTGCGCCCCAAGTAATTTCGGACTTCTTGTTATCAAAGCTTGTCGTGGATGGGTTAAGTCCACATAAGGTTCTTTTTTATGCCTTGAGGCCAAGGACTTTTAAATGATCAAACTTACATGCCCGAGAGCTTAGAACTTGGATCTAGTTTGAACTGTGAAGACATATTCAAATCGGATTCAATCACTGAGAGAGTCTTTTAATAGTCATCTTACTAGAAATAACTTGAATACAACTTGAAGTATACAACATATTGCTAGGCTAATGAATGAAAAGACAAAAACAAAGAGTGTCGGGCAAGGTTTAACCTTGTCGGGCAAGGCTAATCGTCTGGCAACTTCCTATCTTTGTGGTTTATCGAGGGATTTGAGAGCTTTTAGAAAGGGGGGGTAGAGAGATAAGTGTATAGAAAGAAATCGATACTACAACAAGCTTAGGACAAGGTAGCAGAGCTATTACAAAGGGTTTTCGTAAGGGTTTATGTCGAAAATGATGAAAGCTTGGGCTGACTACAGCTTCATTTGAAGGCAAATCTGGATTTGAGCAGAGTTTGTGCTTGTATTTCTTTGTTTGATTGAGTGTCCTTTGCTCTGATTTCTCTTTCTTCTTTTATAGACACTTCGGCTTGGCCTCCTGTAGCAATAATCTTGCCCGAATGTATTTTGAATAGTAGTGACTCATCAACTATTTTACTTGCACTGCCACTGTAAAGTATTTTTGGGCTGATTAGCTGGCTAGTCTATACCACTTGGTCTTTGGGTAGGTGAGCAAGTGGTGCAAATAACCTGCACCTAGTCGGGAAAGGCCTTTTCTGCCTTCTGGGCTTCGGCTAGGCTTCGGGCTTCTCTCCTCCTTTTGGGCCAACTCCCTTTTGAGCCCAAAGTTTAAGTTTTAACCCAAACAGAGGGCTTAAGAAATGACCTCCCCCTAATTGTGAGGGTGATGAGTGATTTTATAGAATAAGGGCTCCTCACTTATTACATATTTGCCCCTTCCTTTAGTACATAATTACATTTAAGTCTTCCAAATATTTGTACAAGATCTAAATACGAAGGCCCTAAGTATGGTATAAACACTAACCATGATGATATACGATCAAATCTCTCCCTTTTAAATGATGTGGCTGTCCAAATCAGTTACTACCTAAGATGGTACAGACATATGGTATAAAAACATGAATAACATTTCTAAATAAATAAATAAAAATAGAATACCACTCTATCTCTTCTCAATCTTCACGCCTCACTCTTCTCAATTCCTTCCACCTCTCCTCTGTCTCTCTCCCATCCCTTTCAACCCTAGCCTATCCCTCTTAATTCCTCCCGCCTCTCCTCTTGGAATTGGTCATTCAATACCTTATCCAATAATTTTTTTGTTGATATGAAATAATGTTGGAGTTTTTTTTTTAGTAGAAATCTCATTCTATCTTATTGTCCTAAATTGCTCGCCACCAAAAAAAATTCACACTTCATAAAACATTATCCTTCTTACTTAGTGATTGGAAAGATGGACTATGGAGAGCAAAATTGGACTTGAACCTTGAGTTGGATTTTGGCATTTGATAATTAAAATATATTAATTGTAAAGATAGGCCTCGGGCTGTAATATTGAATTCAATAATTGAATTATTAAATTAATTTGTAATTTATTATATTAACTTTGGATTTAATTTATTTATTTTATTCCAACAAAATTAACATTTCTGGTGAAGTATAAGAACGTTTGAAAAGATCTGAGAAAAAGATGAAGCCACACACCCTTTCTGTTTAACATAAATTAATTTGTAATTTATTATATTAACTTTGGATTTAATTTATTTTTTTTATTCCAACAAAATTAACATTTCTGGTGAAGTCTAAGAACGTTTGAAAAGATCTGAGAAAAAGATGAAGCCACACACCCTTTTTGTTTAACAGTCGCCTCTCAAATTCATATCTATTGCAAACAGGTATATGATTATTGTATATACATGCATCTTCCTATCAATCAAAACACAAAAAACATTCTTCCTACAAATGTACCAAATCCTATCATTCTGAGAAAACCACAAAGATATTCACTAGAAAACCACCAAGTCTTCATGTGTTGGAATCTTGGTTTAGATCGTTGAATCCTCGTGAAACAGACATCCATCGAACTATAAGCACAGAGCAGGGACATAATTTTGTTTCAAGGACATTGCAGTACGCAAGCCTCGATCTTCATTTTATTTTATAAATATCAGTCTTGTTTATTAGAATTATGTCAATATACATAGTTGTACGTTACTTGTTTATTAGCATATAATTTTGTATATGTATATTTCGTTTTATTCTTGCAAATATGTACTTGTGATTAATTGGTGATTCTTATCCAACAAATAAAACTTACAAAGAGAATTCTCTAAAACAACAAACAAACAAAAAGAGCATTTCTAGCTTAAGAAGGGATAGTGCGGTCCCAAAAATAGTTGCATCCGAAGTGTGCCCTAAATCCGCAATGGCATCAGCTAAGAAATTTCCTCCATAAACACAAGTTTCTAAGAAATTGTGTTGAAATGCCTCACAAGAGAGTTAATGTTAGCAATTATCTTCAGTCTCCAAGATGTAGAGCACTTACCACCAAAGCAGTCTAGGATTAATTTGGAGCCCTCTCGAAACAGAAAAATTTGTATCTTCTCATATTCATCAATTTGAGTGCATCTACTTCAACAACTAGTACAGGAACCTCCTTCAAATTTCTAGCACCAGCAAAAATAGGGTACGCAAATCCATCCCTAAAGATAAAGCTCCCAACAACAATACTATTCTTTACTGAGTCGTCAAAGTTTATCTTCGAAACTCCTAATTACTTTATGGATTATAAGTGTCACAATCTCAAATATTACCAATTAGTATTAATGTTCTCTTACACTAACTATATGTGCAAATTTGTTTTTAGTAAAAAAGATAGCCAACCTAAGGTGACCAAAATTGGCACACAAGGATGTTGGGCTAAATGAAAGAAAAGAGAGGTTGGACTAAAACGCAATTACAATGACATAAAGTTAAGAAGATAGTAAATATAGAAAATTAGACTTCAATTGGTAAATAAGATCGTGTAGACAATGTCGGAGCTAGAAAAAAATTCATAAGTGGGCTAGCTAAAATTATTAGCATGTGATCAATGATTTTTTTTTTTTTTTTTGCCTACTTAAAGTTATATAATAATCTATTTAAAAATAAGTACATGGGGTACTAATCCAAACAAGTCTTTTAATTACTTTCCAACTATTTTAACACAGATAAAACATGCATACAAAAAAGCAATCGAAAGAGAACTAATAATATCATTTTTGTTGATAAAATGTACCCAAAAGAAAAATAGGTACGGATACCAATCAAGTTGTGACCTTAGTAGGGGTGGGCACTTAGAACCAAAAACCGAAACAGAAACACGAACCAAATCTAATCGCACCGAAGGGTTTGGTTTTGCAGTTTTGAAACGGTTTCGGTTTTAAAACCAAACCGCAACATAGAAAACTGTTTGGTTTCGGTTTTGGCTTTTGAAAACCGCACCGAAACCGAACCGCACCGCAAATATTAATAAACATTTAATTAAATGTCCATATTATATTTCATGTTTTAATTGGTTGTTTGTTAGAATCCATACACTTAGTATAGGACTCAACAACACTAGAATACCATCATTCATCACTTTCTTTTGTTCATTAACTTGAAGGACCTTTATTATTTTATACCATCACACACACATATATGTACAAGGGTGAACTAATCTTGTTATCAAGAGTCGAACAATGATCTAATAAAGTCCCCTCATTTGAAGTATGATATCGCATATTCTAGTATCAAAGTTTCGCTCATGTTTAATGAATTCAAATTTATTCAACTTGTTTTATGATAAACATTGTAAGGGACACCCTTTTGTTGCACAAACATGTTTTAACATCACAACTACATGCAACATGCTAATTGTTTACATAATAAATGTCTTTTTCCTATTGCTATTGGGAAATGCTTATTGATATGTTAAATTGCAAATTGTACATTTTTTCTTAAAAACCAAACCGAAACCGTTTGAAACCGCATCGAACCGAACCAAACAGTTTGGTTTCATTTCGGTTTTGGCTTCAAAACCGCACCAAACCGAACCGCAAAAAATTTCGGTTTCGGTTTCGGTTTCACTCAAAACCCAACCGAACCAAACCGTGCCCACCCCTAGACCTTAGATTCTTAATGGAATTGAAATCTTTTTATTATAATAATTAATATTTTTGTGAGCTCTTTTTATTAGTTGCAAATACAAGAACCATGAAACATGGGCTATTCCCAAAATCTTTAATCCTAGGAGACAAATTCAAGGACCAACGAAATTATTAGCCTAACAATTGAATCAAGAAAGAAGTTAAATGAGGAGATGAGGAACATACCCAATGTTGAATTTCATTAGAAAATAATTTGACGGTGATTCATAGTTTTTCTTTTCGAGAAGGGATCCTCGCTGGATCCTCCAATCACATCCATTCATCGTATATCTTGCAGCCGGTTTTTGTCAGGTACGTTTATATTCAATTTTAATAAAAAAATTACAATAATTTCTGACCGCACGATATACGATGAACGACTGTGATTGGAGGATCCGGCGAGGATTCTCCTAGTTTCTTTTCATGGGAAAGCAAGCAACTTTAGGGAGTAGGGTAAAAAGCATGGGGAGTAGGAGAAACCTAATTATTGTTATAGCCTACTTTATCTAACAAAGGGAAGGGGGCCGGCAGCAAGTAAAGATTGTAGAGAGAAATGTGTTTGTAGGAATGTAGGGGAATGTGTGTATGTTATTCCTCTCTATGTATTGCCTTTATTTATAGTAATAAGAGGGAGAAGAAATACTTCATCCCCAAGGAATACAAGTCCATATAGGAAAGAATAACTAGAATCAAATCTAATCTAGGATTTACACAATCACACTTAAACTAGGAAAGTTTACAACACTCTCCCTTGAGTGTGTAAATACTCTAGATTCGACATCATGTAGAAGTTGAGGAAGTTAAGGCTATGGTAAAGACCCGAGTAGGGACAAAATCCATAGTCAAAGGAAAAATGCGTGAGTAATGCAAAGTTAAATGAAACGTCTACGGGATGTCATCAGGGGTATGATCAACCCAAGGTGGGTGTCTCGTTAAAACCTAGTTAGGTAGCAAAAATCCTGTGGGAAAAATGCTCCTAATAGTAGGGAAAATAAGTATATTAAGATCAAGCAAGTATACTTTAGGATACTCCTCTTGAGTTTAACACAATTTCTAAAGAGAACTAGCAATGTTACAACTCAGAAAGTTTACGCATACCAATTCCATGAACAAGCTTCTGAAACGTCGACTTTGGTAGTGATTTGGTGAAAAGGTTTGCCAGTATTTTGTGAACGGATTTGTGTGACTTTAATCTTCTGATGCTCTTATTATTGATGTGAGAAGAAGAACTTCAGTGCAATGTGATTGGTGTTGTCTTCTTTGATGTAACCCTTCTTAAGTTGTTCGATGCATGTTGCGTTGTGTTCATAGATCGTCGTCGGGACATCCACGATGGGGTAAAGATCGTAGAAGCTTCAAATATGGCCCACAACTGCTCTCAACCAAAATCATTCTCGAGTTGTTTCGTGTAAGGCGAGAATTTCATCATGGTTAGATGAAGTGGCAACTAAGGTCTGTTTAGTTGACCTCCAAAAGATTGTGGTGCCTTTAACAGTAAAGACATAACCCATTTGAGAATGCACCTTGTGCGGATCAGATAAGTATATGGGGGGTGTAGCATGACTCGAGGATCCGTAGGGATAGAACAAGCCCAAATCTGCAGTACCCTTAAGGTAACAGAAGATGTCTTTAACACCAGTCTAGTGTCTGCGTGTTGGTGCATTACTATATCTTGCCAAAAGATAAACAGCGAAGGAGATGTCGGGTCTAGTGCATTAAGCTAAGTACAATAAAGCACATTTCGCACTTAGATAAGGAACTTTAAGCTCCAAAATCTCTTCATCATCTTCCTTCAGAAGGAAAGGATCTCGTTTTGCATCTAGTGATTGAATGACCATGAGTACTCGAAGGCTTTGCTTTATCCTCGTTAAAGCAGCGCAACACCTTCTAGGTGTAGTTCGATTGATGTATTAAGATTCGATCTGAATGGTGCTCTATCTCGAGACCAAGACGATATCTTTCTTAGATCCTTCATCTCAAATTCTAACTTCAAGTGCGTGGCAGTTCTCGTGAGCTCTTCAGGAGTTCCGATAAGGTTCATGTCATTGACATATATTGCAATTATTGCAAAATCGGAATGTGACTTCTTAATGAACACACAAGGGAATAGTTCATTGTTCATATATCCTTGACTAGTCAAATACTCACTTAGACGGTTATACCACATTCTCTCGGATTGCTTCAAATCGTAGAGTGAACGTCACATCCAAATTGAGAGTGTGTTCCGGGGTTTTGGAAATATTTGATCCAATCAATGTAAGTCATTCGGTAACTTTCATATAAATTTTCTTATCAAAATCCCTATAGAGATGTACAGTTACTACGTCCATCAGCTGCGTACTCAATTTTTCGAAAACTACCAAACTGATAAGGTAGTGAAAAGTAATCACATCCATGACAGGTGAACAAGTTTCATCATAGTCAATCAAGGGGCGTTGTAAGAAGCCTTGCGCAACAAGACAAACATTGTAATGCACAATTTCGCTCTTCCCATTACACTTCTGAACGAAAGCCCACTTATAGCCAACGGGCTTCACATGTGGAGAAGTAAGAGCTATCGGTCTAAACCCTTACGTTTCGCAAGCGAATCGAGTTTGACTTGGATTGCTTGTTTCCAATTTGACCAATCAGTTCTACGTCGACATTCCTCAACGAAACAGGGTTCAATGTCATCACTCAACATGATCTTAGTAGCTACTGCATATGCTAATGCATCGTCGATGATCATCTCATTTCTACATCATACATCATCTAAGCTAGCATAATTGACCGAAATCTAACAATTCTCGGGAGGTTGATTCGTCTCTTCAAGGACACTTCCGTAATCTAGAATTTCCTTATGAGTTGGATAGAATGAGTAAGCGACAATTGGATTCACGGTAGGTTTTTCAGGTGCCTATGTCTTGGGTTTCCTCATCCGGGGGTGTGAATGCTTTGAATTAAGTGGTTTGCCACGCTTTTGTGTAGGTAAGATGATTGGCTAGCCATTAATGTACATGGATCATCAAAATTGGTGTCCCGGGCCTCTATGAGGGAAGTCCGTCGTACATTTGATACATCCATCTTTGCAGGCATATTCGCAGCTGGAATATGTGATCTTGTCACTCGTGCTTGATTGGTGAAAGCATTTGGCATGCTCTAAGCTATGCTTTGAAGATCTAATATGCGCTACACTTCAGTTTTAGACTAAGCGGTACGGTGATCTAAATGAGACAAAATGGAAGTTGTCCACGATAATTCGTGTTGTTCTTCAAGAATGTTGACGTTCTTATCTCCCCCTAACAATGGGAAGACTGTCTCATAGAAGTGACAATCTGCAAAATGAGTGGTAAATAGATAGCATGTCAAAGGTTCTAAGTAATGAATAATTGAATAATCATATCCGACATAGATTCCCATCCTTCACCGATGCCTCATTTTTGTACGTAAGGGCGGTGAAATCGACACATAGACCGCACAACAAAAAACGCACAGATGCGATATGTCGGGTGTAGAATTATCAGAGAGACGGGCCATACGGCCCACTTCCAACAACACTGATATTGACCCCACTTAACCACCTACACAATCCGTCAAGGATGGGATTTTATCACAAAAGGCCTCGATTTTAGTTGAAGTGGGGTTATGATATTTAAACTCTTCTTTTCTCATTGATACGGTCGATATAGGACATTTCAACACGTCCCCTCACGTGGGATCCAATTAGTCGGTCACACATGGAAGATCCACACATTGACAACCACGTGGAGCCAAGGGGACTCACCCTACATGCGGGGCCAAGGGACCCAACATCATCATGCGAGCCCGAGGGGACCCACCCATCACATGGCAGTACAGTACGGGCCCGCTCCCTGGCTCTGATGCCATGTAGAATTTTACGGCTTAATTTTTATTGTATTGCATAAAGGAAAAATATATACAAGATACAATCGTTGTTCTACAAGGTAACAATAAAGGACTCACAAATCCTTCCTAATAAAGGATTCTTAATATTTACAATATATTTATATGCCCTTTTTTACAAAAAAAAAAAAAAAAAAAAAAAACCCTCACGACAACACCCCCCTTCAAGTTAGATATCACACATGCCCAACTTGACAAGTGAGTCACCAAACAACCTACTACACATGGCATGAGTGAGGATATCTGCGAGTTGCTTTTCCGAGTTCACAAACGGTATTGACATAATTTTCTTCTCAAGCTTTTCCTTAATAAAGTGACGGTCAACCTCCACATGCTTTGTTCTGTCATGTTGTACCGAGTTCTCTGCAATCTCTCATGCGGACTTATTATCACAATACAAGCTTATTGCCTCATTTTGCTTTGAAACCTAGATCGCCAAGTAACTTACGTAACCAAAGAACTTCACATATCCCATGTGCCATACCTCTAAATTCGGTCTCAACTGAAGACCTTGACACCACATTTTGCTTCTTACTTCTCCAAGTAACTAGATTTCCACCAACAAATGTAAAGTATCCAGAAGTAGAGTGCCTATCAGTCACATCACCTGCCCAATCAGCATCAGTAAATCCCTCAACCCTCAGATGACCTGAATTTTTATACAAAATTCCTTTTCCTGGAGCCGACTTCAAATCAGCCAAAATTCACATAACAGCTGCCATATGATCCACACTCGGTGAGTGCATAAACTAACTCACCACACTTACTGCATAGGCTATATCCGGACGAGTATGAGCTAAATAAATTAGTCTTCCTACCAGTCTCTGATATCTGCCTTTATCCACTGGTTCTTAATTCGAATAAATTCCCAAGTAATGTTTCTCCACAATAGGAGTATCCACGGGTTTACACCCAAGCATACCTGTTTCCTTCAATAAATCTAGAACATATTTTCGTTGAGACAAGAAAATACCTCTGGATGAACGAGCAACTTCAAGACTAAAGAAATACTTTAAGTCACCCAAACTTTTCATCTCAAACTCGGCAGAAAGGTTCTTCTCCAGCTTGATAATTTCATCTAAATCATCACCAGTTATTATCATATCATTTACATAAATAATCAAGGCTGTTACTTTACCGTTTCTCTGCTTCACAAATAAAGTATGATCAGAATGACTCTGAAAATACCCATTCTTTCTCATGGCCTGAGTGAACCTCCCAAACCATGCATGTGGTGACTATTTAAGCCTATAAAGGGACTTCCGCAATCGGCACACTCCCATTTTTCCTCCGTTGCTATACCCTGAAGGAAAATCCATATACACTTCTTCTTCTAGATGTCCATGAAGAAACGCATTTTTTACATCAAACTGTTTCAATGGCCAATTCAAATTTGCATACTTGTCGAGTGATCCATCAGCCTTGTATTTGACTGTAAAAACCCATCGGCACCCAACTAGCTTTTTTCCTTTTGGCAACTCAACTACTTCCTATGTATTATTTTTCTGCAATGCCCCCATCTCTTCATCCATTACTTTGGTTCATTCTCGACTTTTCAAAGCGTCATCTACTTGAGTTGGTACTTGAATTGAATCCACATTATTCACCCAAGCTTGGCGTTCAAATGAAAGGTTTTTACATGACACATAATTGGCTATGAGATACTTTACTTTTCCTTCCGAAGAGAACCTGTCAGGAGGTACACCACGATTTTGCCTTGGTGGCAATTTATATGTATTTATAACATCATTAGTTACATGAGTATCACTAGTGCTTACATCAGGGATATCCAGAGAAGATGTATTGGACAGCGGCACTGTTGAGCTAAAGAGAGGAAAAGAAACTTCTTCGGCAACAACTTGCTGACCATTAGTGCACTCCTCTTCGGCAACACCAACACACAGACTGGCAGCCTCATCTTCGATGAGAAGTTGCTAACCACTCATAACAGGCTCTTCGGCAAGAAGAGATCGAGCATCAACTTCATCACTCAGCACAGCACCATGCATTCCCCTTGAAACAGTTACCTTTTGTACATCCAACCATTCAAAAACACCATCAAGATCATAACTAGAACTTTTTCCCTTGTGATCGAAGGGTGGTGAAACGGAAGCATAAAAATATTCTGACTCAGAGAAAGTCACATCCATGGTTATATACATGTGGCGAGTTGCAGGGTGGTAACACTTGCAACCTTTCTGGTGGGATGCAAAACCCACAAAGACACACTGAATAGCACAAGGATCCAATTTACTACGATGAATCTTGTGAATATGAACATAAGCAACACATCCAAACACTCGAGGAGTGAGAGTATTGGTAGAATCAACCGGAACATGTTCCGTCAACACTTGGAGTGGAGTACGAAATTCTACAACCTGGGATGGCATGGGATTTATAACATACACGGCATAGGCGATGGCGTCTGGCCAAAAACTCTTGGGTACGGACCCACCAATAAGCAATGCACGAGCAGTTTCCAAAATATGACGGTTTTTCCTCTCAGCTACCCCATTTTGTTGTGGGGTATACGAACACGTTGTCTCATGAAGAATTCCTTGATCACGGAAAAAAGTAGATAGCTCTGAGTTAACATATTCTCCCTCATTATTAGTACGAAGAACCTTAATAATAGAGGAATATTGTGTAGCCACCATCTGAGAGAAAGACCGAATAATCATACTAACATCACTTTTATGTTTCAACAAATAAACCCACGTCATACGAGTGCAATCATCAACAAATGTAATAAACCATTTAATTCCCGAAGTAGTACTAATAGGGGAAGGCCCTCAAACATCAGAGTGCACTAGCTCAAATGGAGAAGATGTTCGATTCATACTTGGAAGGAATGAAGCACGATGACTTTTGACTAAAATACATACTTCACATTTCAATTCTAAGTTTTCAATACCACTGAACAAATCAGGTAATACATGTTTCAAATAACCAAACGATGCATTTCCCAAACGATGATGCAATAACCATACCTTTTGTAGATTACTATTACGTGACGTATGAACCAAATTAGCTCTTCCAGGAACCACATCATCCATATAATATAAACTCCCTCTCTTAGTGCCACGCCCAATGATCTCTTTTGTCTGAATATCTTGAAGCAAGCAAAATGAAGGATACATTAATACAACACAATCCAATTGTTCAGTGACTTGAGGTATTGACAATAAGTGATGGGACAATGACAGAACCAATAAACAATTATGTAAGGGAAGAAAGGGTGTAAGAGACAATGTTCCTACTCTAACAATAGCAGCAGTAGAACCATTGGCAGTTGCCAGACACTTTCTACGAGGACGTGTCATAGATTGAAACAAGGTTTTATCATACGTCATATGATCTGTTGCACTAGAGTCCAAAATCCAACCTGTATTCGTCATTGTTATAACACATGAAAGTTGAAACAATAACTCACTACAATCACACCAATACCCAAGACTACAGCACACACGAAGACCTTGTAGCAGAGTTACTTCTACAATTGCTCAAGCACAATAATTGGAGATATGCAGAAATCACACCAATACACGAAAAATTGCAATACCAAACAAATTTGCAATCCTCTTGCACAATAATTAACCAATCAACAAGTTGATAACTCACGTAATACCTCACACTGCAATCCAAGGCAGCAACAAAAAAAAAACACAAGCACACTCATAGGGTGAATTGAAAAACCATAGCAATTGTACACCATTTTCCACTCTGCAAAAAAACACAAGCATCAACACTAAAAGACATAAAAAAATGGATTGCATGCTATAATTCCATCAGCAGCCAATCCTTATTTTTTTTCCTTTTTGTTTTGGCAGACAGCACGAGAAAACCATACACAGACAGCAGCAAATCACAGAACATGATACTACTCACGAAAAAGTATGTATCAACACGTTTATAGTGCTGGACTTGATTACAGTGACAACCATGTGGAAGTAACTCTACATGAGGGGCCAAGGGACCCCCCATCATCGGGCGGGGCCAACCACGTGGAGCCAAATGGACTCACCCTACACGTGGGGCCATGGGACCCACCATCATCGTGCGGGGCCGAGGGGACCCACCCATCACATGGCAGTACATTACGAGCCCACTCCCTGGCTCTGATACCATGTAGAATTTTATGGCTTAATTTTTATTGTATTGCATAAAGGAAAAATATATGCAAGATACAATCCTTGTTCTACAAGGTAACAATAAAGGACTCACAAATCCTTCCTAATAAAGGATTCCTAATATTTACAATATATTTATATGCCATTTTTTACAAAAAAAAAGCCCCTCACGGCAACATCGGGTTCATGTTCGGTAACTAACTGAAAGGCATTATATGGTTGTGTCGCAACATGCCTCAGATGGACCAACATGGTTGCGTGCAATATTGCATGTCCCTAAGCAGTGATCAGGAGCTTGGTGCGTATGACCAACGATCGAGCAACCATTTGTATGCGCTTAATGAATGCCTTTGCCAAGCCATTCTGGTGTGAACATGGGGTACAAGATGTTCAAATTCAACCCTAATGGACATGTAATAGTCATCAAAAGTTTTAGATGTGAATTCTTTAGCATGATTCAATCAAATAGATTTGATCGAATAATCGAGGGTGGTGAGCCTTGAGCTTGATAACCTGAGCCAACAATTTGGAGAATGTAGCATTCCTTATGGACAACAAGCACATGTGTGACCAACGTGTGGAAGCATCAACCAAAACCAAAAAATATCTAAATGGTCTGCATGAAGGGTGAATCAATCCACAAATGTGCCCCTGAATCCTTTGTAGAAAAATAGGAGGATTCGAGCGAATCTTGTCATAAGAAGGCTTAATAATAAGCTTTCCCATGGAGCAGGTTTGACATGTGATTCCTTGAATCGAACCTAAACTTTGGGTTAATGGATGCCCATATGATGATTTAAGGATACGACTCATCACTATTCATCCAGGATGTCCCAAACAATCATGCCAAAGTGTAATTTTGTATACAATCTCAGATGTAAGGCCGGCCACATAGTGGTTCTTTATGGGGCGTATGGTCATAGTATACAGACCACTCGAGATACGCTCTATCTTGTCTAGAATATGCTTCTGGCTGTATTCGTAGGAAGTTATGCACAGAAATTCAACTCCGTTTTCTACGGGGGTTTCAACGTGGTAATTGTTATCTCTAATGTCCTTAAAACTCAACAACATTCTTTTGGAACGTGGAGAATAAAGTGTCTCATCAATTGTCAAAATTGTACCATTAGACAACATTATACGTGCCTGACTGTATCCTTCGATCAGGTTGGATGGGCCTAAGAGGGTTGTCATAGGTGCATTCTTAAGTATAAACTTAGTGAAATAGATGAGGTCACATAAAATGGTATGTGTGGTTGCACTATACGCCAAACAACTAACTTCTCCACTAGTCATACCTAGAATGAAAATTAATTTGAATCGGTCACATGCATAAAAGTTCTAAAAAACAAATATCCATTCAAAATAATTTTAAGTATTCAAGGACAGTAATTAATTAAAAACTTAATATCCAAAAAACAAATCACCAACAAATAATTCAAACATAAAAGGAAAATTGTTCAAAATTAAGTAAAAAAACAAAGGTGGGGTTCGGCCACTAGGTGGAATTCAGCCTCATTGTCTAAGTTTCAACTAGAAAAATAGTTTATGTCTAAGATTCTAATCTTCCATAGGGGTGACGACCTATTGAAAATCAGAAACCTCCATCTTGGTACTTTCCTGTTCATCCACTTGCCCAAAGTTTGATTCAAACTTTTTATGACAAGAATGATATTCAGCTACAACTTTCTGGGGAGCTCGGCAAACATGGGACCAATGGTCCTTTGAACCACAGCAATAACACATATCCACATTTATGGTATCAAGTGCTTTGCCCTTATTCTTGAAGTTTGGGGCCTTAAGAGCGAGGTTAGGGTGCTTTGGGGCTTTGTTTCCTCCCTTAGATGGGCCTTGACTATGTTAACCTTGACGGGATGGCTTCTGGCCATCCCTACCACACCTCTTTTGGCGTTTTGGGCGTTGGTTTGTGCTATAGTATGCTTCAGGCACAACAGTCGCCCCAGTAGGTCGAGCTTGATGATTTTTCTTCAACGGCTGATTCTGCTTTTCAGCGAGAAGTAAAACAAAGATCAAATCTGAAAGCTTAGTGAACTTATGAGCTATATATTGTTGCTGCATGACAATATTAGTAGCAGATAATGATGAATAGGTCTTCTTCAGGAAATCCTCTTCGGTCAAAGTTTCATTACAAAACTTGAGAAGTGATCGGATTCGAAAAAATTCAGAATTATATTCATTTACAAACTTAAAGTCTTGAAAGCACAAATGCTTCCAATCATGTCTTGCTTCAGGTAAGAAGATGTCATTTTGGTGATCAAAACGATCAGCCAAAGCGACTCATAGTGCTCGTAGATCCTCCTCAGCAAAGTACTCGATTTGCAGGGCATCATGAATATGTCCTTGAATGAATATCATAGTAGTGACTTTCTCAGCTTTGTCAACCAAATTGTTCGTCTCATCTTCAATGGCGGGATGCAAATTCTTTGCAGTGAGGTGGAGCTTCACATCTTCGACCCACTTGAGGTAGTTCCTTCCAGAGACGTCCAAAGCGGTGAAGTCGAGTTTTCATAGGTGATGTTTTCATATAGGAGTAGAACATTCAGGTTCTAATAGACATGTATTGGTTAAAATTCGCATGAAAAACTTCGGGTTTTCATGGGTGATGTTTTTAAGGAAAGCTTCAGGTTTTCAAACAAGGCATGTTTCTAGAAACTTCAGGTTTCGAAGTAATTATGAACTCTAGGTTCATATGTTCTTGCAGAAAAACGCAAATATATACACAGAAAAATGCAACAAGAAAATATGCAAATCGAACTTCAGGTCTATAATTATAATTGAAATAATTATTTAGACTTCGGGCCAAATTTAAAGTGCGGGTGAAAAATAATGAAACCCATTGGTCCTAAAATAATTAGGCAATTAAACTCGGGCCCAAAAACTTGGACCAAACCCCACATGTGGGCTGAGTAAACTTGTATTGTACAGCCCAGGCCCAAAAATTAGGCTAGGTTAAACACAGGCTAATCAAGCCTTAAATGAAATGGTTGGGCTACAAGCCTAGTAGCAGCAAACCGGGCTGCAATAAGGCCAAACCTAAAAACATAGGCCCAAGCTGGGTGCTGATCAGGTGCATTGCAGTGTAGGTGCACCGATGCACTAGTTGCAGGCTGGGATCCGGTGCATCGCAAACATGTGGGACACCGTAACCCTCAGGCTGGGTTCGCGAGTTAAGCCGACCCAAGGTAGTGGGACGTTGTAGGTGAGCCCAAAAAAAACTTTATTTTTTTCAAGTTAAGCCGAGTGTGGGGACGGGTTGGGCTTGCAATAACAAGCCCAAAGAAAAAAAAACTTCTTCAGCCCGAGTCAATGCCAGGCCCAAAAATAGGGTTGGGTTTGGACCAAGAAACCTGGCAAAGCTAGGGGGTGTCACCAGGGAAGAAGACCGGCACCGCCACTATGGGTGGCCAAATCTTAGACAGGGAGACTCAGAGGTACCCTTTTTAGGTGTTTTCGACCATGATTACGAACGGAGATTGTGAAATACCAACGATTCAACCAAAAAAACCTAGAGATTGAAATAGAGATTTTGAGAAATCCAACGAGCTAGCCAAGTGACATCGGTCGACGATCTTTAGGTCATCAGAGAGCTAGCCAAGGTGGCTGGGCATGACTGTAAGCCATGAGTCATCGTGATTTATAGGTGGGCAACGACTTTTGGGCATCTGTTATGGGTTTTGGGCCTAGAGCCGTAGCTCCAGGATGGGTTCTTAGCTCGGGGGTCCATCAACATGGATGGTTTCAATGAAACCCTAAACGATTTTTTTTTAATTTCAAATTAATTCAATGCATATTTATATAATTTAATGCATGAGCAGTTATTTGATGCAATTCATGGCAATAACAAATTCACATAATTCAACAATTACGAATATAATGCATATACAATTTATGTAGAATCTAAAATTGAAAAAAAAAAAACGTAAAGTTGGGTCATGCATTATAGTGAATGTTCATGCCATTTGGGCTGCAAAAATATTGAGATAAAAACCGTTATTTTGGAATAACCTGATTGCGTGATGATATGGATGAACTGGTTTGATGCAGAAAACTTCCACGTCAGATTCCTAAGTGTAGCGGTAAGAGTGTGTTGATAACTTGTTGTAGCTTATTCTATCTGACAAAGGGAAGGGGGCCGACGGCAGGGAGAGATTGTAGAGAGAGATGTGTTTGTAGGAATGTAGGGGAATGTGTGTGTGTTATTCCTAGACCCGGCAGTTTCTAACACGACACGAAAATAACGGGTTTCGGGTCAACATGATAACTTATCGAGTCATTATCGAGTGACCCGTTAAGACCCGTTAATAAAGGGTTCTTAACGGGTATACACGCGGGTTCTTAACGGGTTTCGGGTAACCCGTTTCGACCTATTAAGAAAAAATTTATTTTGATAATTTTAAAGTTTAATTACTAAAAGATTTATTATAAAATACAATAGCCATATTAATTGACACACCCTGACCGAGGTCAAGGCATGCTGGCCGTCACGTGAGGGTGATGTAGCCATGTGCACAGTGCAGAAGCGATAAAGATAGAAACTATACGAATAATTAAAAACCAGATTACTAGAGTGCACTACTAAACGAGAGTGATAGGAGTTAGTTACAACAGTGAACACTCCTAATCAGAGCATAAAGTCTAGGTGCAGTCCAATAGGACAAGTACTAGTTACATAGTACCAAGAATGTCCTACTATTATTCAAATGGGTCAGAACTGCCGACGATCCCGAGCCGCCAACAGCAAGCTTACTTAAAACCTGGAGGGGCGCAAAACAAAAAACGTGAGTGGGCAAAAACAAATGTTTTACAAATTCATTTCATTTATCAAAATACTAACCCCTCGCTGTAAAACATGTATAATTTTTCCAAAATCAAGATATAAGCATATATATATATATATATATATATATATATATATATATATATATATATATCTGAAATCATATCAATTCAATTCATGCTTCACATAATCATATTCATATGTATGCCATGCCAAAATGTAACAAAGTAAACAATCCTAGTAATAACAATTTCATAGAAATATGATATGTTAGCCGAAACTTCTTTGGTAGTCTGTACGGCTGAATTCATAGCTCAAACTCAATCTAGCCAGAGTCACTACTATGACCTATACGGCAATATACTGCACATAAGTCGGAACCCCTAGACAGTGTCTGTACGACAAGATTGGGTGTAATATAATTATGCTCAACTCTATTCTCCCATAATAGCCCGACGATAAATCGCTAGTCACCTACGAGTCGGAACCATGAATAAGGTCTGTACGACAAGACCGTGCACTTAAGTTGGATCCAATATGAGCATAGAGTGTGGGAGGTGACGTAAATAAACAGGCATGTACTTCATATCTCTGGCTAATGCACAATCACCCTAGGTGCAACTTTATGAGCTCAACATTACTTAATCACATATCACATCATCGATGATTCACACAACCAAACATAACTTACCTGAACTCACCTATGCCTCCACAGCACCACATTTAAAGCATATTTTCCTTAAAAAAAATGCATTTCTAGGAAATATATCAAGTATATAAATATATACTAAAAACAAAGCCCATTCACTGATAAGTCGAAGGGTCGTAGCCCCCGAGTCGCCCGTGGATACGCTCGTCCTCGGGATAAGCTTCACCTATATGCGAATTAACTATAAAAACGTTATTTTTAAAGCATATAGGCAGTACTAGCTAATAACTTCTCATACATTGCTCAAAATGGGTATATGAATATACCACAGTAATCTACACAACCTCAGGATCATCCCCATATTTTTAGAATTATTTTTGGACCTCCTACGCGCTGCCACGCGCCGACAAGGGCACGGTAAAACGCACCCCCACGTGCGGTCCAAACCTAACGGATTCCCTAACCACCGTTAGGGAATATTCTGTTAAACCTAACAGATTCCGTTACATTTGACTGACAGCGTGAGAATATTCCGTTAGACTTGACGGAATATTCTTCCATCTCCTACCTCCAGCTCCGGCAACCATCGCCAGCACCGGAAACTGGGCAAAACTTTAAAACTCTTGTTCTCACTCATTTCTTCACCAAAACTTATGAAATTTAAACCAAAATGAAGCTAAGGACAAGAAGAAACACGATATAACAATTTGGGTCCTTGAAATTCACGAGAACACGTCAGAAATTACCTCCACTTTCCGGCCAAATTTAAAACGTGTCGATCTCCACTTTTGGACGTCCAAATCCTCAAACGATACCTCATTTGGGGTTAGGGTTTTCAAATTCCATAAAAACAAGCCATAAGTTTTTGTATGAACAGTACCTCATTCAGGGTTAGGGTTTTCACGTGAAAACAAAGTTGTCCTTACCTGAAAATGGTATGGATGTGTTCATCTGAGCTTCACGAACACAATGGTGCCATTTTCCACTTCGATCTGTCGCGTTTGCAAAGGTTTTGGTGTTGTCCGTACACAATGCCAGGAGATAGAGAGTGCAACTGAGAGAGAGAAGAGAGAGAACATGGGGGAGTGAGAGAGAGAGAAAGAAAGGATTGGATGTATGTGGTCCAAACATGCACACCAGTCACAATTCTTTAATCTTTTAATTCTAATTGGGTCCAATTAGTTAGGAATAGAATCAAATGACCCAATCTCTTAGTCCAAAATACCAACACACATCCAACACTTAAAGGTAAATCTGTCTTTTCAAAACCACGATAATTAATCCTTGGGACGGGTTGTGACAATTTCCCCACCTTATAAAATTTCGTCCTAGAAATTATACATAACAAATACATCCACTAATAATCATAAAACAAGCGTGGATACATCTCTCTCATCCGATCCTCTGTCTCCCAAGTAGCTTTTTCCACTAAATGGTTTCTCCATAATACCTTCACCAGGCGCACGGTCTTGTTCCTCAGTTCATTATCCTTCCAATCCAATAGAGTCACTGGTTCCTCATCATAAGTCAAGTCCGAATTGATTTCTAAGGGTTAAGGGGGAATCACATGTGAAGGATCTGAAACATAATGTCGAAGCATCGAAACATGAAACACATCATGTACCTTGGACAACTCTTGAGGCAACTCAAGCCTGTAAGCAACCTCACTGACTCGCTCGGTGATCATATATGGTCCAATGTACTTAGGACTTAACTTTCCTTTCTTTCCAAATCGTACACCACCTTTCCAAGGTGATAGCTTCAGAAATACCCAATCGCCTACATCATACTTCTGATCAGTGGCATGTTTGTCTGCTAAGCTCTTATGTCAATCTTGGGCCACTTTCAGGTTAAACATAATTACCTGAACATTTTGAGTAGTCACATCCACAATCTCAGGGCCCACTAAAACTCTTTCGCCAACCTCCGACCAACATAGAGGCGTACAACAAGATTTCCCATAAAGTGCCTCAAATTGTGACATATCAATGCTCGAATGACAACTGTTGTTATAGGTGAACTCCATCAAATCCAAACAATCATGCCAACTACCTCCAAACTGCAGCACAGAAGATCACAACATATCCTCTAATGACTGAATGGTCCTCTCAGATTATCCATCGGTCTGAGGGTGATATGTCGTACCATAAAGCAATCTCGTACCAAGAGCTTCCTGAAATGCTATCGAGAACTTGGAAGTAAATCTGGGATCCCGATCCAAGATAATATTAACTGGCACACCATGATACTTCACAATCTGTGATATAAATAACTAAGCAATCGGCTTAACGAATATTTCTCCCTCACTGGAATAAAATGCGTTGACTTCGTAAGCTGATCAACTACCACCCAAATGTCGTCATAACCATTATGGGTACGAGGGAGCTTGTACACAAAATCCATAGTAATATTTTCCCATTTCCACTGTGGAACGAGAAGTGGCTGCATCAACCCAAACGGTTTTTTCTTTCAGCTTTAACTTGTTGGCAAATGGCACACCTACTCACATATTCGGCAATTTCTCTTTTCATACCAGGCCAATAATAAAATGGTCTAATGGTATGATACATCTTAGTGCCTCTTGGATGCATCGCATATGCTGAAATATGTGCTTCATCTAAAATTTCTTTCTTTAACTCTGCATTATTCGGCACATACATCCTGCTTTCCTGCATAAGCATGCCATCAATTTCTCGAATCTCAAAATCTTTCTTTTTACCTTGGTTCCTTGCTTGAATTATTTCCTGGGTCTCCTCATCAATCATCTGAGCCTTAAGCACACGATCAATTAAAACTGGCCTAACCTAGAAATTAGCAAGCAAAGATTCTCCTTGATCTTCCACTCCTAGCTCCACTCCAGTGGACCTCAAATCTACTAAAAGAGGAACATGACAATCATAAATGGCATTAAGTCTGGCTGGAGTCTTTCTACTCAGTGCATCCGCCACTGCATTTGCACGACCAGGATGATACTCAATCGTGCAATCATAGTCACTATGCAACTCAATCCACCTCCGCTGCCGAAGATTAAGATCTCTCTGAGTAAACAGATAGTGGAGACTCTTATGATCTGTGAAGATCTTACATTTCTCACCATAAATATAATGTCTCCAAATCTTCAAGGCAAAGATGATAGCTGCTAACTCCAAATCATCTTCTCATGAGGTTTCAACTGCCTCCAAGCATAAGCGATTACCCTACCATGTTGCATCAATACACAACCCAAACCGTTCAGAGAAGCATCACTATAAACCTCATAATTACCACTATCATCCGGAAGTGCTAGAACAGGTGCATGAGTGAGATAGTACTTCAATTGCTGAAAACTTTGCTCACATTTATTATCCCACTCAAACTTAACATTCTTTCGAGTCAACCTCGTCAGTGGCAAAGTAATCAATGAAAAATCCTTAACGAATTGTCTATAATAGCCTGCTAGGCCAAGAAAACTCCGTACCTCGGTGACGGTTCGAGGTTGCTCCCAATTGTCCACAACTGCCACTTTCTGAGAATCCATTTGAATACCTTGAGCATAAATGGCATGTCCCAAAATGCCACTTGATTCAACCAAAATTCACATTTGCTAAACTTAGCATATAGTTGGTGTTCCTTCAAACTGCTCATACCAACTTCAGATGTCTAGCATGCTCAGCCTTAAACTTAGAGTGTACGAGGATATCGTCAATGAAGACAATAACAAACTTGTCCAAATATGGCTGGAATACTCGATTCATCAAATCCATAAAACCTGCTGGTGCATTTGTTAACCCGAATGGCATCACAAGAAACTCATAATGACCATATCGAGTCCTGAATGCGGTTTTAGGGACATCTTCATTTTTAATCTTCAACTGATAGTATCCCGACCTCAAGTCAATCTTAGAAAATACACAGGCACCTCTGAGTTGATCAAATAAATCATCTATACGAGGCAATGGATAATGGTTTTTAATGGTTACCCGATTCAATTGCCTGTAATCGATGCACAGCCTCAAAGTTCCATCTTTCCTCCTTACAAATAAAACTAGAGCTCCCCAAGGTGAAGTACTTGGTTGAATAAAACTTTTATCCACTAACTCTTGCAACTGTACTTTCAATTCTCTTAATTCAACAGGAGCCATTCTGTAAGGAGTCAATGATATAACATTCGTACTTGGAAGCAGATCAATAACAAACTCCATCTCTCTATTTGGCGGCAATCTAGGCAAATCCTCAGGGAATACATCCGGAAAGTATCTGACCACATGAACATCCTCTACACTATTAAGAGCATCATCATTCAACACTACATAAGCCAAATATCCCTGACAACCTTTCGACATCAATCTCTTTACTTTCATGGCTGAAATAATATCATGCCTCACCCCACTAGGCTCTCATACAAATGTAACTTCAGGTAATCCAGGACAATGAAATGTGACTGTCTTCCCATAATAATCTATCTTGACACGATTATAGTGTAACCAATCAGTGCCCAAAATCACATCAAAATCCATAATATCCAACGGCATAAGATTAGCTGGCATAATAATACCCTATACTATCACTAGACATCATGGATATACCCAATCCACAAAACAACTATCCCCTCTAGGCATAGAAAATTCTAAATTATATCCTAGAGGTGTAGGATAAGATTGTGTCACTTGAACAAATGTATGAGAAATAACAGAATGCGTAGCACCATAATCAATCAACAGTCTAGCAAAATGACCAAGAATATTTAACGTACCCATGATTAAATCTAGATTATTCTGGGCATCTTGCAGTGACATGTTGTGGATACGCTCCTGACTCTGCTGTTATCCACTGTGACCTCTGTCTCTAGAACCTCGGACCTCCAGTGAATCTACCACCTCTCATCTGTATATTAGTACTCAATCCCCCGCTAGAAGAGCTGGAACTGCCACCACTGCTCTTAAAGTTCTAAGTCTTACAAGGTCCTTGAAATGCTTACCTTTTTCCTTTATCATCTCGTCTCTTGCCCCCATTCTTTCCTTCCTTATCCTCACTTTCACTAGGCATGTTCTCTGAGGCCTCAATCATCAGTAGAATCTCATAAAACTCCTGGTAAGAGGTACAGTGAGTCGATGTCGCTATGGAACGCCATTTCTTCTTAGTACCCAAACTGAAACGGCAAAGCATCTCTATCGGATTAGTAGCAACCTTCGGATCACATCTCAACAGATCAGTAAACATCATGTAATACTCATTAACAGACATCTTCCGTTGCCTTAGATAAGTAAACTCCTGTTTCTTAAGATCAATATAAGCAAGAGGAATGAACCTTTTCCGAAACTACTTCTTAAACACTCCCCAATCCACAATCTCCTCTGGGGTCATCTTGTAAGACTCCTGTCTCCACCACGATGCAGGCTGTTCTCCCAAAAACCAGGTAGTCGTCTCGACCCACCTATCAGGAGGAAGGTTCCCCTGACTCTGCATCACCTGGAAGGTCTTCTCCACATGATTCAGCCATTTTTCTGCCCCTTCATGACCTTCATTACCCATGAAGTGAGTCAACTTCAGATTATGGACTGTCTCAAGAGCTGTCCTCTGGGGAGTACGGAATGCTGTCTGAATGGCAGAAACTACAGCTTCCCTTAATTGAGCAATATCAGGGAAACTAGATTCAGCTGGTTGACGGGGCTCTCTACGAGGCGACATAGTTCTAACATAAGACATCACAAGGATTAGAACATTCAAGAATTATACATGACTGCTAAACCTAGGCTCTGATACCAAACTGACACACCCCGACCGAGGTCAAGGCATGCTGGCCGTCACGTAAGGGTGACGTAGCCATGTGCACAGTGTGGAAGCGATAAAGATAGCAACTATACGAATAATTAAAAACCAGATTACTAGAGTGCACTACTAAACGAGAGTGATAGGAGTTAGTTACAACAGTGAACGCTCCTAATCAGAGCATAAAGTCTAGGTGCAGTCCAGTAGGACAAGTACTAGTTACACAATACCAGGAATGTCCTACTATTATTCAAATGGGTCAGAACCATCGACAACCCCGAGCCGCCAACAGCAAGCTTACTTAAAACCTGGAGGGGCGCAAAACAGAAAACGTGAGTGGACAAAAACAAATGTTTTACAAATTCATTTCATTTATCAATATAATAACCCCTCGCTGTAAAACATGTATAATTTTCCCAAAATCAAGATATAAGCATATACATATATATATATATATATATATATATATATATATATATATATCTGAAATCATATCAATTCAGTTCATGCTTCACATAATCATATTCATATGTATGCCATGCCAAAATGTAACAAAGTAAACAATCCAGGTAATAATAATTTCATAGAAATATGATATGTTAGCTGGAACTTCTGGGGTAGTCTGTACGGCTGAATTCATAGCTCAAACTCAATCTAGCCGGAGTCACTACTATGACCTATACGGCAATATACTGCATATAAGTCGGAACCCCTAGACAGGGTCTGTACGACAAGATTGGGTGTAATATAATTATGCTCAACTTTATTTTCTCATAATAGCCGGGTAATAAATCGTTAGTCACCTACGAGTCGGAACCATGAATAAGGTATGTACGACAAGACTGTGCACTTAAGTTGGATCCAATATGAGCATATAGTGCGGGAGGTGATGTAAATAAGCAGGCATGTACTTCATAGCCCCTCAGTCGCCCGTGGATACGCTCGTCCTCTGGATAAGCTTCACCTATATGCGAATTAACTATAAAAACGTTATTTTTAACTCATATAGGCAATACTAACTAATAACTTCTCATACATTGCTCAAAATGGGTATATGAATATACCACAGTGATCTACACAACCTCAGGATCATCCCCGTATTTTTAGAATTATTTTTGGACCTCCCACGCGCTGCCACGCGCCGGCAAGGGCACGGCAAAACGCGCCCCCACGCGCGGCCCAAACCTGACAAATTCCCTAACCACTGTTAGGGAATATTCCATTAAACCTAACAGATTCCGTTACATTTGACTGACAGCGTGAGAATATTCCGTCATACTTGACGGAATATTCTTCCATCTCCTACCTCCAGCTCCGGCAACCGTCGTCGGCGCCAGACTGGGCAAAACTATAAAACTCTTGTTCTCACTCATTTCTTCACCAAAACTTATGAAATTTAAACCAAAATGAAGCTAAGGACAAGTAGAAACACGATATAACAATTTGGGTCCTTGAAATTCACGAGAACACATCATAAATTACCTCGACTTTCCGGCCAACTTTAAAACGTGTCGATCTCCACTTTTCGACGTCCAAAATCCTCAAACGAACTATCCCTAACCTCCTAGGGACCTCACAAAGCTTCCTATAAGCTTCAAATTCCATAAAAACAAGCCATAAGTTTTTGCATGAACAGTACCTCATTCGGGGTTAGGGTTTTCACGTGAAAACGAAATTATCCTTACCTGAAAATGGTATGGATGTGTTCGTCTGAGCTTCACGAACACAATGGTGCCATTTTCCATTTCGATCTATCGTGTTTGCAAAGGTTTTGGTGTTGTCCGTACATAATGCCGAGAGAGAGAGAGTGAAAGTGAGAGAGAGAAGAGAGAGAGCACGGGGGAGTGAGAGAGAGAGAGAGAGAAAAGAATGGATGTGTGTGGTCCAAACATGCACACCAATCATAATTCTTTAATCTTTTAATTCTAATTGGGTCCAATTAGTTAGGAATAGAATCAAATGACCCAATCTCTTAATCCAAAATACCAACACACATCCAACGCTCAAGGGTAAATCCGTCTTTTCACAACCACAATAATTAATCCTCGTAACGGGCTGTGACATTAATATATACAATATATTCTATATTAAATATATAGTTTTGTATTATTATTCTATATAAGTTTAAAAAAAAAATTTAGTCATTATTTATTTTTATTATGAGAGTTCTTTATTATCATTACTCGAATAAATTTTACTTAACATGTTGTTGTCCAAAATTAAAATAAACTAATATAGTATTTGTGTAGGCAAGAACTAAGAAGACGTACATACAAGTATGAAAAATGTGAAAGAATATATAAACACTCGTGATTCATTATTATTCCTCCACAAGTAGATAATGGTTACACTTACATTATCGTTTAGATTTTTAAAATCCTCCAAACCTTCATGAATAATGTTTTTTATTTGAGGGAAAAATTAATAAAATTAATAATAATTATTGTAGAAGTGTAAAAAATGTAAAAAAAATAAAAATATACAATCACTCATAGTGACAAACTTTACAACTTTCGTGAAGGGGTCAGCTTCGAAATCCAACACTATAATTCATAAACCTTAAATTTATATTTAACCGTCGATTGTCATTTACGCTTTATTCTTCTTACTGAATTTCATTTTTAAAATTTTCTTTTTTGAAAACATGATAATATGGCGGATGTAAGAAGATGAACGGTTCAGATCTTTGATATCACGTTTCAATATTTACGGTTAACTGAAATATGAGTCAATGTCATATAGTCTGTAGAAACTTTATAAACATCAAGCAATATTTTCACTAACCATAAAACTCTGAATATAATATCAACGATCCAAACCGTTCATCTTCCTGTATCCTCTAATAGATCTATGATTTATATGATTATAGTGACGAATTTCGAAGTTAAGCTCTTCATGAAAATTGTAAAGCTTGTCATTACAAGCGTTTATATATTTTTTTCTATATTTTTTTACACTTCTACATTAATTAAAAAAACTATTAAAAACTTTAGGTAAATGAAAATATACTTAAAAGAAAAATGTGTTTTATGTTTTGGATGTGACAATATGGTATGGATATAATTATTTAGTATTATGTTTTTCATTTGATTATTTATTGGTTTAAAATATATTTTCCTTAACGGTTAATGGGTCGGGTCATATTACCTGTTAATATTATCGGGTCGATTTCGGGTTGAGTCATTTTACCCGCTTATTTTAACGGGTGTTACACGACACGACCCGTTAAGATATTGGGTATGACACGAAAACGACATGAACACGGAAAACACGACACGAATGTTAGGTCTAGTTATTCCTCCTTACGTGTCTTTATTTATAGTAATAAGAGGGAGAAGAAATCCTTCATCCCCAAGGAATACAAGTCCACATAGGAAAGAATAACTATAATCAAATCTAATCTAGGATTTACACAATCACACTTAAACTAGGAAAGTTTACAACAATTATGTATTAATTTACCATTTTTATTAAAGTACTATTTATGAATTAAGAAACGGATGAGGATCTTCTCTGGATTCTCTTTGTGGGGATCCTAGGGATCCTCATATTCTAGTCGTTCATCGTACATCATGTGGCCAGTTTTCATTAGTTACTATTTGTGTTTAATTTTAAATAATAAAATTCAAATGATTTCTGACCGCACGATGTACAATGAATGGCTAAGATATGAGGATCCCTATAATCCCTACAATTTGGATCCGGATGGGATCCAAATCCTTAAGAAACATATTAAATAATAGTTTTGGCAGGAGTTGGGTGGGCTATTATACCTACAATAAGCAACAAGAAGCTCATATAGATAGTATTATAGTTGTAGTTTGTAAAAATCCTCCCTAGGCTACAGCCCACTGTAGCTTTGAGTGTAGCTTCGCCAGTGCGTGCGTATAGGGTAATATCTTATACAAGATTAATAATTAACATTTCACTACTTAGAAAGATTAATTGAGAGAAGTAGAGAAAGCGGATAAAAAGGAGGGATTTAAAGAGACAAGAAAGAAAGAGAAAATTTATTATTTTTATATAAGGATATACGTAACTAAAGAGTTTTGGAAACTAGATATTAATCCTTGAAAAAGATTATCTTTAGACTAAAACCTTAACCAAGATAAAAAACTAATTATAGTCCTTTGACTTATGTCCAAGTCAGCATTTATATTTAATGTCAGAGTTAATTCCTTTTATCTAATTTTTTTTCTTCCTATATTATCCTTGAGTGAATTATAATGTCTTATATTTATTTTATTTATAACTTTTCTTTTTTATTGCTAACATAAATGATTCTCCTTAAAAATGAAACTTTTTGTCCAACCCAAAAAATTATCTTCAACCGTGTAAGAAGAGAGGGCTAGGGCCACCATCCACATCTAATATTTCTTCTTCTTATGCATCTAATAGTGCATGATTTACTTTTATCATTTTTTTCTAGTGTTGATGATTTATTTTTACCTTCTCATACATCGAATCTACCGATTTTTTCTTTTGATGTTTATGTATCAATATTTGCGTACCTATATATATGTACATAAGTATCGACACTTCCGCACCGATACTTTCGTACCGATGCTAACGTATCAATATTTTCGTACCTATATGTATGTATGTACCTATGTGTACGTATGTACCGGCACTTCCATACCGATACTTCCGTACCTATGTGCATGTATGTACCTACACATATGTACCGACACTTATGCAATTCCTATATATAGACAATAAGGAGTTGTTATACTTTTTTTTTTTTGTGATATATATATATATATATATATATATATTAAGGGTTATTATTTAATTTTTTTAACCTATTGTTTCTGTAGTTGATTTTTTCATCTTCGACTTCTTAAGGTGACTAACCTAAAATTACTATAGACTTAATTTGTTTGTCAGCAAGTATAAATTAGTATAATTTACCTTAGTTGGATTTATCTTATTGACGAATGGTTTATTAACAGAATATATTTAAGCCTTAATTATAGAATAGGTTGACAATTTAAATGGCAAAGTTTGTAAATATGGTAGGTAATAGAGGTATCTTATAATATGATGTGGCGGTGAATATTAAATTAGGGACTAAAATAAGATTTTGAAACCCATTAAGGTTATAATCTAAAAATTATCTTATATAGGTCCTAAAATCTAAATACCCCAAAATAAAATTAGTATAGAATTTCTCATTCTTGAGATTTGAATTTATGACTTTTCACTTATAAGTAAAGAGAAGTACTATTAAGCCTTGATAACAAATAACAAATGACTTTTCACGTTATTGTTATCTTCCACCCCAACCCTCTCCCCACACCCTCACTCTTAATGTAGATAATATCGTTTGTTAAAAAATAAATAAATAAATAAATAAAACCTTTAAAAAAGAGGTCGACACCTACAGATGTTTTCACATTTTAAGTTTATTGGCCACTTCTTACTAGTTACTTCCATTCCATTCGTAACATACCCTCCGCCAAACATACTCTCAAAGAATTGGGGCGAGACCGAATGTTTATTTAGTAATGAACTAAGGAAGTTCTGCTAGTAGTAATAGGATCTAATGATTATCACTATAAATTAGGTTGCTATAGTTCTACATAAATATCATGTCAAAAAGTCAAAAAATGCTTATCGAAGAAAATGGAGGCCTTCAGACACGTTTTAAAATCTGCATATCAATTAGTTGATTCGATTCAACATGCTGACGCAGCACATGGACCCAAGATCGATCAAAAGAGAAAATATCTCCAGATTAAAGAAAGATTTATATTTGTTTCTGCTTATATTCATAAGTAGTAGTTGATCAATCGATTATGACATAAAAAAAAGTGATAAGCACGAAGATGAAACAGGAAAGACCCGTGCGTGTATTGAATACGACCACTTGCTTTTCACCTTCACTTATTATAGAGGTGTGATATCTACACATCTCATTTTACTTCTCACACACCTTTTTTATTTTCGGCCGTCGAATCGGATGAATTAAAGAAGAGCAACAGACAGAAATTATCAAAAGGTGTGTGAGAAGTAAAATGGAGGGTGTGGATAGCACACCACTTATTATATTGAAGGGGAATCCGAACTTTGCGTCTCAATGGTTTCCGATCGTCCATTTCAAACCCTAAACAGCTAGTTAGAAGTTAAATTAGCATAGCTGCTTACATCAAAAGTTTAATACTTATAGTGTGAAAATGACTGATTAAACACGATTAAAGAACAATTGAATTAAGAAAACTTTAACGAAAAGCTCCCAGTACTGTTCACTTTAATGAAAAACCATATTTTTACACTAAAAAGTCAATCTTTGTACTATTCACTTTACCTTTTATTTTGTCATTATTGATAAAACTCAAAGTTTTCAATCTCTTTTCATTCGTTTTTCTTTGAATTAACTTTTGCGTAAAGCATGACATTTTTTTTTTTTACTATAAGTTGTCTGTTTGGACGTAAGGCAAACACCATTTTCATGGATCCACTTGAGACTTTACTATCTATAACATATGGGAATATTTTAAATCTGATCGTTGCAACTTGCTACATAGGAATAGTATGGATTGATTCAAAGGTTTGTCAATTTTATGGACTGGATAAAGTAAGAAATATTATATATTAATACCAAAAAAAAAATAGTAGCGAAATGTTATACACAAGGAGTTACGGTCGATCCTCTCTCAAGATAAGATTTGTATTTTGATAAAAGGACAAATACATGCAAATCAAACTTATATTGAATAAATCCAATCGTGCCTGCTCATTTATACTATACATTATCACTCTTTTACCCTTTTTTATTTATGTGGATGTTGCTTCTGCTGATGTAAGTTCTTATTCATGATCAATGAAGGTTTCCTTAACAAGACTAAAATAAAAAAAGATCTTCTGTTACCTAAGTAAAAATTCATATTATACATACAAGATTAAATGTTTAGAATTTAAAAGTACTTAATTTATTAAAAATCAAACAATTTTTAATTTTTATCCCAAAAATGAAATTAGTCAATCTGCTTCGCTCCCAACGCATGTGAACATAGAAATGCTTTGAAATTACTTCATAGAAATTGCTTGACGTATAAGTTATAAATCATCCAAAATAATTTTATTATTAGTGTTTCAAACTGCAATCATCCCAAGCACAACTCTAACTCTACCACTTCCCATGACTCACCAGTGTCACCACCACATCCCCATCTATCCCATCCCCTCCCATTGTAGGTTCTTGATTTCTATACCAATGAGGATCTTTCACCGGCCCGGCCTTCCGTTCAAGAAGAAGAAAAAACACAAAAAGCGATGAGGAAATAAAAAGAGGAAATACGGCACGTTATATTGGATCAATGGAGATTCGTACAGGGATTTCAAGAGGTCGGTGATGGCGATGATGGAGAATCAGATGTTTGTTTGAACTTTTTCTTAATTGTCGTTGTAGTTCAAGGGCTGAGCTTGCTAAGGATGACACCTGTTTGATAGATGTGAAAAGCTGGGGAAGAATCGAAGAGGGCAGAGCTTTATAATTTGGTTTATATATTAAGGGTATAAGGGGAGCAAACAATTTATATTTTCAGACATTAAAATTTCTAATTTAACCTGGCAGTGAAGTAAACATGTCAAAAGCTGAATGAGAAAGAAACAAAGTAGAAGGTAAATAGGGAAAATAGATAATATTCTTCATATTGTTATAAATAAGCAAAAGTGAGAGAGATAATTTTTGCTAGAGATAGAAGCGGAATGGATGAAATGTATCACACTATTTTGTATCACAAAAGGGATGCAGGTAAAGAGAGAGAGGAAGAGATATTGGTATTATTACTTTTACTCTTTTCTTTGTATGTTGTAATGAGGTTACATACATATATCTATTTATAAGGGTTTTGATCCGACAACATCTTACATGTCCACATCAAATGTCATCTAATATGATATAAAAATGAGGTATAAAAACATGGTATGATGAATACCATTACTCAGAAAATATTTCACCTTCCTATGACATTTTCATTTACTGCATTTAATGACTTTCACCAAAGTCCACTTTGATTACCTTTCGTACACAAACACATGTGTGGAACACACCAAATTACATTTCACAACACATACACATGTAAATGATGTTTTACTAATAAGGAACTCAATTTTCAGCTTGGGTAGGCTGAAGACGCTTACGAGGCTACGAGCAAGAATAAGAGCCCTCCTAGGTGTTGAAATTAACAAGAGAAAACAAAAGGTTGATAAAGATGGTATTATATAGGGACTAGAATTCTCTTCCCTCATCTTTCTATCCACTTTCATCCCCTTCTTTCATATTCTCTATTTTGTCTTTCTATTTATATAAAAAAAATTAATATAAGATGTTGACGTGACTTAACCGTGACCATTCAAATAGAAGGGGAGTGAAGGGGAAGAAAAAAAAGAAAGGAAAGAATCCTACTCCATTAGATAGAAAGCTAGTTTTGGTAATTGGTGACTTTGGATGCGGTCCCTATTTATCAATGTTTTTTTATTGAAATCTTGTTGGTTTTCGGTTTTTTATTGAAATCCCTAAAATTAATTATTATAATTTTTAAATTAAAATTTGATATTTGTAGTTATTTATATTAATGAGATTTTAAATAAAATCCATAATTTGTTGAAAATATTAAAAATAATTATACTTAAATAAAACTCATGATTTGTCATTACTTATATTAATGACATTTTTACATACAAAAATTGGTAATTTTTATACGATACATTGTACATACAAAAAGTTGGTACATTTTATAAAAAAAAAGTGACATGTTTTATATAATGGGTACATTTCATATAAAAAAACAATGGGTACATTTGACACAAAAGAGATGGTAATTACAAAAAAAAAAAAAAAAGGGGTACATTTTACATATAACAAAGTGGTACATTTTTAAAGACAAATTGTAAGATCTCACATCGTCCAGGGATGAGGATCCTATAAGCCTTATATGTATATTCTCATCTCTACCTAACACGAGGCCTTTTGGGAGCTCACTGGCTTCGGCTTCCGTAGGAACTCTGAAGTTAAGCGAGTTCGCGCGAGAGCAATCCCATGATGGGTGACCCATTGGCAAGTTCTCGTGTGAGTTCTCAGAAACAAAACTGTGAGGGTGTGGTCGAGGCCTAAAGCGGACAATATCGTGCTACGGCGGAGTCAAGCCCGGAATGTGGTGGGGCCCCCGGCCGAGATGTGACACAAATGGGTACATTATTAATAAATTATGGGTACAAATAAAAGGTCAAAAAAATTTGAGTAAAAATAAAAGTTTGAAACATATGGACACAAAAAGAAATTAATATATGGGTACAAACTAAAACTGAATAGAAAATCGGCACAATTTTCAAATTTTAATCAATAAAGCTGGAAAAATGGAGATGGGAACCTAATTTCTCATTTGGTAATTACCACTACTAATCATGTTTAGACTTCAGGCGTTTATTAATTGATATGGCGTACAGCTAAGCCTTTAAACAAGCAATCGAAAATGATCAACTAGCTACAAAGCTTTTCCTTGAAACTTCTTTATTTCTGATTTGTTCTATAAAAGATCAACAGCTAGGCATTTAAATAAACAAACAATCTCACATTGATCGGAGAAGAAATATTGCATAACTTATAGGTAAGTTAGACTATTCATCATGCTGCCAATTGATTTTATGGTGGAGCATGCATACCCACTACTTTTGACCTTGATTGGACCGGCTGCTTCTTGCTACATATGTAACGTTTATGGGTGCAATTGGGATAGGAATATCCGACTTCAAACAAAAAAGTTTCAATATATTTTGTCTGATTCCAATCTAAAATTGAAATTTTGAAATTCGAAAAAGTCCGAATACTTTTATTAAACTGGTACTCCGCTCCCAGTAAGTTGTTGAGATTAGAGTAGCTGGTACATTGTTTTGATCAGCTTTTCGGATTTATCTGGTCATTTTCTTCAATTAAATGTATCCAAAAGACCTTCTGTTACTAATTTACTATCATCTCTCTATGGCCAATAAAACCATTAAAAAGAAAAAGACTATACCACCATTGGTAAGCGTTGCTACTACTCCATCTAGTCCAGTAAGTCAGGCCATATATAAAGCTGCTCAAGTTTCAGTCAAATAAACTCCACAAAAGCAGCCAAAAATAAGTGGACGCAATTATAAAGTATGACGTCTGTTGGTGCTTCAAGTCACAGAAAGAAACCATATATAAGCATTAAAACAAAACAAAAAACAAATTTAAATCCCGCCGAAAATATAAATATTATATTAAAAACAGTGGTGCGGAAAATTAACAATTACATGTTTCAAATAGGGGTGTGCGGAGGTGTGCTATCCACACACCCCTTTTTACTTCTCTCACACTCCTTGTTAATTTCTATCATTTGATCTTCTTTAATTCATCCGATCTAATGACCGAAAATTAAAAGGGTGTAAGAGAAGTAAAAAGGGGTGTGTAGATATCACACCCCTTCAAATATGTCGATATCAAAGACAGCCCATAGTCACAACCATTTTTTTTTTTTAATTATAGAATGTATATCTTATCGTACACACTGATGACAAATTAATTTCTTTTCTTATGCTGTTCCGATACCACATAAGGCTACAACATATATTTGACCTTCATCAAATGGTACACCAAAGTAGAGTCAGTGGTCCCAAAAAATGTAGCCATGAAAATTTCAACTCGAATTGGATGTTCTAAACTTTGCTGGCTTGCTAATAAACCAATCCCTTAGGTAACCCAAGTCACGATGTTTGTTGTATTAACGTGAAAAAAGTCATCGACTTAGTCACCTATCTGTGATGGTATATGTTGGCTGACTGTATCCAACAATGTCACGCTTCTTTTTCACACAAATGAGAAGCCCGCTCCCTACCTAATTAGTCCAATCCGTTTCCATGTTTGCTTCCTACGGATTTCCTTTTCACTTGCTCGATCGACTAATTTTCCTGTGAACCAGCTGTGCTTTTTTTATCTCAATTTCTCACCTATCTTTCAGCATGTAATCGTAGCCGTTCACTAAATCTTGCCGTCCTCTATATATACAACCCCTCATTCCTACTTGCCTGGTACATCCTGACACTAGTGCTTCATCTTTTTGTTCCACCAATATTGGTTCTTCACTTTCTTGGTTTCTCTTACTCATCTTTTTATTCTCCCAATCGTTTCACTCTCTCATACTATTTTGCGGGGGGTGCTTGCTAGCTACCTAGTTCTTGTGAGAGTTCAGCTTAATACGTAGCAATGGCTTGCTTAAATGTTTGCAAGGACCAGGTTTGTGATGAATTTTGTATTCCTCTCTTTTATCTTTACCATAAACTATGGTGATATGGAGCATATAGATAAGTGACGTGTGTAAGATAGTTTTGATGTGCATGCAATCTACTTGCTATATGTATCATATTTACTGATTACTATCGATTGGTGATGTCTATATCAATTTTCCGTTGTACATATCACGCATGTATTGATGACTCGCCTTGAAGCTTTGCTTGCCTCCAGATGTGATCACCCACCCTGACATATTTATGGATTTTCAGAATAATGTCTCACAGAATAGATGTTTCCACATGCGTGAGCAAGTTTGTCAATTTTGTCAGTCCAAATAATTTTATGAATGTATTTTACCTATTATATCAATGTGTAGTGCATGCAGGTTAGTGACGTGTACACAAAGAGCAAATTAATATCTTAATTTATGTACGCAAAAAGAAAATTAATGGTCTTATTTTATATATTATTGTTCTGTGAGATTCACTTGGTAAGATATGAAGTTGTGTGACCTTAATTAAGAACACCTCCAAATAAAATTGCTGAAGCTCTAACGGAGGTGCATTAAGGACTTGGATATCACTAAAAAATATAAAGGAAAACTAATGAAAAAGGCATGAAAACTTTGAGTTTTAATGATAAGGACAAAATAAAGGGTAAAGTGAATAGTACCAGGATTGACTTTTTAGTGTAAAAATGTGGTTTTTCGTTAAAGTGAACAGTACCAGGTGCTTTTCGTTAAAGTTCCCTATAAAATATAATTGTTGAACATAACTTCCAAACGTACGCCTCAAGTATTGCATCTAGCTAGCTAGAAGGATATACATATTGCTAGCTAACTTTGTTATAAATTCAAACATCTTCAGCGATATGCAGAAGAAAAGAACCAGAAGATACAAGAGGTTTGTACCCTCGATGGAACCACTGATTGGCATGGCCGCCCTGCTGTCCGAGGAAGAACTGGAAGATGGGTTGCTGGGATTCTCATATTAGGTAATTAATTATATATGATTATACTGTTTAGTAACAAGAATAGTTCGATTATTTATTTGAATTATTAACTAATGTTTAGGTTAAGTTTTCTATTTTAATCTGAAAATAAATATCAATTTCTTTATTGTGCGGAAGAAATTTGTCTGCAGTAAGGAAATTCTCACTGTTCCAACAACTTTTCCAAAAAGCAGTCACATTAGATTTCAAATGTCATATTTTGTCAGCATTTGTTGTGTGCGTGTATATATATTTTGGGATGTGATATCCCCACATTCCTTTTTTCTTCTCCCACACTTTTTTGGTTTGTGGCCATCGGATCGGATGAATTGAAGAAAATCAACGGACATAAATTAATAAGGAGTGTGTGAAAAGTAAAAATGGGTGTGTGGATAGCACATCCCTATATTTTTTATAACAAATGGTATTATTTACACTAAAGCAGTGAGAGAGTGTCTAAGTCTTATAATGGGCTAACAATAATGTGGTTCAAATGCACCTTTGACGAGAATCGAACCTAAGAGCTCTCACTTACAAAAGAAAATATCACTAGATCGTACATTATTTCACATCATAAGTCTTAGACAGATCTCACACTATTGTATGGATCAGGATCCTCTCCTGAGCAGATGGAGAGGATCCTCTTGACCAAGGCCATCGGGCCGTTCATTTTTTATCCAACGGTTATAATTATTATAACTTTTAGAGGGTCTCCCTGTTTGTAGCCGTTGGATAAAAAATGAACGGCCCGATGGACCTGATCAGGAGGATCCTCTCCATCTGCTCAGGAGAGGATCCTGATCCCTATTGTATTGAACCAAGTTAATTCACAAGTACATATAATTCAACATGATGATCTGTAGCCACATAGGATATCCGTGGCCATTGTGATTTCTTTTTCCAACGTGGCTATTGTGATTAGCTGCCACATTTACATCCATGATCTCGTGCAACCATCATATCATAATATAACATCCCTAATTAATTAATAACGTTTCGTAACACAATTGACCTGTTTTTTTAATTGATAACATGTTATCTACCGTGATCAGTAAATCAAGGGTTGGCAACATTGGCGTTCTTTGGAGTAGGAGTGAACTTGGTATTGTTTTTGACAAGAGTGTTGGGTCAAGACAACGCAGAGGCTGCAAATAACGTCAGCAAATGGACTGGAACAGTTTACTTATTCTCTCTTCTTGGTGCCTTCCTCAGCGACTCTTACTGGGGGAGGTACAAAACTTGTGCTATATTTCAAGTTATTTATGTCATTGTAAGTTATCTACTAATTACTAGCTTAAAATCCAATAACTATATTAATCATTTTGCTGGTTTAACCTCATTTTTTTCGTCAATAAATGGAATCCATGGTTTTATTGAAAGAAATATAGTACAAATAAGAATTCAATTGGTGTGATTTTTACTCATCCCAAAACTCCAAGTTGATTTTTGAAAATTAAAGCAGCTCATTCGTTTTTTTTTTTTTTTTTTTTTTTTTTTTAAATATCCAAACTAGTCATTTGTATGTTTGAGCTCAATCCCTTCATCTAAGCGACACCAGTTCAGCAAATCTGGGCTTAGGCAATTTGTTTGAGTAGGGTATTCTCCCCTTCTTCTATACCCAAGTTAGAATGTCACTCCTCGTAGCTGAGATTAATTTAGTGCAGACAATTGCCTGAATAATATATAAAAAAAAAAGTGTGAGACAAGTAAGCTCAACTTTGTGGCAAAATGGATAAGCAAAATATCTAACTAGGATTAATGAAAAATTAATAAAGCAAGAGTAATTTTCCTCAAATTAATGTGAGATTCACTTCATAGATAGATCTGATGATATATTAGAAATAAAAACCCTAGACTGTCTTCTGTTTTCTCTTATTTAGGTATACTAGTTTGTCATAGCATTACTTTTATTTCTTGCAAGTATACTCATGCAAATTTGTTTTTCGATTGAGCAGGGTTTGTCATTGTTATCCATATCGACCTATATATTCTTACTTAAGCCTAAAGGCTGTGGTGATGAAAAGTCTCCCTGTGGAGACCACTCGACCTTTGAAATCGGATTGTTCTACATCTCTATATACCTTGTTGCACTTGGAAATGGAGGTTACCAACCTAACATAGCTACATTTGGGGCAGACCAGTTTGACGAGGAGGATCCGAATGAAGGGCACTCAAAGATATCCTTCTTTAGCTACTTCTACTTGGCTTTGAATCTTGGCTCTCTCTTTTCAAACACAATCTTGGGATATTTTGAGGATAAAGGAATATGGACTCTAGGGTTTTGGGTATCTACTGGCTCTGCTGTCATGGCTTTGGTCTTGTTTCTATGTGGTACACCAATGTACAGGCATTTCAAACCTCAAGGAAACCCCCTCTCTAGGTTTTTTCGGGTAATTGTCGCTGCAACAAGAAAATGGAAGGTTGAGATGACACCAAGTGGGGAGGATTTCTACGAGGGAGAGGATGACAAGGATTGCTCTTCAAATGAGAGTAGGAAAATAGTTCACACCCACGGATTCAAGTAAGTTATATATATGGTTTTTAGATTTTAATAGATAATTTCAATAGTCACATGAATCTCTTTGGGAACATTTTCTTTATGAGATTCTTCTTCTCAGGAGAGCTTTTAAAACATGCTTACTGAACTACCAAAAATACTCCAAATAAACCTATTAATTAAAATAAAAACATTGCTAAGTAGTACGTAGTGACGATGCTTTTTTTTTTTTTTTTTGTAATAAAAGTAACAAGAATACATGTGCTTAATTATATGACCAATGGTAAATCCTTTAACTGATCCATGTTAATCTTTGCCAGATTCCTGGATAAAGCAGCAATCATCACATCAAAAGAGATGAATCAAATGGGCAAGGGAGCTCAAAATCCATGGCGCCTTTGCTCAGTGACACAAGTAGAAGAAGTGAAATGCATACTTAGACTACTCCCAATCTGGCTGTGCACAATTCTCTACTCTGTAGTTTTTACTCAAATGGCATCACTTTTTGTAGAACAAGGTGCTGCAATGAAGACCACCATTTCAAGCTTCCACATTCCCCCAGCCGGCATGTCAAGCTTCGACATTCTCAGCGTTGCAGCTTTTATCTTCATTTACAGGCGAGTTCTTGACCCTCTTGTTGCCAGACTGTGGAAAAAAGGACTCACTGAGCTTCAAAGGATGGGGATTGGTATTGTTATTGCAATCATGGCGATGATTTCAGCAGGAGTCGTAGAGTTGTTCAGGTTAAAGTATGCGATAAAAGACTGCAACATCGATTGCGAAAATCAAAGTTCATTGAGCATATTTTGGCAAGTTCCTCAGTACATGCTTATAGGAGCATCAGAAGTGTTCATGTATGTTGGTCAACTGGAATTCTTCAATGGACAAGCACCTGATGGATTAAAGAGCTTTGGGAGTGCACTTTGTATGACTTCAATATCACTTGGAAACTACGTGAGTAGCTTACTTGTTACAGTTGTGATGAAGATTTCTGCAAGGGATGACATGCCAGGATGGATCCCTGGAAACCTTAACAAAGGCCATTTGGATAGGTTCTACTTTCTCTTAGCAGCTTTGACAACAGCTGATCTTTTGGTCTATGTATTATGTGCCAAATGGTACAAGTATATCAAGTTTGAAGGAAAAGGTGGAAATGACAGTGGCAATATTGGGCAAGCTGAACTTAGAGTCTAATCAAATCTAGGGTAAAAAAAAAAGGAGGGTCATAAAGATATAAAGATATTGTATGTGTCGGTCATATGTCATTTTATTTTTATAGTAGGTATATATTATCGCTACTATTAGTGATAGGTTTCAACATTGCGTGAGAGAGATTATATATCGTCTAAACAAATAAGTTTTGTTAGAAAGGGGAGGGCCGTCATGAGGATACATAGAGTCAATGCTTGCAATGATACTAGAGAAATGCTTTTTTCATTTCTCCAAGTTGAGCACAAGGTGTTGTAGAAAGAATGTGGCAAGGCCAGTTGTAAAACTCAATGCAATATTTGATGTAGCCTACAATATGTAATAAAATGCATTTCCTTATTATAATTAGGGGTGTGCGGATACAATATGTAATAAAATGCATTTCCTTATTATAATTAGGGGTGTGCTATCCACACACCCCAAATTACTTCTCACACACCCTTGTTAATTTTTGTTCTTTGATCTTCTTCCATTCATCCGATCTGACGGCCGAAAATTAAAAGGGTGTGTGAGAAGTAAAATGGGTATGTGGATATCACACCCCTATAATTATGTCTAAGCTATTCTTTGTCTTCCGTATTAAGTTTTAGTTTTTATTTTTATACAAATTATACTAAATTTATCTAAATTACTACAAGAGTGATTTGAACTTGCATGTTGAGGAAAACACTGAACACAATGCTCTAATCAACTTAATTAAGCTTATTTATTTAAGATTTTATATGAAGCTTTTTCTAACCAACTCAGTCTAAATGGTAGATGCAAAAGATAACTTTAATTAATTTATTTTATTTTTGTAAAATAATTGACTTTTCTTAAGATTGATAAGCAGTGGGAAATAGAAGCCGTGCATGAATTGAACATCAATAAGAGCGGCGTCTTTTCAAGCTCAATTTTGTTGGGAAAGGGAATTTGGATACAAAGTCTAACCTACCAATTTGGATTATTGTTAATACAAGAGACTAATGTAAGTGACATCAAAACTCAAAAGTTTAGCTTTCGGCTGCAGCAATTAAACATTAAATTGACGCTATTTCCTATCACTGCCCCCTCTCCTTTCCAATTTTATCAAGTTTTTATGTCCATCAGAGTTAATTTAAGTTTAATGGGTGTACCGATGATTTTGTATTAAAAATAAATAAATTAAGTTCTCATGCCTCTTTTTTTTTTTATTGTTTTTGTTTGTTGAAAAAACAAAATATCTAATGGCAGTTGAATTTTACTAGATGAGCCAATTGAGAGAAGACAAATCCCCCTTGTTCCCCGAAAAATTAATGTAACTGGCATGTGGTCCCGATAGAGCCAAAACGTACTCTCATTGTTACGTGAATGAAATTATATTCTAGACAGCGGAACAAGACGATAAATTGTACACTCAAAACAGTGGAGTTTTTATCTCGAGGGAAACTGCAAATACTTTTCTCTACATCAAACTTATAACTATGGTTGAATTGTTACACACAAACCACAATGACATCATGTTTTTCAAGTGTCATTGGTATGATACGAACCCAAACAATCCAGTCATTGTCATTCGAGATCATTTCTTGTTATCCATCATACAAACACCAGTGGCTTGATGATGACTACTACATCCCAGTAAGTACCGCGAAATAAGTATTCTACCTCGATGATCTAAAGGTGAGGGTGGTTAGTAGTCCAATTGATACACATATAAATATTTGGGAGTTGCATGAACCACAACAAGATGATGGTCAAGAAACCGACGATGGCCAAAATGTTTACCAATAAGATTCGTTCGCAACCACTCGAAACTTTCCCGGAGTACGGAGCAACCACATTGTACAACCATCATTCTAGATATCAAGTGTCTCCCCAATTAAAATAGATGCAATATCTATTGACCTCTGGCCCCTACCACCAATTGCTCTAGATGCCTTCTTTGACAATAACAACGGTGTCTCAAGTACTGAAAGCAATTTAGATGACGACAGTGAATTGGATAAGTATACTTGTAAATTCACTATTGTAATATTATGTGCAATCCATTATAATGTAAATTGTATTCTATTATTTTTATTTCAGTTCACAATGTACTACTTAATTTTCACTTAAAAAAAAAAAAAACTTTCAAGTATTCTAATTTCACATTAAAAGAATTAAAAAAAAATTCATTCCAGACTTTGCCCGACAAAATGAGACAAATAACCTTGCATGAGAAGCCTCCCAAACTTCGTCAGGCATAGATGAAAAAAATTAAAACTTTTAAAATATGGCTTTTTATATTAGCACCCTATAAAATATTGAATGCACCCCACATTAAAAGTTAATATTAAATAACTTATTTACCCCATGATGCAATGATAATTTTGACCTTATCAAGTTTTATAAAAAAAAATAAAAATTTCTAAATACACCCCAAATCATTTTTAACGTGCTGAATGCCGAGCTCTTCGGGAGCTAGCCAACTTCGTACAGTTCATACTTTGATCTCTAATAACTGGATCATCTATTCTTATACCGGACACTAATACTGGGTTACACATGTTGCTTATGCAAACGCTAATACTTGGCAACAGAGATGACATTGAAGAAATGTCAAATAGTAGCTCGGTTGTTCTTACAACCGTGCTCAAGCTCATTGACAAGTATGATCTGTATGGGCAAGTGGCCTATCCTAAGCATCACAAGCAATTAGATGTACCTGACATATATCGTCTAGCTGCAAAAACAAAGGTACATACATACTGTATGATACAGGCTTTAATTGTGTAAAGGTGTATTTTATGGTTTAGGGTAAAATTCAAGGTTTTGTCGGGCAAAGATGGGGAAGATTTTCAACAATCCAACCATCAATGTAGTTGGTATATACTCTGGGATGGCACATGTCAAAAATCACCCAAATGTAAGCTTTTAGGATTAGGTAAGATGAAATCATTTGACAGTTACACATGTATCATCGCGATTTAAAAGTTATTTTTGCTCCAATTTAGATAATTTATACCACTACACTCATCGACCCAAGAATAATACAATAAACTGACATGATCATTAATTTAAAACATTTACACTAGTAATTACCATAAAATATTACGTTTTACTTAATATAAGTATTGAGTAACCTCTATGGAACAAGCCCGCCTCCAAGGTGAAGGAGGTGATGATGTGTGTTTCTTTTCAATTTATTTTTAGTAATTTTATTTATTTATTGTATGCTTAAACTAACACTAGTTTTTTTTTATTATCTATTTCAAGTAAACTTCGAGATTGACGTGGAAGAGTTGGGTATGTCCGAGTACATAACCCGGTTGTGGACTCATCAGTTTAAGGATAGATATACCACGTGCACAACTACTACGAAACTTGTGCATCTCATGCTGAAGCTCTAATGCATCCACCCCAAAGTTTGTGGAAATGATGGACGAGTGGCACTGGCTCTGTGGTCATTTTAAGAGCTTTTAATTTCTGGAGATGGACAAATATTTCAATCTTAATAATAGTGTACATGTTATAAATATAATTTATTATGTGATTGTTCACTTCTTGATCAGCTCCTTTCGGTGGCCCCTCGAAGCACTCCTAGATGTCGAATGAGCCTAGGCCTTCAAAAATGGTACTTAAGCAGGGCGTTTGGGCGATGCTGAATCAACGAAGGTTCAAGTGTTAAAAGCCAAGCAGGAGGTAAAGCGGATATTGGCGTAATAGCGACATTGCTGACCGATCTATTTTTTTAGTCAGACTTAGACGCAGCTCGACAAAAAGTGGTTCATAGCAAGAAGTTCCAGATGAAATCCTTGAACAAAACGAAGTCGACCAGACAAAGATTCAAAGGTTGTATAAGGAGGCGACCGAGCGAAAGGTTTAATTAGGGCCACCTCACGAGTTACACAGGTCAAGACCATCGGGATGAATGTGATTTCCTCATTTAATGGTGAAGATTCAGGAGGCTGGTTTTCCTCATCTCTTGCAACTGACGTGACGGAGCTTGCAGTATTGAAGGAAACTGAGTTGTATTTTGGCACCAAATGGCAAATGAAGGGAGCTGATCCTGTTGATCCAAGTGCTGCTTTTGTAAATCCATTAGGTTATGGGGGTGCTGCGAACGTAGTTTCTGACGACAAGATGTAACCTGTAAGTTTATTACCAGTTTGTCATTTGGCTAGGGTGGGAGTTTATCCCTTCCATATCTTAAACTTTCCTGCCCCAGTTATAGGTTCTAGGCTCTTCCTTTTTTGAAGTTCCTTTTTACTTAATACGTTATCTTTTTCAGTAGTGTTTGTCTTTCTGAATAATTCGTATTCAAGCAACTGAGTGCGTGTGATTTTCCATCTTTTGCCTTTATTCTGCAAAATGATATTTAGTTCGGCAATATTTTTGATATAAGCTAACTTTGGAGTAACATGTGGCAAAGCAGAACCCGAGTAAGTTTTTAGACTTGCAATCATGCGAAGTTTTCATAGTTTATGCTTTAGTTAAATGATTTGCATCACTAAAAGAAAAAGAAAAAAAAACAAACATCGACCATAAGAGAGATAAACTTCTTAATTTCTGTGTATGTGGTTGACAAAAAAGTGTGATCGAATCTGTGAATGATTGCCTACATATCTTTGAAAAGGAGAATCAAATAATTGGTGTAGTTTTAAGAAAAAGATATAAAGTAAAAATTACATCAGGGATCACTTTTGACGATGAGCCTATGGTGGGAGTTGGGAGATGAGTTCTCCATGGACCTGCCTTCTCACAGACGACGGCATTGCTATTGAGTTCAGGATGGACAGCCTATATATCCCAAGAAGGGAATCAAACCACGTGTAGTTCAGATGGTACCTTTATTTATTTAATCTGAAGGTGTCGGCAAGGGGTCCATCTCATGGTCATGGGAATTGGATTTCTCGTAGCTCACCCTTGCATGTCCTCACCTTTGAATATGCAGTTTATATTGAGAATGGGTTTCTCTTAACAAAAAAAGATCAGAACCACAGAAGAAAGAAGCAAGAAGGAATATAGAGAATGTAGAAGAAGACTTGGAAATAAAACTAGAAAGAATATGAAAAGTTTTGTATTGATAGAATGGTTATTTCTTACAAACATTAGACTGTAATCGGCCTTTTATATCCCTCTAGTAGTCTAACTACCTTGCTTACTGTGTAAGCTACACATAACCCTCCTAACTAACTTTTAACAGAAATATTGATGACATGGCAGATTATGTGGCATTCACTTGAGTCAATATCAGTCAACATCCCCCCTCAATCTCAACTAGGGAAACCAAGTTTGAGATTGAAACAATGACGAGTGAACGGCGGACTATGTAATCCTTTAGTAAGAATATCAGCGGTCTGTTCATCAGTGGGTAGATATTCAACCAACAAATCACCATGATGCACCCTTTCACGGACAAAATGATAATCCGTATCAAGGTGTTTGATTCTCGAATGATACACTGGATTAGCACTGAGTGCTATTGCAGATTTATTATCATAAAATATAGTTGGTTGAAAAGGTAATGCAACGCCCAAATCTTTCAAAATGAGCCGAATCCAAGCCACATCTGCTGCAGTATGAGCAAGTGCCTTGTACTCCGCCTCGGTAGAACTTCGAGAGACGGAGGATTGCTTCTTTGACTGCCACGAGATTGGATTCCCACCAAGATAAACCACATAACCAGTCACAGATTGTCTTGTGTTCAAATCAGCCGCCCAATCAGCATCAGAAAATGTTGTCAAATGTATGTCAGTATCAGCTGCATATGTAATGCCACACTCTGCAGTGCCTTGAAGATATCGAAGAATTCGTTTGACAGAAATGAGATGTAAATCTGTCGGAGCAGTCATAAATTGACACACTGAATTCACAGCATACGCTATATCAGGACGTGTAAATGTGAGATATTGCAGGGAACCAACCAAACTTCTGTACAATGTAGAGTCCTGCAATGGTATTCCCTCATGCAAGAGCATTTGATTGTGAGGTTTGCATGGTGTATTGGCAGGTTTACAAGATTCCATTCCCGCTTTATGAATAAGATCTTTAACATACTTTGATTGATTGACAAATATGTCTCCATTCTCCTTGTAGTGAATCTGAAGTCCCAGGAAGTAAGTAAGTCTGCCCATATCCTTTAAGTCAAAAACACCTGCCAAATCATCAATAACTTGCTGAACTTTGCTAGGATTGGATCCTGTCAAAATGATGTCATCTACATATAGTAAAAGAATCACCACATCCTTGTCATCATTCTTCACAAATAAACTGGTGTCCGATGAAGATGGTACAAATCCCAAAGCTGGTAAATAGGTCGTGAACTTTGAATTCCATGCCCGAGGGGCTTGCTTCAACCCATACAACGATTTAATCAACTTACAGACATAATGGGGTTTAGTTTGATCAACAAACCCTTGAGGCTGTTTCATATACACCTCTTCTTGCAAGTCACCATGCAGAAATGCATTTTTGATATCTAACTGCCTCAATTCCCATTTATTGATAGCTGCTAAGGACAAAATGAGTCTTACAGTAGTGTGTCGGACTACGGGACTAAAAGTTTCTGAGTAGTCAATGCCTGGTTCTTGGGAAAAACCTTGAGCCACGAGTCTGGCTTTATACCTCGATACACTTCCATCAGGATTCTTCTTAACCTTATATACCCACTTACTGCCAATAATGGTTCTATTTGGTGGAGAAGGAACCAATTGCCAAGTTCCTTGAGCTTTGAGTGCATTAAACTCTTCTTGCATTGCACTTTGCCAATGTGGACATGTAGAAGCTTTTCGGAATGTTGATGGTTCCTCCAAATCCTGTATTGCAGCAATAAATGAAAACCCCCCAGTAAATCACACTCATTATCCATCTGGAGAGTTTGTAATTCTGGAAATGAACCAATATAACCTGTGTAAGATCTTCGGGAAATGGCACCTGACTTTAACCTGGTGACCATATTGTGAGCTGATTCTTCATTAGTGTCAACCACAGGAGAAGAGATTGGTAGTATTACTTCTAACTGGGAAGGACTATGGACAGGCAACAATGATATTGTACTTGGAGTTGATGTTGAGAGAGTAGGAGAGCTATGAGTATGAGCATTGAGATCCTGAGAAACTTGACTTGATGAGCTTGGAACCTGTAAGTTATCCATTGGGGAGGATATGGGATCAGGAGCAAAACATGGTATTTGAACCATGATTGGAAACATTGTTGTACTCTGGACCTTATTAAACTTCCCAGAAGACAACTGCAGTCTTGGTTTAAATGGAAATGTAGTCTCATCATGCACCACATGTCTTGACAATACTAGTTTAGTACTACTCAAATCATAACAGACTACACCTTTATATCCAGCCACAAAACCAAGAAAAACACATTGCTTCGACCTAGGTTGCAATTTATGTTTAGTATACGGCCTTAAGAAAGGATAAACTGCAGATCCAAATATCTTCAATGTATGCAACACAGGGTCTTGTTTAAACAGAAGCTGATATGGAGACTTCATCCCCAAAACCTTACACGGCATTCTGTTGATCAGAAATGCAGCATGAGTACAAGCATAATTCCAGAACTGTAATGGAACTTCAGCCTCGGTTAAAAGTGTGATGACAGTCTCTACGATGTGCCTATGTTTCCTCTCAGCAAGACCATTCTGCTGAGGTGTGTAAGGACATGATATGGAATGTGCAGTTCCTTTGAGTGCCAAAAAAGACTGAAATCTGTTACTCATATATTCAGAACCACCATCTGTCTGTAAGCACTTAATAACAGAATTAAACTGAGTTGTAACAAATGCAAAAAACTTAACAAATACTTGGAAAACCTCAGATTTATTGATAATAGGGAAGATCCATACAAATCTTGAGAACTCATCCACAAAACTTACATAGTATCTAAACCCTTCTAGAGACTTAACTGGAGCAGGCCCCCAAATATCAGAATGTACTTTTTCAAACATAGAACTAGCCCTAGTTTCTTTGACAGGAAAGGGTTGTCTACACATTTTTCCAGAAAGACATGAAGAACAAACAGAAGGTGATGAATCTACACTAACAGGCTGTCCATCATTTCGAAACATAACATCAACCACTTCGGCAGAAGGATGCCCAAGCCTCTTATGCCAAACAGAAGTATTTACAGCTTTCCCAAGTAATGCAACAGCTTTATTTTGACCAGCAACCAATCTTCTTGAAAACACAGTCACAGGGATCTCATATAGCTCTCCCCTACTCTTGCCGTGGTACAACATCATTCCTGTTGCCTTGTCCTGTATAAAAAAAACACTCTCATCACATATAAACCAGCAATGATTATCTTCACATAATTTCTTAACAGATAAGAGATTAACAGTAATGGTTGGAACATGTAAGACATTCTTGAGAAACAGTAAATGTTGTGGAGTTGAAAGGGTTGTAGAACCAATATGATTAACAGCCAAACCTTCCCCATTACCAATAGTGATTTTCTCATCACCATTATATTGCACAGGTTGATTGAGATTCCCAAGATTAGATGTCATATGGTGTGAAGCACCAGTGTCCAACACCCATGTATCAGCTGCAGAGAAATGTTGAACATTCTGACCATATTCTGCAGCAGTCATGTGAGATGGAGCTTGAGCAGAAAATGCAGTAAGAGAAGGAGGTGGAGGTGCCCCCTGATAGGAATAGTTATTCCTATGTCTATAATCCAGAGCATGATGACCTTTCTTTCCACAAATTTGGCAGATTAGAACCTGATAACCATCACTCCTATTCGAACAAGTTGCAGCAGTATGACCTCTGCGAGAACAAATCTGACATTCAACTATCGGACCTGTTTTGAAGGTAGTATTACCACTCCAAGAAGACCTATTCCCAGTAGAAGAATTATTATAGTTGTTTCCCCATCTCTGTCTATTCCCATTGTAATAAGGCCTTGAATTATTGAAAGACCCATAACCACTTCTGTTATAGTTCTGAGAAGTATTAGACCCCTGAGAATTATTAAACCCATTTCTATTTTGAAACCTGTTGTTCCCTTGATAGCCTTGAGTATCACCAGTTCGTGAACCAGCATTTGAACTCTCTCCTTGTGAATACCCGGAATTCTGATGACCACCTGTAACTCTATCTCCTTGAACATACATTGCAGCCATGCCACTGGCCAGAGTAGTGACTCTTGCTTCCATAGCAGATTCAACACCAATCAACTGCGCCCTGAAATCTTTCAGTGGAATAGAAGTCTCCCTTGCTAAAACTACAGTCTTTACAATATCAAACTCCGATGGTAATCCAGATAAAGCAGTAATAACAACATCATTATCAGTAATCATCTCCCCTGCAGACACAAGATGATCCCGAATGGCTTTCAACCGAAGCAAATACTTGTCAATAGAATCACTGCCTTTTTGAATTGTATGAAACTCAATTTTGAGTTGATTAATCCTAGCCCTTGACACGGACGCATATCGGTCTTGTAAGTTTACCCAAGCTTCATGAGACGTTTTACACCCTATGACATATTCCATAGCATCATCCGACAAAGTAGCAATTAACAGACTCAATAGTGCCATATCTTTCTGAACCCAAGATTTATAAGCTGCTGTGATTTCTGTAGTCACTCCACTCTCAGTGTTAATCACAAACTTTGGTGGACAAGGAGACTCACCAGTAAAAAATTCAAAGAAATCATACCCTTGTAAAACAGACTGAAACTGATAATTCCACTTAACAAAATTGTCATCTTGCAACTTCACAGTTAACATACCAAGCAAACTTTCAATGCGTACTGATTTATCAGACATCTTTATCACGTATTACTGACAAGCAAACAATCTCAATCACAAATTTGTTTAACTCCAAATTGCAACAATGATCACCACTTCAAGATATTTGCACTACTTCTTGGCATCGGCCTTCTATATGTATATACTTCAAAAGCTAAAATTTCAGCAATGTCACAAATGAACAACTTCAACCATATCACACCACAAATATAAATCTGCTATTGTCTGGCATCAGCCTTAATCGAATCCAACAAAGAACCCATATATGAAAAACCACAAGAAACAGCCCAAATCGCCATATATCTTCACTGAAGCAAAAACGCAAACACTTGATGTGCAAAGAATAAAGAAAGAAACCAACAACCTGATTGAAAGACCCTCGACCCAAAATTCAGCAAGCCAGCACCAATCCTCCAAGAACTCCAACAACGCCTTCAACGATCAATCTCCAAGACTTACTCAGCGGAAGAAAAACCCAAAAAAAATCAACCTTGGCTCGATACCATCTTAACAAAGAAGATCAGAACCACAGAAGAAAGAAGCAAGAAGGAATATAGAGAATGTAGAAGAAGACTTGGAAATAAAACTAGAAAGAATATGAAAAGTTTTGTATTGATAGAATGGTTATTTCTTACAAACATTAGACTGCAATCGGCCTTTTATATCCCTCTAGTAGTCTAACTACCTTGCTTACTGTGTAAGCTACACATAACCCTCCTAACTAACTTTTAACAGAAATATTGATGACATGGCAGATTATGTGGCATTCACTTGAGTCAATATCAGTCAACAGTTTCTTGGTTGGGCGTCGATCTTCATCGTCGGTATGCTCGTCTAACCAGTCTTTTTCTTTGGGCTCGAGTAAGCCTTCCTTCCTTGCTTTGTGTTTGACAAATTTCCAGCAATGCCCTTGATCCAGTAACTTTTCAATACAATCTCTCAGCATGCGACAGCCTCTAGTACTGTGAACGGTGCTTTTCTAGAATCGGCAGTACTCGTTCGGGTTTTTCTTATCTAGATGCTCTGGGAGTGGCTTTGGGTGCCGATAGAACAATTTGTCTTTTATGCTATAGAGGTTGTTGTGTACTACTTTAGTTTGGACGAGGCCTGTTTGTCTCAATGACCTTCTTTGCCAGTTTTTTTATGGGGAAAGGGGAGGTGTGTCCCTATTGGTCTTTCTTTTGTATGTCCTCTTAGCACAGTTTGGTTCGACGGTTGTCCTAGTTTTGTCGTCCCATTTCGTGAAATCATCAGCGATAACGAAGCATTTTGCCATAGTGGCATAGTAATATTGTAATCCACCATATGTTTAAAAAAAAAATATGATTATACATATGTGTGTGTGTATGTGCAAAGTTTTTTTATGTAATGATTTTATTGGATTTCTATTTATACGTTATGTGTACAATAACTTATACTTTTGATGTGTAAATTAGTCTCAACGTAAGTTCATTTTGCTACAAAATTATTTCAAAAACTAGCAGTATTATGTCATGTTCATATGTAATTAGAGATATTTTTAATTTGAATTGGAGAATGATGATTATATGGGATTGGCTTGATATTTTTACCAAATAAGGGTGAGTTGGCAAGTTTGTAATCATCAGGAATTTAGGAGTTAATGATTGGTGATGATTCATCCCCCAAATTTGAAGAGGTGGGATTCTATATCCCATCGAGTTAGGGCGTGACAAATGGTATCAAAGTTTAGGGATTAGATATTCTAGGATTGAACTTGTGATGATTACTATGTTTGTTGAATTAGCTTAAATTTTATATTCTATGATTTTGGACTGATAATTACGTTATGATTCTTATATAGAGGAAGTGGACTCAGAGTCATTAGTTTAATGACTAGACGAGTAGTTTCTTGTTATCTAGATTGTGGGTCTTGGCTTGTATTAGTATGTTACTAGGACAATGAACTAATGATAATTTCAAGTTGCTAGGAGGAGGAGTCAGAGCCCAGAAAGTAACAGTATAAATATGTGTGTGTATGTGTGCATATTACTTTTAGAATTTGAGTTTTGTTTCAGAAAAATGTTGAGTTTTTCAATGATGTTCCTTTATTTCAATATACTTACTTGTGTAATGGTTTTGTAAAAATAGTAATTTAACTTCTTATTGTTGTTTAACACTACAATTGGTTCGCATGAATATATTTTCTCTAGTAAAATTTTGTAAATTTTGATGGTGAAGCGAATTCGGATGTAATTCATTCCTATGCACAAAGCAAAAAAGGCCATTGTGAAGTGAAATTCTCATTCCTACACAAGTTGGTAACGTCGATAATAATTCTCATTCCTATACAACTACGGGTTGTTAAGCATGTTAAACAAATAAGATCTCATCAATAAGACAACTTGTAGAAGAAGATACAAGAAGATACAGAGAGAAAAGAGAGGGAAAATTTGTATTGAATCTTTGTATATTACTTAATGAGAAAGTTATTACATGTAGGAGTATTTATAGTTCCTCTCACAATCTTAACAAACTATGCAACAGAACATGTAATCTTATTACAAGTGTCAATATCTCAACCATTCATTCTATTCATTTCATATATTCTAACATCCCCCCGCAATGTCATGTTTGGATAAACCTAACATGAAATTGAAACAATGTGTAAGAAACAATGGAGCACTTAAGCCCTTTGTTAGAATATCAGCATACTGTTCCCTAGAATTCACAAATTACACAAAGAGCTTCTTCTGAGCAATTCTTTCTCAAACAAAGTGAACATCCACTTCTATGTGTTTTGTTTTCTAATGTTGTACTGGATTGAGAGACAATGCAATGGCAGAAAGATTGTCACAATACAATGTGGGAGGAACTGATATGGGAACTTGCAGAAAAGATAGTAGTTGTTGGATCTAATCCAATTCTGCAGTAGTTGTGGACAATGCCCTGTACTCGGCCCATGTTGATGATCTGGAGACAGTTTGTTGTTTCTTTGAACTCCAGGAGATTGGATTTGATCCCAGAAAGACCACAAATCTAGTGGTAGAACGTCTATCATTTGGATCCCCAGCCCAATCTGCATCACTGTATGCAGTAAGATTCAAATCACCCTTAGAGTAAGACATACCAACCTTCATTGTCCTTTTTAAGTATCGTAAGATACGCTTGACTGCAGTAAAATGAGAGACCATAGGTTTTTACATGAATTGACACACCTGATGCACGGAAAATGCAATATCAGGTCGTGTAAAAGTGAGATACTGAAGAGCACCTACCACACTTCTATATAGAGTTGGATTGTTGTATAATTCTCCATCATCTTTAAGCAACCTGTTATAGGGTAGACATGGAGTATCACAAGACTTGGAGTCAAGCATCTCATTTTTTTGCAACAAATCTTGTATGTATTTTGTTTGAGACAAAAACACACCATGAGAAGTCCTTGTAATCTGAATTCCCAGAAAGTAATGCAAATCACCAAGGTCATTGAGATCAAATTCAAAAGTGAGAGAGTCAATAACTTGTTGAATAGCATCAGGACTACTGCTTGTGATGATAATATCATCCACATACAAGAGCAATATCACAATATTAGAACCTATTGTCTTGACAAATAATGAGGAGTCTGAGTATGTATCTTTGAACCCTATAGATGGCAAGAAAGCAGTAAATCTCTCATTCCAAGCTCGAGGAGCTTGCTTAAGACCATACAAGGATTTGTGCAGTTTACAAACCATTTCAGGATGATTTGGATCAAGAAATCCTGGAGGTTGGGCCATGTAAACTTCCTCTTGAAGAATGCCATGTAAAAGGCAGTTTTTTACATCTAATTACCTTAAAGGCCAATCAAACTGAGCAGCTAAAGACAAAATGAGTCTCACTGTTGTTGGTTTCACCACTTGGCTGAAAGTTTCTCCATAATCCAAGCTAGTTTCTTGACTAAAACCTTGTGCCACAAGTCTAGCTTTATGTCTAGCTATAGATCCATCTGCATGCTTCTTTATCTTAAAAATCCATTTGCAACCAACCAAGTTTTTGTGTGCTGGTAAAGACACTAAACTCCATGTTCCTTATTTAGACAGAGCACTTAATTATTCCTTCATAGCATTCATCCAAACAGGAACCTTAAGTGTAGACTTATAAGTAGATGGTTCAATAAGATTCAAATCAATACCTCCAGAGTCTTCCACAGTAGTAAGGATGACATTCTTCTTAACAATGTCATTCTTACTCCCTGTTTGCATTAGGTGCAGATTCAAGGATGGTACTGAAGAAATTACTTAAAGATTGTCAGGTCTAAAGTCAAGATCCACAGGGATGTGGGAAGATGAGTGTACAACATTAGAGACATTTGGAGGAGTAGGAAGTGGATCTAAGGTAAGGTTTAAAGGATTATAGTATAGAATAGGTGATATAAGAGCAGGAGAACCAATTTCAAGATGTAAAAGTATGGGAGACTCTTGATGTGTAGAGACAGGGATTCGTGGTATTGAGGAAACAAGTTCATTGTCAAAATTCACAACCAGCAAAGGTAAAGAAATGGAAGATTGTGCATGTGTCATATCAGTTTGTTTAGCTGCTGTCAATAAAGAATTATACGGAAATTCTTGTTCATTAAATATCACATGTCTTGATATATAAAACTTGTGATTTGTGACTGCATAGCATATATATCCCTTATACTTGGATGCATACCCTAAGAAAACACATTTTGTGGTTTTAGGTTGCAATTTGGAACTGTTGTAGGGTTTAAGTAAAGGAAAACAGGCACATCCAAAGATCTTTAAGTAAGATATCAAAGGAACTGCACCAAATAGACTTTCAAAGGGAGATTGGTTCTGTAACACAGGGGATGGCATCCTATTAATCAAATAGTTTGCAGTTTGAACAACAAAGGACTAAAATTGGGATGGTAATTGGGATGATTGCAACAAAGTCACTGTAGTTTCAACAAGGTGCCTATGTTTTCGTTCTGCTAAGCCATTTTGTTCAGGGGTGTAGGGACATGAAATTTGATGTGTAACACCTTTGGTTTTGAGAAAAGATTGAAACCTATTGCTCACACATTCCCCACCCCCATCACTTTGCAATGTTTTAAGTGATGCAGAAAACTGAGTAAGTATGAAAGAATGAAAGGCACAAAAGATATCAAAAAGATCTAATTTATTCATTAAAGGAAAGATCCAACAGTATCTTGTACACTCATCAATGAAAGTGACATAGTATTTAAAACCATCTAAAGACACACAAGGTGCTGGCCCCCATATATCACTATCCAGTACATCAAAAGGTTTTGTAGCTTTATTGACACTTGACTGGAATGGCAGTATACAAAACTTGCCTTTTAAGCAGCTTTGACACATTACAGGTAAGTTGTCATAACTACAGGTAATATTAGCTTTTCTAAGTATTAAGGAAACAATAAGATTTGATGGATAACCTAGTCGGCTATGCCAAATAGTAGAGTTAACTAGCTGACCAAGCAAAGCTGAAGTTGAAGTTGAAAGGAATTGACAGTAGACAAGGATGTAATTGGGTAGAGACCATTACTGCACACTCCTTTGTATAGCATTCTCCTTGTGGCCTTGTCCTGAATCCAGAAATTGAAAGCATCAAAGATCAGCCAACAATTGTTATCTAAACAGATTCTATGAATAGATAATAGATTCTGAGATAACTTGGGAACATATAGAACTGAATTGAGTTTAAGTGGTTGCAATGGAGTTCTTATAACAGTGTTACCAATGTGAGAAATGTGCAGACCTTCACCATTTACAGTCTATACCATCTCATTCGAGAGATAAGGAATGGCCAAAGAGAGATTACCAAACTTAGATGTCATATGATTAATGGCACCCGAGTCAGTTAACCACACTTGAGGATTGGAGTGATGAGAGGACATACCAGGAACACTCTATGAAGACTGAGAAATAACAGTGTTCATTGGTTACATAGGATACTGAGAGGATGATTGACCAACATGCATTGGGAATTGCTGCTGAAATTGTGGTTGAAACTGAGGTACTTTGTCTATATGAAAACAATACTAAGTAGTGTGATTTGATCTGCCACAAATGAAATGAAGGAAACAAATTTGTCCTAGCTAAGAACAAGTAAGAACATTTGAATACACATGCAAACTATTAACACATTAAAGTAGGCATGCATTCAAAAACAATTCATAAAACCCATGACTTTCAAAGCCTAGTATATGGTGAACCAAAAGACTCTTTAACAACATTAAAGAGAATTAAGAATTTAAAGATTCTTTACCCTTGAAGCTCATCCTTGTTTACACAAGGGATTCATCCAAGTGGAGGGTCTTCAAGTCACCTCCATGCTCCTTGGATCTTCCTTGTGATTTTCCTCCTTTTAGTGCTCCTTTTCTTCTTTGAGGATTTGAAGATTAGTTTTCCAAAACATCAAAAGCTTGATGTCTCTAAGTCTCCACACCAAGGATGAAGTGTGAAGATGAAAATGGATGGCTTAGAGAAGAAAAGATTGCTAGCTAAATCCCCTCTAAGTGGCCGGCCTCTTTAGAGAAAATGAGAGAAAGTGTTTCACCTCATTTCACTAAGAAAAACCCTAATAAGAAATAAAGCTATAAAGTTGATTTTATACTTCATTTCAAGTGAGTGGCAAACTTGTAATTAATCCAAATTTGCAATCCCTCACCCTATGGCCGGCCTTACCTTGTTATTGGGCTAATTTGCCCATTTTGTTTTAGTTGTCATACAACTTAAACATAATGGGCCTTGTGGACCAAAACGCTTTTGGGCCCCGAAGCCCAAAACCAACTTAAAAGCCTAATACGAACATTTCGTATAATTAATTAACTAATTAATTAATCTTGACCATTTTTCAATTAAACAATTTAATTGCATATCCATCTTATTTATTTCTTCACTATCATCCTTACTCGGTGTACGATCCATTAGGTTCCATTCAGCGAGGTAGTGGGCGATTGTTACTCTTAACGATCGATTGTGAATTGAAACCACATTTTAATTCTCCCTTAAAATTAGTGTTTGCTAATCATTAGGGCTTCCACAAACCATGAGTGACACCTAGCAGTATGTCATGGTTACCCAAGCTAAGTAGAATTGGTTGGAGAACCTATCCAGTTACAACTACAATGCAATACGGTCATTCTCTAATACAATACTCTTAATCACATTGTTTAAGTGATAGTTTGTTTCATGTCTACTATCCAATGTGATACTTCTCTATATGATTCAATTGAACATGATTTGGAACAAACTTCCTAAGTCATATTCATATGCTTTGGCCAAAGACTCCCGAATCATATCTTAGAGTATTCTCCTTCCACCATGGAAGGTTAGAGATCCCTTGTTGTACATTCATATGCCTACATGACTAGATAGCTTGATCCCAACAATGTCGTGGACACTCCAATGGAATGCCATTTAACATGATCAAAGATCAAGGACCTAACCATTAGACATCTATGATGTCTCGGGTCAAAGGACTACTTTGCATATTGCAACTATCGAGTTCTTACATGACATGTATGTTTGAACTCTCTTTTGATCGTTGTTCAGTGTACTCGATTACTCTTTCGAGCACCTATGTGTTTGTCTTAGTGTCCAACACTAAATGACTTGAGACTTGTCATACTCGCGCTTGAGTCGACATAACACATACTAACCTTAGCGGATTGTCAATGCCCAATTGGCAATCCTATGGCTAGGAACGTTTTAGGAATGAACATAAGAGAAAGGTCTCGTTAATCTAACTTACTTAAATCACTTATCTCTTAGATCAAATACATTCCTTGGATTCCCTTATTGCTTAAACACAAGATACAATAAATAGTGATTAACAATAAGCTTTGCCCTTCATTAAACATATAAAAGTTTAATACATTAAGTATTCCAAAAGCTATTACATCAAATGAGTGGCTTTGTAGGCATACTTCCAACATGAAACACTTGGGTTTATCTCGAGGGACATTGTTGCAATATGGAGCAGTATGACCATCTTGTTGCATAACTGGCATGAAAGATAAGAGCCAGGACATCCACCATATGCAGGCATGGTAAACTGACCAAGAAGACCAAGAGTAGGAACCGGCAAAACATGAGTTTGAATAGGCATATTTGGTCTAGAGTAGGCATACTTGTTACCCTAATAAAGCTTGCCCTTTCCTTTGTTTTTGTTATGGTTATAAGGCTTAAAAGCATAACTGGATTGACCAGAAGTGTTGCCTTGGTAATTCCCAGAATTAGTCCCTTGATAGTTGCCAGAATTATTCCCTTGATAAGTATTACCATGGTAATGATTGCCCTGATAATTGTCGCCTTGGTAGTTTGTGCCTTGAGATGAACTTGCATGAAAATATGGACCTTTATCACTGGCATCAACCAACATAGCAGACAGGAAGGGTGTAGTAGAATTAGTTTCAAGAATAGCCTCTTCAGCAAGCAATTATGCTCGAAACTCTTTGAGGGAAATAACACTTTCTCGTCCTCGAATTACGCATTTGAAAGTGTTATACTTCGATGGTAAACCATTGAGTGCTAAGATAACAATATCTTCATCCTCAAATTTCACTCCTGCAGCAGATAAGTAGTCCCTGGATTCTTTAATTTTCTGAAGATACTGTGATATAGTGCTGGTACCTTTCTGGATGTTCTGTAAATCAGACTTCAATTGAAACACACTAGTCTTGGATACAGTTGAAAAATGTTCCTTCAATCTTGTCCACAAATCTTTAGAACAAGAATTACCAATTGCACACGATACAGCAATAGGAGACAATTTAGCAGTAATCAATTGCATAATAGCCCTATCATGCATTTTCCACACTTTATACTCATCAGTTTCAAGATTACACGGACATGGGTTTAAGCCATTAACAAAACCCATAATTTCATATCCTTCCAACAGTAATTCCATTTGAAAATGACAATTCAAGTAATTTGCTTCATCCAATTTCACATTCACAGATGAAGAAACATAAGAAATTAAAGCAGTAATCGGAGACTGTAAAATCTGAAGTTGCGATGCAGTTACCATTTTTGCAGAAGAAAAAGAGTTCTTGACTGGAGCAATCAAACAAACACCTGGTGTGTAGCAAAGAAAATTGATAAAGAAGACGAAGGGTGGTCAGTCGTAGAACCACAGAAACCCTAATTCTTGATCGTAGAAGAAATCAAAAAAATCGCCAGAGAAATAACAACTACAAGGAGAAAAGAGGATCAAACAACTTCAGAGAGCAGACAAAGGTTGTTGCAAATTGGTTGTTGCGCAAGCAAAGACGGGGAACCATGTTAAGCATGTTAAACAGATAAGATCTCATCAAGAAGACAACTTGTAGAAGAAGATAGAAGAAGATACAGAGAGAAAACATAGGGAAAAATTGTATTGAATCTTTGTATATTACTTAATGAGAAAGTTATTACATGTAGGAGTATTTATAGTTCCTCTCACAATCTTAACAAACTATGCAACAGAACATGTAATCTTATTACAAGTGTCAACATCTCAACCATTCATTCTATTTGTTTCATATATTCTAACACAGGTTGTGTGATGAGCTAGTGAAATCTCATTCCTACATGTTTTGGACTATGTGATGAGATAAACTTATAAATGACATGTGATGAGAATATAGAAATCCAATTAGTAAGGTGATTGGTGAGTTCCATATCTGATTTATATAACCATCCAGTTTTCTACACTGATTTCATTATTAAGTGATTTTCAGTTAAAGACTAATTTTATTTTCCTCTCAAGTTCAATATAAAGGTGTTCTGTTTATATGCTAAAGTGGGAAGGCATAATATTTGGAGAACTGCAATCCACTTGACATGGAAGAGTAGTCTCCAAGCAACCACTATAACTATATACTTTCTTAATGTTTTTAACTATTACTATAATTTTTGTGATATATTTTTTATGTCTTTGAGATATGTTTACTTTATTTATACAATGTTTAAGGTTTTACAAATTTCGAGGATGAATTTTATTTTAAGGAGGGTAGATTGTAATACTCAATATTTAAAAAAAAAATTACATATGTGTGAGTATGTGCGAAGTCATTTTTATGTAATGATTTTATTGGATTTCTATTTATATGTTGTGTACAATAACTTACTTTTGATGTGTAAACTAGTCTCAACGTAAGTTCATTTTGCTACAAAATTATTTCAAAAACTAGCTAGTATTATTTCATGTTCATATGTAATTAGAGATATTTTTAGTTTGAATTGGAGAAGGGTGATCATATGGAATTGGCTTGATATTTTTACCAAATAAGGGTGAGTTGGCAAGTTTTGTAATCATTAGGAATTTAGGGGTTAATGATTGGTGATGGTTCATCCCCCAAATTTGGAAAGGTGGGATTCTATATCCCTTAGAGTTAGAGCGTGACACATACTTCCTTTTATTTAGCTTTTGGGAAAGGGGTGAGTGGACATAGAGGCCTTGCTTAAATGCCATGGTGGTCAACCTATCATCTAGCTTTTCAACCTCTGCCAACTCCACACAAAAACGCTTCAGATAGGTTATGAGGTTTTTTTCTCTAGACTGGGGAGCCATTTTTTACATGGCTTCATGACGTTTGCGCACTTTGCAGTATAATGAGTAAGTGTTGGTGAAGATTTTAGATAGACTTTCAAAGCAATCAATGGACCTTGCTGGCAACGCTAAGTACCATCTCATAGTCCATCCTTTTAAGGTGGACAAGAACATCTTACACATTCAAGTATCAGTGTTATTGTATGCCATGGCATTCTAATAGTCATAATATGATAGTCTAGTCAGAATCTCCGTGAAATAAATTGAACCATTATTGCGAAAAAAATTTCAGGTGGAGGCATGGTTTCGATTGCCATTGATAGTAGACTTTTGATGCAAACCATCGGCCTATTAGTAGCGCGATGATTACCTTCTCTGACTAGACCTCTAGGATTTTCCCTGTTCAGGGGCGTCAGCGTTTTTCGGAGGATTCAGGCTCATCGAATCTCAAGCAGCAGGGCTTCGGTCCCAATGCCCCTATCTCATTCACTAGATGAGAGTCTTGCGGGACTCGAAGCCTATTTGCAAAGGCCACATTATCAACATGTCTGTCGTGTAAGGGGTCCTTGCTGGATCAGTGACGTTTGCTGAAGTTGGGATAGCAGGCAACACTATAGGTTTTCCTTCAAGGGTTATAGTACTAATATTCCCATAACCGAAAATAGGGATCTAAGTTTGAGAGGTTGTTATGCTCGAATTTTCCAGGTTTTTCATAAGTTTTTTTACGGAGTGGCTTTCAGCTCGAGCGTTTACGTAGCTCTTTTCAAATTCATCAAAAGAGGTGTTGATCTTCATTAGGGTTTCCCAAATCTAGTCCATGGAAGAAGGAGATTTGTGGACTGGACCCTCTTTGATCCCAGGTGCAATTGTTATTTCATCCTTGGAACGATAGACGCATCGGAAAGCGGGTTGTCCCCCCCAACAGGGTTAATGTTGGCGTTAACCGAGCTTTCTTCAGCAGATATTTTAGTGTTATGATGATATAATTCTCGTTCTAAGCCTGGAGAATCCTAAGGGATGTTTAGAAGTAGATATTGCACCTTCTTAGGTGCTATGGTTATTGGGGGCGCATGCCAATTTATAGATTGTAGGAACTCTAGGACTTATGAAGGATCTGATTGAGTCCATATCCGGATTAGATCGCGTGTCTTGCGGAACAAGTATGGTCATACTAGCGGAGTCACTTGGACTTTGCCTAATGCCTTGGAACAGGGTGATGGTGGCAACGTTGCTTCGTCTGATCCAGTTCTGCTTGGAGCTGGTGAGTCTATGACTAGACTTTTGAGGTAATAGTATTCAGACCACCCTTACTCTGGCCCTAAAAAATCATGGTCCCACGTTTTTGGTCATTGAATTCAATAAATAAATTAAAAAAAAGCATGATTAAACATAGACGTGTGAAACAATAAAAATGGTGTTTTTTAAAGGTATGTTTGAAAGTGCTTTTAAAATGACTGAGCATTTTTTATGAAAATACTTTTGAAACTAATCTTTACTAAAAATACAAGTGAATCCGAAGAAAAAAAACTTAAAGTGCTTTTTACAAAATGCACTTCAAATACTTCTGGAACTGAAAAAGACTTTCACCAAAAACACTTTTAGTCATTTTAGATGCATTTACAAACATGCCCTTGTTGGAAAAACCAAAAAGAAAAGTTTTTGAAAAAATCTCTACTAAATAATGAAACCTTCTTTATTAACCAAAAAGGATGAAAAGACAAATTAGACTTATATTACACACAAAAAATGATGGGCAATAATGTAATTTCACAGGTCCAAATTTTATTGTTTTTTATTGAAGTCTCACCTAGAGGTGATGTTAAAATACCTCCACTATTAAAAAAAAAAAACCCAAAACCAAAAACCTCTCACTCCCCCCACGTTCTCTCAGAAAATAAAGAAAAGTTTTCTCAAAATAGTTTTTTTGTTTGGGTTAAACTCTGTTTACTATCCTCATGTTTCGTGGTTTTCAACATTTAGTACATCAAGTTTTTTTAATCCCAGAGTCATACCTAAAATGTTAATTTTGGGACAGTCTCATACATCCGTTAGTCAAATTATTAATTCTCCCGTTAAGTGATGACGTGGTGCCCATGTGGACAATGACTGGGCGTCACGGTTCATTAACAAATATTAAAATAATTAATTAAATATAAATTAAAAAAAAACCTATCCCTTCTACCCCCTCCCCCAACCTAGAAGAAAAAGAAGGAAGAAGAAGAAGAAGAAGAAAAAAAAAAGAAAAAAAAACCGAATCTGCAACCCAGAAGAAGAAGAAGGAAGACAGGTGGGTCGCCCGGGAGGGGGGTAGGGGGGACGAACTGGGTTTGGGCTGCTGTTTTTTTTTTTCTTCTTCCTCCTCCTTCTTCTTCCCAGATTTGTTTTTTTTTTGTTTTCTTCTTTCTTCCCTTCGGGGCCGGGGGGGGGGGAGGGATGGGTTTTTTTTTTAAAGAACTTTTATTTAATTAATTTTTTTAATATTTTTAATGACACGTAGCGCTTAGTCATTGTCCATATAGGCTCCACGTCATTACTTAACGAGAGAACTAACAGTTTGACTAACGAATGCATGAGACTGTTCCAAAATTAACACTTTAGGTATGAATTTAAAACGAAAAAAACTTAATATACTAAATGTTGAAAACCACGAAACATGAGTGTACTAAACAGAGTTTAACCCTTTTTTTGTTTTTGTTTTTTTGGGTCTGAAATTACTCTAAATGTTTAATGGGTAGTGTTTCTTCCTCACATTCCCCTGTACCCCATCCCGCCACTCGCAGTGGCAGCAGCATTTGCTAAGAAACTGTTAACTACATTGCAATGTTTGGGAATTGAAGAGAAAATCAAGAAGAAAGATGAAGAGAAGAAAGATGAACACAGAGAGTTTTAGAGAGAGAAATATGCTTTTGTATTAATTGATAGAATGAAGGTTACACAACATTTTTTATAAGAGAAAGCCTAACTACTCTAACCAACTTACTAACTGTATTGCTAACTATATACTTGTATACTTAATACTCCCCCTCAATCTCAACTGGGGTATCCCAGTTTGAGATTGCAGCAAAGTCTCAAATAACAAACACTGAAATATGAACAAGTATCAAGGCGACCAAGATCAGATCGTCTTCACTGGAGAGAGACCTGTTAAGTCAGGTATCTTGAAAGAGCAGCCACTTTTGCCCGAAGATGAAAGAAGGGTTTCAGCAAATCTTCTCCAGCTACAGTCATCATAAGGCCTTCAGGTTATGTTATAGAACAACCCAAGTCTCCAGATGTTAGTGGATCAGGAAGCACCCCCTATCTGCTTAATTTGTATTCATCTCAAGAACAACTTCAAGAACTACCCAAGAATTATAGAAAACTTGCAAGAATGGCTTCGTGCTGCAACAAATTCAACAAGAAAGTGGCTTCGTGCCTCAACAAATCAACAGGAACAATGGCTTTGTGCCTCAACAAATCAACAAGAAAATGGCTTCGTGCCTTAACTAATATGGCTTCTTGCCTCAACAAATTAACAGAATATTGGCTTCGTGCCCCAAGAAACATGGTAAAAATCCAGAACAAATCACAACTCCGAAACGAAACAAATCACCGGAGAACCGCAGAGATGAAAGATTAAGCATATTTAGAGCTACAACTTCAACACGAACTCCCCAAAAAAAACCCAGAATTGCCAAGCCCAAGAACATTCGTGTACCCACAGTGGATTCGCTGACCCATTCCTGATTCACGAAACTCACACCAACAGATCTCCAAATAGCACCGTTTTAGATCGCCAAACACCCAATCTTCGAGCAACACCCAAACCAGCGAAAGACTTCACCAGAAGCGAACAAATTAACACAAAATTTTCCACTGAGACAATCAAACAAACAGTTGGAGTGCATAAAGAAATATGAAACCTGAATCTTTAGTTCTTGACCAAAAAAAAAACCAAAAAAACACACCGGAGATGAGCAACCATTCAAGATAGCACAGTGGAAGTAGCAATGACCAATATTCTTGAATCCAAATATCACAAATCAAAACTCCAATTTGGGAAAAATAAGGCATGGCCATGGATGGTAGCAACATGGAGGAGTTGGCCATTAGGGGCTTCGTCTCCATCAAGACCATGCTCAGTGACGAGTTCCAAGGCCAAGTCATCATCTTCGATCGCCCCTCCAACATCATCGTCATTCAAGAGAGTTCGAAAAACAGAAGCTGTCATACTTGGGTCAGGCAGAAGACCCGTTCGATATCAAAAAGTGTTATCTTGATCTCAATAGTCTCCGGGCCAGGGAGGAACTGGTGATTAGGCAAGCAGAGGCGGAGTCGGAGCAAATTGCCAAGAAGTTACCGGACGATCACGGAAGCACATAGGAAAATCTAATGAAAAAAAAGATGAAAACGATGAAATCTAATGAAGAAAAAAAAAACGAAACCACCAGAATCCAAGGCATGAGCCGAGTGGCTCTGATACCATGTTAACTACATTACAATGTTTGGGAATTGAAAAGAAAATCAAGAAGAAAGATGAAGAAAAGAAAGATGAACACAGAGAGTTTTAGAGAGAGAAATATGCTTTTGTATTAATTGATAGAATGAAGGTTACACAACAGTTTTTATACGAGAAAGCCTAACTTCTCTAACCAACTTTGCTAACTATATTGCGGACTTGTATACTTAATAGAAACAACCAATAAGCCTCCCACTTTACTACCACTCCTCCCCATGACGACCAACTCTGTAAAACCCTAACCCTAACCCTAACCCTAACTCTCTCTCTCTCTCTCTCTCTCTCTCTCTCTCTCTCTCTCTAGAACTGATTGCTACCTCCAACTCCAAGAAATGGCGTCGCTGCTTCACACAGTGTCCCCGTCCCCTCTCGCTTCTCGCAACTCTTTACACACTCGCGCTTACATCCCCAACTTCTCTCGCTCTCGAGTCCCGGTCCCAAACGCCGTCGTAAGCTGCCGTAACTTTCCTTTGCTTTCATGTTCTGATTTCTTGGTTCAAGAAATGCTTTAATTCTCGAATATTCTCGCTAATTATTTTCAATTGGAGCGGTATTTCGATATTATGATTTGAAATTTATTGGTTCTGAATAATGTGTTGCAGAGGTGTAGTGTGGGAGAGCCTCTCAAGTATGCAAATGGAAAGCCGTGCGTTCCACTCTTCAGGAGTGAAGATATTATGCTGAATTTTTCGGCCACGAAAACACATTTGGTGAATGAAATTGGCAAGAATGATACCAGGCTCAGGATCTTTTCGGGCACTGCGAACCCCGTGCTTTCTCAGGTTTAGCTTTAGACAAATTTACCACTTAAGATTGCCTATGTTTTTATTTTGAATGATAATTTTGTTATTCAATGAAGATTTATTGTGTTTTATCATGCTAATGATAAGATTAGGGAAAGTAGATACCAAAAGTTTCGTTTGTTATTGTTTGAGTTCTGGACCTTTTGGTTCTCCATAAGAGTTGGTAGGAGGACTTGGTAGAGGTGTTGGAATCAGGGTTTACTTGTTCTTTTTTATTGTTTCCTGGTGGTTTGCAATTGGAAACTGTCAGATTTACTTGTGGAAAAATGAGGATCAAGAAACCCAAGCAAATTATGCATAGGATCGGACAAACTGATTAGTTATCTATGTACTAATAATTGACTGTTGACAGTTTCACCTGAACATATATAAGTAAATTGTTGGAAGGAGGTATATTGTATGGATGTAGTTTTCTGCTTTGTCGGTTTGGCTGTCAGTTTGTTATGGTTGATAGTTAGAATGACAAAGCTAGTGGGAAGAAGGATTCGTGAACATCTTCTAGATCATAAATGAGAATTAACAAAATCAAAGAGAGGATACGGTCCCTACATAAAAGTATATTAGTTAGCGTGTCAAGATTTGTATGCAAAAATGATGTTGGTTATCGATTTTGTCGTTTACTTTCCGGTTTTTATTGTGTTACAGGAATGCATAGTACCCTCAACTTACAATATATGTCAAAATGCACCTTTATCCTTGTTTAAGTAATGATTTGAATTTCTTTTGTTTCTATAAAATATATAGCTCATGGTGATAGTCATTTGCATTACCCATCTTTTGGTGTTTGTATGTTTGGAAAGATGCATCCTTGTTTAGGAAATAGAAATTTGAAGCAGAAAAAAAAAGAACTTCAATCACAAAAATTCTCTTGGAAATATCTTTCACTGTTGGTAGATTGAGAAACACCATCTCTCTAGAGAATTTTGCCTTAATTATGCCATTTGACTTAACGGAAGTAAAGGAAATTTTTATTTTCTCTCCTTGTCTCTTGAGGAAACATTTCCTGACACACAAGCTAAAAAAATGCTCATATGTTCCAGGAAGTTGACCATTCAAACAAACATCAGAAAGTTTTTCTAATTCAGAAACCTTCTGCTTGGAACAATTTCCCCAAAGCAAGCGTAGCCATAATGTATTGTAAACTTATGAATCATTTAATTGCACGATGGTCTGACCTAATGTTTTTATTTGAAAGGAAATTGCTTGCTACATGGGTCTGGAACTTGGAAGGATTAAGATCAAACGCTTTGCTGATGGAGAGATTTATGTTCAGTTGCAAGAGAGTGTAAGAGGGTGTGATGTATATCTTGTGCAACCCACATGTCCTCCTGCAAACGAAAATCTTATGGAGCTTCTGGTCATGATTGATGCTTGTCGGAGGGCTTCAGCCAAGAATATCACTGCTGTGATTCCATATTTTGGCTATGCCAGGGCTGATAGAAAGGTAACTTCGTATTATGAGGAAGGACTCTTGAAACTTATTATCTTTGGTAAATTTTTACTTTGAGCATCAAAAAAATATAGCTTACTGGTAATAACTGATTCCCATTTGTCCTAGTACAAAAATTCAATTAAATATCTTGATGGAGAGTTATTGCGAATACGCAAGTTAGATTCCGTAAATTGGGTTTTTAGGTTTTAAGAAAGTTCAGGTCATCAACATAAAAGTAAGTTTAAGTATTACTTTTGCTTGAATTTGTCCACAAATAGGTTGAGCTACACTATAGAATTATGAATAAGCAGAAGTTTAGAATGCTTAGTTGATAACACATATGCAAATGCATTCTGTGGTAAACTCCACAATGCCGTTATTTTAGTTGAAGGTGATATGCAAGGTTTAACCAATTTTAAGTTTGAATTTGTTTTAATTATTATCTTAAATTGTTTTTTGTTACAGACTCAAGGGCGTGAATCTATTGCAGCCAAACTTGTTGCAAATTTGATTACAGAAGCAGGTGCAGATCGTGTTCTTGCATGCGATCTTCATTCTGGGCAGTCTATGGGATATTTTGATATTGCCGTGGATCATGTATATGGTCAGGTAATACCTGTAATACTTCGCTCCCTTTTGTTTCATAATTGACGGACCCGGGGGTGCTGGACTCTTACAAGAATGTTGCTTGGCTACCTGAAATAAAATCTAGTTGAATTGACATATTATTTGTTAAACTGGCTGAAAGAGATATTCCTTTGAACTATAAATATATTTGTGTCTAGAAATCTTTTAAGGAAACAATTTTATAAGGATTTTGATAAAATTCACTTTGCTTGATTTAGCTGTTTAAAGTATATATGCTTATTTACAAATGTACTGGGTTCTTCCCTCAAACTCCTGAGTGGTATAAGATTTTAAATACTGTTGATCACGGAGTTCGAATTGTTGGACATCTCCTATGTGGTTCACCTTCTTTATAACCTTTTTTTTTGTCCTCACAGCCTGTGATACTTGATTACCTCGCCAGCAAGACTATATGCTCTGATGATTTGGTAGTGGTCTCACCTGATGTTGGGGGTGTTGCTAGAGCTCGTGCATTTGCAAAAAAATTATCTGATGCTCCTTTAGCCATTGTTGATAAAAGGCGTCATGGGCACAATGTGGCAGAGGTACGATCTATTCAGATGGGTTTGACGACTATCTGATTTGCCTCCTATGATTGTCTTGTTCTTTCATTATATTTGAAGCAACACATGAAATTGTTGGAAAGGTAAATTATTGTGAAACCTGAATGCTTTCACATCGTATATCAAGCTTTAGATAAACTGGTGCAGACTATGAAGGACCAAGTTAATTTCATGATGTTGCATTTTCTAAAACAGTGTCAAAAAACTATTATTTAACTCTAAAACTAACCGACTTGAAACATCCATTAATGCACAGCCTCCACCTCCTGAAAATAACAGCACGTAATCTTGGAAGTCTGAATTGTACACTTCTTTGAAATCATTTAAAAACTCCCTCCTTACTCAGTTGATACTCCTTGATCTCATCATTCGTTATGGCAGCCCATTTTATCTGAGATATTATTCTTTGGGACAACTTCAGATATCTTATTGTTGTTCTTACTTCTGTTTACCTCTGAATCCTGACATAGCCAGTGTTGCTACTTCTCTTTGAGAATATGATGACTTGATTGCATTTCTGCCATCTTTATCCGGACAATAAACTCCATTCACCCGAGCTAGTACCACTTTTCTCACCCCCTGTGCTTACATTCTGAAAATTATTGTTGAATGTGCCTGTAATTTTTACCATATTTCTGTATCCAGACTCTGGATTTCCTAAAAGCCTCTCTTGATTTTTGTGAATGAGCCACCTTTTTTCTTTTCTTCTTCTCTCTCTTCTCTCTCTCTTCTCTCACTTTAATCAAAGGATAGTCATCCACATATGCATAAGTTTTATTTTTTGGGTTCCCCATGGAAACGTAACTTGGAATTCATTTCTGTATATCTCTTTGGCAGGTGATGAATTTGATTGGTGATGTGAAGGGAAAAGTAGCAGTTATGGTGGATGACATGATTGACACAGCTGGTTAGTTTGTACATGCTCTAATCTGTTTGTAAAATCGATCATATAGAGTACCGACAATGATATGACATAATATAGAACACTTAGATATTGATGATGAGCCTAGCTCGTGTTGGTAAAGCTATTGTCTGGAGAAATCATAATCATTAAAAAAGGATCTTGCCTATGACGCGAGTATTATGGAAATAGAAATCATCGTAGTAAAATCAGAAATAGGGGGTAACAGGGGCTGAAAAGAACTATTACATCTCTCATATGAAAAGAAATGAGAAATATATTTCAACCAATACAAATAATAATAGTATAGTTTTTTTTGTGGATTGGAACCGTTATCTTTTAACCATAGGAAGCATTGCATTGTACTAGTTCATCTTCATAAATATAACTATAAGGACATCTAAATGTAGATCAGGATTGGAACAAATTTTCATTTTGATGGAGACTTAATTGTGCACAGCATTTAAATTGTATCTTGGAGGCTTGAAGAAGTGGGTTATTCCTCGTTTGATAGTCCTTTATGTCGGTTTAACTTGAAAGTTCGTGCCTAAGACTATACAGGGGGTTATCTGACAGTGTGGAAATCATCAAACCTTAGAGAGATGCTAAGGGAAGCTATCCCTGTCATTTTGACTGTATGTGCATTCCACACTTGAGTGGCCCACTTACTAAAACCTTCAGTATGAAATATGCCTGGGGTCAGCATTGGATAGTTGGTTCTTAGCACTGTTCCAAATCCAGATATTCTTTTACAATTTTGGACATCCACAGCCATTAGTGTAAGAGCTCTTAATTGTGCATAAATGAATACGCAAAAATCCCTCTCGGTTATATGAAAGTCTAGTATCACGAAATCACAAGTTTGTTCACACAACTTGTATTTTCAATTTTTAACCATCTTAGCTACAAATGCCACAAACACTATTGATTCACTGTCCTGGTTTTGAATTGATTGATGTTTTCATAGCAGTTTCCTCTGTTATCAACTAGTCTTTGCAGTTATATTCTTAGTTGTTATTGTTGCAACAGAGTATCATTGTTTGGATGTTTGGTTGTAGGGACTATTACGAAAGGTGCTGCTTTACTACATCAAGAGGGTGCCAGGGAAGTCTATGCATGCAGTACGCATGCGGTTTTTAGGTACGTGGAATTTATATGTGCACGAATCTCCACTTTCACTCATTTAGCATGACACAAAGAGCGTTTTAAGCCGGGCTTATGATCTTTAAAACATCCACCGGAGCCAACAATCATTTTTCTTTTTTCCCAATTTTATTTGATACATATTGGCATGATTTGGACAGAGTGGCCTTTAGCATTAATGGTTTGGCTTGCCCTAAGACCCGATGATTGCAGGAACACCCTCTGTGGAAACATAGGTGGATTTATCTTGCATTCCTCAGAACCCACGTTAATGGGAGTTTAATGCACTCGGCCATCTACATCTGTTCAAATATGCATTATAATTAGGTGAAAGGATCCAATAAAAAAATCTGCAGTTTTGATATTTAAATGTCATCTCTAGGTGATTGGCATTTGTGACATTTGAAGGAATGAGTTTTAGGGAGAGCCTTTTATTTGTTCATACGTATTTTCTGCATGAAACTAATGTTGACAATTGATATTGCTATAGGCCGTAGTCAGTATATGCAATAGCACGCTAGAATATTTACTTTTATCTTTTGTCTTTTTGCAGCCCTCCTGCGATAGAGAGGCTGTCGAGCGGTTTGTTTCAAGAGGTGATCATAACAAATACCATTCCAGTGTCGGAGCAGAATTATTTTCCCCAGCTAACTGTCTTGTCAGTAGCAAATCTTCTGGGCGAGACCATATGGCGTGTTCATGATGACTGCTCTGTGAGTAGCATATATCAATAAAATTAGTTTAATACGATTCTTACTGAAAATTAGTCCATTCTCCCCTGTTACATAAACAAATTCAATCGATTTGTCTGGCAATTGGCCTGTATATAAAAACCTAATGAAGTCAGTGGGCAAGGGCAAAAAATGTCATGCGTCTCTGCTTCATGTGTTAAAACCATTTGATTCTAGCTCTGTACTTCCCCTTGAGGTTCTATTACAAATCTTAGTTTCTAGGGAGAATAGGAGTTCAGCGTTTACATAGTTTTTACCATTTAAGTCAGGAAAGCAGTGCTGACTCGCTGAGAGTTGTCGTTTTGAATTTTTGTCAGGGTGGCTATGAACCCTATTCCACCTTGGGCATTGATTGATCAAATTCATGTTGGCGGTGTGCCCTCCCAGCTTCTGTTACTGCCGTATAGCTAGCTATCTTGTCGGAAACAGGATTGTCAATAGAAAAATGAAGATTGTTGTTTCGGAACTTTGTACAACCGAAGGCTGTTGGGAAGATAATCCCGCCTAGGGCTTCACAAATCTCATTTCTCCCCCTTTTGCGGAAAAAATGGTTTGGTTCTTGTATGATATCATTGTTTTGACCTTGTAAGCTCAAATTTTGTTGAGTAATCAATCACATTGTACTTGCCTTTTTTATCTTTTTCTTTAATTTCGATTTAGCCCTATGAAATTGCTTGCGAATCTCACTGTCTCTTAAACTCATTTTCACCCGATGTGCCCGCGGAATCATGGTTTTGTGTCAGTCCTACTCTGGCCTTGAAGCAAGCTTCATATTGGGTTGATGATGAAGGCCAACCGGAGAAAACGAGAGCTGTGCATCCAACGAGTATCGAGGTTAGGAAACAAAAGAAAGAAAAGTTGAGAGCCTGGGAGTCATCTGTGGTGGTTTGCTAGTCAATTATTTTGCTCTCAAGAGACCATCGTGAAGAATGATGAATTGACGCTTCAATTCCTTATTCGTAATAATGAGAAAGCTGAAAAATGATTTGTATTTTCTTACCGTGGTCGCTAAACTAGAAGAACATGAACGTGTTTAGTGCCTGTTTGGTATCTTTTTTTTTTATCGAATTTTAGTTTTTAAAACCGACAAGTAATAAGTAATTTACTCCCGTTTTTGAAAACCAAAAATTGGATCAACAAAAAATACTAAACAAGGCCTTGAGATATCAAATGGTAGGCAAACTGCTTTGCAATTTGTATGTGCATAAGCTTATATCCATTCGAATGAGGTCAACTGTCAAATTTCCCTAACATTCTGATCCTGCAGCATAAGCTTATATTCATGGGAAAATTGGTTAAAAAGTAGGGCGGGAATGGTGGTGGGAAAATTCTTTGGTGATGACTTATGAATATATCTACTTTTTAGCAGTTAACTAATGTAATTTATATCATTTATGTTTTTGTATTGTGTAGAGTTGACCGATTCGAATTCAAGCATCGGTTATCTTACTCTTAATCCTCCACCACAATAAGTTCCAAGGCAATCTCAAGCTTCTAGTTCACAAGGTTTAACGGCTTCTCATCTATCGGTTTCACTTTTACAAGGTTGAATGTCTTCCAAAGTATCGCATTCTCAAGCCCATTCACAAGCTAAAAGGCCTCAAATGCCTCTTAAACATTCGAAGAGTAAGTGTCCAAAAAGAAATGGAAAGGCAAAGGGTTGAACGATTCAAAGTAGTGACTTAAAACACTAAAACTTTTTTGTTGAATTGCATGAACAATTTATTTTTTCAGGTTGTTCTAATACTTATGTCAAAAGGCATTTTGACATTGAACTTTAATTTTAGTATGGTAAACTTAATCTTTTCAATTTGATTATACTAAACTAATGCCACAAGGCATTTTGATTTTGAACATTGTTTCACTTTGAATTTCATTATGGTGATGGTGATCAAGAATTTTTTTCACTTGAGTTGATTAACGCCATAAAGCATTTGGCTTGCAAATGACTAGGTTTTGAACCTTGGCTTTTTTTATTAGCACCCCACATAATGTTGAATGCATCCCACATTAAAATTTAATATTAAGTGGCTTATGTAACCTACTACACCCCAAATTACTTTTAACGTATTATTTATCTTCTTCAACTATCAAAATCCCTCTCTCCCTCCACTCCATTGTTGAATAAAATTCTAACTATTGAAACTATAAACATGTTGATTGAGAAAAAAAATTAACGAATGGAACATGATATCAATATTTCGGAAGCTTCACATGAGGTAAAATTTCATATTTGTCATTGTTTTAATTATTCAACGACATCGATAATTATTTAAGCCTGCTTTTGCTTTCCGTACTACCCAATTTCATAGGAGGCCAACCAAGCAACGTCTTTTCCGTTCTTATTCATCTTATGGTGTTTACTTTTGCTTTGTTAGGTTCCTTCCAGTTGCCATTTTTTAGCAGAAATCATTTTTAGCAAAAGGCTTAAGAGATAGAGAAAATGAGGTTGGTTGTTATGACCCACTGAAACTCAAGCTCAATAGATCGGATTGTAGACTTCTCTTTTTAAAGAATGTGGGGTGTATGTGGAAAATATTAGGTGTATGAGAATGTGGGGTGTAAGGGTATTATGAGAAAGTATATGGGGTGTATTAAGATAATTTTTAATTGAAAAAGCAAATGTGAGATATATTAAATATGTGAGGTTTAATCAACAATATGTAGGGTGTTAATATAATAAGCCTTGAACCTTAGTTTGTTTGAATGTTGAATACTTGTATTAATGCTAATTTTTTAAGGGCCTACAAGTGAGGCTCAAGTTGAAAATAAAACAGTTTGAAACCGAAATGAATCAAACCAAAATAAAATGGTTTGGTTTCATTTTGGTTCTTACCCCAAAATGAAATGAACCAAAATAAAATAAATTTCAATTTCAAACTAAATTGTGACCACCCCTAGTAGGGTTTGGTGGTAATCTACCAATATTACTAAGGGGAAGGGGTATACGTAACTTCACAATGAGTTAGTAATAATGTGGTTCAAATTCATATTTGACGAGAATCGAACTTAAGACATTTCATTTACAAATAAGAAGGAATATCACTAAACTGTAATGTGAGTCAACGTTAAAATAGAAAGTCAGAATTACATATTGAAAAAAAAAAAAAAATGGAAAAGGTATAACCCCGTAAATCCCTTGGAGCTTCCCACACCAAAAGACCCGCCAGCAAAGCCCAACATCTCTTTCGCTTCTCCAAAGTTCCAGACACTCTCCCCCTTTTCACTCAGAGTCCTCAAACCCTCCCTTTAGGGTTTGTTTCCACCAAATTCCCGCCAAGAACTCACAACTCAGATTCAACAATTTTCTGTAGAAAATACGAGAATTTCCGAGAGAGTGGAAGGAAGAGCATGGGCAAAGACGACGAAGAAATGAGGGGAGAGATAGAGGAGCGGCTGATAAACGAGGAGTACAAGATATGGAAGAAGAACACACCGTTTTTGTACGATCTGGTCATAACCCATGCCCTAGAATGGCCTTCACTTACGGTGGAGTGGCTTCCCGACCGAGAAGAGCCTCCGGGGAAGGACTATTCGGTGCAGAAGATGATTTTGGGGACTCACACCTCCGAGAACGAGCCGAATTACCTTATGCTCGCTCAGGTCCAGCTGCCATTGGAGGATGCCGAGAACGATGCTCGCCATTATGACGATGATCGAGCTGAGGTTGGCGGTTTTGGTTGCGCCAATGGAAAGGTAACGCTTGATTTTGTGGTCCGAGTCGTTAATTTTGGGGATAGGAACATGAATAGTTCATACTGATTTGTTAAAGATTTCAAATTTGGAGGTTTTGGAATGTGGGCCTGCTTGGGTGCAGAGGAACTGCTAGGAAATACCAGAAATTTCGAATCTTTTTTTTTTGTTGGTATTAAATGTCTATCCTGTATGTTAGAAATACAAAAAACAATTATTGAACTTTCAGTCAATTTATTTTGTTTTTGGTCATTGTAAGGATTTTATTTTTGAAAAAACAATTATTGAACTTTCTGTCAATTTATTTTGTTTTTGGTCATTGTAAGGATTTTATTTTTGGCTAAAGTTGTTTATTAAGAATTAGAGGAAGAACGAAACAGAAAGGAAATTCAGTTTATCTGAAAAGGAGAAAACACACAAGCTTCCTGAATTGTGTTCCAAGTTGGTTCCATAAGGCTGGATGCACTGGTTTGAATTAGAAAAGTACCAACGGCCATTGGTATAGGATAAATGTCCTTAGAGTCCAAGAACCAAAAACGTTATGAGCTGCAGCCCGTATGACACTCTAATAACTGAACTGAAACATTGTATATTGGTTTATGCTGTATTTGCAGAGATCATATGTCTAAATGGATTCAGATATGTGGTCTTAAATTTTCTTGCAGGTGCAAATAATCCAGCAAATAAATCATGATGGAGAGGTTAATCGGGCTCGATATATGCCTCAGAATCCATTTATTATTGCCACAAAGACCGTTAATGCTGAAGTTTTTGTGTTCGATTATAGCAAACATCCATCGAAGCCTCCATTGGATGGTGCATGCAGTCCTGATTTGAGGCTGAGGGGCCACAGCACTGAAGGATATGGTTTATCGTGGAGTAAGTTCAAGCAGGGTCATTTACTCAGTGGTTCGGATGATGCTCAGATATGCCTGTGGGACATTAATGCGACTGCTAAGAACAAAACTCTTGAAGCTATGCAGATATTTAAGGTATGTCACTACAGCTATGTGTGCAATTTGATACAGACGATTCTGTGCAGCTGTTGCTAAGTAAAGAAAAGGCTAAATTTGCACATATACCAGAGTAAGGCTGTCATTAAACATGATGGCAGTAACGTGTTGAGTTTGGATGCAATAAGATAGCACTTTATACGATTGCTGCTTCTCAGCATCTTTTATTTAAAATTTTACTGTTGTTTGAAATGGTTCCTGGATTAGGTTCATGAAGGTGTAGTGGAAGATGTAGCATGGCATTTGAGGCATGAATACTTATTTGGTTCAGTTGGTGATGATCAATACCTTCTCATATGGGATCTCCGGACTCCATCAGTTACCAAGCCTGTCCAATCTGTGGTTGCTCATCAGAGTGAGGTGAGTGATGTGAAATTGTGAATATTCTGTCATTGCTACAGATATTTGATGTTTATGCATTTAAGATTTAAATGTCAATCTTGGTACATTCAGGTCTGTTCTGTATAATGTTCTGACATTCAAATTGATATGTTTTGATTGCTGTAAATTGGTGCCTTTAGCTAATTTTTTTTATCCAAACCAAAGTGTTTTTAGCCAGTTGATGAATACTGTATGTTGATAAATTGAGAAGCTCTCGTGTATTATGTTCTAACATTCAATTCTATATGTTTTGATTGCTGTAATTTGTTGCCTTAAACTAATTTTTTTCCATTACTGATTCAAGGAGTTTTTAGCCAGTTGATGAATACTGTATTTTGGTAATTGAAAAGCTTGGTGAAAATCTGTAGATCTTTTGTGGAAACCTGGAAAGGACTGAGACAATGATGGCTATTCAGGAAGGCTAGGGTGGCAGCTTTTACGTATAATTATTGACATTTTGGTAATACTGAAAAGGAAATTTTTTTATTAGTGACATTTCGGCAATACTAGATAGCTTGGTCAATTTGTTACAATGGATTTTTTTTTACTTTATTGCAGGGTTGTGGGATACCTAATAGAAACAAAAGCAAGCAATCATTGTTGAGATAGTTATGATGTTTTTAGTTGTGAATCATCTTAGTAGGCGAAGTCCTGTGTGATTTTTTTACTTCTAGACTCTAGAGCTGACAAACTTTGTGTCGAGTAATATATCTGTTACAATTTTGCAACATTTGTAAGGCTTTTAGTTTTCTTTATCTAATATTATAAGTAATGAACGGATTAGTTCTTTGTGATATTATAGCCTTGGAAATTTTGGACAATTTTAAAGTAGCTTGTTTATGTAATATTTTTTTTCAGGTTAACTGTTTGGCTTTCAATCCCTTCAATGAATGGGTTGTTGCAACTGGATCTACTGACAAAACTGTTAAGCTGTTTGATCTACGCAAAATCAATACTGCACTCCACACCTTTGATTGCCATAAGTAAGGATCCTTCCCTGGACCTCATAAAATTGGTTGTCCAAAGTTATCTTTTGCTGTAATCAATCTATAGATATGATATCAAGTTTTATTTTTGTGGTATTTCAGGGAGGAGGTTTTCCAAGTCGGTTGGAATCCAAAGAATGAAACAATCTTAGCTTCTTGTTGTCTTGGTAGGAGACTCATGGTTTGGGATCTTAGCAGGTATTCCTTAAAGAACCGTGTGTCATATTTTATCTTTGTTTTATAGGGAGTGGCATTCTTCACTCCAACTTGTTCTATTTTAACAGAAATCAATGTATTTCGAGTGCCTGTTCTTGTGAAAGCATTTAGGTTATGGCTCTAGAATAGTGGCTTAGTTGGGAAACCAGATATGAGAACTGTGATAGACACATCAGGAAAGTAAGAGTCAGTGGAGCTTAAAGCATCATAAAAATGTAGGGGTCTTAGGCATCAGACCACACGTATGCATCATCCTCTTTATAATTTGAGCATTGAAGTATATAGCAGGCACATACATCCAAAGCTTGTCCTAAGCTCGTCCAAGCTTGTTGGTTATTCTTGGTCATAAGAATGAACCAAAGAGAGTAGCCAAACTAAGTATTAGTGTGCAGAAAACAAAAGATGCTTCGGCAAAATTTTTGACACAAGCCTTAATAAATGTTTTTTGATACAGCAAAGAAACTCTGGAAATAAAATATAAAAATGACACTGGCAAAACCAGGCGTATGGTGTACTATCCTCAGAGTCGGAACTTAAAAACATTATATATGTATCTTGGTCATTACTATTACGCCACTCCTCCCTTTCATCTTATGTCCCAGGTTTAGTTGCCATACTAGCTTTCATATGAAGATAACCAGGGTATATTTGTCTCTGATGTGCATCTCTTTTAATTTTTGGACTTAATTGATGTATTTGGAGATCTCTCTTTTCATGCTTACTTTTGTCAATTAGGTTGGATAAGCATCCGCACCTGTATAATTACGGTGCCCTACAAACTTTTTTTTATCATTGTGTACTGTATATTATATTTGCATGAAAACAAATCTTAACTCAAATGTTATAACTTCGTTCTTTACAGAATTGATGAAGAGCAGACACCAGAGGATGCAGAAGACGGCCCCCCAGAGTTACTTTTTATTCATGGGGGTCACACCAGTAAAATATCTGATTTTTCGTGGAACCCGTGTGAAGATTGGGTTATTTCTAGCGTTGCTGAAGATAATATACTCCAGATTTGGCAGATGGCAGAGAACATTTACCATGACGAAGATGATTTACCCGAAGAACCGGCAAAGCCTTAGTGTAATTTCCAATACTTAGCCAAATGTAGTCAGTAAAAGCTAATTAGGGAAGGAGGCATGCAGCGCTTTGTTTATTTATGTTTTTGTGTAACTTTCTTCTTTTCTTCCCTTTTCACCATTGCATTTGAGGATTTGTGTGTTGTTTACTGAGTCAGATGAGTAATGTATTTGACCCATGCATGGTAATTATATGCAGTACTTCGGCGTGGCAGTAATTTTCGAATGGAGCTTTGTACTATTTTTTGGTCATAAGATTAATAGTTCATTAGAAACATCATTTAAAAAACACCAGGTCTGCTTATTAAGAGGTGGTTTTCCAGGAAGTACCGAAAGTACTTACCTAGTTTGAATAAGCACATTTTTAATCCATTTCCGTCTATTTATTGAAGAAGACTGAGCTAGTCCTAAAGCCAAAAGACGAAGGCAGCAACGCCAAATGAACAAGGATTGTTTGTTACACGACTTATCCGTTTAACCGGCTAGCCTTGCAAATGATTTCCTTTGGTTGCTATCCCTTGCTCTTGAAGGATTGTATTTGGTGGAATCATCTGGGTTTAAAAAGCTTGTATCCGCTTGAAAGGTTTTTGTTGTTCTTGGTTGTTTCAATCGTTCTTTTTTTGGTTGAGCGAGCACACTACCTTTCATAACTTTACATTCCTGGCTTTCCGGTAAAGATTTCTCTTCCTTGGCGTTAACATTAAACAATTAAACCTATAACTAATTGGTAGTGGGCCACTCTGCCCTCTCAATTCATGTTCTAGTTAGTTGTATGTCTGCCAATAATTCTCTAAAACGTGTATAGGCAATCTATGCAGGCAGACAACTAACTAGAACATGGAATTATCCATGTTCTTGATTTTTTAATCTTAAATGTACCCATTCATATAATTTTTCAATTTTTTCTTTTCTTAAATGTATCCGATCTTAAATATACCAATTTGCTATATATAAAATGTGCCATTTTTTTAATATAATCCATTCAATTTATTCTAATCTATTTTTTAAACTTATATATTTTTTATTTTTTTTTATCTTAAATGTACCCATTTATATAATTTTTTTCATTTTTTTCTAATCTTAAATGTAACCGATCTTAAATATATCAATTTGCTATATGTAAAATGTGCCATTTTTTTTTATACAAAATGTACCCATTTTTTTTTTATATAAAATCTATTCAATTTTTTCTAATCGATTTTTTTTAACTTATATGGGTACATTTTAGTTCGTTAATTTGAGAATGTATTTATGTTAAGTTTAATGGAAGAAATGTAATAATGTTACTAGGTCTAATATCTTTTTTCTTTTTCTTTTTTTTTTTGGAAAAACGTATTCATGTTTTGGTACAATAATTTTTAAGTTAGGTTTGATGAATGTACCCATGTTTACACACACACGCACACACACACACACACACACACACACAAACACATATATACAATATATTGGAGAATGGAGAATATAATTTATCTTCGATCAAAAATTGAAAACCACTAAGGTTTCAGTCAAAAAATATTGATAATTAGATACCGTATTCAAAGTCTCCCTACACAAGAATTTTTTAGAGAAAGTACAGTGCCAAACGTTGCTACTATTGCAGTGATGATATCATTGATTGATTCACATTGGATTCCACCATTGGTGTAGTACAAGCTTATCAACAAGCTGCACAAACAGTAACTGTTGTTAATTTCAATCCAAGCCTTACAACACATTCTAATCAAAGCCTTGCATGTGGCCATAAGACAAAACTCATTACCTAATTTTATTTTACAATCAAGGGTAGGGATCATTTAGTTCAACACTCCCCTCTAAATGAATTCTGGTCTTGGCTCCAAGTAGCTCTCTTAGATACCCAAATCTTAATTGAGGTATGCCTTTGTGAAAATGTTAGTCATTTGATCCTCAAACTTGCAGTTTAGAAGTTCATTGATGTTCTCTTGCAAGGCTTCTCTGGTGAAATGGAATTTTCTTTTGATATGTTTGGTCTTATGGTGAAAGATTGAATTCTTAAGTTATTGCAGAGGTGCTGTCACACAAAAGTGGTTTGGCATCCACTTGCATTTCTCCAAAATACTTCAACACATACCTCAACCAAATGGCATTTGATGTTGCTTTTGCAGCACTCATATGTACTGCCTTAGCTGTTGATAGTGCAACATTTTGTTGCTTCGTTGATGCCCAAGAGAAGATCTCTTAACCAAAAGTAAATGCATACCCTGATGTATGATAAGCTCATGTTTATATATATTTTACATCAAATTCACTTGTCTTTTCTTAGTTAGTTCCTTATATTTTTGAGCTATTTACTTTGTTTTTGTGTTTTGTTGGATTTGTCAAGCAAAGAAAAGAAAAATAGAATAAGTGGGATTTTAAGTAACAAATTCGTCAAAACTGCCTGTGCAGATTAGCTGACTTTGGGAGCAAGTTGCAAACAGCTCAGAATGAATTAGAGAATGTGCCTTATATTTTTGGAAAGCTACTGATGTCTATTTTCTGGAGCATTTCGCGGATTATTAATATCATTTTTCTAGAAGAAGTTATGGCTGTTTTAACACTGAAAGGCTCCCAAGAGGCTGAGCAGTTTGTAACTGACAATAAAGCATTGAAAGCAATAAATCTAGCAGTCAAAACTGATGCAGTCAAGAACAAGCCAGCTGACACTTATTCAAATATCAGAGGAAATGGAATTAAAGATGAGGATTAAGTGGGAGTAATGGGCATAAAGACTACCTAAAGAGTTACAATTGTTTTACCATTTCCTCTCACTTATTGTCATCACTAAATGGAAGGAAGGAAAAAAGACAAGGCAGCAGCGTTGGGGAAGGAAGGAAAGGAAGGAGGAAATCTTGGCATTCTCTTCTTTCGGTTTTATCTTCTCAAACATATGTCTTTCTTTTGGTTTAATTTGATAATTTTGTGTAACTAAATTTTTAGTGGTTAGGGGCTATTTTGAAGCCCCAAATATGATTGCAAGTTTGTTATTACATTTCGTTTGAATTACTCAAATCTCAGTTGCCAGCCACCGCCATTGCAGAATTTGGAAGTGCAAGTGCTAGAGCAGCACTGTGCTGCCAGCTGTTTTTACCATCGGAATCAACAACGCAATCCATCTTTTAAGACAGATGTTGACACTTGACACCATTGAGAAGATCAAGGCTACCCTCATCCTAACTAAGTACTAGGCGTGCCACTGCTATGGTTTTAGTCGATTACTTATGCCCCAAGTTACTCAGACTTCTTGTTATCAAAGGATTGTCATGGATGAGTTAAGTCCACATTAAGTTCTTTTTCTTGCCTTGTAAACAAGGAGTTTTAGTTCATAATCTTGTACGTTCAAATGAAGGGAGTCCAGGCACCCTTAAGCCATTTACGTGGTTCTTGATTGATTTTAATGATAACATATCCATTAAACTAACCAGATCCAGATGCAAATGGAACTCTTAAGATAGGAAAATTGATGGAAATAAGTTGAATACATACTGGAGAATGCATTAAGTAAAAAATCTACAAATTTGGAAAACAAACAAAGAGCCTCGAGCAAGATTTCACCTTGTCTAGCAAGGTTGAACCTCTTGCAATCGCTTCTTTCTGAATTAACAGGGGTTTATGTGCTAAACAGGTCACCAACAACTTTGACGCTAAGGATAGCTCCATGGCAGCATATCTGGCATAAACACAATTGTTGCTCAAGCACTTCCACTACTAGATCACCCAAATTCCTCGAGCGGCAAACAGTCATGCAGATGCTTTGGCTCGCCTCGCCTTAGAGGTGGAAGACAAGATTGGGGGAAAAATTCAGGTCAAATTGTTGGCAGCACTAAGCACCATGGTTGCGGAAGTGTGCAACTTACAACATGGGGATTGTTGGATTACCCCGATTTATAGATTCCTTGCTCATGGCACCCTTCCAAATGACAAAGTCCAAGCTAAGCAGATTCGATACAAGGCCACCCGTTACTTGATCATTAATGACCAACTCTACAAGCGGGGTTTTAACCTACTATACATAAGATGCCTTACGCCCGCAGAGGCGGAAACTGTCATTCGGGAAATACATGAATGAGTCTACGGAGATCATGCTGGATCTCGATCACTTGAGGAATGTTGCCTACAAGCAGCGCATCTCCAACTACTATGACTCAAGGGTCAAACCTCGTTCTTTCCAAGTGAGGGACTGGGTATTGAAGAAAAGATTACTCTGCGACAAAGTCCTAAGTGAAGGAACACTTAGTCCAAACTGGGATGGACCGTTTGAAGTTGTTGGCATCAGTCGCCCTGGCTCCTACAAGCTTAGAAGCTCTGATGGTAAGACCCTTGGCCATCCATGGAACGCTGATCACTTGAAGTACTATTACAAGTAAACTTACATTGTACAAATGTTAAGCTTCAGCCGTTCGGCATCCTATGTAACGAAGACTATTTGACATGAATTCAATAAAGAGGTGATTTAGACAACTCGGTCTTAATCCTCTTACATTCCTAGCAATGAAACACTCGGGTTCAAAGCTTCAACATGAATGCTTCCAACATGAAACAAAGTCTAAGTATATGTCAACAAGACTATACAAATAAACGAACAGCTTCACAGTATATTCGTTCAATCATACATTCCAACACATTCATACATAAGCCAACTGTGCTTTGAAATGGTTCAACATACTTTGTGTCATTCGACACTTGCTACAATGTGCCTAGACACCTTGCCCTTATTCTCACCAACCAGGTGATGAAATGTGAAGAAGGAACTCATCTTCATGCCACCAACCAGGTAATGAAATGTATAACCCGTACTCTCCTTCATGGCACCAACCAGGTGATGAAATGTACAACCCGTACCCTAATATCATTTGGCAACTTGTCACTCATGCCACCAACCAGGTGAAGAAGGAAATCATCTTTATGCCACCAACCAAGTGATGAAATGTACAACCCGTACTCTCCTTCATACCACCAACCAGGTGATGAAATGTACAACCCGTACTTTAATATCATTTGACAACTTGCCATTCATGCCACCAACCAGGTGATGAAATGTACAACCTGTACTCTAATATCATTTGGCAACTTGCCACTCATGCCACCAACCAGGTTAAGAAGGAACTCATCTTCATGCCACCAACCAGGTGATGAAATGTACAACCTGTACTTTAATATCATTTGGCAACTTACCATTCATGCCACCAACCAGGGGAAGAAGGAACTCATCCTCGTGCCACCAACCAGGTGATGAAATGTGATGAAAGGTGATGAAGGAACTCACCTTCGTACCACCAACCAAGTGATGAAAGCAACTCAACATTCATTCCACCTACCAGAAGACGAATGGTACAACTTGTACATGTGAATTCCTAGCATTCACAAATAATCAAAAACCCTCAAGCTTGATAACTCAACTAGGGGAGCACTTATGCCCAACAAGAGTTATAGTCACCAATAAAGTCTTACTGCAAGCCAACAACAACTTCAGTGCATGGCATACGAAGATCAAGCTATTCAGCCCTTTTGCATTTGTTTCAAACATTTCCCCTCTGTAACAATGCAAACACTACAACTCGTAGAAAGCTTCACACACTCTTAATCAAGACAGTGTGAAGCAAAACCAATTTATGGTGCCAACAAAAGCTTCAACAATTCTCAAACGCTTCACACACTCTTGATCAAGACAGCGTGAAGCAAAACCAATTTATGGTGCCAACAAAAGCTTCATCAAAGGAGTTCAACCACAATTCTCAAAGCTTCACACACTTTTGATCAAGACAATGTGAAGCAAAACCAATTTATGGTGCCAACAAGAGCTTCATCAATGGAGGGCAACCACAATCCTCAAAAGCTTCACACACTCTTGATCAAGACAGTGTGAAGAAAAACCAATTTATGGTGCCAACAAAAGTTTCATCAAAGGAGTTCAACCAAAATTCTCAAAAGCTTCACACACTCTTGATCAAGACAGTGTGAAGCAAAACCAATTTATGGTGCCAACAAGAGCTTCATCAATGGAGGGCAACCACAATTCTCAAAAGCTTCGTACACTCTTGATCAGGACAGTGTGAAGCAAAACTAATTTATGGTGCCAACAAAAGCTTTATCAATGGAGGGCAAAAACAATTCTCAAACCTTTGAGGTAAATTCAAGACTATTCGAAGCAAATTAAATTTATATGGTTCATCCAAACCTTCGACTACTACAAGGTGTGGCTTGCATCACAATCTCTTGCTCAACAGTGTGGAAGCAAAATTTGTATACGTTGTCTCTCCCACATTTTCAAATTTCTAGTTTCCGAAAAAAAAAAAAGGGAAATTCAACAAAGTTTCATCAATGGAGGACAACTATAAATTCTCAAAAGTTTCACACTATCTTATAGTGTGAAGTAAAATCAATTTGTGGTACAAAACAAAGCTTCACCAACAAAAGCTTCATCAATGGAGGACAACTACAAATTCTCAAAAGCTTCACACTATCTTGATCAAGATAGTGTGAAGCAAAATGAATTCATGCTACCCAACAAAAGCTTCACCTACAAAGCTTCACCTACAAAGCTTCAACTCCAAAGCTTCACCTACAAAAGCTTCAACACAAAAGCTTCACCTACAAAGCTTCAACTCCAAAGCTTCACCTACAAAGCTTCAACACAAAAGCTTCACCCACAATAGCTTCACCCATAAAAGCTTCACCAACAAAAGCTTCACCACAAAAGCTTCACCAACAAAAGCTTCACCACAAAAGCTTCACCAACAAAAGCTTCATCAATGGAGGACAACTACAAATTCTCAAAAGCTTCACACTATCTTGATCAAGATAGTGTGAAGCAAAATCAATTTGTGGTACCCAACAAAGCTTTACCAACAAAAGCTTCATCAATGGAGGACAACTACAAATTCTCAAAAGCTTCACACTATCTTGATCAAGATAGTGTGAAGCAAAATAAATTCATGCTACCCAACAAAAGCTTCACCTACAAAGCTTCACCTACAAAGCTTCAACTCCAAAGCTTCACCTACAAAAGCTTCAACACAAAAGCTTCACCTACAAAGTTTCAACTCCAAAGCTTCACCTACAAAGCTTCAACTCCAAAGCTTCACCTACAAAGCTTCACCTACAAAGCTTCACCACAAAAGCTTCACCCACAATAACTTCACCCATAAAAGCTTCACCAACAAAAGCTTCACCACAAAAGCTTCACTAACAAAAGCTTCATCAATGGAGGACAACTACTAATTCTCAAAAGCTTCACACTATCTTGATCAAGATAGTGTGAAGCAAAATCAATTTATGGTACCCAACAAAGCTTCACCAATAAAAGCTTCATCAATGGAGGACAACTACAAATTCTCAAAAGCTTCACACTATCTTGATCAAGATAGTGTGAAGCAAAATCAATTCATGCTACCCAACAAAAGCTTCACCTATAAAGCTTCACCTACAAAGCTTCAACTCCAAAGCTTCACCTACAAAAGCTTCAGCACAAAAGCTTCACCTACAAAGCTTCAACTCCAAAGCTTCACCTACAAAGCTTCAACTCCAAAGCTTCACCCACAATAGCTTCACCCATAAAAGCTTCACCAACAAAAGCTTCACCACAAAAGCTTCACCAATGGAGAACAACTACAAATTCTCAAAAGCTTCACATTATCTTGATCAAGATAGTGTGAAGCAAAATCAATTCATGGTACCCAACAAAAGCTTCAACTCCAAAGCTTCACCTACAACGCTTCAACTCTAAAGCTTCACCTACAAAGCTTCAACTCCAAAGCTTCACCTACAAAGCTTCAACTCCAAAGCTTCACCTACAAAAGCTTCAGCACAAAAGCTTCACCTACAAAAGCTTCAGCACAAAAGCTTCACCTACAAAGCTTCAACTCCAAAGCCTCACCCACAATAGCTTCACCCATAAAAGCTTCACCAACAAAAGCTTTACCACAAAAGCTTCACCAATGGAGGACAACTACAAATTCTGAAAAGCTTCACATTATCTTGATCAAGATAGTGTGAAGCAAAATCAATTCATGGTACCCAACAAAAGCTTCAACTCTAAAGCTTCACCTACAAAGCTTCAACTCTAAAGCTTCACCTACAAAGCTTCAACTCCAAAGCTTCACCTACAAAAGCTTCACCCACAATAACTTCACCTACAAAAGCTCACCCACAATAACTTCACCTACAAAAGCTTCACCCATAAAAGCTTCACCAACAAAAGCTTCACCACAAAAGCTTCACTAACAAAAGCTTCACCACAAAAGCTTCACTAACAAAAGCTTCATCAGTGGAGGACAACTACAAATTCTCAAAAGCTTCATCAGTGGAGGACAACTACAAATTCTCAAAAGCTTCACACTATCTTGATCAAGATAGTGTGAAGCAAAATCAATTTATGGTACCCAACAAAGCGTCACCAATAAAAGCTTCATCAATGGAGGACAACTACAAATTCTCAAAAGCTTCACACTATCTTTATCAAGATAGTTTGAAGCAAAATCAATTCATGCTACCCAACAAAAGCTTCACCTATAAAGCTTCACCTACAAAGCTTCAACTCCAAAGTTTCACCTACAAAAGCTTCAGCACAAAAGCTTCACCTACAAAGCTTCAACTCCAAAGCTTCACCTACAAAGCTTCAACTCCAAAGCTTCACCCATAATAGCTTCACACATAAAAGCTTCACCAACAAAAGCTTCACCACAAAAGCTTCACCAATGGAGGACAACTACAAATTCTCAAAAGCTTCACATTATCTTGATCAAGATAGTGTGAAGCAAAATCAATTCATGGTACCCAACAAAAGCTCCAACTCCAAAGCTTCACCTACAAAGCTTCAACTCTAAAGCTTCACCTACAAAGCTTCAACTCCAAAGCTTCACCTACAAAGCTTCAACTCCAAAGCTTCACCTACAAAAGCTTCACCTACAAAGCTTCAACACCAAAGCTTCACCTACAAAGCTTCAACTCCAAAGCTTCACCCACAATATCTTCACCCATAAAAGCTTAACCAACAAAAGCTTCACCACAAAAGCTTCACCAATGGAGGACAACTACAAATTCTCAAAAGGTTCACATTATCATGATCAAGATAGTGTGAAGCAAAATCAATTCATGGTACCCAACAAAAGCTTCAACTCCAAAGCTTCACCTACAAAGCATCAACTCTAAAGCTTCACCTACAAAGCTTCAACTCCAAAGCTTCACCTACAAAAGCTTCACCCACAATAACTTCACCTACAAAAGCTTCACCCACAATAACTTCACCTACAAAAGCTTCACCCATAAAAGCTTCACCAACAAAAGCTTCACCCACCACAAAAGCTTCACCCACAAAAGCTTCACCCACCACAAAAGCTTCACCCATAAAAGCTTCATCAACAAAAGCTTCACCCACAAAAGCTTCCCCCACCACAAAAGCTTCACCCACCATAAAAGCTTCACCTACAAAGCTTCAACACAAAAGCTTCACCTACAAAAGATTCACACTATCTTGATCAAGATAGTGTGAAGCAAAATCAATTCATGCTACCCAACAAAAGCTTCACCTACAAAGCTTCAACTCCAAAGCTTCACCTACAAAAGCTTCAACACAAAAGCTTCACCTACAAAGCTTCAACTCCAAAGTTTCACCTACAAAGCTTCAACTCAAAAGCTTCACCTACAAAGCTTCAACACAAAAGCTTCACCCACAATAGCTTCACCCATAAAAGCTTCACCAACAAAAGCTTCACCACAAAAGCTTCACCAATAAAAGCTTCATCAATGGAGGACAACTACAAATTCTCAAAAGCTTCACACTATCTTGATCAAGATAGTGTGAAGCAAAATCAATTTGTGGTACCCAACAAAACTTCACCAACAAAAGCTTCATCAATGGAGGACAACTACAAATTCTCAAAAGCTTCAAACTATCTTGATCAAGATAGTGTGAAGCAAAATCAATTCATGCTACCCAACAAAAGCTTCACCTACAAAGCTTCACCTACAAAGCTTCAACTCCAAAGCTTCACCTACAAAAGCTTCAACACAAAAGCTTCACCAACAAAGCTTCAACTCCAAAGCTTCACCTACAAAGCTTCAACTCCAAAGCTTCACCTACAAAGCTTCAACACAAAAGCTTCACCCACAATAGCTTCACCCATAAAAGCTTCACCAACAAATGCTTCACCACAAAAGCTTCACCAACAAAGCTTCATCAATGGAAGACAACTACAAATTCTCAAAAGCTTCACACTATCTTGATCAAGATAGTGTGAAGCAAAATCAATTTGTGGTACCCAACAAAGCTTCACCAATAAAAGTTCAATGGAGGACAACTACAAATTCTCAAAAGCTTCACACTATCTTGATCAAGATAGTGTGAAGCAAAATCAATTCACGCTACCCAACAAAAGCTTCACCTATAAAGCTTCACCTACAAAGCTTCAACTCCAAAGCTTCACCTACAAAAGCTACAACACAAAAGCTTCACCTACAAAGCTTCAACTCCAAAGCTTCACCTACAAAGCTTCATCTCCAAAGCTTCACCCACAATAGCTGCACCCATAAAAGCTTCACCAACAAAAGCTTCACCACAAAAGCTTCACCAATGGAGGACAACTACAAATTCTCAAAACCTTCACATTATCTTGATCAAGATAGTGTGAAGCAAAATCAATTCATGGTACCCAACAAAAGCTTCAACTCCAAAGCTTCACCTACAAAGCTTCAACTCTAAAGCTTCACCTACAAAGCTTCAAATCCAAAGCTTCACCTACAAAAGCTTCACCCACAATAACTTCACTTACAAAAGCTTCACTCATAAAAGCTTCACCAACAAAAGCTTCACCCACCACAAAAGCTTCACCCACAAAACCTTCACCCACCACAAAAGCTTCACCTACAAAAGCTTCACCCATAAAAGCTTCACCAACAAAAGCTTCACCCACAAAACCTTCCCCCACCATAAAAGCTTCCCCCACCATAAAAGCTTCACCTACAAAGCTTCAACACAAAAGCTTCACCTACAAAAGCTTCACACTATTTTGATCAAGATAATGTGAAGCAAAATCAATTCATGGTACCCAACGAAGCTTCAACCTCAAAGCTTCACCTACAAAGCTTCAATACCAAAGCATCACCTACAAGCTTTAATATATATTTTTTTTTTCGGAAATTCGAAAATTAAAAAATTCAGAAATTTGAAAATTTGAAAAAAAAAAAACAATTCGAAAAAAAATTGCTAGGCCTCCTCTTCTTTGGGCCTAACAACTTTCATAACAAATATATATGAAGAAGGAGTTTTGGGCTACCACTTAGAAAGGAAATGCCCCATTCGTCAACTCCCTCGACCGGAGACTTGGGGGACTCCTACCATATGCTACTGCACCTTGATACTCGGAAGTCTCATGACCACTCAGTGACTTGGATTTTTCAAGCCTCCAAACGAGAAGTTTTCCTCACTCGAGAAATTAAGGGAGCACTACCTCAACCTACATGCTTCATTCACAAAGCTTCAACATACAAGCTTCAACAAAAGGAAAAATTCAAAGAACTTAGTGAAGAAGGTTTTGGTGTATTTAACATAATACGTTGAAATGAAGCAAATCTTGTTTATTGATATCTTCGATAAGTTATAAATACGTACATATACATGAATCAAAATAAACAAACAAGAGAGGGCCTTCACAAAGGTTGTTCAGGAGAAGTCCTAGTAGTCGGCAGAGCCCCAGAAAGATGAGGCACCAGAGGATGATTATTCGGAGCCTCAGTACTAGGCAGAACCCCAGATGGAGGAGGCACCGAAGGTTGATCATTTGGAGCTTCGTTACGCGGTACAGCCCCAGAAGACGAAGGTAATAAATGCCTTTAGAACAAACCCATAAACCTCTGATGATCAAGTAAAATCTGACCATCAGATTCCTGCAGCTGGTCGAGCTTCCTCTTCATGTTTGTAGCATAGTCATGTGCGAGTCTGTGTAACTGTTTATTCTCATGCTTAAGCCCTTTGATATCTTGTTTGAGACTTATCACTTTAGCCGCCAATGATTCAACTTGGCGGGTTCGAGCAAATAGATGTTGGGCTATATTAGACACAGAACCTGCACACTGAACACTGAGAGCCAGAGAATCCTTAACAGCCAACTCATCAGACCGTTTGGAAAGTAGTCTGTTATCTTTGAGAGTGAGAAGGTTCCTGGCCACCACCGCAGCGGTCATACCATTCTTCATCACAGAATCCCCAATGGTAAGAGGACCAGTAGGGGATAAGAAGGATGGGCGCCATATGTTGTCTTGAGAAGGCATGGCTGCCTCTTCACCAAAGTTCAAGTCAAAACGACGGTCAGATAGGCCAGACATTCTCATAAATGATGAAGGAGAAATGAGGTGCAATAAATGTCTATAGTAAGGGGAAAATTTCTACAAGCAATAACTCTCTGAATGTACTTCTTGCACACAATTGGTGCCCTTATATAAGAAAGGGCAACAGGGCCGTTGGTTCAAAAATCGAAGAGGCACCACTCTTCGGATTTTGAAGAGGCACCACTTTCCACACACAACATCAGCTCCTTGGGTACCACATATAACTTTGCCAAAGATCTCTAACAAAGTTTAGACATATAAATTTTGAAGGTCCAGCTACCCTACTATTACCCACAAGGAACAACACCACTGCTTGATAACTAGATAGTCCCAATGTGTGTCAACATCCGTGCTCCGTGGCAAGGCAGATTGGAAAAAATGCCCAACATTTACTCACATTTGAGAAAAAATTCCCAACAAGATTGCTTGCTCAAAAATCGAAGAGGCACCGCTCTCCGAATCTCGAGAGCCAGACTCCCAACAGGATTACTTTCTCAAAAATCGAAGAGACACTGCTCTCCGAATCTCAAGAGTCAAACTCCCAACATGATTGCTTTCTCAAAAATCGAAAAGGCACCACTCTCCGAATCTCGAGAGCCAGACTCCCAATAAAATTACGTGCTTAAAAATCGGAGAGAACTTTGGTACAACAGAAAGTGTTAAGTTTATGACCTTCGCTAGATTGCTCCGGTCACTAGTGTGGATAAGTATGTAAATGGATAGAGACAGGGAAGCAAACACAAGATGTACGTGGTTCACCCAGATTGGCTACGTCCACGGAGTAGAGGAGTTCTCATTAATTGTGAAGGGTTTACACAAGTACATAGGTTTAAGCTCTCCTTTTGTGAGTACTAGTGAATGATTTAGTACAAATGACGTTAGGAAATATTGTAAGAGAATGATCTCTATTTATAGAAGAGAGTTTCTAGTTTCATTCTAACATTGACATGTGTCGTGCTGTGATTGGCCTCCTGGTTGGAGGGAAACTCTTCTGGGTCCTTGACGGTATAACGTTGACCGGTGCTTAGTAGTTTTGGGATTGGTCAAGTATGGTACAAACAGATGGTAAACAATTTTACACAAGGGAATCGATACTAAGCCACTGAGGGAGATAATAGAGCTTTAAACTGAAGAAGAGATAGCTTGTCGCTAAAATGGACTGAATCTGGGTTGATTTCAGCTTTTGGATGCAAATTTGGCTTGAGAGTTGAGTTTGTATGTTTGTTTGTTTGATTGGTTGAGTGTCTGTTTGTATGTTGATTGGTTGAGTGTCCTTGTCTCTGGGGCCTTTTCCTCCTTTTATAGGCAATTTAGCCCGACTGCTGTAACTTTGTTCTTGCCCAAAAGCACTTGGAGGGTAGTCAGTCATCAGCTTTTTACTTGGAATGCCACTAGAAAGCATTATTTGGCTGGTAGTAGGTTAGACTTCATCACTTGTCTCTTCAATGGTAAGCACGTGGCTTGTATTTGGCCGAGAAGACTTCAATTTACATTTGGGCTCGGTGCTGGGCTTCAGGTAAGTCCCTTTTTAATTGGCATCATTGGGCTTTCCTTCATTCAAATCCAATGTTCAAATACTAACCCAAACAATATGTAGATAGCCCTACAAAAACTTATATATATATCAGCTCCTAGAGAAAGACTATAAATACCAAGCTAGCAAGTCAGCAATCGAAGCACCACAATCTCCATAAACAAAACCTTAAACAGAAGCACCGACATTATATGGTACATTTTAATTGTCTGCCATGGTTATGGCTATGAGATTGTTTCAATTACTGGTTGATACGATTTGTCTCACTTACGAAAAGAAGGATAAAATCACACAAAATACTTGCAAGAATACAAGGTTATTGTAGTATAGATGCTTATGTAAGGTCGTTCTCCTCAATGACTATTTGAATAATTTATGCAAAAAAATTCCTAATTAATTACTTAAAACTAAAAATTGAGAAAGGTGATTTTAAATTTGGGTAATATTAAAAACGAATTTTAATTAAAAACTAATAGTAAATCCTCCCAAACTAACACGACAAAAGAAAAGAGTTTTAAATACCAATTTATAATAGCACTAAGGTTCCACCATCACCTAGTAATCCTATGAATTTTTATTAATTACTTATGATCTACACATGCCACTTTGAATGTTAGGTTTTCCTAATTTATATTTTACCATAGAATGTATATCTAACATGTAATCTGTCCAGATCAAATATGAATACGAAAGACTCATTAAGTTTTATGAAAACCCTTTGAAAAACCATGTAACCCTTAAGACGTGGTGTTTATCTTAAGTGAAATTACAATTATTAATTGCAAGAAGCCAACATCAAGGAACCTTTCGACCAAAATTGCATCAAATTACTTTTCTAAATATCCTAATGGTGCCCAATCATCAAGACAATTAGATAGTTTAAAACATGAGTAATGCTATTTATACCATGTTTTTGTACCACATTTTCATACCACCTTAGGTGGCATTTTATGTGGACAGCCACATCATTTAAATTAATTAGATTTTTAAATTTAGTTCATTATTTAATAAACTAATAATTAAGAAAAACTAGTTAACTAAATGATGATTGTGGTATACAATGAGTCTTTTTTATTCCTTTCCTTGGGCTTTGCAAATTTTTCAAATGATGTGGCTATCCACATCAGATGCCACCTAAGGTGGTATAGAAATGTGATATAAAAACATTGTATGAATAACATTACTCTTAAAACAATGATTAATAATTCAAAACAGACATGCAATCAATCATAAGCAATTAATTCTCCTTTATTCTATAGCCAGAAAATAACCGCTAGCAAGAAAAATTCCAAATTTCGATACAATCAAGCCGAGTGACTCACGAACATCCTTCAACTGGAATTACTCCAAAATTCATTCATTTGATCACATTTTGCTCCAGAAGAAGTCAAAAGTCCTATATTGAAAATACAATTTAAAGTGTCAAAATTCTTTCAAAATATTAACCAAAATATACTAAGAATAGAGCTAAATATATAATTGTGAACACGAAAATTTCCTGAAACGAAAGAGACAAGAACAACGTGCACAAAATAATATTTGTATTTGATGATTTTGGGTTACAATCTCTTTTAAATTTGATCCTCTGATTCGATCTCCGTAAGGTGTTGATTTGTGGATGTGCGATTGATCCAAAGGGCCGTTGGGCTTGATCTAAGGATGAACGTTCTTCAAGGGCCGTGGACTTGATCTTAAAGGTGGATTTGAGTGGATCTTCAAGGAGCCGTTGGGGCTTGATCTTGAGGATGAGCGTTTCTTCAAGGGCCGTTGAGGCTTGATCTTGAATAACGGTGATGAACGGATCTTCAAGGGGCTTTTGGGCTTGATCTTTGAAGAACAGTGATGAAAGGATCTTCAAGGGCTTTTGGGCTTGATCTTGAAGAACGGTTGGATGTGTGGATTTTTTGATGTTGTTGATCCAAGGGCCGTCGGGGCTTGATCTTGGAAGAACGATGAACGAAGAACGAAGAAAACTTTCTTCAAGGGCCGTCGGGGCTTGATCTTGAATTGGTGGAAGTTCTTCAAGGGGCCGTCGGGGCTTGATCTTGAAGGTGGATGATTGTTGATCCAAGGGCCGTCGGGGCTTGATCTTGGAAGAACGATGAACGAAGAACGAAGAGCATTTTCTTCAAGGGCCGTTGGGGCTTGATCTTGAATCGGTGGATTGTTGATCCAAGGGGCCGTCGGGGCTTGATCTTGGAAGAACGATGAACGAAGAAAGAAGAAGGCTTTCTTGATTCTTCGGGAATCTGGATGCTTGAGACTTTCGGAGTTTCAGAGCTTCAGAGCTTGATGCGAAAATTACTTGACACACAAATTAAACCCTCTTTTTGACAATTGTAGTATAGATGTAAGTAGGGTATCGTTCTAGGCCGGGGATTAGGAGGGATTGCTAATCTATTCTAAATTAATTTAAAAATATTAAATAAGACTCAAGGACACAAAAATAGGCGAAAAACTCTAATAACTCGAAACACACTTAAAATGACTCAAAATAATGAAAACAATTAAATTAAATACTAGGAACTGAAATGGATGGAAATTAAATTAAAAGACTAACAATAAAGAAAACTAAATAAATAATATAATTTAATAATGGATGGGTGTTTGGTTTTGATGAAAAGTAAATTAAACTTAATTAAATTACAGAATTGACAAAACCATGAAATTAAAATGAAAGGATAAATGACGGACTAGCTAGAGGGTTCTTCTCCACACATGACACATAAGCAACCTAAATTGATTTTCAGTTGTTCTTTCAATAAATTGTAAATCTCAATACTCCAGATTAACCGTGAACAGCACTTTTTTAATCTTCAAGTTTTCCTTAAGTTATTGAATTGGACGGGAAAACGCATACAACAATTCAAAACATTCTTCAAAAGTCCCCTACGTGAAAAGCACAATAGAGATACAATCAAAGATCATTAAACTTTGTGAAAACTATAAGCATTGACGAGACATTCGTAACTATGAAAAGCATGATACTCTTGCCAAGAATTTACTTAACGTGATTGTGACTAGCAACCTTTACTACTTGTGAAAATAAGTTCATAACGATTAGGTGAAATTCACTTATATTCTAGCATCAAATTCATGCATGTAAATTAAGCGTGCACTCTCAACCAACATACACAAATCAGTTTTTATACGAACGGATAAGTAAATTGAAATCACAACTTATGAAATCACAACCGAAGGTAATCAATTCATATTACAAATATATTCATGGTTTCGAATTAACCTCTAACCAACATAAATTTAATTACACATTATTAAAAACAGAAATAAAAGAGAAGTTTGGAAAGATTAAACCGAAAAAGAAGAGAGTGATTCAGTGCCAGTCTGCCCCTCGTTTTCTGCTGCACCGCTCTGCCTATATCACGCTGCCAAGGGCCTGCTGCGCAAGGGCTTCTCTCTCTAGCTGCAAAGGCAGCTTTGCTTCTCTGTTTTCTCCCCGAGGCTCACTGCCCTCTGGGCTGCCAAGACAGCCCACTGCTGTCCTCTCTCTTCCCGTTCTCCACGTCTGCGAGCTGCCAAAGGGCAGCTCCCCCTCTACTCACTTCTGCCGCTACTTCCTTTCTTTTTTATATTTTTTTCTTTCTTTTTTTCTGGCAGCCTCGCTGCCTTCCCTTTCTTCTCACGTCCTTCCCCAATTATCCTTTATTCTATTATTCTTTTCGTTTCTGGTCCCTGCCTTTGCGTCTTGGATTCCTTCCTTTCCAGCTGCAAAGCAGCTTCCTGTTGTTTTCAGAAGTGAAGAATATGGGAGTCAACGAGGTAAAAAAAATATAAATCATGATGCTCTCTTGCTCCCTCTTTGACCGACTCTCCCCATTTCTTTTGTTTATGCCGTGACATAATTCTACCAATAATCCATGACAGAATGAGAACGACTAAAGCAATTTTCGACGAATTTATTATTTAAAACTCATTTGTGCTATTTTTATTTTCTTTGCATAACAAATCCTATAAACACAAAAATAACGTAAATAGCTCAAAAATATAAGGAACTAACTAAGAAAAGACGAGTGAATTCGAAGTAAAAATATATATAAATATGATCCGATCAAATACCCCCACACTTAACTTTTGCTAGTCCTCGAGCAAAACAAAGAAAACATGAAAAAGTAATAACATGAAAAACATTAGCTTCCCCCTATGTGACCCTCATAGAAATTCTTTTAAGAAAACAAATCATCAAGAACCATAGTTAGCATCAAGGAACTAATCCAAGTTCATCTTCCTTATTCAAATATTAGCAGTAATCTTTGAATCATCCTTGAAGTGTAGTGTGTGAGATAGTCATGCTAATGCAATTTCAAGTTTTTATTTTTAAAATCATCATATGCAAACTAGCGACATTCTCACGGGATATACACTCAATCACACATGTGTTTAGTTTAAATGTGTTTCGCTCAAAGAATCAAATGTGAAATTTCTACCATAAGCTTGCATAAAGATCACTTCTCCACAGTCATAATTGCAAAACTTAAATCAAGAGGACTTTTATTGGATGTAATGAGGCTTAGGGATAGGGTTATTGAAACGAAAGAATAGGAAAACACAAGTTCCAAGCTACATTGCAAGCAATTCTTTTGTTTAGATTTATAAGAATTCAAGCTCTCCAACGATTCTTCTGATACCTCCAATCACACCCTTAAACTGAAACTTTAAAAACTTTTTATTTTCTTTGTATATAATCTTTCTTTTTCTTTTCTTTTCTTCTCTTTTTTTTTTTTTTTTTTTTTTTTTTAAATACAAACATGAAATACCCCCACACTTATTCTTTTGCCAAACACCTTCAAAGTACTTCACAAACATTTCTCATAAGACAATCTCACATTGCTCACTAGCTTGCTTGGAAAGGGTAAGGAAAAATGTTTCAGATATAAGGGTAGACATATCTGGTGATAAGAAATAAAAGGCTCAACAAAGACGGCTCAAATTGGCAATCTAATGATATCATTTTTCTTTGGGAAACATGGTTATTTGGGCCATAGTGGTAAACCTAATGCCTCTATCATTTCCAAGTTCATGCAATCAATGACAAACATTTCGAAAGATCGTTACGCAAGTTCTAGAGATGTATCTCACATAAGTTCATCACACATGAAAGAATAGGAGTGTATGAAAAATGCACACACTTTCAATAGGCTCAAAAACTCACATAGGATATATATGGTCACTAAATTCACATATGAAGCTTTAAGTCATGCTTTAGTTTCACATCAACAAGGCTATGTGCATTTAGTTTTTCAAAGATGGTCAAACATGTACAAAACTAACAAGAGAATTAGGAATTTCACAAAATACATGTTAACTAAGTTCTTCATCCAATTATATCATTGGGTCGGGAAACTAACAAAAATCTAATTCAAAACAATAAGGGAAACAAGACAATATTTTTGGATTTTTTTAAATTTTCCGAATTTTTAATTTTTTTTTTAATTTTTAATTTTTTTTTAATTTTTTTTTTAATTTTTTTTTTTTTTAAAGAAAACAAAACTAATTAAGAACACAAAAAAAAAACAACAACACAGATTTTTTTTATTTTTTTATTTTTTTTTTAAAAGAAAACAAAACTAATTAAGAACACAAAAAACAACAACACAGATTTTTTTTATTTTTTTATTTTTTTTTAAAAGAAAACAAAACTAATTAAGAACACAAAAAACAACAATACAGAGACAAATGAAATTCTAGAGATTTCTACCCCCACACTTAAACTGGACATTGTCCCCAATGTCAGAAAACACTATAATGCAAATAAAAATAAAATAAATAAATAATAAGAAACAAAATAAAGCAATTAGACTGAAAACTTCCCTAATTTGCAGTAAAATCAAGCGATGACCCCCCAAGCTAAAATTCTGCAATCAACTTCAAGGGTGGAAAGAACCAAAAGTTCCTGCAAAGAAAAGAAATAATTCAGTTAAGTACGCAAGAAAATTAATTAAAAAAAATTGCAAACGAAAAATTGAAAATTACGATAAAAGATAATGAATAAAACTAATAAGTAATCATTGGTCGTGCTTGTTGACTTTCCACAGCTTTCCTCTTGAACAGGGTGACACTTAGCTTTTTATTTGCAAGTGATGATTTTATGCTATTGTACGGCGAGGCTTTGCTCTTTGGGAATGTTGCAGTTCCTTATTTGTTCTCCAAGCAGATATGGCAGCTTCTCTAGTTCCTCAGCTCAGACTCCTTCTGCTGGGATGATTGTGCAAGCTGCATTCTTCTCTGCTTGTTTCCTCTGCATGGCGGGCAGGCACGAGGGAGAGGTGTTGGTCTGTTTCTTTCTTCAATCTTTCCAAGTGCCCACCTCTTGCTCTCTTTCTCCTTGTCCTTAGTTGAGGATGAATCAGCACGTTGTCTCCACATGCTTCGAGGTATCATCTTCACTTCCCTTATAAGTGAGAAACAAAACGAAAGCACAAGATGATGAGTACTCGAGAGCAGGTGCTGGCTGGAGAAAGGACAGGGAGAAAGCATGATATGAGATACTCTTGCTTTCAACCTTCATGATATGAAATACTTTTGCTTTGAATGGGTTGTTCGCAGGAGTATCCCAAGGAATGAGGAATACAGAGTGAATCGAGAGGGTTCTTTGGGAATGCATTTTCGGAGATGAAGAAGTGCTTAGAGAGAAGTGCTGAGAGAGTGTGCCTTTGCTGTGGAAAGCGAAGGTAGAAACTTATAGGACTTCTCTTCACAACCGGAACTGTTATCTCACTCATTGTCGGCAGCCGGTAGATGGATGAATAGTACAAATTACGCGCTTTCTGACAAAGCTGCCCGTAATTTCCGCAAAGCAGATTCCTCATTGATATCTGGAATCGGCGCTTCGAGCTCTGAGCATCGTCGATTGTAGAGGTAGCATGTGACACGTGCGGATAAATCTGGAAAAGAAGATTTGCCCGTGGGTTGAAGCCCAGCTTTTGAGAAAGCTAGCGTGTCTTTGACTGTTGAATTTCCCTCTTCGATTTCTGCATTGGTGCTTCGACAAACTGCCCGAGAATTTCGCAAAGCAATTTGCGTGTGACAAGTGACGACACGTCTGGACAAATTGATCTTTTGAAATCCGGGGTTCGGCTCGTGGTTTCTGAGCAAGCCCAGCCTTTAAGAAATGAAACACCTCTTTTCAGAAAAGAATCCGGCTTTTGAGAAAGGAGCCCCGCCTCTTCGATTTGCGAGAGGACGCTTCTCTGAGGAGCGCCTCTCCGATTTCTTCTTTTTATAGAGGCGTTAATTTTGTTCCACAACACACTTGAGCACCCTCCTGTAAACACTTCCTTCTTGCACTTGTTTAATCTTGATCATTCCGACTCTCTTCTTTCTTCACCACCTCTGAAAAATGTCTGGCCCTTCCGATCGTCGTTTTGACTTGAACATTGGTGAAGAGGCAGCTCCGCCTTCACCAGACAATATATGGCGCCCATCCTTCATATCCCCTACCGGTCCTCTTACCGTGGGGGATTCGGTGATGAAAAATGACATGACTGCTGCGGTGGTGGCCCGGAATCTTGTCACCCCCAGAGATAACAGACTGCTCGCTAGGCGGTCTGATGAATTGGCGGTTAAGGAGTCTCTGGCACTTAGCGTGCAGTGCGCCGGTTCTGTATCCAACATGGCCCAACGCCTATTTGCCCGAACCCGTCATGTTGAATCGTTGGTGGCTGAAATACAGAGTCTCAAAGAGGAGATTAAAGGACTCAAGCATGAAAATAAACAATTGCACAAGCTTGCACACAACTATGCCACAACCATGAAGAGAAAGATTGACCAGATGCAGGACACCGATGGTCAAATTTTACTTGATCATCGGAGGTTTGTGGGTTTGTTCCAACCGCATCTGCCTTCGTCTTCTGGAGCGGCACCGCGTAGTGAAGCTCCAACTGATCAACCTCTGCTGCCTCCTCCTTCTGTGGCCCCGCCGACTGCTGAAGCCCCGCCTACTACTGAAGCACCACCCGACCAATAAATACTATTAGTTTACATTATTGTAAAATATTTGCATTTTTTTTTTTTTTTATGTAATTTTTTTTTTTTTTATGTATTTTTTATTTATTTATTTATTTTTTCATTAATTTTAAATTTTATCCTTTTTTTTTTTTTTTATATGTAAATTAATGTAAAGAGACTTTGGTTAACCTTCCCCCACACTTAAACTAAATAACACAAACTCACAGAAATCAACCAAATAACACAACTAACTAAACAAAACAAAATGAAAGCAGTAAAGATAATGGTGGAAGAATGCAAAGCTGATTGGGTTAGCAATTCCAAAGTCTCCCTTCGTTGAATGCTTGGGTTGCCTCCCAAGAAGCGCTTGATTTAACGTCTTTAGCCGGACGCATCTTTCCTTTAAATTTCCCTCGGCTCCATTTGAACCTAAAATCAAAGAAAGAAAAATAAATCAAATATCAAAAGTAAAATACACAAACACCAATATAAACATAAACAAAAACAAAAATAAAGGGATTAGCAAAGTTACTAATCCCCGGCAACGGCGCCAAAATTTGATGCGAAAATTACTTGACACACAAATTAAACCCTCTTTTTGACAATTGTAGTATAGATGTAAGTAGGGTATCGTTCTAGGCCGGGGATTAGGAGGGATTGCTAATCTATTCTAAATTAATTTAAAAATATTAAATAAGACTCAAGGACACAAAAATAGGCGAAAAACTCTAATAACTCGAAACACACTTAAAATGACTCAAAATAATGAAAACAATTAAATTAAATACTAGGAACTGAAATGGATGGAAATTAAATTAAAAGACTAACAATAAAGAAAACTAAATAAATAATATAATTTAATAATGGATGGGTGTTTGGTTTTGATGAAAAGTAAATTAAACTTAATTAAATTACAGAATTGACAAAACCATGAAATTAAAATGAAAGGATAAATGACGGACTAGCTAGAGGGTTCTTCTCCACACATGACACATAAGCAACCTAAATTGATTTTCAGTTGTTCTTTCAATAAATTGTAAATCTCAATACTCCAGATTAACCGTGAACAGCACTTTTTTAATCTTCAAGTTTTCCTTAAGTTATTGAATTGGACGGGAAAACGCATACAACAATTCAAAACATTCTTCAAAAGTCCCCTACGTGAAAAGCACAATAGAGATACAATCAAAGATCATTAAACTTTGTGAAAACTATAAGCATTGACGAGACATTCGTAACTATGAAAAGCATGATACTCTTGCCAAGAATTTACTTAACGTGATTGTGACTAGCAACCTTTACTACTTGTGAAAATAAGTTCATAACGATTAGGTGAAATTCACTTATATTCTAGCATCAAATTCATGCATGTAAATTAAGCGTGCACTCTCAACCAACATACACAAATCAGTTTTTATACGAACGGATAAGTAAATTGAAATCACAACTTATGAAATCACAACCGAAGGTAATCAATTCATATTACAAATATATTCATGGTTTCGAATTAACCTCTAACCAACATAAATTTAATTACACATTATTAAAAACAGAAATAAAAGAGAAGTTTGGAAAGATTAAACCGAAAAAGAAGAGAGTGATTCAGTGCCAGTCTGCCCCTCGTTTTCTGCTGCACCGCTCTGCCTATATCACGCTGCCAAGGGCCTGCTGCGCAAGGGCTTCTCTCTCTAGCTGCAAAGGCAGCTTTGCTTCTCTGTTTTCTCCCCGAGGCTCACTGCCCTCTGGGCTGCCAAGACAGCCCACTGCTGTCCTCTCTCTTCCCGTTCTCCACGTCTGCGAGCTGCCAAAGGGCAGCTCCCCCTCTACTCACTTCTGCCGCTACTTCCTTTCTTTTTTATATTTTTTTCTTTCTTTTTTTCTGGCAGCCTCGCTGCCTTCCCTTTCTTCTCACGTCCTTCCCCAATTATCCTTTATTCTATTATTCTTTTCGTTTCTGGTCCCTGCCTTTGCGTCTTGGATTCCTTCCTTTCCAGCTGCAAAGCAGCTTCCTGTTGTTTTCAGAAGTGAAGAATATGGGAGTCAACGAGGTAAAAAAAATATAAATCATGATGCTCTCTTGCTCCCTCTTTGACCGACTCTCCCCATTTCTTTTGTTTATGCCGTGACATAATTCTACCAATAATCCATGACAGAATGAGAACGACTAAAGCAATTTTCGACGAATTTATTATTTAAAACTCATTTGTGCTATTTTTATTTTCTTTGCATAACAAATCCTATAAACACAAAAATAACGTAAATAGCTCAAAAATATAAGGAACTAACTAAGAAAAGACGAGTGAATTCGAAGTAAAAATATATATAAATATGATCCGATCAGAGCTTCAGAGCTTCAAGGTGTAATATGAATTCCTCCTTAAAATGAAATGAAATTGGCTTCTATTTATAGAATTTTCCAAGGCCTAATTTTGAATATAATATTCCAGATGAAATAAGTCATTTCTGCCATGTGTTGACACGTGTCCTATTTGATGACTTTTCTGACTCATTTTAATTTTTCGTCGAGTCATATGCTACGTGTAAAATTTATGTAATATATGAGCGTTGAAACTTTGATTTATCGATCAACAGTTATTTACCAAAATTTTGATGTCTACAAATGCCCCCACTTCAAGGCGTGTCGTATACATGTGCTTGTCACGTGTAGAAGATGCGTTTTGAAGTTCCTTAATGTAGATGTCGATCCAAGGGCCGTTGGGGCTTGATCTTGAATTGGGCTGGAAATTTCTTCAAGGGCCATTGAGGCTTGTTCTTGGACTTTGTTTGAAATTTCTTCAAGGGCCGTCGAGGCTTAATCTTGAAGGTTAAAATTGGACCACAAGGAGCTTCATGTGGTAGATGATCTTTGGCTTTGGTAGTGGATGAATCGGCACGTATTTGTTTTTGCGCTTTGTTGACTTTCCACAGCTTTGATCTTGAACTGGGTTGGAGGATTTTCTGGATTCCTCCAATTGTTGATTTTCCACAGCTTATTCTTGAACTGGATTTGATTCAAATATGGTGGACGCTTAATCTTGAATCGAACTTGTGATTTCCTCAAGGGCCGTCGAGGCTTGATCTTGAATTTGGCTAGAAGCTTCTTCAAAGGCCGTTAAGGCTTGATTCTTGAAGGTTGACTCGAACATATGGCAAGCAGACACGAGGTGAAGGTGACGACTTGTTGCTTTGTTCAATCTTTCTAATTCACACCTGAGCAGTTTGGTCAACGGTATGATCTTCAAGATTGATGGGCTATTCTTCCAGTTGGTGACTTGATCTTTAAGGATTTGATTCAAGGGTGGTGAATTGGCACGTGCAGCCCACAACGTCTAGCGAGTCGACCCAAGAATTTGAGGGTCAAAATGAGTCCTCCACCCATAGTGATTGCAACCCTGATGATATGAGATACTTTTGATTTTGAAGAAGTAGCGGATGAATCGGCACGTGCTTTGTTGTGCTTGTCTCCACATGCTTCAATGTATCATTATCCCTTGCCTTATCTGTTCTTCTGGCAGATGTGGTATCTTCTCTGGAAGCATAAGATGTTGAGATAATGGGTACCTCGAGAGCAGTGCTCGGTAAGCAATCAGGGAAGGGTTCCAAGCAGTCGGTTCCAGATCGGAAGATTGATACCAAGTGCTGACTGATTGCTTTCTTTCTCCTTGTCCCGCAGGTAAGAACAAGGACAAAGAAAAGGACAGGGAGAAAGCATGATATGAAATACTCTTGCTTTCGAAGAAGTGGTGGCGATTTGACAGCGTTGCACAGCGAGGCTTTGCTTTTCGGCGATGGTGCCATCAATATGTTGTTAAAGCTTCTCGAGCTCTTGGATTCAACTTAGACCCCTTCTTCTCTCTAATTCTTCAACTCGGACTCATTCTACTGAGTTGATTGTGCATGCCGCATTTCTTTATTTGTTCTCCAAGCAGATGTGGCAGCTTCTTGAGTTCCTCAACTTAGACTCCTTCTGCTGAGTTGACTATGCAGGCTGCATTCGTCTCTACTTGTGTCTTCTGCACGTTGTCTCCACATGCTGCAAGGTATCATTTTCACTTGCCTTATCTATTCTCCAGGCAAATGTGGCATCTTCTTTGGAAGTACATCAGCAGCTGAAGATGAGTACTAGAGAGCAATGCCAGGTAAGCAACCAGGCAAAGGTTCCAAGTAGTCGATTCCTTACCCGAGTTTGAGTGGAGGTTCCGGCATATGGTTTTCTTTATCCTTGTCTTTGTAGGTAAGAACAAGGACAAAGGAAAGGATAGGGAGAAAGCATGATATGAGATACTCTTGCTTTCTACTCTGGTGATATGAGATACTTTTGCTTTGGTGTCATTTGCTTGCAGAGGTACCCCAAGGAATAAGGAACACTGAGTGACTTGAGAGGCTTCATTGGGAAGGCATTCTCGGAGATAAAGAAAGGTTATGTATATCTGCCTTGCTATGGAGGGTGAAGGTGGACAGTTATAGGAAGTTCTTTAATACCTGTAAAGGTACTATTCTTTCACTTGTGTCGGCAACCATTGAGTGATTGATCAGTATGGCTTCACGTGTTTTATTTTTTATCAGAAATCTTCGACAAATTGTCCGTAATTTCCGCCAAGCTGAGTGTGCATGTGACAGGTGTTGACGAGGCTGAAAAAGACTGGCGCCTCTTCGATATCTGGGATCGGCGCTTCGACAAATTACCCGTGATTTCCGCAAAGCTGAGTTTGCATGTGATGGGTGCTGACGCGTCTGGAAAAGCAAGATGCCTCTCCGATTTCTGAGCTTGCCTCTTCGATTTTTGAATTGGCCTCTTCAATTTCTAAGCTCCGTCGATTGCAGAGGTTGCATGTGACAAGTGCGGACAAGTCTGGAAAGGAAGATTGGCCAGTGGTTTCCGAGCAAGCCCAGCTTTTGAGAAAGTTAGCACCTCTTCGATTTTTGAATTGGCTTCTTCGAATTCTGAGCTCGCCTCTTCGATCTCTGAAATCCCGTCGAGTGCTGATTTTTTATAGAGGCACGGAGTTCATTTCAAAGCACACTTGAATTTTCGCTTGTAGAAACTCCCTTCTTGCACTTCTAAGATCTTGATTTGTCCGATCTCTTCTTTCTTTCAACACTTTTGAAAATGTTTGGCCCCTCCGACCGTCGTCTTGACTTGAACCTTGGTGAAGAGGCAGTCCCGCCTTCTCCAGACAACATATGGCGCCCATCCTTCATATCCCCTATTGGTCCTCTTACCGTTGGGGATTCGGTGATGAAGAATGATATGACCGCTGCGGTGGTGGCCAGGAACCTTGTCACTCCCAAAGATAACAGACTACTTTCCAAATGGTCTAATGAGTTGGCTGTTAAAGATTCTCTGGCTCTCAGTGTGCAGTGTGCAGGTTCTGTGTCTAATATGGCCCAACACCTATTTGCTCGAACCCGTCAAGTTGAATCATTGGCGGCTGAGGTGATGAGTCTCAAACAGGAGATTAGAGGGCTCAATCATGAGAATAAACAGTTGCACAGGTTCGCACATAACTATGCTACAAACATGAAGATGAAGATTGACCAGATGTAGGAATCTGATGGTCAGATTTTACTTGATCATCAGAGGTTTGTGGGTTTGTTCCAATAGCATTTGCTTTCATCTTCTGGGGCTGTACCGCGTAATGAAGCTCCAAATGATCAACCTTCGATGCCTCCTCCTTCTGGGGTTCCACCGAGTATTGAGGCGCCACCTGATCAATGAAGGCTTTTGTTTGTTTGCACATTTTTTTTTTGGCATGTAAATGTTCCCACTGTAATTTTCCAGAGAAATCAATGAAATGGACTTTATTTCTCTCAATGCATTTTTTTTTTGCTATATACATACATATATTATGTACATATATATATTTTTTTTTTTCACATGGACTGATCCACCATTCCAAAAACCCTTTCCCTTTTTTTTTTTTGGCATGGTGCTAGCCACCAAGAATCCATTTACTTCTTTATATATATATATATATATATATATTTATTTTTTTTCTTCTTTTCCGTTTGCTTTCGGTGCTGACCACCACCAATTGTGCAAATGGTGTGGCACCATTCTCCTATTTTGTCATGCATCCACTACCATATATATTATATATTATTATACATATTTTATATGGTGCGGATGTACTAACATTCCACCATCTTTCTTTTTTATTATTATTTTTTTTTTGTATAAATTTGGATGGTGAGTTGAGGAATTTGCAGGGATGGTCGGGGAGCTTGTCCTGCTGCTGTAGTTTGCAGGAGTTGATAGAGGCAATGATGGACGCATAAGCAGCAACTGCCGAGCATCCTATTGCTCAGAGAAGGTCACGAGTATGGTGATGAAGTTGGAGGCTAGAGAACAAAGAACAGGCTGTCCCAAGATCACCCCGAGATCACTGGAGCTTCGACGAGATCTGATCTGGGGTCGAGGGAGATCGTCTTGTTGCTTCCGCTAGCATTCATTAACGGTTGGTGCTGCATCGACACTCTGCTGCCATCGGCTGAGCAGGGAAGAAGTAGAGTACCTCTCAAGCTTTCTTCATGTGTCTCGGTGAATAATCCAGCAGAAAGAACGGTGTATTGCAATGGCAGGAGAATGATGCAGAGGAGGACGAGGAGGAGTTGGTGGAGATTCAGGCGGTGGAGCAGATCTTTGGAGCATCAGGGGAAGAGCTGAAGGGTATGACATCGACGCCCCGTCCGCCTTCGTCCACTTTAAGCACGAGTCCATCAAGCTCCACGTCATCACCTTCCTCGAGAAGTTCTTCAACTACCAGTTCCAAAACGCCGGTGTTGACCTCTCTTCCGTCCATGTACTCGACATCTCCGACGCCTGCCTTGAACCTCGCTTCCTTGCCGTGCATCCTCTCGGCTCCGCAACCTCGTCGGTGATGTCGCTGCACCCATCTTCATGAGCAGGCGGCAAAACGGTGGTGGAGATCATGAGGTTGAAACTGAAGTTGAAGATGGTGATAGTGAGGAGGAGGTCTTCTTTTCGTTGACAAGGAACGTGGGCTGGAAGAATGTCCACTTGCTCCGGGTGTGCGCACCGTGTGTAGCAACGGTGGAAGAGACAGACTGGGCGATGGAGTTTATCCACTACTCTGCCGCGTCAAGATCAGAGGCGAGGGCCTTGATGATGGGTCTGCACCGTTGAGACGAACCTGCCTAATGGAGATCTACTGTCGACAGACAAGGAAGTGGGCTTGGAGGCTGCCATTTGGGCCTGGATGGCCTCCTTTTGAGAGGCTTGCTGCTGATGGATATACATACATATATACATATATATATATATATATTTGTATGTATATGTATGTAAATTTTTTTTTTAAACAACTAATAACGTATGTATTTTTTTTTAAATATATATTTGTATGTATATATGTATGTAATTTTTTTTTAAACAACTAATAACGTATGTATTTTTTTTTTAAGTACATAAAACATATGTATTTTTTTTCTAATAAAACATTATTATTATTTTTTTATTTGATGTGATGCTAGGAACCTTTAATTTTGGAGAAGGCAGAGCATGATGTTGGAACCCTCAAGAAGCTTTCAGAGACATGGTATTTTGAGTGAGCAAGATGTGGGCATATCTGTGCTTTCTGCTGCCTAGGGTTTGTGCAAGAGACTGCAACGGGGTTTCGCTATGTAGTGCCTTTTGATCACAGTTTTCCCCGGTGGTGCGCTGCCGTGTGGTGCTGTGCAAAAGGCTGCAGCAAGTTTATGTTGTGTAATGCCTTTTGGTCACAACTTTCCTCGGTGGGGGACGTTGCCGTGCACATTGACCTTGCTGCTTGCCATGGGCTATTTGCCGCTGCTGTTTGGAGCTTGTTACAGTGCGTCACCTTTACCTTGTGGGGTTGTACAAAAGACTGCAGCGAGTTTATGCTGTGTAATGCCTTTTGGTCACAACCTTCCTCGGTGGTGACGTTGGCGTAATGCCCACCTTTGTAATACGGCTTTGTAACCAAATCATTCCTTTAAAGAAAGAAAGTATTCATATTTTGAATTTGCTTTTTATTCTTCAAAGTGTTTGTGTTTTTTGATGATGATGTGACTGTACTTGAAGTTTTGAAGTTTCAAGTTGCCTACGTACTCTTCCAAAGAAGAGATCAAGTCATAACGTAGTTCAAATGAGTGATGAATTTAACAGTGATTTTGATGCTGATTTTGCCGTACACAGTTTATGCTCTTGCGGGCCAGGAGTGTTGGTGTTGCCTTTTATGCTCGTGTAGACCAGGAGCATTGGTGTTGCCTTTTATGCTCGTGCAGACCAGGAGCTTTGGTGTCACCTTTTATGCTCTTGCAGATCAGGAGCGTTGGTGTTGCCTTTTATGCTCGTGCGGATCAGGAGCGTTGCGCCATGCAGTTTAGGCTCGTGCAGGCGAGGAGCCTTATTGCCGTGTACAGTTTAGACTCGTACAGGCTAGGAGTTTCCATTCATGCAGTTTAGGCTCATGCGAACAAGGAGCATTGGTTCGTGCAGTTTAAGCTCGTGCGAACAAGAAGTATTTGTGGTTCGTCAAGCGATCCGGGAGAGTTGTTTCTCACAATCTTCATAGCAAAGAGCCTTGACTGAGTAGTTGAATAAGTCTTCTGGGAAGATGTCACACATCGTGATGGGGATGGATGATCTTCGTGTCAAAGTTTCATTATCTCCAACACTTTCACATTGTTCTGGAGGTTGACAGGAGCTGTTTTGCCCCTTTTCCCATTGGTGAACTTGTGGAAGAGATGGTTGCTGCCTGGAGAGGTGTTCCTCGCAATCTTTATAGCAAGGAGCCTTCATCGAGTAGCTGAATAATTTTCTGAGGAAGGAGAGATCGCGCATGGTCGATCTTTGTGTCGAAATTTCCTCATCTTCAACACTTTCACATTGCTTTGGAGGTTGGCGAAAGTTGCTTTGCCCCCTTTCCGATGGGTGAACTTGTGGAGAAGTTATATGCTTCTTGTGCAGTTTCTTCGGAGTGACATGAGTCCATCCTTCAACTTCACTTGGCTTGACTGGCATGGTTTTGGAGCATGCCCCCAGCGATTGAGGTGAAGATTTTGAGTTGACAAAGCCAGAAGTGACGTATTCTTACAGGATTTCGTCTTTTTTGTCTTCTTGGGCCTCCTCTTTAGTGCGGTCCTCTTGGGTTTGTTGGTGTGAAGATTGGCCGGTGTAGATGATGGTGCACCTCCTTACCTTCAGTGGTCCTTTTGTGTTGACCTCCAAAGCTGCTTGGCGCTTCATCCTTGAAGGAATCAAGCTTTGAACATCGTCTTTTCTTGCTAGACTGTCGAGCTTTTCTTCCTTTGGCGTTGTCTTCCCGTTTCTAGAAGGCTTCTTAGTTTCTTCAAGTCTGTCCGCAGCCGACCGTTGCGGGGGAGATCTAGCTGTGCCGCTTTGTTTCTTGGGTTTTGATAACCTTTCAAAGACAGATATTTGTGGTGTTGGCGTCTTAAGCCTTCTGAAGACGGAAGTTCGGTCTCGACCACTGATGCGATCAAGTGCCGAAATTCTAGGTTTTGAATGATTTAGCCTGTCGAAGACTGAAGTTTGAGGGGCGGGTTTAGGATCCTCTTTTGGCCTTGTGGCTTGTGGTCTTGGCTTCCTCGTTTTTTTGTAGGTCATCGATGTCCACCCTTCCTTATTACCGGTAAATGCATCTTGGTTGCTTGCCCCCGGTGATGGTTGTGTAGGAAGTGCCGTATGACTTGAACATTGACGGGAATGGTCATGCATGCTTTGGAGAGGCACATGATTGAGTGATCCAAACACGATAGTAGTAGTGTGTGCTTCAACCGTGTCTTCGAGGTCAAGCTCGATTTTCCCTTGTTGTGCTAGCTTCAGGATGAGATCTTTCAGTACGAAGCATTTTTCCGTTGGATGACTGATGAAACGGTGGAATTTACAGTACATTAGACTGTCGGTACGATTCATCTCCTCTGGCCGTCTACACTCAGGCAAGCCGATCACCTTCTTTTCCAGCAAGTCTTCTAACATGGCAACCACATCAGAGTCGGGGAATGGATAAGTCTTCTCCTCAAGCTCCTTTAAAGTGCGTCTACGCATCTCTTGATCACGAAAAGCTTCAGCTTGAATCGCATTGCCTTGTGTAGAGATTTTGACGGGAACTATGTTGACCGTCATTGCTTCCTTGGTGGATTTCCACGCAGCCTTCTCCACCTTTGTCTCAAGAACTTTGTCGTTGTTATAGTCGGCGATCGGTTCCTTCTTCCCATGATGGGCGATGCTTAACTCCATGTCATGGGCGCGAGTGGCCAATTCCTCGAAGGTCCGTGGTTTAATGCCTTGAAGGATGTATTGCAAACCCCATTGCATGCCTTGGATGCACATCTCGATTGAAGAGGTTTCCAAGAGTCTGTCTTTACAGTTGAGGCTTAGAGTGCGCCATCTGTTGATGTAGTTAATGACTGGCTCGTCCTTCCACTGCTTTGTGCTCATTATCTCTAGCATGCTCACAGTGCGGCGAGTGCTGTAAAAGCGGTTGAGGAATTCCTGCTCCAATTGCTCCCAGCTGTTGATGGACTCAGGCTCTAGGTCCGTGTACCACTCAAAGGCGTTTCCTTTCAGCGAGCGCACAAACTGCTTGGCGAGGTAGTCCCCTTCGGTCCTTGCGTTGTTGCAAGTTTCAACAAAGTGGGCAATGTGCTGTTTCGGGTTTCCCTTTCCATCGAATTGCATGAACTTTGGCGGTTGATAACCCCTCGGCATCTTTAAGGCGTCAATCTTCTTTGAATACGACTTCGAGTACAACCCGGAGGTATTTGAGCTCCCTTCGTACTGTGCCTTGATGGTGTTGGTGATCATCTCCTGCAGCTGCTGGATAGAAAGAGATCCCATAAGTGTCGTTGCTTGGTTTGGCTCGGCTTCACATCGATTTTCTTCATCGGAGGCTCCTCTTCTCCGCCAGTTCCTCCCTTTAGTGGATCATCCTCTGGGTCGGGTTTTTCGCCGTCCTGTACCTCCAATCGGTTGACTAGTGCTGCAATTTACAAGTCTTTTTCTTCCACAGTTCGGGTTAGCCTTGCGATTGCTTCATTCATTTGAGCCAGTTGCTCTTCGATGGAGGTAACGTCGATGGTCATGACTTGTGTAACCAATATATGTGACTTTCCTTTAGATATCCAGGATGCTGACGAAGAACGTCGTTGGCTGCTTTGGGATGTCATCTTGTGTGCCTCAGTAGCATGCTTTGGTACACCCAATGAGGTCAGGTTGATGACGGACTCGCGCCTTTGATGCTCCCCTTGCTCTTTTAGCAGCATTAACTTTGAAGTGGCATGTTGAGGAGCGTTTGTGGCGCCAATGGATGCTCCGTTCATGGCTGAAATGCTCAGGCTTCTTCCCTTTGTGAGAACGGCTTGTCCCTTGCTTGATGCCATTGATTTTTGGAAGTGTGCTTGAATTTCTTGAACGGAGAAAGAGATGAGAGGCAGAGATTGTCCCACTGGGCGTGCCAAATTTGTGAACACGAAAATTTCCTAAAACGAAAGAGACAAGAACAACGTGCACAAAATAATATTTGTATTTGATGATTTTGGGTTACAATCTCTCTTAAATTTGATCCTCTGATTCGATCTCCATAAGGTGTTGATTTGTGGATGTGCGATTGATCCAAAGGGCCGTTGGGCTTGATCTAAGGATGAACGTTCTTCAAGGGCTGTGGACTTGATCTTAAAGGTGGATTTGAGCGGATCTTCAAGGAGCCGTTGGGGCTTGATCTTGAGGATGAGCGTTTCTTCAAGGGCCGTTGAGGCTTGATCTTGAATAACGGTGATGAATGGATCTTCAAGGGGCTTTTGGGTTTGATCTTTGAAGAACAGTGATGAACGGATCTTCAAGGGCTTTTGGGCTTGATCTTGAAGAACGGTTGGGTGTGTGGATTTGTTGATGTTGTTGATCCAAGGGCCGTCGGGGCTAGATCTTGGAAGAACGAAGAACACTTTCTTCAAGGGCCGTCGGGGCTTGATCCTGAATTGGTGGAAGTTCTTCAAGGGGCCGTCGGGGCTTGATCTTGAAGGTGGATGATTGTTGATCCAAGGGCCGTCGGGGCTTGATCTTGGAAGAACGATGAACGAAGAACGAAGAACGAAGAACACTTTCTTCAAGGGCCGTCGGGGCTTGATCTTGAATCGGTGGATTGTTGATCCAAGGGGCCGTCGGGGCTTGATCTTGGAAGAACGATGAACGAAGAAAGAATAAGGCTTTCTTGATTCTTCGGGAATCTGGATGCTTGAGAGCTTCGGAGTTTCAGAGCTTCAGAGCTTCAAGGTGTAATATGAATTCCTCCTTAAAATGAAATGAAATTGGCTTCTATTTATAGAATTTTCCAAGGCCTAATTTTGAATATAATATTCCAGATGAAATAAGTCGTTTCTGCCATGTGTTGACACGTGTCCTGTTTGATGACTTTCCGACTCATTTCATTTTTTCGTCGAGTCATATGCTACGTGTAAAATTTATGTAATATATGAGCGTTGAAACTTTGATTTATCGATCAAGGGTTATTTACCAAAATTTTGATGTCTACAATAATATAAAATCAACTCATCACTGGAGAAATTTTTAGTTATTACGGGAACACAAGTAGTACATCACGTGTTTTAATAGGAGTGGTGAGAAATTTTATTTTTTAAGTTATTAACTTTTTAGCACACATATCCCACCATTTGTATAGTGACACGTGGTGTACCACCCGTGTACCACCCGTGTACCGGTTATACTGAAAAATCTCTCCTCATCACTGGTCATATTGTATTTTCCTGGGCCACCTTCAAAAGGGCAGTAATAGCAAGTGATCCTGACATTATTTCCGACTTTATAGTCCCACCAGATTACAACGGTACAGTTGATGGAAAGTTCTTCACTTTCACTGGATTTCACGGCATCTTCGATCAAGCTCCTCAAACCGTTAAGGCGTCAAAGACAAGCATTGTTGAGTTCCCAGCTCTCAATGGCCAAAGTGTGTCGTATACAGTACTTTAGTTCACACCCGCCCGGACGAAACTGGACTGTTGTTTCTTCTTGATGGTACCTTGGAAGTAGGGTTGATCGACACGAAAAACAATCTATATACTCAAAAGCTTCAAACTGGAGATCTGTCTGTTTTTCCCGAAGGATTAGTCCATTACCAGTACAACTCGGATCTCAGTTGCCAGCCACCGCCATTGCAGCATTCGGAAGTGCAAGTGCTAGAGCAGTTACAGTCGTGCCGTCTGTATTTGGCACGGGAATAGACGGTGTGATCCTTGCCAAATCATTTAAGACACATGTTGGTACCATTGAGAAGATCAAGACTGGCTTCAATACCCACTAGCTCCTACATAGCAAAGTGCAACTGAGCTTAATAATTCGCTTATTATGCAAACTTTGATTTGATAACTTTGTGTTTTGGATTTTGTTGACGTATGGTTTTCCCTTTAATTCTATTTTTTTAATAGAGTACTTATTCGTTAAAAAAAATAATATTTCCCTCATTTCTAGTAAGAAGGACTAAGGTGACATCATTTTATTGTACGGTTATTATAATCAGAATTGTTCATTATTTTCATCATTTAAAGATCATGTCTAGAAAAATAAAAAACACAAGAGTCATTTTCTACTTTCATTTGGTTATAAGGATCTTCAGGGCCATTCGCTCTTTTTATCATCATGTATATCTATAACTGTTCATTCTTATTTTGGGGAATCAGATTGTTGCAAAGGTAATGAGATTGTTGGAAACCAATGGAATTCAGTTCTTACTCCAGTGTTTCAGAATGTTAGGAATTGGAATCACAGTTTCATCTTCAGAAAGGACCATGAGTTAGTGCTTGTATGCTTCAGAATTATGGCAAGCTTTTGTTTTGTAGAACCCCGAGTTGGGAAGTCAATGTCTTTCATAGCTTTATTTACCCTTGGTCGAAGAAGATTTTGGATTCAAGTATCATAGACTACAATTTTTCAATAAAAAGCTAAAACACATACATTTATCTTGCAAGTTGCATCTCATGTTGTCAAATATTGCAGCCAAGTACGTCCATCGTAGTTCCAAAGCCAATAATGGATTCTTCTTCATGAACACACGTACGTTGCTGTCATTTTCCATGCAAAAACTCTCGTTTGCATACGTATGTACGTCCAAAAAACTTCAGACAATTAATTGACTAATTATTAATCGGAATATAGGAAGCATTTTATGCTCATCACCATAACTATGGTGTATGCTTACCATACATCTAATAATTTGACATGTGTTATTTCACTTAACTTTAGTTAACTTTCACATCAAATGTTTCTTTTTCAATTAACTTTGGTTAACTGTAGTTAACTTTCACATTAAATGTTACTTTTTCACATTAAATGTCATTTCATCTAATCATCTGTCACATGCCCTTTCACTTAACTTTGATTTTTTTGTTTTCAAAATTGAAAAAAGTAACATTTAATGTGAAAGCTAACTACAGTTAGGTATAATGACACATGGCAGATGATTAGATGTGTGGTGAGTATACACCATAATTATGATGGTGAGCAAAAATGCTCCCGAGAAAAAAAGCAACCTCGGAATATATAATATGTCAGCTATGCTATGAGAATAAACAGCTGTGAAATAAAATAGTAGAGTGTTTGGTAAACTTTTTTTTGTGAAAGTGCTTTTAGCAAAACAAAACAGTGTTAAAGTATTTGGTAAATTTTTATGTAAAACCACTGTGACTGTGTAAAATGACTAAAAAAGATATGATGTTGAATATTATATAATAATTTATGACATTTATAAGATTTATATAAACTATTTATAAACAGTTATAAACCCCTAAGAGCCGATTAGTTCGGACCAGCGGTGGATTGTTGTCTATCTTATCGAACAACCGGTTAGGAGCCTTCTTCTTGATTAAGAATCTGGACACGAGAACTGAGTTCATGTGAATGAGTACGATCAGGACAGGTGCTGGAATCGACTGAGAGATCTCCAAACGGGGAAGCAATTGACGGTCGACGAGTTCGAGAAATGTGTCGGTTACTCATCGGTGGTGAAAGAGGTTATGCGAAGATAGAGCATTTCTAGCGAAGGCAGTGGTGATGACAGGAAGGTTGGTGCAGGGGCAAATTCGTTTGTTTCGAAGAGCCTGAGTATGAGCAAGAGAAGAAGGGTTGCTCTGTTGAAGAACAGCATACGAGGCGTGGGGACAGCTGTGAGTGTGTTGACTGGGGAGAAAGAGAGGGAAAATACGATGTCGCCGCTGACACCACCGCCGGAGCAGAAACCCGCCAAGAACTCGAGTTCTTCTTCATCGGCTTCATCGGAGTAGGTCAAAGTTAGGCAGACAGGGAAGCATTACAAGGAGTTATCGGCATTGCATTAGAATCAAGAGATTCAAGCTCATGAGGGGGCAAGCAAAAAAAGCTGGTTTTTCAAAGTTGGGTTTTGCAGCTTTGTGTTTTTGGCTTTTTTTTCACCCAAAAATATGAAAAAAACTGAAGTTGAATGTTTACCAAACACAAAAAAACTTTCAACTTTTTTTTTATACTCACTTTTTTTTTTATGCTCACTTTTTTAGAAGCACCTTAGTACCAAACCAGAGCTAAGCCTTTCAATCCATATATCGTCAGAATTTCAGCCAAATTAACTAATTAAGTTGATGTTATTGTTAGCCGTATAGTGTATACAGCTCCGGTAAGCATATATCTATGCCGTCTTGTCCGTGACTCTCAGGCCAACTAAGAAGAAAACAGAGAAAATGACAACACAAATCTCAACAATACAAGCTGATTATTTAGCTCCTCAAAAGGCAACACAGGCAAGCGTCGAGTTTCCAGTTCCCTCAAGGCAAGCGTGGTCGAGTTTCCTTTTCTTAACGACCTGAGTGTGTCAAACGCAACGCTTCATCTTCCACCAAACTCACTATTCCCACCTCACACTCACCCCGGCGCATCTGGATTTATGTTCCTGATGGTTCCTTGGAATTAGGCCTAACCAACACGAAAAACAATCAATACACTAAGAAGCTTGAAGCTGGAGATGGGTTTCTGTTTCCTCCAAGGGATTTGATTCGAGTTGGTCTGCTAAAACAATGTATACACTAAGAAGCGCTTTTCCATCTGAATTGAATAACAATCCGATTGTGCATTACTGAGAGCAGATACTTGATCCGAACTATTGATAGCATTCCTACTTTTACATAACCGAATTTTGGTACAACATCGACTGAGTCTGTCAAAACGTATATATATTTATTATTTACCCTTTGTAGAAATCTGCTGCAGAACGGCGGTCTTGCTTGCATTGAGCCTCATTCTTATCGTCTCTGCTATGAGATGAATTCATCTTCATGAACTGAAATCCCATTATATACCGATATTCACCAGTCCCAAGGCAGCGGGAGCAGTAACCGAGACCACTTCCACCGCAAGTCCTGCACCTGCAAGAGTGGTTGAAGCAGTTTATGGGAGCACATTCAGAACTGGGCAGAACTTGCAGTTTACAATGTATACGAAGTCTTGAAACATCACCATTTTGGCCATTCTCCTTTGGGGAGCATCTTCATGTCAATAAAATTTGTCCTTCCTAGAAGATAGAAGATAACAGAGTATTAGAGACAGAGAAAAGCAAAAATTGTATATAAAGATAGAATTGCAAACAAACATAGGAATCCACACATCTAGCCAGACATTATAAACATACAAAAAAAACCTCCAAACATCTGAAAGACGGCAAAAAACTGGTGTAACAGGTCTGGACTCGAAATACATCATGATTTGACACATCCATTTTTCAATGTACAGTGAATTCCATATCAGAAGACTGGGGATAAAATAACCAGTCCATCTGGACAAAGCGTATATTTGTTTACCGTATGTTGGCAACCTAACTTCAGAGGATGGTTAACAAATTTGTTAAATAAGAATGTTTATGCGAATCACATATCAATTGAAGTTAGTTTGTCGTCCCGTAACTTAAGTATATTTCTTAACTGCTACAGATGATTGAAATCTTTAAGTAAAGAAAACAGTCTTATTGTATTCAAAGGCTTAAAACAAAGGAAAGTCAAGAACTCAGCAGTACAACAACTTCAGTATTGAAAAGTAAACACTGACTTCAGTGGCATACGCTGATGGTAAAACTTTTTAATCTTAACTATTCTCTCAAAAACCAACAGATTTCGGTGGGAAAATGATAAATCCAGAAACATCTCTTAATCGTTTTTTACTGCACTTCTGGTATAACTTCAATATTTCAGGAAGACTGAACTATATTTGTTGTATGCCTCAGAACCACGGAAAGGTGTGTCCTTTAAGTTTGTTCCCAATGCACAAGGCTCCCGCTTTACGCAGGGTCTGGGAGAGGTCGCACTTGGTGCGATGGCAAGTGCCTTCGCCCATGAGCGGTAGGTCGCACTTGGTGTGTCCTTTAAGTTTGTTAAAATAAAAAAAACAAGGCAGAGGCACCTAAGCAGCATTAAACGAAACAATTCAACATTTGCTTATGTCAGATTAAAGTCAACTGATAAAAGCACTGAAAATAAGCAAACAATAAAAATGCTAAGAATAGTGTGTACAAATGGAAAGAAAGAGAGAGACCTCTTCCACAACAATCGTGGCAATTGACCCTTCCGCTCCCAGTGCAGACTTCACAAGGAGGATCCGGCTTCTTCCTTACTTCTCTGTGAACATTTGACTGCAACAAACAGCGCGTGATCCAAAAGTTAAACACACAAAGCATGAGAAACACATGCCACATATCCATCCCTTACACTTTAGCAAGAGCTAAACATTGAGTTTTGCAGATAATTTTGATAAAATTTCTCGAAAAACCAATGCCGATACAGGCACTTGAGTGTCTATGATTGGCAGAATACAAATCACCACTATTTCAGCCCACATTCCAGAATCCAATGATTTTCACAACTATGGTTTTAGTTTAATGTCAGATATGCATAAATTATCTAAATTATGCTGAAAGATTCATCCAATATTCAAAATATTATTATAGAATTCTCCAAATAAGATAATAATAATCAACAATAATACAGAAAACCCCAACTGAAATTCTGAAATTAAATTTCAAAGCAAATATAATTTCACCCGACTAAAAATTTCAACTTTTGAAACAATCCCAATACAGAAAACCCCATTTGGGTTCTAGTAATTCAACATCTAAATATAAATTCTTGTCTTTGTTTAATTTTAATTGACTTCTCTTACTTAATTTCCACCATTTTCTCAGGAATCAAACAAGAGATATGAAGAACTTGCCTCTGTACGGACGACCCAAGAGGGCTTGGAGAGGGAGAGTCGGGGCCGCGCCTCTGGATTCCGCCGCGGAGGAAGAGCACCGTTTGATTTTGAGGCTTCGAATCGGACGGCTGGTAGTGAGCTCAGGCTTCTGACTGCCATCTATCACTGCCTTTAGAATCGGAAAGGCGGCCTTATGGATAGTTCCTTCATTGTTTTCTTTTCCGAGAAAATTGCGCAAATCGCAACTTAAATTTCTTTAATTTTGTTTATTTCCCACTCAATCTATTTTCTTACAAATGAAATTCCCACCGAGACTCTAACTCGTTGGACAATATTTTAACCCTACACATTTTCCATCCACAACTTCGTTAAATTTATTATGAATATTAATTAATATATGATTGTATAAATACGAGTTAAATTTGGTTTTTAAATTATTTATTATTCTAGTGATTATTTTTGTATAAGATTTTATTTATTTGAAGGGTAAGTTAATTCGTTTGTTATAAATAAGGACACTGATATATGGAGAATCACACAATCTCTAAGCATTCTACAATTTTTCCACTCTATATATTGCCGCACCTCTCTCCCTCAAATAAAATAAGTCATAACATGTTATCAGCAAATTAAATAGGTATCACGTTATTAGCACGCTCCTATGTTGCAATATGGAATTTGATGAGGAATTCGTGGTACATACCAAGTTGTATCTTATGAGGAATTCCTGGTACATACCAGTTCATGATATCATTATCGCAATCTAGGTTCTTCTAAAACACGATCTTTGTTTGTACCATACTTGACCAATCCCGAAACTATCGAGCATCGGTCAACGTTATACCATCAAGGACCCAGAAGAGTTTCCCTCCAACCAGGAGGCCAATCACAGAGCGACACGTGTCGACATCAGAAGCCAATCATAGCGCGACACGTGTCAACATCGGAAGCCAATCACAACAAGACACGTATCAATGTCAGAGCAAGGCTAGAAACTCTATTCTATAAAAGGAGATCATTCTCCTACAATATTTCCTAATGTCATTTGTACTAAATCATTCACTTGTACTCACTAAAGGAAAGCTTGAACCTATGTACTTGTGTAAACCCTTCACAATTAATGAGAACTCCTCTACTCCGTGGACGTAGCCAATCTAGGTGAACCACGTACATCTTGTGTTTGCTTCCTTGTCTCTATCCATTTACATACTTATCCACACTAATGACCGGAGCAATCTAGCGAATGTCACAAATTTAACACTTTCTGTTGTACCAAAGTCCTCACTGATTTTGTGCATCAACATTTGGCGCCGTCTGTGGGAACGACACTTATTCCCACTCTCTTCAGCTTTGTCAAGCTAGCTCCCACCATTCGTACACTCTCTTTTGACTAGGCATCCCTCTCTAACATGGAGAGCGAAGGAAGCCACAACACACAGAATAACACCCCTCTTACACCTAGTGCGAAGCAACGAAAGAAGGAAGGAAAGAGGGTTACTTTTCAAGCTAAAGTCGATGAGCTAGAAGCTCAAAACAACAAGATATCAATGAAGAATGAGGTCATCTAGGAGTAGTATGAGAAGCTCTTTGAGACGTTCCACGAAACTAAGCGTACTCAAACACGTGAGCTCGTTGCCCTGGTGGACATTAACCATCATCTGGGTACCCCCCAACATGGAGGGTCACCTCCCTTCGACATGGGTATCCCTGATGAAGAGCGAGCTAATCATCAAAATATTGATCAACATGAGACTTCTCTCAACCCAGATGCTTCAACCTAAAGCAGGAGAAGTGGAGTAAGACACCTCATTGCAGAAGGGTTGGAAGGATCAAAAGCCATTTATCGTGACTGCCGAGACTTCCTAAAGCAACATCTAGAGAATCCCCTCCACATATGCTCGAAGATCAATGACCCAAGGGTTTCTGAAAGACTCGGTTCCCTCCCACGACCCAAGCCAATTGCCAATCTAGGGAAGGAACAACAAGTCTTAGAGGAACATAAAGGTACATGAGACTCTGAGGTATTCCTACAGACTCGCCCTAGAAGTCAATACGGCGGGTCCAAGAAAAAACCACAAGCATTTGCTCAAACTTTCCTACTTCTAAAAGGCGATGGAGACTTACGAAAGAAAATTCTATTGGTAAATGACTTCACTCAGAACCCCCTTATCTTACAGCTCATTGAAGAAGTAAACAAGTTGAAGGCCGAACGTCAGGCCGAGATACCTGACTGGAACCAACCCAGGCCTGGCCCTCTCACAAAGAGGATCCTTGACACCCCCTTTAAGCGAAGACAAAACAAAAGCTTGGTTTACAACTCTATACTGGAAGGGAGGACCTAATTGAACACCTTAACCTCTTTGAGTCCACCATGGCATATCGGATGAACACCGACGAAGAGTGATGTCTTCTCTTCCCCTCCACCCTCTCTGATGGAGCTCTAAACTGGTATTGCCATCTTCCACCTGAGACAGTAGACTTATTTGAGGAACTGAGGAAACTATTTCTCTCAACACATCTTCCAGGCCGATCGCTTGCATTCTACAGATGACTTGTACACTATTCGCCATAAGCTGGATGAGTCACTACGAGAGTATGCCGGTTGCTTCAACCATAAGTATTCTCGCTGCGCTGAGGCAGATGACAAGACCGCCCTCAAGGCCTTCACAACAGGCCTACGTGATTGTTTCTTCAAGTTCATGATCAATGCCAACATTTGGAAGACTTACTTTGAGGTGATGGCACAGACTTACAACCACGCCTCCGCCGAAGCAAAGACATACCAAGGGAACCCCCATATGGTTAACCCCTATCAACAAGTGGGAAGTGGAAGTCAAGTTCTACCAAGTGAGGAGATTTTGGCCATTCAGACACCCATTGCATCATCTCCTGCCTCATTTAGCTACTCGCTAAGTCACTAAACGTATTTGTCTTTTGGTAAGAGGAAGGATTTTTACTCTCAGCAAGCCCATTACAACAAGAGGGATAAAAGTTCGTATCAAGACAACCAGGGGTGAACGTACCGTCGACTATTATGACTATGGGGCCAAGCCTCACTCTTTCAAAGTGGAGGACTAAGTAATGAAGGAAATGCTATTATAAGAAGGCATACACATTACAAATGTTTTGACTCTCAACCGCTTGAGATCTTTTGTCACACAAGCCATTCGACAAATATTTAAAGAAGAGGGAATTCAGACAACTTCTAAGTCTTTTGCTTTCCTAGCACTGGAACACTTGGTCGACGCTGACCTACCCTTATACTCCAACTCAGAGCTTCAAAATGCGTACTTTGACACAAAGTATGTGATACTAAGTGTTACAACCAACATGGTTCACATATCAAAAGCATGGATCCCTTCATGCATATCAAAACATTCATAAGCATCACTCATATCAATTAACATAAACATCATACATTCCAACACATTCATACAAAAACATCATACATTCCAACACATTCATACATAAACATAATACATTCCAACACATTCATACATAAACATCATACATTCCAACACATCCATACATAAGCCAACTGTGCTTCGAAAGGGTTCAACATACTTTGTGTCTTCGACACTTGCTACAATGTGCATCGACACCTTGCCCTTATTCTCACCAACTAGGTGATGAAATATGAAGAAGGAACTCATCTTCATGCCACCAACCAGGTGATGAAATATACAACCCGTACTCTAATATCATTTGGCAACTTGCCACTCATGCCACCAACTAGGTGAAGAAGAAACTCATCTTCATGCCACCAACCAGGTGATGAAATGTACAACCCGTACTCTAATATCATTTGGCAACTTGCCACTCATGCTACCAACCAGGTGAAGAAGGAACTCATCTTCGTGCACTAACCAAGTGATGAAATGTACAACCCGTACTCTTTTTCATGCCACCAACCAGGTGATGAAATGTACAACATGTACTCTAATATCATTTGGCAACTTACCACTCATGTCACTAAACAAGTGAAGAAGGAACTCATCTTCGTGCCACCAACCAGGTGATAAAATGTACAACTCGTACTTTTCTTCATGCCCCCAACTAGGTGATGAAATGTACAACCCGTACTCTAATATCATTTGGCAACTTGCCATTCATGCCACCAATCAGGTGAAGAATGAACTCATCTTCGTGCCACCAACTAGGTGATGAAAGCAACTCACCATTCATTCCACCAACTAGAAGACGAGTGGTACAACTTGTACATGTGAACTCCTAGCATTCACAAATAATCAAAAGCCTTCATGTTTTACAACTCAACTAGGGGAGCATTTATGCCCAACAAGAGTTATAGTCACCAACAAAGTCTTATTGCAAGCCAACAACAACTTCGGTGCATGGCATACGAAGATCAAACTATTCAGCCCTCCTGCATTTGCTTCAAAAATTTCTCTTTTGTAACAATGCAAACACTACAAGGTGTGGCTTGCAACACAATCTCTTGCTCAACAGTGTGGAAGCAAAATTTGTATATGTTGTCATCAAAGAAGTTTAACCACAATTCTCAAAAGCTTCACACACTCTTGATCAAGACAGTGTGAAGCAAAACCAATCTATGGTGCCAACAAGAGCTTCATCAATGGAGGACAACCACAATTCTCAAAAGCTTCACACTTTTGATCAAGACAGTGTGAAGCAAAACCAATTTATGGTGCCAACAAGAGCTTCATCAAAGGAGTTCAACCACAATTCTCAAAAGTTTCACACACTCTTGATCAAGACAGTGTGAAGCAAAACCAACATATGGTGACAACAAGAGCTTCATCAATGGAGGCCAACCACAATTCTCAAAAGCTTCACACACTCTTGATCAAGACAGTGTGAAGCAAAACCAATTTATGGTGCAAACAAGAGCTTCATCAAAGGAGTTCAACCATAATTCTCAAAAGCTTCACACACTCTTGATCAAGACAGTATGAAGCAAAACCAATTTATGGTGCCAACAAAAGCTTCATCAATGAAGGGCAACTACAACTCGTAGAAAGCTTCACACATTCTTGATCAAGATTGTTCGAAGCAAATTCAATTTATATGGTCCATCCAAACCTTCGACGACTACAAGGTGTGGCTGGCATCACAATCTCTTACTCAATAGTGTGGAAGCAAAATTTGTATATGTTGTCTCTCCCACATTTTCAAATTTCTAATTTTCCCAAAAAAAAAAAGGAAATTGGGAAATTCAACAAAGCTTCATCAATGGAGGACAACTACAAATTCTCAAAAGCTTCACAGTATCTTGATCAAGATAGTGTGAAGCAAAATCAATTCATGGTACCCAACAAAACTTCACCACAAAAGCTTCACCAACAAAAGCTTCATCAATGGAGGACAACTACAAATTCTCAAAAGCTTCACACTATCTTGATCAAGATAGTGTGAATCAAAATCAATTCATGGTACCCAATAAAAGCTTCAACTCCAAAGCTTCACCTACAAAGCTTCAACACAAAAGCTTCACCAACAAAAGCTTCATCAATGGAGGACAACTACAAATTCTCAAAAGCTTCACACTATCTTGATCAAGATAGTGTGAACCAAAATCAATTCATGGTACCTAACAAAAGCTTCAACTCCAAAGCTTGACCTACAAAGCTTCAACTCCAAACCTTCACCTACAAAAGCTTCAACACAAAAGTTTGACCCATAAAAACTTCACCTACAAAAGCTTGACCCACAAAAGCTTCACCTACAAAAACTTGACCCATAAAAGCTTCACCCACACCCACAAAAGCTTGACCCACAAAAGCTTCACCGACAAAAGCTTGACCCACAAAAGCTTGACCCACAAAAGCTTCACCTACAATGCTTCACCTACAAAAGCTTCACACACTCTTGATCAAGATAGTGTGAAGCAAAATCAATTCATAGTACCCAACAAAGCTTTGACCTCAAAACTTCACCTACAATGCTTCAACATCAAATCTTCACCTACAAAGCTTAATATATATATATTTTCGAAAATTCGAAAATTCAAAAATTCAGAAATTCAAAAATTCAGAAATTCAGAAATTCGAAAAAAAATAAAATTTGCCAGGCCTCATCTTCTTTGGGCGTAACAACTTTCATAACTCATATATATGAAGGAGGAGTTTTGGTCTACCACTTAGAAAGGAAAATGGTGAAGTTTTGTTACTTTAGAAGCTTGGCTACTAGCAAGACACCTCATTCGTCAACGCCCTCGACCGGAGACTTAGGGGACTCCTACCATATGCTACTGCACCTTGATACTCGGAAGTCTCACGACCACTCAGTGACTTGGATTTTTCAAGTCTCCAATCGAGAAGTTTTCCTCATTCTGGAAATTAAGGGAACACTACCTCAACCTATATGCTTCACTCACAAAGCTTCAACAAAAGAAAAAATTCAAAGAACTTAGTGAAGAAGGCTTTGGTGTATTTAACACAATATGTTGAAATGAAGCAAAACTTATTTATTGATATCTCCGATAAGTTACAAATATGTACATATACATGAGTCAAAATAAACAAACAAGAGGGAGCCTTCACAAAGGTTGCTTAGGAGAAGTCTCATCAGTCGGTAGAGCTCTAGAAAGAAAAGGCACCAGAGGGTGATCATTCGGAGCCTCAGTACTGGACAGAACCCCATAAGGAGGAGGCATCAGAGGTTGACCATTTGGAGCTTCATTACGTGATACAGCCCCAGAAGATGAAGGTAATAAATGCCTTTGGAACAAACCCACAAACCTCTGATGATCAAGTAAAATCTGACTGTCAGATTCCTGCATCTGGTCAAGCTTCCTCTTCATGTTTGTAGCATAGTCATGTGCAAGCCTATGCAACTGTTTATTCTCATGCTTGAGGCCTCTAATCTCCTGTTTGAGACTTATCACTTCAGCCGCCAATGATTCAACTTGGCGGGTTCGAGCAAATAGGTGTTGGGCCATATTAGACACATAACTTGCACACTGAACACTGAAAGCCAGGGAATCCTTAACAGCCAACTCATCAGACCGTTTGGAAAGTAGTCTGTTATCTTTGGGAGTGAGAAGGTTTTCGGCCACCACCGCAGCGGTCATATCATTTTTCATCACATAGTCTCTAACGGTAAGATGACCAGTAGGGGATAAGAAGGATGGGCGCCATATGTTGTCTTAAGGAGACATAGCTACCTCTTCACCAAAGTTCAAGTCAAAACGACGGTCGGATGGGCCAAACATTTTCAGAAATGATGAAGGATAAATGAGGTCTAATAAATCTCTGAAGTACAAAAATAAGGGAAAAATTCTTACAAACAATAACTCTCTGAATGTACTTCTTACACACAATTGGTGCCCTTATAAAAGAAATGGCAACATGGCCGTTGGTTAAAAAATCGAAGAGGCATCGCTTTCCGGATTTGGAAGAGACATCACTTTCCACACACAACATCAGCTCATTGGGTACCACATATAACTTTGCCAAAGATATCTGACAAAGTTTAGACACGTGAAGCTTGTAGCTCCCACTACATTTCTATGACCAAGAAGGGTAAATGAATAGCAAAGAAAGGGCAACATGGCCGTTGGTTCAAAAATTGAAGAGGCACCACTTTCCACACGCAACATCAGCTCATCGGGTACCACAGATAACTTTGCCAAAGATCTCTGACAAAGTTTAGACACGTGAAGCTTGCAGCTCCTACTACATTACTATGACCAAGAAGGGTAAATGAATAGCAAAGAAAGGGCAACATAGCCGTTGGTTGAAAAATCAAAGAGGCAGTACTCTCCGGATTTCGAAGAGGCACCACTTTCCACACGTAACATCAGCTCCTCGGGTACCACATATAACTTTGCCAAAGATCTCTGACAAAGTTTAAACACATAAATTTTGAAGGTCTAGCTACCCTACTATTACCCACAAGGGTAAAAGAACAACACAACTGCTTGATAACTGGAAAGTCCCTATATGTGTCAACCTCTGTAATCCATGGCAAGGCAAACTGGAAAAAATGCCCAACCTTTACTCACATTCGAGAAAACACTCCCAACAAGACTGCTTGCTCAAAAATTGAAGAGGCACTGCTCTCCGAATCTCAAGAACCAGATTCCCAACAGAATTGCTTGCTCAAAAATCGAAGAGGCACCGCCCTTCGAATCTCGAGAGCCAGACTCCCAACAGGATTACTTTCTCAAAAATCAAAGAGACACCGCTCTCCGAATCTCGAGAGCTAGATCCTCGATAGGATTGCTTGTTCAAAAATCGAAGAAGCACCATTCTCTGAACTTCGAGAGCCAGATTTCCTTGGATAAAGCTTGTCTGCAATCTTCACACGCAACATCAGCTTTCCAGATACCACAGACCATTTTTTCAAAGTAATCTGACAAAGTTAAAACACGTAAAGCTTGCAGCTCCCACTATATTGCTATGACCAAGAAGGGTAAAGGAATAACATTACTACTTGTTGTTAGGGAGACTCCTATATATGTCGACCTCCATCCTCAATTGACAAGAAGACCTGAAAAAATGCTCAACCCTTCCTCATATTTGAGAGGGCACTCCCAACGAAGCCTCTTGAAATACTCAACTTTCTTCCCCCCTGATAATACCTCTGCAAACAAGCTACACCAGAGCAAGAATATCTCATATCATCAGGTTAAAAGCAATAGTATCCCATATCATGCTTTTTCCTTGTCTTTTCCTTTGGCCTTGTTCTTACCTGCAAGACAAGGAGAAAGAGAGCAATCAGTCAGTACTTGGAATCAAGCTTCTAGTCAGGAACTGACTACCTAGAACCCCTTGCCTGATTACTTACCTAGCATTGCTCTCGAGTACTTCATCTTCAACATCTTATGCTTCCAGAGAAGATACCACATTTGCCTGAGGAACAGATAGGGCAAGTAAGAAGGATACAAGGAAGCATGTGGAGACAAGCGTAACAGAACACGTGCCGATACATCCATTACTTTGTCAACAACAAAAGTATCTCATATCATCAGGGTCGAACGTACTCTAGATTTGATGGACTTGTTTTGACCCTCAAATTCTTGAGTCGGCCTTATACTCTGGAGGAAACCAGAAAACCCTCCAGCCCAGTTCAAGAATAAGCTTGTGGAAAGTTACTTCTTCAAAAGCAAAAATATCTCATATCTTATCTTCTCATTTTTCTTCTCTTTATCCTTCTTGCTGCCTACAAGATAGGGAGAATGAGAACAATCAGCTGGAACTTGAAATCAAGCTTTTGATCTGGGACTGATTGCTTAGAACTCTGATTGCTTACCTTAACTGTCACCTCTTTCGGCAAATCTCCTAGCTCGGTGACTTGGAGGACTCCTACTACATGTTTTGTATCACGCTTGACCAAGCCTGAAACTACACGTAAGCTTCCAGTCAAATTGATACATTACCTTGTGCATCTCTAACGGTTAAAGATACCACCCCTAGATGGAGGAAAAGTACTTCTAGAGAAGAAGCCACATCTACCTATGAGACAGATAAGGCAAGTGAAGACGATACTACACTTCGATACTTAGAAGTTTCGTGATTACGTAGCCGCTTGGATCTTGCAAGTCCCCAACCGAGGAGTTTCCTTCACTCGGGAACTTAGGGGGACACTGTTTGTACCATACTTGACCAATCCCGAAACTACTGAGCATCGGTCAACGTTATACCGTCAAGGACCCAGAAGAGTTTCCCTCCAACCAGGAGGCCAATCACAGCGCGACACATGTCAACGTCGGAAGCCAATCACAATACAACACGTGTCAATGTCAAAACAAGGCTAGAAACTCTATTCTATAAAGGGAGATCATTCTCCCACAATATTTCCTAATGTCATTTGTACTAAATCATTCACTTGTACTCACTAAAGGAGAGCTTGAACCTATGTACTTGTGTAAACCCTTCACAATTAATGAGAACTCCTCTACTCCGTGGACGTAGCCAATCTGGGTGAACCACATACATCTTGTGTTTGCTTCCTTGTCTCTATCCATTTACATACTTATCCACACTAGTGACCGGAGCAATCTAGCGAAGGTCACAAACTTAACACTTTATGTTGTACCAAAGTCCTCACTGATTTTGTGCATCAACAATCTTAATTGTCCATATTTTCTCAGCTTGATTGCATGAAACTTCACCATAAAACATTAACTCAACTTTACGCTTTTCGAATTATAGATTTTGAATAAATCGTGTTTGCATTATATCATTAATATTGTTATATTTTTGTAAATTGATATTATGAGAGAGAAGGAAAAAAAAAGTGTTTTTTCTGAAGGGTTCCAACCCCAGCGAGCAGTGGCTAGAAGCCGTGTCGTCGAGCAACCCGAGCTGACCCCGTGAGCCACCATGGAGCCTTGTTGCTGCTCCATGACTTAAAACCATCCGCAACAAAGTTTGCCTTCCTGAAAATGTGTTTCCAATCAATATGACTAGAAAATCGAACTAGGACACGAATATCATTGATGATAAAGCTAACTCTCCAAGGAATGACCACACAACTTCAATGATGATCTTAGAGCTCCCTCCACCGCCATGTTAGTGAAACCCTTGCGCCTAGCACACTGGAGATCCTCTCGCAAACCCATCACTTCTGCAACCGAAATAGTAGCTCCATCAAGATTTAGAGCCCTCGCCCTAATGACCTGTGAGTTACTATTACAGAATACAAAGGCAGCAGAGTAGGGTTGTTTGAAATTGAACTATCAAAATTGAGCATCATGTTGGTCAAGAGGATGCCATTTAATAGAGGAAGAGATAGGCAAAGCCTCCTTGGGGTCACACTTCTCATTAACCTTGAGAAAAGCCGAACTAGCACTACCGGTGATAGAAACACAACACGCCAAGACCGGAGCAAACTACCGTGGTCATTTTTGTATCAAATTAATATATACTTTTATATAATAAGGATTAATTACTCCAATTTTCACTAAACTTATAACTGTATTTCATATTCGTCTCTAATCCATGATTTTATTTTCCTATGTTCCTCTTCCTGATACTCACTTAGTATTACAGTCTAGTGATATTTCTTTTCACTTGTAAGTGAGAGGTCTTAAGTTCGATTCTTGTAAGGAGAATTTGAACCAAATTATTGATAGACAATTGTGAAGGGGATGTGTGCTAAAATTTAGTTATTTGTACTAACAGAATTTAAGGGTTTGTTATTTTTGGCGCCAATTAAAATAAAAAACCGTTTGATGACTTGGAATATAAGTCAAGTCCCAATCGTTTAAGCTTGGCCTATTGGGAATTATACATACAGACTACGGAGGCATCCTATCGGCGTCGAGATCGAGCAGCCATGGCTGCGGAGGACAAAGGAGTTGCAGATGGTATCAAATCGTTCCTTCGCCAACAAATTGCAAGCGTCATACATCAAGGGACCGAAAAGCTTCCCCGTATCAGTCGCCTCTATGCTGAAGCCCGCATGCTCAACAATCAAGGTTCCATTTCTTTTTCAAGATTCCATTTCTTCGCCCGAGTTCTGTTTCTAATTCGCACAATCGATTTCTCTCTAGGGTCAATTTGCTGGTCTGATTCTTGCTCTGTGATCTTGTTTATCGACTGTGGTTCGATCCTTGTACTGATTTCTGAGAATGTAGATATTGTTACTGAAATTTGGTACGGAAAACACGTAGATTAAAATCTGTTTTCGGTTAAATTATTCGAAAGTGGTTTTGGTTAACAGTTTGTTTCGACTTTCAAGCAAAACAATCACATACTTCATATGTACTTAAGAGAGCAAGAAACTTATATTGGTTTTATGCTTACCAACCACGTTGTTGGTCAATTCGCGTTTTTGCATAGTTGAAATGTATATGAAATTTGGGGATCTGGTGGTGGTCTTGGATTTTATCAAATATAGCTGATTGATGAGTTAAATTTGTAAACTGAACAGTGAAATTTCTTAAGCAAGAACTCCGGCTGCTGGAGCAGCGTCCATCTTATGTTGGTGTGTTTATAAGATTAATCGAGAGGAACAAGGCTTTGGTTTTGGTAAGTAGTTGTACATTTTGTTCGTTGCAGATACTTTGGAAGTTATGCATACCAAATTCAGTACTTTTTTTTTAGTACCGACTTCTGTTTCTTTTCAATTTCCAGGTTCGCCAAAGAGGAAAATATGCTGTTAATATTGATAGAAATATTGATGTCACAATGCTCGAACCATTAATGAGAGTTGCTCTCCGCCCTGAGACCTATGCTCTTCATGTAATACTGCCAAGAAAAGTTGATCCTCTTGTCAATGTTTTGAAAGTTGAAAATGTTCCTGATTCTACTTATGAAATGATTGGTGGTCTGGATAAGCAAATCCAAGAAATAAAAGAGGTTTTATTTTGCACAACCCTACTGTCTGAACTTATATTTAGTGGCCGGTTGATTTTTTTCTCATTTAGCTTGGTTTCTGCGGATTTCTTCTTCACATTCTTAGGCAATTCATATTGATCATCTTTCCAGGTCATTGAACTTCCACTTAAACATCCTGAATTGTTTGAGCGTCTTGGTATAGCGGAACCAAAGGTAGAACTATGTTGCCAAGTTATTTTTGTTCGCTCATTTGCTTACTTAGTAGGCACCAACTGTTACGTTAGTGCCCTGAAACTCACTCCTTCATATATCAGGGCGTCCTGCTTTATGGACCACCTGGTACTGGGAAAACAGTGGTGGCTCGGGCTGTGGCTCATCATACAGACTGTACTTTCATAAGGCTTTCTGGTTCCGAGTTAGTCCAAAAGTACATTGGGCAAGGTGCTATGATGGTTAGAGCAGTTTTTCTCATGGCTAGGTTGGTTTTCATCTCATTTTATGAGGACTATTCTTGATTCCATGATTCCCTGTCTCAACATGTTGCATTTGCTATCTCCTTGTATATTTCCGTTGCTCCATTTCTTGAGTTTTACATATGCTCAGGTTTGATGGCGAGACTCTAATTCGTGGAGGGAAAGTCTGAGCTAGAATAAGCTTTTGTGCAATTGTGATGTTGGGCATCAATGGTATTGATATAGTCATACTACGGGATGGTCAAGGGCATGTATGTAAATCCGGTGCCCTTGGGAACTGAATCTAGAAGAAATAAAGGAACAATAGCTTTTTGGAGTGTCCGGGAACCTTTGAATACATGTTTTACGTTTAAATGCTGCAAAGATCTTGATTGTGGATCACTCGATGCAACTTCTTTCTAGCCTGTGAAACGGAATGAAATGAAAATTGAATATGGGGGCATACATTTAAGGTTTCTAATCTAATTTCCTCTCATACTTCTGCTCCCCGGTTACTAACTTCATCCTTTAACTTTCTATTTTGTTCAGGCTGCATGCTCCATCTATCATTTTTATGGATGAAATTGACAGTATTGGATCTGCTCGTACGGGATCTGGTAGTGGGAAAGGAGACAGTGAGGTGCAGCGGACTATGCTAGAGCTTCTCAACCAACTGGATGGATTTGAGGCAACAAGCAGGGTAAAGGTACTTTAGAGAATGTGGATGCATTGATATCGAAACACTATAAGATACGTAAACATTATCGTTTAATTGACCACCATCCTCTTCAAATTGCGACTTATACAGGTTTTAATGGCCACAAATCGTGTTGATATGCTGGATCCAGCGCTCCTCAGGCCAGGACGAATTGACAGGAAGGTTAAATTTCCACATCCTAATGAACAGGTACATGAAAGTCCATATACTGGTGGGATTATTGCTTTCAATAGGTTTGATGATGCATTCATAAGTCTAGTTTTAAGCTTGTTCTTTCAATTGATTACTTATATCTCGTCTATGGGTTTCATTCATGCAGTATAACTTAATTATAGTTCTTAGAAAATGTTAGAAATTTTATTTTAAAGAATATCATTGCACAGATTTCACTGACTTCACTGACAGGATAACAGTTTTGAGGATATGAACATAATAGACCACGGCCTATTTTATCGGTTATTCATTAACATACAATACTCATTAATATATATAACAAATTGCAGTCTCGGTTGGAAATCTTGAACATACATGCACGGAAAATGAATTTAATGCGAGGCATTGATTTGAAGAAGGTTGCAGAGAAGATAAAAGGTGCATCTGGTGCAGAGCTGAAGGTATTGATTTCTGTTTTTATTGTATCCCATGGATTTCTTAGGAAGTCAGGGTTTGTGTGCACGTTTTAAAAAAGCACATGTTGTCTTTCACCTTGCTGCAGTCAGTTTGCACAGAAGCAGGGATGTTTGCTTTGAGGGAGAGGAGGATTCATGTGACACAGGAAGATTTTGAGATGGCAGTTGCCAAGGTAATGAAGACGGAGACTAAGAACATGTCGTTGCGGAAGTTATGGAACTAATCATGTTATCATGTGTTCTTTAAGCCAATCTAAGCATGAACTTAAGATGATGTTTCAAAGGAAGCAGATGTATCTTAGAAGGATATTCGCACACACGTATGCATATTAGTGAGAAAACACAATGGAAGTTACACAAAACTATACCTGCAATTTGAAAGCCTGAATTCCGAAACGAACTCGATATTGGAACATCCAATCTGTCTATAATTGAAGTTTTAAATTTGAGTTTCCGAGTTGAAGTGTTCCCAACATTTTCGAATCCAAATGTTTATTTTATATTTCAAATTTGAACCTATAACATGTTATAAATTTGGTTGAACAAGAATTAAAAGAGAGTGGATTTCAGAAGATGAGTGTTTGTGGCATGAAAAAAGTAAATGAAAGTGAATTTGTTTATAAGCAAAGCTGTTGGGATATCCCAAATGGGTAAAAGATAACGATAAGTCAAGGGTTCGATTTCTAATTCAAACAGGAAAATTATACCTTGTAACGATTTCTGGTTAAGCAAAAAGATGGGTAATAATAGAAAAAATATGCTGAAATCCAACCAAGAAAACATTAGAAAGCAAACGGGGGTTAAAGTCGTTAGACCAGTTGGCGAGGGTAGTGTGCTCCCTTGCAGCAGCATTCATTCATTCATATATATCATTAGAGTAGTGGGGATTTTACAATCAACATTCTTATCTCAATTGAGGAATAAGACAAGGAACACAACCTAACATTGTACTAGTCTAATCTAAACCATACAGCACGGTTGCTTCATCCAAGACAAACTAACTGTCTTTGCCCCACGCTCCAGTTTCACCATTTTCAACCACTGTTATAGCCATGTGTGTTATCAGTTTACGGTTGCCTAGTAACCGGGCCAGTCTTGCCTAATCAGTAGTGATTCTGGCGTCAAACGGTAGAGTTTTGGCATGAGGCAGGGTGGTTAGTTGGTTTCGTAGCCTTTTTAGCTCGGGTTAATAAGTCCTTAGGGGTGTTCTACACCTAGTGCCCTAAAGCCCTAGTGGTTTGAGAGTCATTGACCTAAAGCTCGCTACATGAGTTGGATCAAGAGCTTAAGTGAATCGACATTGCACGACCACTACTATTACTGAAAAAAAAAAACAGAAAAAAAAATTAAAAAGAAAAAGGAAAAAAAAAGAAGCTATATTCAAAGTTAGTATGTGTGAAAGTGTGGAATAAAGAAGGACGAGAGGTAAGTGTTTTAGTCGATTCTCCTTAACTTTGTTAGTTCACTTTACACTAAAGGAAGTTTGTGAATTCTTTTCTAATTGATTCTAAATGGCTTAGACTTTGTGGTGAGATTGGTTGGAACTTCTGAAAAGATGTTCTAGTTTTTAAAATTTGCTATGGATTGCAACTTGAAGGTGGAAGTTTTGTCTTGGTTGAGTTTTAGCTAGTTGTCTAGTTTGTTAAGTTTTTCTTGTTTTGCTTGAGGACAAGCAAAAAGCTAAGTTTGGGGGTATTTTGATGAGTAGATTTTATATTATATATTTTATCATAATCTTAGTATATTTTGGTTAATATTTTGGAAGAATTTTGATACTTTGAATTGTATTTTCAATATGGGACTTTCGACTTCCTTTGGAGCAAAATAGGACGAAATGGACGAATTTTGGAGTAATTCCAGTTGGAGGACGTTCGTGAGTCACTTAGTTTGATCTTATCAAAATTTGGGATTTTTCCACCAAGCGGTCATTTTTTGGCGATAAAATAAAGGAGCGATGCGTTGTGCTGGAAAATGACGTTTTTGGGCTTAAATTGCGTTTTTGGAGCCCAAGATGACCTCAGATGGATTCGTGGCCTTCCGGAGAAGTGTTCAGAATATTCCAAACATTAAATCCAGTTTTATTGGCCAGTTTTGGAGCAGCTTATGGGTCCAAAACGTGGCTATTCAGATTTTAGGCGAATTTTACCATTTAATTTAGGGTTATGTTTTTTATTTTATTTGATTATTAATTTTAGTTTCCTAGGGGGAATAAAGGACCTGTTTTTAGGGTTTGTGTGTGGGGGGGGGGGGGTTAGTAGATATATTGCTTGGCCATCTACCATTTTTCTCTCATTTCCCCAATTCATCACTGCTCTCTCTTTCTTCTTCATTGCTCTTAGAAACGCAAGATCATTCTCTCTGGTTAGACAAACCGAAGAGACTCTCTTAGATCTCTTCCCATTTTCAAAACTTTTAAGCTCAGCCATCCATTCAAACCTCCAGTTCACAGCTGCTCCCTTATCCTCGCTATGCGCTGCATCTGTTCTGCAACCAATAACCCAGCCACACACACACCTCCCGGAGTACCTAGCCGTGATGGGAAATCTGAAAAACTGAAATGCTCAAGGTAAATCATTCTCAATTCGTTTGATTTCCTGTTCAGATTTATTTGTTGGAGGAAAATGTAACAAGATCTAACATATGCATGTGGTGTTATCTGTGTGAGAACCCTCAATAATTTCAAATCCGAGACAAACAACACAAGGAAAATGCCCTGAGTCGCCATCTCTTCTCAACCAAACCATGTGTCTCCCAAGCCTCATGCCATCACGGATTCGAGTTCTAAGCATCTAGATAGAGAGCATTTCGCACATGCAACGGTAATCATCTCCCATTTGATTCAATATACATGTCTCTTAGCTTGCGAAACATTTCTGAGAGCTATAGTCCTGCTGAAAAATAGTCTTGTTGTCACAGCTATTCATGAAGTTGTTGGTTTTGTTTTTGTTGTGCAACGAACTCCCACTCTGCTATCTGGCCAGAAGTAGCCAAGGGAGATGAGGCTTGGACATCACAGATCCCAGACGCACACTTCAATGAACCCCAGATATGTGCATTTGGGAGGTAAAATTTCATAACCCCCAAACTTGCATCTATTAATGAGCTCAATGTTAATGGCCTTAAATTCTAGCATAGAGATGTGGCTGCTGTGAATGTAGACTTACTGCTGGGTGCATGATTCCAGTAAAAGATAATCTGTCTCTATTTTCCCTTAGTTTCCATGAGTGCAACCTGCAATTAACCAATATATGCGAATATTAAAAACGGAGCTAAAATCAACTGCGTAAATAAAGAAAGCAAAATATTTTTGGATTTTTCACTTTTTTTTAATTTTTATTTATTTTCATAATTTGTATATATATATTTTTTTTTATTAAAAAATAGGTATGTAAATGCATCTAGAAATTTAACTAAAAAAAAAAATCAAACGAAAAATAAAATAATGGAAAGAATTTAGAAAAATTGGGTTGCCTCCCAATAAGCGCGGTAGTTAATGTCTATAGCTAGATGTAGAGGAATGAATTGATGATCACATCACTTGTTCTCTTGTAATCAACCACTCTTTGATAGCATCATACAACAACAGTAGGCACGGAATGAGATGATGTTTGTCAATTATGTGTTTCAGGGAAGTGGTTGAATCCTTCATATTAGCCCTTCTACGTGAATGAAATGTTGTAATAAAATAGGATCCCTTCCAACAGCGTTTACGTCTTCGTTGAACTGACTTAAACCTTGTATTTAACACCCACAATTTCTGCATTGGCCGAATTTCTTGACGAAGAATTAAGTTGCCATTAAGCTTTTTCTTTGTTTCCTTGTGGATCATAGTTTGCTTGTATGACTCCCCTAGATTTTCTTCAAATTTGCATGCTTGTATTGCTGGACCGACCAATTCAACAACATAAATTGTGTTAGTAGTCATCTGCCCTGTCTCTAACAGTGTTTTAGAGAGCTGATCATGCGACATATTAGATGTTGAATTTGTGTGAACCCCCTAACATATTAACACTCATGTCTTTTTGCAGGCTTTGTGGGAAAGGTTTTGGTGGCACAGGAACATGGGTAGCACTCGGTTCTGGTGGGATTATAAGATCAGCATGTGCTGCTTTCTCCCATGGACGTGAATGGGTGGCAGATTGCTCTTCAATTCCTGCACCAATCTCTTCTTGATCATTAAAGCTCTTCCCATAATTTAATGCTTGAATCAGAAATCCTTCATTGGTTATTTCAATGTATAAGTCAGTTAATTCCAACAATTTAGAGAGCTTGTCCTCCACTGAAAACTCTTGTGGCACATTAAGCTGCTCAAAATACTGCCCAAGATACTCTTTCAAACTTTAAGTGTAGAACTCTGAATGGGGATTATTTAAAATAATTCCTTCTAATAAGATTTTCAGTTAGTTATTGCTGTTTATACATATATATAAAAAAAAAAATTTTTAGTTCGCAAGGTCATTCTCCACAGGGATTATTAAATAATTCGAAACAAACCAAATTTCAATTAATTATTGTAAAGTAGAAATTTAGGTGATTGATTTTATAACCTAATTAAAATAAAAACGAAATTAATGAATTAAAATAAACAATCTGCAATATTAGAACTAGAGAGAACATAAAACAGTTTTGGGAGAATCAAATTAAGAAAACACTAGGATTCCACCATCACCTAGCAATCCTATGAACTTTTACCGATTACTTATGATCTACACATGCCACTTTGAAGGTTAGGTTTTCTTAATTTATATTCTACTTGGAACCTCCAACATAGAACGTATATCTAACTTGAAACCCATCCGGACGTTCGGATCAAATCTGAACATGAAAGACTCATTATGCTTTATGAAAACCCTTTGAAAAACCATGCAATCCTTAAGACGTGGTATTCATCCTAAGCGAAATTACAATTATTAATCACAAGAAGCCAGCATCAATTTCAGGGAACCTTCCGACCAAAATTGCATCAAATTACTTTTCTAAAGATCCTAATGGTGATCAGGCATTAAGACAATTAGATAGTTTTTATCCCGGTGATTAACAATTCAAAGTATACATGCAATCAATCATAAGCAATTAAATAAAAATCATATATTCATGCTAAGGCTCAAGGCTTCGCCCTAGCAATAGAAATTAGTTATGCATATTCATAATTGAAATCATAGAAAATATTATTTAGAAAAGGATTAAAAACACCTTCAAGTAGGAAATCTCCAAAACCCTAGCAATTCTCTCTGTCTCCAAAATTGCATAAAATAAAGCGTAGAGAAAAATGGTAGACGGCCAAACAATATATCTGCTAAGCCCCCCACACAAACCCTAAAAACAGGTCCTTTATTCCCCCTAGGAAACTAAAATTAATAATCAAATAAAATAGGAAATATAACCCTAAATTAAATGGTAAAATTCGCCTAAAATCTGAACAGCCACGTTTTGGATCCATAAGCTACTCCAAAACTGGCCCAATAAAGCTGGATTTAATGTTTGGAATATTCTGAACACTTCTCCAGAAGGCCACGAACACATCCGAGGTCATCTTGGGCTCCAAAAACGCAATTTAAGCCCAAAAACGTCATTTTCCAGCACTGCGCATCCCTCCTTTATTTTATCGCCAGAAAATGACCGCTTGGTGGAAAAATCCCAAATTTTGATACGATCAAAATAAGTGACTCACGAACATCCTCTAACTGGAATTACTCTGAAATTCGTCCATTTGGTCCTGTTTTGCTCCAAAGGAAGTCGAAAGTCTTATATTGAAAATACAATTCAAAGTATCAAAATTCTTCCAAAATATTAACCAAAATATACTGAAATTAAGGTAAAATATATAATATAAAATCTACTCATCAACTACATTCAAGGGCGGAGTTATAAATTCTTTCGAAGGTCGGCTAGCTTTAAGATTGAATGTTCTTTTTTCTTAAGCTCATAAATATACATGTATTATGCAAATGAAGAACCAAGTATCATTTTGTAAACCATGCAAGTCTACAAAAAAGTGAAACAAAATAATTATATGAATAAGAGAGATAAAGCTAACTGAAAAATAATTGCAAAGAGTTTATCTCCATCTTGGTGAGCTATATAAATAGTGGGTTACAATTGGTAATACATAAAAATATATTGTACACTTTTTGATACTCATTAAATTCTGTAATGCTGGTATACATCGTTTTATGCAGTAGGGATACAATTACATTTGAAGTTCAAATTACAATTCAAATATAAACTGATAAATAAGATAATAGGGATAAGTATCTCTAACTAACTGCCCTTACTGACATTCCCCCGCAAACTTGACTCCGGGGAGGTGAAAAAGTTTGAACACAACGTCTGAGAGCATGCTTTGGAAAGCCCTTTTGTGAAAACGTCAGCCAACTGTGAGATGGAGGGCAGAAACTGAACTTGATGAGTTCCAGACGAACACGTTCCTGAACGAAATGATAATCCAAACCAATATGATTCGTGCGAGCGTGAAAAACTGCCATATATGTCACACTTAAGTTGTCACAGTGCATCAAAACTGGAGAACAAAGAGGCACTCAAAACTGGAGAACAAAGAGCCTGATACTCCGTTTTGGCACTTGAACGTGAAACTGTCTTTTGCTTTTTAGCGCACCAGGAAATAAAGTTATTGTTTAACGCGACGTTCAAATATTTTCACTTAAGGTGGCCCACATATTAGTCATTAATATTTAGTTACTGATATTGGTAATCAGTTAAGATATGAATTAGTCAAACAACCCACTCCAAGTATGACTCTTGACTCTAGTTGATTACATTCCACTAAGAGCATGACTCTAGTTGACAGATAAGGGGAGAGATTTTGACTCAGCGAATCCCTTGATGGTAGGGATTAGTGGAGTCAGTTTGTTTTCACGTGAGATTATAGGGTCCCTAGCCTAGCCTATATAAAGCCTTGCATTCCATCTGAGAAAGGTACTCGAGTGGCAATAGGCTAGAAGATCACTTAAACTAGAGTTATAGGAGCTTTCGATCTTGCTGTGTCGCTGGAAACCTGTTGTTGGACGATCATGGCTAGAGGTTAGTTCGAATTCTATTTTACATGTTGCTGGGCTGAATGTGATCATAAAAAATTTGTGGTATCAGAGCCACCTTCAGTACATATTGTTCACAATTTAGTTTTCTAAGGCACGAAGTGATATTATTTGATCGTACTTAAAGATTCAAACTTGTTTGATCTATTCAAAATTACGAGTCTCATCATTTCATTATTATATGAAAACTGCAAGTGGATACCATATCCATGTATGTTATGAGTTTCTTTTCATTTGAACTCTGTAAGTTGATACATATATAATAGCTTCATGTTGATTTAAGATTAGCCGCAGCATCTTAAGTCTATAACGTGTGTGATTTAATCACTTCAGGAGTTCAGTTTTTAAAACATGAAATAAGGAATGAGGCATCTACAAATTAGTATTCTAAATAACTACTCTACCCACACGAAGTAATTATTTAACATTAGTGAAAAACAAAATGGAAATCTAGACATATAAGTGTTAGTTGTCCTATTCCCACAGGTATGGATTTTCGGTTTTGATGTCTTGATTACCTTAAAACATTAGCTTAAGTCTGATGCTCATCAAATCCAGTGTGAGCAACAGCATTCGGGGTTCAATCCTAGAATGTGATAAGGTGTCAGATTTCATGAAAGCCATTGAAGAACAATTTGTGAAATTTGATAAGGCACTTGCTAGCACCCTGATGCATAAACTTTTAAGCATGAAGCACGACAATTCCAAGAGTGTGCGTGAGCAAATTATGGAAATGAAGGACATTGCATCTCAACTTAAGTCCTTAGAGATAGAGATTTATGAGTCATTCTTGGTCAATTTCATTCTCAATTCTCTCCCTCTTGAGTATGGACCATTCAAGATTTCCTATAACACATAAGGAAAAGTGGTCTTCCAATGAACTTTTGACCATGTGTGTTCAAAAGGAAGAGAGATTGAAACTTGAGAAATTGGAAACTGCTCATCTGGTGATTAACGAGCATGAAGGTGCCAAGAAGGGCAAACGTTTTCCTAAGGTGAAAGGAAAGAAACCGATGAAGCGTTTTGCCAACAAGGATGCATGCTTGTTCTATAACAAGAAAGGACACAAGAAGAAGGAATGCGCCAAGTAGAAATGGCTGGAAAAGAAAGGTACTCTATTTGCTTATGTGTGTCATGAATCTTATTTTGTTGAGGCTCCTAGTAATACATGGTGGATTGACTCTGGTGCTACAATTCACATTACTAATGTCATGCAGGGGTTCCTAAACCATAGGAAGCTGAGGGGCAATGAGCAACACATCTACTCAGGAAATCGGATGTGCTCCAGTGTTGAAGCAGTGGGGACTTTTAGAATAAAATTAGCATTTGGTTTTAATTTAGATTTGGAAAATGTCTTTTATGTTCCGTCTTTTTCTAGAAATTTAATTTAGTTTCAAAGTTGGTACTTTGTAATTTTAAGGTTTGCTTTGACAATCCAATAATAAGTTTATTTAAGAATGGTTTGAATATTGGTGATGGCGTTTTATCAGATGGTTTATTTAAAATGAATTTAGACCCCATGCATGAGTGTAATCTTTCAACAATGCCTGCCAATGTTGGTACTAAACGATGTATTATTATTGAAAACTCCTAAAGCTTTGACATAAAAGATTAGGTCATATCTCCATGGAGAGAATGAAGAGATTAGTAAATGATGGAGTCTTGATGTCCTTAGATTTTACTGATTATGGGACTTGTAGAGCTTGCATGAAGGGAAAGCAAACCAACAAGTCCTCTAAAGGTGCCAAAAGGAGTTTGGAGTTGCTTGAGATCATACATACTGATCTTTGTGGACGTTTTCCTACCCCATGTCTAAATGGTCAAAGATATTTCATCTCATTTATAGATGATCATTCTCGTTTTATGTATCTTTACCTTTTAAATGATAAGGCTGAAGCACTAAGTGCTTTTAAAACATATAAAGTGGAGGCAGAGAAACAAAAAGAGATGAAAATTAAAATCGTATAGTCTGATAGGGGTGGAGAATTTTATGGAAGGTACATAGAAAAGGGACAAATGCCAGGTCCATTTGCTAAGTTCCTTGAATACGAGGGTAGTATTGCACAATATACAATGCTTGGCACACCACAACAAAATGGTGTGGCCGAAAGAAGGAACCGTACACTTATGGACATGGTAAGGAGCATGATTAGCAATTCAAGTCTCCCTTTATCCATGTGGAGTGAAGCCTTAAAGACCCATGTGTATGTTTTCCCATGTGTATGTTTTAAATAGGGTTCCATCTAAGGCCGTTCCTAAAACACCATTTGAAATTTGGAATGGATGAAAACCTAGCTTAAGACACTTACACGTATGGGGTTGTCCAGTTAAAGTGAGAGTTTATAATCCACAATTAAAGAAACTTGATTCAAGGACAATAAGTGGTTTTTTCATAGGCTATCCACCCAATTCAAAGGGATTCAAATTCTTTTGTCCTTCCCACACACCTAGAATTGTTGAAGCTAGAAATGCTAAATTTCTTGAAGATCATGAGCTTAGTGGGAGTGAATTTCCTCGTAATATAGAAATTGAGAAAATTAATGAGGCTAATGAGTCTTCTTCGAAAGAAGGAATAGTGGTTGTTTTTCAAGAGAATCATTCAATTGATATTCCTGAAAAACAACCCGTTCAAGTGGAACCACTCCATGAAGAACAAGCTCACGAAGAACTTACTCCTCAAAATGAACAAATTGAAGATCATGGAGTAGTTATAAGGAAATCTACAAGAATAAAGAAGCCTGCCATTTCTAGTGATTATGTTGTATTCCTACAAGAGTCTGACTATGATGTTGGACCACTAAATGATCCCTGCTTGTTTTCCCAACCCATGAATGGACCAAATTCTAATCTTTGGTATAATGCCATGCAAGAAGAAATGAAATCTATGGCTAAAAATCAAATCTGGGAGGTTGTTGAACTACCTAATGGGCATTCAACTATTGGATGCAAATGGGTCTAGAAGACCAAAAGAAATGCATCAGGTAGTATCGAATGGTATAAGGTGAGACTTGTAGCTAAAGGTTTCACTCAAATGGAAGGCATTGATTACCATGAGACCTTCTCTTCGGTTTCAAAGAAGGATTAATTTAGAATAGTGATGGCTTTAGTAGCTCATTTTGATTCAGAGTTATATCAAATGGATGTGAAAATGACATTCCTGAATGGAGATCTTGAAGAAGAGGTATACATGAAACAGCCAGAAGGTTTATTTGACGAAAAGAAAAGTCATTTAGTTTGCAAATTAAGAAAATCCATATACGGACTAAAACAGGCCACCCGTCAATGGTATTTAAAGTTTGACAATGTAATTACCTCTTATGGTTTGTCGATGAATGTGTGTGCCTTAAAATCAGTGGGAGTAAATTTATAGTTTTAGTTTTGTATGTGGATGATATTTTACTTGCAAGCAGTGACTTGGGTTTAATGCATCAGATGAAAAAATTTCTTTCACAAAATTTTGATATAAAGGATATGGGTGAAGCCTCTTATGTCATTGCCATAGAGATTCATAGAGATAGAACTCTACGAACATTAAGCCTATCTCAAAAGTCCTACGTTGAAAAGGTTTTGGAAAGATTCAAGATGAAAGATTGTTCGCCTAGTATTGCACCCATTGTCAAAGGAGACAAGTTCAGTCTTAATCAGTGTCCACAGAATGACTTGGAGCGAGAACAAATGAGGAATATACCCTATGCTTCAGCTGTTGGCAATCTAATGTATGCACAAGTGTGTACCAGACCTGATATAGGATTTGCAGTTGGAATGTTGGGTAGATACCAAAGTAATCCAGGCTTGGGGCATTGGAAGGCTACTAAGAAAGTCATGAGATATTTACAAGGAACTAAGGAATATAGGCTTACATACAAACACTCCAACTTTTTGGAAGTAGTTGGTTATTCAGACTCGGACTTCACTAGTTGTGTAGACTCAAGAATGTCTACTTCAGGATACATATATCTCCTTGCTAGAGGAGCTGTGTCTTGGAGGAGCACCAAGAAAACTTTAGTTGCTTCGTCTACCATAGAAGCAGAATACATCGTTGTCTTTGAAGCTTCTGCGCATGTGAATCGGTTAAGGAATTTTATCACACGTTTAAAGATCGTCGATAGTATTGCAAGGCCTTTGAAGATTTACTGTGATAATATGGCCGCAATTTGTTTCACAAAGAACAATAAAAGTGGAAGCCACAATAAGCATATCGACATCAAGTATTTGGTTGTCAGAAGACATGTAGAAATGGTGAAATTTCTATTGAACATATAAGCACTCAACAAATGATAGCAGACCCCATGACTAAAGGTTTGCCGGCAAATTTGTATAAGAGTCATGTGGGTAATATGGGAATCATTGAATCATCTTTGTAATTAATTGTTGAGCTTTGTATTTAAGTATTTTGAATTCAATAAAGCGTTTTATTTTTGTGCACAATAAAGTTTTTCAATTCAATGTAATTGATAAAGAAAGACCGAGAATAACAAGTTAAAGTTGTTCATAAAGGACTCAAACAGAGAGTTTCAAATATTGTTATACATGGATGAGAATGACTTGATTTTGAGTCTTGACCGCCATGATTCATGTTTGAGATGTTTTATTTGGGTTATGTTTCTTGCCATTATTTGTGTGGGAAGTTTCGATCAAGCTATCTATCTATTTAGGTCTATATCATTCTTAATGTTAATACGTGGACCAAGTGGGAGAATGTTAGCAACGTTCAAATATTTTCACTTAAGGTGGCCCACATATTAGTCATTAATATTTAGTTACTGATATTGGTAATTAGTTAAGATATGAATTAGTCAAACAATCCACTCCAAGCATGACTCTAGTTGATTACATTCCATTAAGAGCATGACTCTAGTTGACAGATAAGGAGAGAGATTTTGACTCAGTGAATCCCTTAATGGTAGGGATTAATGGAGTCAGTTTGTTTTCACGTGAGATGTTACAACCACCCCCCAATTATTTTTATTATATGTTGTTTTACCCCAAACTGCCACGTGGCAGCACCCTAACTCACATCCCTTTTCTCTTTTCGGTCCCCCACCCCTTGACCCCTATTTCCTTCTCTCTCTCTTTCCTTCTGCCTCTCGAAACCCCCTCATCCCTCTCTTGTTCTCTTGCACCGTGACCACACACACACCCACTCCACCTGCTCTAGGACACCACCATCATCTAAACCTTGTCCTCCCTCTCTTCCTCTCGTCTCTGCGAGGTCGACAAACCCAGGAAGGGCCTTAGGCGAGTCCTTTCCTTATTTTCGGTTAGGTAAGCCTTGGGTTTCCTTCCTTCCGTTTTAGATTGTTGCTTGGATGTGATTATTGAGTTTATCTCGTTATTTTTAAGGTTTTGGGAACGAGATCGGTGTGGGGGAAGGCACATCCGGCGAGTCTGTGGGTGTCGAGGGCTATTCCGATCACCTCCGGCTGTTATGCGGTGAACCAAAGGTACCATTATGCTCCTCTCGTCTCAAGCTTCAATTTGGTACCTAGATCGAGGTCTAAAACCTCTGTTTTCAGTCGACCGAAGCTTTAGAAGCTCCAGTGTTCTTCACCGGTGAAACCAGGCCTTTCAGGCAATTTCCTCAGACCTCAGGCCTTAAGCCCGTTGTGAAGCAACCCAGAAACCTAAAAGGCCTTTGAGCCTTTTCTGCCGAGCCCAACCCCAAACCCATTTCTTTTTATTTATTTGTTTTAGTGTAAAGGGCCCTTAGGCCATCTTAAATCAGGGTCTTTGGCCCATTCTCCTGAAACCCATAAACCTTTAGGCTTAAAGCCTTCGGGCATTTCAACCAGGAATCAAAGCTTTTTTCACTTAAAACCCGAAAACCCTTTAAACCCAAAACCTTTAGGGCCCAATTGGCCCAACCCAAATCTAAGCCTAGTTTGACCCTTTGACCTGTTGACTCGGTCAACGGTCAGTGTTGACTTTGACTTTGACCAGTCAACGGTCAACGTTGACTTTTAGTGGTTTCGTCCGGGACCTAACCTAGGCTAATTTTGACGTCCTGGACCTGTTTTTGAAGTCCGTTTTTCCAAATTCAATCGTTTGAATAGAGTGTGACTAAAGGTACTCTTTTATGTGAATAGAAGCAAATATTAACGATGATTCTGTTATTCCTGTTGGTACAGCTTTGTAGCATCGGTGTACAATGAGTGGACCCCTTCTAAAATTACATGTTTTTATAGTTCAATTGCATAAATGAATAGCATGGCTTACGAGTTTATGATTTGATTTTATGTTAAGCATGTTTATTGAATATGTTGTTTATCGTCTCGTTTTTGGTGAGGAATTAATTGTTGGCCTATATTAAGCTATATTTTAATATATCGTATTTTCTATAAAAACCATGAACTGGTAGACTATCTGATGGATGGCAATATGATACTAGAACATGTTTTCAAAGCCCCTCTTTATAGTAGACAATGGATGACTTTATAATATGAAGTGGTTATTTATGAGAGGCGTAACTATTTGTGCGTACCTAGTGGACACTATGCAAGCCGGGGCGAGGATCTGGTGTTGGCAGATAGGCCGGGAGAAATAATCCCTAGCTACGGGCTGAGGGACATGGAGCAGGCATTGGGCTGGAAGTTGGTAATCTCTGGCTACGGGCGTATAGACCATGGTGCTGGCATAGGTCTAGGAGTTATATTTATTTCGGTGATCTTACTAGTAGTACACTGCGCTTACGAGACGATACACGCGATGATTTATATGATGTTTTTCCGCGTTATACCTGTTGAGATGTTTTATGGATGCTAGAGTTCAGAAAACCTATCACTTATTATGCTAGTAGTTTTCATTATATATAAATCTAGGGGTTAGTATGTTCATAACTATTTTCGTATTATGTATATATATATGAACTTGGTCTACTCACCCTTGTTTTGGCGCCCCCTTTCAGGATTTAGAATCGAGGCATACGATCCTGACGTCAACGCTTTCGCATTGGCATATTCGAGTCCTCTAGGTGTAGGACCCACATCCTCTTATTTATTCAATTTTACATTAATTCTTTTAGAACTCTAGTTAGTTGTATGCTCTAAATTATTAATTCATTGTATTTAAATTCATAACCCTTATTTACTTCTTATTCTTAGCTTTTGTATCAATTAATGGCTTTTGTCACCCTCGGGTGTCGGCTAGCACGTGTCTATCTTGGTATTCGGGGAATATCAGGGTAGGGGCGTGTCAGATTATTGTAAGATCCCACATCACCTAGGGGAGTGATCCTTATATGTATATTCCAATCCCTACCTAGCATAAGGCCTTTTAGGAGCTCATTGGCTTTGGGTTCCATCGGAACTCCGAAGGTAAGCGAGTTCGTGCGAGAACAATCCAAAGATGGGTGACCCACTGGGAAGTTCTCGTGTGAGTTCCCAGAAAAAAAACTATGAGGGTGTAGTTAGGGCCCAAAGCGGACAATATCGTGTTATGGCAGAGTTGAGCCTGGGATGTGACAATTTTGTATCAGAGCCTAACCTTCGTCGTGGTGTGCCGACGAGGTCGTCGGGCCCCTTAAGGGGGTGGATTGTAAGATCCCACATTGCCCAGGGGAATGATCCTTATATATATATTCCCTTCCCTACCTAGCATGAGGCCTTTTGGAAGCTCACTGGCTTCGGGTTCCATTAGAACTCCGAAGTTAAACGAGTTCGTGCGAGAGCAATCCCAAGATGGGTGACCCATTGGGAAGTTCTCGTGTGAGTTCCCAGAAACAAAACCGTGAGGGCATAGTCGGGGCTCAAAGCGAACAATATCATGCTACGGTGGTGAAGCGGGCCCGGGATGTGGTGAACCCCGGGCTGGGATGTGACATGAGATTAAAGGGTCATTAGCCTAGCCTATATAAAGCCTTGCATTCCATCTGAGAAAGGTACTCGAGTGGCAATAGGCTAGAAGATCACTTAAATTAGAGTTACATGAGCTTTTGATTTTGTTGTGTTGCTAGAAACCTGTTGTTGGACGATCATGGTTGGAGGTTAGTTCAAATTCCATTTTACATGTTGTTACGCTGAATGTGATCATAAAAATTTTTAACAGTTACCTCCCAAAAATATGCAAAACCCAGTGGTAGACCGACGAGTGTCCGAACACCTCACCCAATCGGCATCTGAATATGCAACAAGATGACATGGTGAAAGGGGAAGGATTGAAGCATAAACCCTTGCCCATAGTGCCCTTGAGGTATCATAATATATGTTTCACAATGTCCATATGCTCAGTAGTAGGCGAACCCATGAACTGAGAGACAGATTGCACTACATACGAAATATCCGGCCAAGTGAGTGTTAGGTATTGAAGGGCTCTTACGAGTTGACGATAAAGGGAAGCATAAGGGAGTGGAGAACCTAAATGAATAGAGAGCTATGATTTGGCAGTCATAGGAGTGGAGCATGGTTTACATTCAAAGAGATTGCTCCGCTTCAAAATCTCCAAAGTGTATTTGTTTTAGGTTAAACAAACACCAGTAGACAAATATGATACTTCAATACCTAAGAAGTAATGTAACTTACCCAAGTCTTTAAGTTCAAACCCAAGATCCAACGTCCCTATAAAATATTTACTCAAACTAGGAGAATTACCCATGAGCACAATATCATTAATGTAGAGAAGAAGCACAAGAATTACAGAACCCTGATGAAATGTGAACATTGAATTGTTGAATCGACTTTGGAGAAACCCAGATTGAATCAAGAAGGAGCTAAGACGTTGAAACCAAGCACGTGAGGCTTGCTTAAGTCCATATATTTCCTTTTGAAGCTTACAAACATAATGAGGACGTTTCAGATTGACAAAACTAGGCAGTTGAGTCATGTAAACTTCCTTTATTAGCGAACCATGAAGAAAAGCATTCTTCACATCAAGTTGGTGAAGAGGCCACCCAAAAGATATAGCAAGACTAAGAACAGTATGAATCGTCGTCGGTTTTACTACGGGACTAAAAGTCTTGGAAAAATCAACACCAGCCTGCTGATGGAAACCTTTGGCAATGGTGCTCAATCGAACCATCGGAATTGCACTTTAACTTGAATACCATTTACAAGCAATGATGTTGGCATGAGGTACAGGAGGAACAAGGGACCACGTCTATTGTTTAAGTAGGCGTAAAATTCATCAACCATGGGATGCCACCACGAGGGAGAGCGGGATGCTTGTATGTAATAAGAAGGTTCAGAATCCTCCTCTACCAGAGCCGTAAAAGCTTGAGGAAGTGGGTGGCGAGAGGCAAAATACAACTTGACTTGGGATTTAAATCTCCCAGATTTGGACTGGGTTTGTGGGCCAATAGATGAGGCTAGAACCGATGTAGACGGTAGTGACTCGGTGGAAGGCAAAGCAGGCTGCACATTAGGAACTAAATCATGGAAGGATTAGTGGCCAATGGAGTAGCAAGAGAAGCATCTTGTTCAGTAGCAAGCTGTATCGCAGCTGATAAAGGCAGAGCATCTGAAGATTAAGGTGGTGGGGGCAATGAGAAAGCTCCTGATGACAAAGAAGGCACCATAGGAACAAAAATAAATTATAAAGATTCCACATGTTGAGTGGTAGCAAGAGAATCATAGGGAAATACTTCCTCATTAAAAACAACATGGCAAGATAAATAAACTCTCCCACTAGCAGGATGTAAACAATGATATCCCTTGTATTGTTCACTGTATCCAACAAAAACACAAGCCAGAGATCTTGATCACCCAAATATGGAAAACAAGCACATCCAAAAGTACAAAGAGCAAGATAATCAAGATCACGCCTAAACAAAGTGTTATATGGAGAAGCCCACTTGAGTATATGTGTAGGCAAATGGTTGATTAAATAAACCGCAGTGGTAAGAGCTTCAGGCCTAAGATTGTATTGAGGCTTTGCAACAAGTAAAAGAGTGCGACCCATTTCAGTGATATGGCGATGCTTGCGTTCAGCAATGCCATTTTGCTGCAATGTATGAGGACAAGAAAACCAATGATGAATCCCTTTTTGCGCACACAATTGTTTAAAAGATGAATTATTAAACTCCCGACCCCCATCACTTTGAAATTTTTTTAATAGTCGTAGAAAATTGAATTTGAACATACGATAAAAAATTACTAAAATGTTTGAACACCTCAGATTTGTGACACATGGGAAAAATCCAAGTACAATGCTTAAAGTCATCATAAATAAAACATAGTATCGAAAACCTGATACAGAAGCTACCGGAGACATCCAAACATCAAAATGAATTAAATCGAAAGGATACATAGAACAATGTTTTGAAGACTTAAACGACAAGCGATAGGATTTAGCCAACGCGCAACTATTACAAAATTCTTTATTGGAAACAGAAAAAAAAGGCTATAAGGAGGGCGACGTGAATAGGGAAAGAAATTACTAGACGCTAAAACACTAAGAACTTGACAAGACGGATGCCCAAGACAATGATGCCATAAGGAGGGCGACGTGAATAGGGAAGCAAAGGCATGGACTTGAGAAGACCTACTCCTAGGTGCACAATCAAGTTTGATAAGATAGAGACCATCTTCACATGGGCCCTGAAATAGAATAACACCAGTTTTTAAATCATGATGACAAAACCTCAAGGTAAAAACGTTAAACTAACCCAATTGTCCCTTGTGAACTTAGCAACAAACAACAAATTTTTACGAATTGCAGGGACATGTAAAACTTGAGACAAACGGAAAATATAGGACCTCAACACAAAGGAAATATTACCAGTGTGAGCAATAGGGAGAGCATCACCATTACCAACAACCACCTGACCAAGTTTACCATTCTCAGTAACAGATGTCATAGAACGAGCATCACTGGTCATATGATGGGTTGCATCGGTATCCGGATACCATAAGGATCAGTAGAGGAGGCAACATGCATTCCTGCAAAGGGTCGAGATAAGTCACCATCTCCACGAGCAGTTTGAGGGCACTGTATAGCAATATGACCATATTGTCAGCAAGCCCAGCACTGAGGGCCATGAGAATTGGGAGAATGACCAAAAAGTCCAAGAGCAGAGGAGTTACCACGTTAAGCCCTACGATTGTTACGCCCCAAACTAGCGCCACCAATGGCAGGAGCCTGTGCTTGACGATCATTGCCACCAGGTCCGCGAAACCCATAAGAACCACCATTACCACCAGGGTTTCGAGGAGGTTGCCCACCACCATTATTATGGCCCCTTGAGGGACCATTCCCACCATTACAAACAAAATAGAACGCATGAGGAGTATGAGCCGATTCTTTCTTTGACAGTTGGGCTTTCTACATTTTGTGAAATTTGGGAGCATCTTCATCAGAATTTTTCACAACAGTTTTGCTAATGTTGCTCACTATTGGTTTCAATTGTTTTCACTTTGTTTGTACCATACTTGACCAATCCCAAAACTACTGAGCACCGGTCAACGTTATACTGTCAAGGACCCAAAAGAGTTTCCCGTCAACCAGAAGGCCAATTTAGCGCGAATCACAACACTTCATGTGTCAATGTCAAAACAAAGCTAAAAACTCTCTTATATAAAAGGAGATCATTCTCCCACAATATTTCCTAATGTCATTTGTACTAAATCATTCACTAGTACTCACAAAAGGAGAGCTTGAACCTATGTATTTATGTAAACCCTTCACAATTAACGAGTGATAGGAGCATATGTATGCGCCTTAGTTAGCTAGTTCTTATGCATCTTTGTTATGTTTTCTTCGTTAAAGTAGTCTTTTAAGCTACTTTCTTGTGTTTTCAGGTTTAGCAGACGTATTACATGAAATGATGCAATTTGGAGCTTTTGGAGCAAAAAGTGAGCTTGAATTGAAAAGGACATGCTTGGAACGCAAGGTTGGGATGGAATTGAAGAGTTGAAGATTTGAGGTTTCCTACTTGAAGTAGGAAAGCTATGCCTAAAAGTTTCCATTTTGGGTCGATCTTTCCTAAATCGGAATTGGCAACCAAAGTTTCTAAAAGTTGGAAGTTTCTATTTTTGGAGGTTTCCATTTTCGAGAGTTTCTATTCTTAGCGTTGGGCTTTTAGATGACCTAAACCCAAATTTCCTTGTGGACCTTCAACCCATGCCGAACCCTAGGGCCTAATCATCTAAAATCTGCCATGTTAAACCCTAGTCCATTCCTCCTAAACCCAAGCCGCACCTTTCCATCCTAGAAGCCTATTTTACAAACCCTAGCCCATGTTCACTTAAGTACCGCACCTAACCCTAGCCCATCTGATTTCATTAGGGTTTTAGGTGCTTATATATTTGTGTTTTACCACCCTAGCCGAACATCTTCCCCTCTCCACAAAATCAGAAAATCATCTCTCCTTCTCCCCACCTTTTGCCGCAGCCACCATCACCCAAAATCCATCCATTCCAGCCGCCACTCATCCATCCCAGCAACCTACCCCACTTTGCCGCACCACCATACACCTCCCTTACCCTTTGCCGAACCACCATATCATCCCAAATCCATCCCTAAACCGAAATCACATCCAAACAGCCCCTAAACCCTCACTGCCGCAGCAAGGAGAAGAAGAAAGAGGAGCTTTCTGTGCAGATTTCAAAGTGGACTTCTTTGGTATTTTAGGTGTAATCTTTCTTATGTCTTCGATGTTTCAATTCAATAAACTTTGTGTTGTGAGTATGAGGAACTAAACCCCCTTAGTTGGGGGGTTATTCGAAACCATGTACATGCTTGCAATTTGATTCGATTACATTCAGTTGTTATTTCATAAGTTATGGATTCAATTCGTTCATCTATTTGATTGATAACTTATTTGTGTATGTTGATTGAGAGTGCACGCTTAGTTTTCATGCATGAATATGATGCTAGATTATGAGGGAGTTTCACCTAATAGTTACAATCTTATAATCACAAGTAGTGAAGATCGCTTGAAAACGATCACGTTGAATGAATTCTTAGCATAAGTTTCATGCAATTCATAGTAACAAATGCTTCGTCAATGCTTATGTTTTTCATAGAACGTAATGATTCTTACTTGTATCTCTATTATGCAATTCATGTAGGGAACTTGTAGGGAATGTTTTGGGTTGTCGTATGCAATCATCCAACTTAATAACTTGTGGAAAAACTGAGGGTTAATTAGTGCAATTCACGGTTAACTTGGGGCGTTGAGTATTCATAGTTTATCGGAAGAACAACTGAAAAATCGTTTTGTTTGCAAGTGTGACATGTGTGGAGAAGAACCTCCTAACTAGCCTTTTAACCATCTATTTCACCAAAATCGTTTTTACAATCTGTGTTAATTAAAGTTTCTGTTTTGTTTTCAATTTTCGTCCAAAACAATTCCCCCTTTATTTTGAAGTCTTAGATTAGTTAGAAAGTGTTTTGATTTGTGTTTCTAGGTGTTTTGATTCAAGTTTTCAACCAATTTCGTCCAGATTAGTGTAAGTGCTCAAAACTGCCCAGAAAGTGGTTTTTAGGCAGTTTTGAGTCTTCTAGTTGCTGTTTTGGTTTTTAGGTTTGTTTAAGTGTTTTAACTTTTAGTTTTGCATTCTTTGAGTCTAGTTTAGTGTTTTAAACTTTGTTTTTTAGTGTTTAAGTCAGTTTCCAAGTGTTTAGCAATCCCTCCTAATCCCCGGTCTAGAACGATCCCTACTTACATCTTTGCTACAATTTGACAAAAAGAGGGTTTAATTTGTGTGCTTATCTATTTCGCATCAACGAGAACTCTTCTACTCCGTGGACGTAGCCAATCTGGGTGAACCACGTACATCTTGTGTTTACTTCCCTGTGTCTATCCATTTACATACTTATCCACACTAGTGACCAGAGCAATCTAGCGAAGGTCACAAACTTAACACTTTCTATTGTACCAAAGTCCTCACTGATTTTGTGCATCAACATTTGGCGCCGTCTGTGGGAACGACACTTATTCCCACTCTTTTCAGCTTTGTTAAGCTGGTTTCCACCATTCGTATACTCTTCTTTGACCAGGCATCCCTCTCCAACATGGGGAGCGAAGGAAGCCACAGCACGCAGAATGACATCTCTCTTGCACTTGGTGCGAGACAACGAAAGAAGGAAGGAAAGATGGTTGATCTTCAAGCTAAAGTTGATGAGCTTGAAACTCAGAACAACAAGATAGCAATGAAGAATGATGTCTTCCATGAGCAGTATGAGAAGCTCTTTGAGACGCTTCACGAAACTAGGCGTACTCAAACACGCGAGCTCATTACCCCTGTGGACATCAACCATCATCTGGGTGCCCCCCAACACGGAGGGTCACATTCCTTTGACATGGGTATCCCTGATGAGGAAGAAGGAATGAGGGTTGCTCTTAAAGCTAAAGTTGATGAGCTAGTAGCTTAGAACAACAAGATAATAAATGAAGAATGAGGTCCTCCAAGAGCAGTATGAGAAGCTCTTTGAGACGCTTCACGAAACTAGGTGTACTCAAACACGCGAGCACGTTACTCATGTGGACATTAACCATCATTTGGGTGCCCCCTAACACGGAGGGTCACCTTCCTTCGACATGGGTATCCCTGATGAGGAGCAAGCTAATCATCAAAACATTGATCAACATGAGACTTCTCTTAACCCAGCTGCTTCCACTCGAAGCAAGAGAAGTGGAGGAAGACACCTTCTTACAGAAGAAGTTGAAGGATCGAAAGCCATCTTTCACGACTGTCGAGATTTCCTAAAGCAACTTCGAAACAATCTCATCCATGTAAGCTCGAAGATCAATGACCCAATGGTCTCTGAAATAGACATCCCACGGCAGCAACATGTTAATGAGGTAAGTGCTCGAAACAATCCCATCCATGTAAGCTCGAAGATCAATGACCCAATGGTCTCTGAAATAGACATCCCACGGCAGCAACATGTTAATGAGGTAAGTGCTATTTCTGAACTTAAAAATCAAATGGCTAATCTTACTATACTTCTTTCACAGGTGGTTGAAATACCAAAGGTACAAAGTGTAGCTGCTTGTGGCGTGTGCTTAATGCAATGATATCTCACAGATAAATGCCCTCAATTGATCGAAAATGAAGGGTGGGAATCTGCCAATGCCGTGGGTTTTCAAGGCCACAATCAGCAACATAATGACCCCTACTCTAACACTTACAATCCACGGTGGAGAGATCATCCAAATTTCAAGTGGAGAGAACCACAACAATCTGCCCAACAAGGAGGATTTCGGCCACAAACCCCTGGGATGTATCAAAAGCCATCTGTACCCACTCAAGTCCAACCACAATCTACCCAAACCAATTCAGGTGCATCCATGGATAATGATCAAATTGTTGAATTACTAACTTCTTTAGTGCAAGGGCAGCAAAATCAAAATAAAACAATGCTCAATCAATCTAAGGAGGTGGATGAATTGAAGAAACAAATGGGCCAAATGGCGGAGTTCATGGGGTAAATCAAAGAGCAAGGCAAACTGCCTAGCACAACCATTGTGAATCCAAGGGGAGGATTTGAATCAGTAAAGGCCATTACCTTGAAAAGTGGAAAAGAAGTTGGAACGGACCCCCAACCATCAAAATCTGCCCAAATGGAGGATGAGAAGCTGCAACAAGAGGAGGATGTCTAACACACACCCACGACAAGGAAGGAAACAACCTTGCCGTGCACTCCTACACTCCCTAATCCATCCAATCTGTCCACCACAGGTAAGAAATGTTCCAATTCAGTTAATTCTAACGTTATTCCACCAAATGCACCTTTCCCTCGCAGATTCATGCAAACACGGAATGAAGAAAGTGAAAAAGACATCCTTGAAACATTCAGAAAAGTACAAGTCAATATTCCACTCTTAGATGCCATCAAACAAATCCCGAAGTACGCTAAGTTTTTAAAGAAGCTTTGCACAACAAGGAACCGAATTCGGGAGAAAGAGGTGGTACATGTGAATGAGAATGTCTCTGCAATGTTGCAAAGGAAGCTGCCACCCAAATGCAAAGATCCATGTAGTTTCACTATCCCTTGTGTTATTGGAAATACGAGGTTTGAACATGCTATGCTAGATCTAGGTACATCAATTAATGTCATGCCATATTCTGTTTATGCATCTATGAATCTAGGAGAGCTTAAACATGATGGTGTTGTTATTCAACTAGCCAATCGATCTAATGCCTACCCGAAATGAGTTTTGGAGGATGTTTTGGTGCAGGTAGACCATTTGATTTTTCCTGCAGATTTCTATGTGCTTGACATGGAGGATGCAGCCCACTCTCCACCACCATCAATCTTACTTGGACGACCTTTCATGAAAACAGCTTAAACTAAGATTGATGTGGCCAAGGGAGCATTAACAATGGCATTTAATGGTGATATGATTCACTTTAAAATTCTTGAATCTAATGTGAATCTTATTGATGTTCGTTCTTGTTTTTCCATTGATGTAGTTGAAAACATAGGACAATAACCTTCAGCACCAACCAAGAAGGATGAATTTCCAACCACCAACGAAGAGGAAATTGGAGTGGAGCACAAAGAACACACCACTAACCTCCAAACGCATAATCTGGCCGAAAGCATATTTGGAAAATCTGTTGACAGTGCTGCCACTTCATTGCAACACATTGGTAAACCACCTATTCTAATTTCGATTCCCATTTCAACTAATAAGTTGTTACCTTGTATGGTGCAGGTCCCCAATCGAATCCAAGCTGGTGGGAATGATTACATTGACTTAAGGATGCTTAACGCCCCAATCGGGAAGGATTACTATCCCCTTCCATTCATAGAGCCAATGTATGAGTATTTTGAGGAGCATGCCGTAGAGGACAAACCCCTCCATGCCGTGGGCCCTATTCAAGCTTAAATGGAGGTATAGTCCGGCTAGAAGACGTTAAAGTAAGCGCTTCTTGGGAGGCAACCCATGTACTCAAATAAGGAAGATTTTTGAATTGCTCCACGATTGGTTTTGAGTTCCTCGGCGTACTCAAACACGCGAGCTCGTTACCCCTATGGACATCAACCATCATCTGGGTGCCCCCTAACATGGAGGGTCACCTTCCTTCGACATGGGTATCCCTGATGAGGAGCGAGCTAATCATCAAAACATTGATCAACATGAGACTTCTCTTAACCCAGCTGCTTCGACTCGAAACAGGAGAAGTGGAGGAAGACACCTTCTTACAGAAGGAATGGAAGGATCGAAAGCCGTCTTTCACGACTGTCGAGATTTCCTAAAGAAACTTTGAGACAATCCCATCCATGTAAGCTTGAAGATCAATAACCCAAGGGTCTCTGAAAGACTCGGTCCCCTCCTATGTCCCAGACCAGCTACCAATTTGGGGAAGGGGCAACAAATCCTAGAGAAACACGGAGGTATAAGGGACTTCGAAATGTTCCGACAGACATACCTTGGAAGTCAGTATGGCGAGTCTAGGGAAAAATCACATGCTCTTGATCAAACCTTCATACTTCCAAAAGGAGATGGAGATTTACGAAAGAAAGCTCCAGAGGTACATAACTCCACTCAGGACCCTCTTGTCCTACAACTTCTTAAGGAAGTAAACAAGTTGAAGGCCAAACGACAAGCTAAGATACCTGATTGGAACCAACCTAGGCCTAGCCCTCTTACAAGGAGGATCCTTGACACCCTCTCTAAGTAAAGACAAAGCAGAAGCTTGGCTTGCAACTCTATACTGGAAAGGAGGACCCGATTGAACACCTTAACCTTTTTTAGTCCACCATGGCATACCGGATGCACACCGACGAAAAGCGATGTCTTCTCTTCCCCTCTACCCTTTCTGGTGGAGCTCTAAATTGGTATTGCCGTCTTTCACCTGAGACGGTAGACTCATTTGAGGAATTGAGGAAACTGTTTGTTTCTCAACACATTTTTCAGACCGATTGCTTGCATTCTACGGATGACTTATACACTATTCGCCAGAAGCCAGACGAGTCATTACGTATGTATGCTGGCCGCTTCAGCCATGAGTATTCCCGTTGTGCCGAGGCAGACGACAAGACTGCCTTCAAAGCCTTCACGGAAGGCCTATGTAACTGTGTCTTTCAGTACATGATCAATGCCAACACTTGGAAGACTTACTCTGAGGTGATGGCCCAAGCTTATAACCATGCCTCCGCCGATGCAAGGACATACCAAGGGAAACCCCCCATAGTCACCCCTTATCAGCAAGTAGGGAGTGGAAGCCAGATCTAACCAAATGAGAAGACCACGACCTTCCAAACGGTAGCGGTGCCTCCCCCTGCCTTACTTAATACTTCGCCAAGTCAACAGACATATCAATCTCAGGGCAAAAGGAAAGATTTCCATCCTTACTAGTCTCATTTTAGTAAAAGGAGTAATGGACACTATTGCAATAACCAAGGGTATCGCCACGATAATGCCCGCCCCCAGGCAGTCAACACAGTGGGCCAAACACGTGTCAGGACATGCCCTACCCCGAAGTATGAGACATACATACCTTTGAACGCCACATGCATGGCCATTTACCTTAGCATAGCACACCTGATACCGAAGCCAATGCCGAGGTAGTCAGGTTACAAGCCCACGAAGAACACAGGCATGTTTTGCTGCTACCACGAGCATAACGACCATAACGGCGAGAAGTGTATCACCCTTTGTGATCATATTAAAGCTTTGGCACGTGAAGGAAAAATTGATCAATTCTTCCTTCACCTTCCAAGGGGTAACCGTAACCAACGCTAGGTGAATATGATATATTCCATAAGTGGTGGCACACCCATATCTAAATCTTCCAACAGGGCCATGAAAATAGTGAACGAGCTTTAAGGTCTGGCCACCAAGTGTTTCACGTGGAAGACATCAGGGGAGGCAAGTATTAAAAGCCTAACTGGGATCCAATATGTTTTTACCCTGAGGAAGAAAGAGGTATCATCTACCCTCACAACGACCCACTGATCGTGGAAGCTCACATAGCCAACTTTGAAGTACGACAAATCATAGTAGACACGGGGGCTTCGATCAATATCATGTTTGCTGAAGCTTTCAAGGCACTTAATGTAGCTGAACATTTGCTCGATCGCTCGATTTCTCCTCTGATAAGCTTCTCCGGTGATATCATGCAACCTTTAAGGAGCATACACTTACCTTTCACCATTGGTACAGGCTCTTACATAGTTACCATTACCATTAACTTCCTGGTGGTTGATTGCCCAACAGCATACAATGTCATCTTGGGACGCACAGGCATCAATGATCTCAAGGTCATGGTATCCACACATATGTTGTTGATGAAATTTCTAACCCCCTATGGCAATGGTTACATCAAAGGAAATCAACTTAGTGCACGATCATGTTACAACACTTCGGTCAAGCAACAACACCTGTCTGTGCCCAAGGAAACCTTTTTTATACATGACCAAGTCATAAAGACCAGCCCAGATGAAGCCAACTTGGATCTTCACGGTGGCAACAGTTAACCCAACGATCCTCGAGATAACTCTTTCACCCAGCAAGCACAACCCGCTGAAGAGTTAGAGAATGTCTCTATCTTAAAAGATTATCCGGATCGCATGGTGAAGATTGGCACCACTTTTTCACCACCCATTCGGCTGGCATTAATCTCTTTTTTGCAAGAGAACACTGAGGTCTTCACCTGGTCATACGAGGACATGCCAGGCATATCTCTCGATATCATCTATCATCGCTTAAGTATTGACCCCAAGACCAAGCCAGTGAGACAGAAGCGAATATCTTATGACGTTGAACGGTACGAGGTAATGAAGGCAGAAGTTGAAAAACTCAAAGGCATAGGCTTCATCCGCGAAGTCAATTATCCAACGTGGGTAACAAATGTTGTCCTTGTTAAGAAGAATCTGACCAAGGAAAGTCTCCTGCTCCAAAAGTTCTTGTGGAGAATGTGTGTCGATTACACCGAACATGCTGACCAACACATCACCAACCTATCTGAAACTTTCACCATTTTTAAGAGGTATCAAATGAGGTTAAACCCTAACAAATGTGCCTTCGGCGTAGGCTTTGGCAAATTCTTACTGCTTCATGATAAACCAATGAGGCATTAAGACTAATCCCGAGAAGATTAAAGCAATCCTCGACATGAAGGAACTGGTAACTTCAAAAGACATCCAGAGCCTTACTGGCAAGGTGGCAGCCTTAACTAGGTTCATCTCTAAGGCCAAAGACAGATGTGTTCATTTCTTCAAAGCATTTAAGGGAAGTAAGAAGTACATTACATGGACTGATAAATGTGCTGAGGCATTCAAGAACCTCAAAGACTACATGAGTAAAGCCCATCTGCTCTCCAAACCTGAGGTTGGTGACATTCTTATTATCTATCTGTCGATATCAGCTTCAGTAATAAGTTCCGTTCTCATTCAAAAGGATGGTAATGTCGAACGGCATGTCTACTACGTTAGCAAGGCCTTATAAGATGCGGAGACACTATACTCCAACATTGAGAAATTGGCTCTAGCATTGGTCATGTCTGATCGAAAACTTCGCCCTTACTTCTAAGTACACTCCATCATCGTGCTTACCAATCATCCTCTTCGACAGATACTCCAAAGTCCTGACACTTCTGGGTGAATGATTAAATGGGCGATAGCATTGGGTGAGTTTGACATTTCCTACCAACCAAAACCAGCTGAGAAAGGCCAAGCAGTGGCAGACTTCATCGCCGACTTCACATATCCTGTTGACATTGTTTCTACGCCTAAAGAAGTGGTTTCATTACCCTCGGAAGCTTAAAAAATAAAACTAACAGCCCCAGCATGGAATCTATATGATGATGGCTCGTCCAACCAACAGGGTTGTGAAGCAGGACCAGTCCTTATAACCCTTGACAAAGTGGCGATGGAGTATGTTCTTCATTTTAAATTCAAGGCGTCGAACAATAAGGCCGAATATGAAACCCTCCTAGCAGGCTTACGTTTGGCCAAACACCTTGAGGTTAAACGAATTGATATCTTCAGTGACTCCCAATTGGTGGTTAACCAGGTCACCAACAACTTTGATGCTAAGGATAGCTCCATGGTAGCAGATCTGGCACAAACACAATTGTTGCTCAAGCACTTCCACTACTAGATCACCTAAATTCCTCGAGCGGTAAACAGTCATGCAGATGTTTTGGCTCGTCTTACCTCAGTGGTGGAAGACAAGATTGGGAGAAAAATTCAAGTCGAATTGTTGGCAACACCAAGCACCATGGCTACGGAAATGTACAATTTACAACAGGGGGATAGTTGGATTACCCCGATTTATAGATTCCTTGCTCATGGCACCCTTCCAAATGACAAAGTCCAAGCTAAGCAAATTTGATACAAGGCTACACGTTACTTGATCATTAATGACCAACTATACAAGTGGGGTTTTAACCTACCATACCTAAGATGCCTTACGCCCGTAGAGGCAGAAACTGTTCTTCGAGAAATACATGAAAGAGTCTGCGAAGATCATGCTGGATCTCGATCCCTAGCACACAAGGCTTTTCACCAAGGATATTACTGGCCAACACTCTACCAAGATGCCATCAGAATATCCCACTCATGTGATAAGTGTCAATGCTATGCAACTATTCCTCACTCCCCTCCCGAGCCGCTCACTCCTATGATCAGCCCTTGGCTCTTCGCCCAATAGGGACTTGATTTGATCGACCCAATGCCTGCAGGGAAGGGTAAGGTTTGTTATGCAATCGTTGCAGTTGACTACTTCACAAAGTGGGCCAAAGTAGAACCCTTAGCAACCATTATTGAGGCAAAAATAGAAGACTTCGTATGAAAGAACATCCTTTGCAGATTCGGCATTCCTAATACGATAGTCACTGACAACGGGCGACAGTTAGACAACAATAAGTTCAGGATGTTCGACTCTAAGTTCAAAATGAACTTATGTTTTGCCTCCCCAGCTCATCCCCAGTCTAATGGACAAGTTGAAGCCATCAACAAAATAATCAAACGAACTTTGAAAACCAGCTTGGACAAGGCTAAAGGTTGTTGGCCAGAATTTGTACCCCAAGTTCTTTGGTCATACTGCACTTCGTATCGGACATCAACAGGAGAAACCCCATTCTTACTTGCCTTTGGTACAGATGCAGTTGTCCCAGTTGAGCTTAAGCAAGGAACGTTCTGAGTCCAGAACTACGTGCAAAGCGAAAATGACAAACAACTTACCCTTAACTTAGATCTAATCGAGGAACACAGAAACCAGGCTCACTTAAGGAATGTTGCCTACAAGTAGCGCATCTCCAACTACTATGACTCAATGGTCAAACCTTGTTCTTTCAAAGTGCGGGATTGGGTATTGAAGAAAAGATTACTCTGCGACAGAGTCCCTAGTGAAGGAACACTTAGTCCAAACTGGGATGGACCGTTTGAAGTTGTTGGCATCAATCGCCCTGGCTTCTACAAGCTTAGAAGCTCCGATGGCAAGACCCTTGGCCATCTATGGAACGTTGATCACTTAAAGTACTATTACAAGTAAACTCACATTGTACAAGTGTTAATCCTATGTAACAAAGACTATTTGGCATGAATTCAATAAAGAGATGATTTAAACAACTCGGTCCTAATCCTCTTACATTCCTAGCAATGAAACACTCGGGTTCAAAGCTTCAACATGAATGCTTCCAACATGAAACAAAGTCTAAGTATATGTCAACAAAACTATACAAATAAACGAACAACTTCACAGTATATTCATTCAATCATACATTCCAACACATTCATACATAAGCCAACTGTGCTTTGAAAGGGTTCAACATACTTTGTGTCATTTGATACTTGCTACAATATGCCTCGACACCTTGCCCTTATTCTCACCAACCAGGTGATGAAAGGTGAAGAAGGAACTCATCTTCATGCCACCAACCAGGTGATGAAATATATAACCCGTAGTCTCCTTCATGCCACCAACCAGGTGATGAAATGTACAACCCGTACTCTAATATCATTTGGCAACTTGCCATTCATGCCACCAACCAGGTGAAGAAGGAGCTCATCCTCCTGCCACCAACCAGGTGATGAAATGTGATGAAAAATGATGAAGAAACTCACCTTCGTACCACTAACCAAGTGATGAAAGCAACTCACCATTCATTCCACCTACCCGAATACAAGTGGTACAACTTGTACATCTGAACTCCTAACATTCACAAATAATCAAAAACCCTCAAGCTTGACAACTCAACTAGGGGAACACTTATGCCCTACAAGAGTTATAGTCACCAACAAAGTTTTATTGCAAGCCAACAATAACTTCAGTGTATGGCATACGAAGATCAAGCTATTCAACCCACTTGCATCTGCTTCAGACATTTCTTCTCTGTAACAATGCAAACACTACAACTCGTAGAAAGCTTCACATACTTTTGATCAAGATAATGTGAAGCAAAACCAATTTATGGTGCCAACAAGAGCTTCATCAATGGAGGGCAACCACAATTCTCAAAAGCTTTACACACTCTTGATCAAGACAGTGTGAAGTAAAACCAATTTATGGTGCCAACAAGAGCTTCATCAAAGCAGTTCAACCACAATTCTCAAAAGCTTCACACTCTTGATCAAGACAGTGTGAAGCAAAACCAATTTATGGTGCCAACAAGAGCTTCGTCAATGGAGGGCAACCACAATTCTCAAAAGCTTCACACACTCTTGATCAAGACAATGTGAAGCAAAACCAATTTATAGTGCCAACAAGAGCTTCATCAAAGGAGGGCAACCATAATTCTCAAAAGCTTCACACTCTTGATCAAGACAGTGTAAAGCAAAACCAATTTATGGTGCCAAAAAAAGCCTCATCAAAGGAGTTTAACCACAATTCTCAAAAGTTTCACACACTCTTGATCAAAACAGTGTGAAGCAAAACCAATTTATGGTGCCAACAAAAGCTTCATCAATGAAAGGCAACTATAACTCATAGAAAGTTTCACGCATTCTTGATCAAGACTATTCGAAGCAAATTCAATTTAAATGGTTCATCCAAACTTTGACTACTACAAGGTGTGGCTTGCATCACAATCTCTTGCTCAATAGTGTGGAAGAAAAATTTTTATATGTTGTCTCTCCCACATTTTCAAATTTCTAATTTTTCTCAAAAGCTTCACATTATCTTGATCAAGATAGTGTGAAGCAAAATCAATTCATCGTACCCAACAAAGTTTCACCACAAAAGCTTCACCAACAAAAGCTTCATCAATGAAGGACAACTACAAATTCTCAAAAGCTTCACACTATCTTGATCAAGATAGTGTAAAGCAAAATCAATTCATGATACCCAACAAAGCTTCACCACAAAAGCTTCACCAACAAAAGCTTTATCAATGGAGGATAACTACAAATTCTCAAAAGCTTCACACTATCTTGATTAAGATAGTGTGAAGCAAAATCAATTCATGGTACCCAACAAAAGCTTCAACTCCAAAGCTTCACCTACAAAGCTTCAACACCAAAGCTTCACCTACAAAGCTTCAACTCCAAAGCTTCACCTACAAAAGCTTCAACTCCAAAGCTTCACTTACAAAGCTCCACCTACAAAGCTTCAACACAAAAGCTTCACCCCACAAAAAGCTTCACCTACAAAGCTTCAACACAAAAGCTTAACCCCACAAAAAGCTTCACCTACAAAAGCTTCACCCACCACAAAAGATTTACTCACAAAAGCTTTACCTACAAGAGCTTCACCCATTATAAAAGCTTCACCCACTACAAAAGCTTCACCCACAAAAGCTTCACCCATCACAAAAGCTTTACCCACAAAAGCTTCATCTACAAAAGCTTCACCCACTACAAAAGTTTCACCTACAAAAGCTTCACCCACCACAAAAGCTTCACCCATAAAAGCTTCATCTACGAAAGCTTCTCACACTCTTGATCAAGATAGTGTGAAGCAAAATCAATTCATGGTACCCAACAAAGCTTCAACACCAAAGCTTCACCTACAAAGCTTAAAAATATATATATATTTTTGGAAATTCGAAATTTCGGAAATTCGAAAATTCGAAAAAAAAAATTCGAAAAAAAAAATTAGAAAAAACAAATATTGCCTAGGCCTCCTCTTCTTTGGGCCTAACAACTTTCATAACAAATATATATGAAGGAGGAGTTTTGGGCTACCACTTAGAAAGGAAATGCCTCATTCGTCAACTCCCTCGACCGGAGACTTGGGGGACTCCTACCATATGCTACTGCACCTTGATACTCGGAAGTCTCACGACCACTCAGTGACTTGGATTTTTCAAGTCTCCAACCGAGAAGTTTTCCTCACTCGGGAAATTAAGGGAGCACTACCTCAACATACATGCTTCAACATACAAGCTTCAACAAAAGAAAAAATTCAAAGAACTTAGTGAAGAATGCCTTGGTGTATTTAACATAATACGTTGAAATGAAGCAAAGCTTCTTTATTGATATCTCCGATAAGTTACAAATATGTACATATACATGAATCAAAATAAACAAACAAGAGGGAGCCTTCACAAAGGTTGCTCAGGAGAAGTCTCAGCAGTCGGCAGAGCCCCAGAAAAATAAGGCACTGGAGGGTGATTATTCGGAGCCTCAGTACTGGGCAGAATCTCAGAAGGAAGAGGCACCGAAGGTTGGTCATTTGGAGCTTCATTACACGGTACAGCCCCAGAAAATGAAGACAATAAATGCCTTTGGAACAAACCCACAAACCTCTGATGATCAAGTAAAATCTAACCATCAAATTCCTACAGCTGGTCAAGCTTTGTCTTCATGTTTGTAGCATAGTCATGTGCGAGCAAGTGCAACTATTTATTCTCATGCTTGAGCCCTCTAATCTCCTGTTTGAGACTTATCACTTCAGCCACCAATGATTCAACTTGGCGGGTTCGAGCAAATAGGCATTGGGCCATATTAGACACAGAACCTGCACACTAAACACTGAAAGCCAGAGAATCCTTAACAACTAACTCATCAGACCGTTTGAAAAATAGTCTGTTATCTTTGGGAGTGAGAAGGTTCCTGGCCACCACCGCAGCGGTCATATCATTCTTCATCACAGAGTCCCCAACAGTAAGAGGACCAGTAGGGGATAAGAAGGATGGGCGTCATATGTTGTCTTGAAGAGACATAGCTGCATCTTCACCAAAGTTCAAGTCAAAATGACGGTCGGATGGGCCAGACATTTTCAGAAATGATGAAGTAGAAATGAGGTCCAATAAATCTCTGAAGTACAAAAATAAAGGGAAAATTCCTACAAGCAATAACTTTCTGAATGTACTTCTTACACACAATTGGTGCCCTTATAAAAGAAAGGGCAACATGGCCGTTAGTTCAAAAATCGAAGAGGCACCACTCTTCGGATTTTGAAGAGGCACCACTCTCCACACGCAACATCAGCTCCTCGAGTACCACAGATAACTTTGCCAAAGATCTCTGACAAAGTTTAGACACATAAATTTTGAAGGTCCAGCTACCTTACTATTACCCACAAGGGTAAAAGAACAGCACCATTGCTTGATAACTGGCAAGTCCCTATGTGTGTCAACCTCCGTGCTCCGTGGCAAGGCAGACTGACAAAAATGTCCAACCTTTACTCACATTCGAGAAAACACTCCCAACAAGATTGCTTGCTAAAAAATCGAAGAGGCACCGCTCTCTGAATCTCGAGAGCCAAACTCCCAACAGGATTACTTGCTCAAAAATCGAAGAGGCACCGCCATCCGAATCTCGAGAGCTAGACTCCTAACATGATTACTTGCTAAAAAATTGAAAAGGCATCGCTCTCCGAATCTCGAGAGCTAGACTCCAAAGAGGATTACTTGCTCAAAAATTGAAGAGGCATCACTCTCCGAATCTCTAGAGCCAGACTACCAACAGGATTGCTTTCTCAAAAATCGAAGAGGCACCGTTCTCCAAATCTCGAGAGCCAGATCCCCGACAAGATTGCTTGTTCGAAAACCGAAGAGGCACCTCTCTCCGAACTTCGAGAGCCAGATTTCCTTGGATAAAGCTTGTCTGCAATCTTCACACACAACATCAGCTTTCCAGATACAATAGACCACTTTTTCAAAGTGCTCTAACAAAGTTAAAACACGTGAATCTTGCAACTCCCACTACATTGCTATGGCCGAGAAGGGTAAAGGAACAACATGACCACTCGCTTTTAGGATAATTCCTATATATGTTGACCTTCATCCTCCACAGCCAGGCAGACTTACAAATAAAAAAAATGCTCAACTTTTCTTCATATCCGAGAGGACACTCTCAGCAAAGTCTCTCGAAATACTCAGCTTCTTTTCCCCCCGATAATACCTCTGCAAACAAGCCACACCAGAGCAAGAGTATCTCATATCATCAGGGTTAAAAGCAAGAGTATCCCATATCATGCTTTTTCCCTATCTTTTCCTTTGGCCTTGTTCTTACCTGCAAGACAAGAAGAAAGAGAGCAATCAGTCAGCACTTGGAATCAAGCTTCCAGTGAAGAACTGATTGCCTGGGACTCCTTGCCTGATTACTTACTTGGCATTGCTCTCAAGTACTCATCTTCAACATCTTATGCTTCTAGAGAAGATACCACATTTGCCTGAGGAACAAATATGGCAAGTGAAAAGGATACAATGAAGCATGTGGAGACAAGCGTAACATAACACATGCTGATACATCCATTACTTTGTCAACAGCAAAAGTATCCCATATCATCAGGGTCAAACGTACTCTAGATTTGATGGACTTGTTTTGACCTTCAAATTCTTGAGTCGACCTTATACTTTGGAGGAAACCAGAAAACCCTTCAGCCCAGTTTAAGAATAAGCATGTGGAAAGTTACTTCTTCAAAAGAAAAAGTATCTCATATCATGTCTTCTCCTTTTTCTTCTCTTTATCCTTCTTGCTGCCTGCAAGATAGGGAGAATGAGAACAATCAGCCTAAACTCGAAATCAAACTTCTGATCTGGGACTGATTGCTGGGAGCTCTAATTGCTTACCTTGTCTGTCACCTCTTTCGGCAGATCTCCTAGCTTGGCGACTAGGGGGACTCCTACTACATGGTTTGTATCGTGCTTGACCAAGCTTGAAACTACAACTAAACTTCAAGTCAAATTGATACATTACCTTGTGCATCTCCACCAGTTAAAGATACCACCCCTAGATAGAGGAAAAGTACTTCCAGAAAAGATGTCACATCTACCTATGAGACAGATAAGGCAAGTGAAGATGATACCACACTTCGGTACGTAGAAGTTTTGTGATTACTCAGCAGCTTGGATCTTGCAATTCCCCAACCGAGGAGCTTCCCTCACTCGGGAACTTAGGGGAGCACTGTTTGTACCATACTTGACCAATCCCGAAACTACTGAGCACCGGTCAACGTTATACCGTCAAGGACCCAAAAGAGTTTCCCTCCCAAGAGGCCAATCATAGCGCGACATGTGTCGACATCAGAAGCAATCATAGCGCGACACGTGTCAACATCATAAGCCAATCACAATACGACACGTGTCAATGTCAAAACAAAGCTAAAAACTCTCTTATATAAAAGGAGATCATTCTCCCACAATATTTCCTAATGTCATTTGTACTAAATCATTCACTAGTACTCACAAAATGAGAGCTTGAACCTATGTACTTGTGTAAACCCTTCACAATTAATGAGAACTCCTCTACTTCGTGGACGTAGCCAATCTGGGTGAACCACGTACATACTTATCCACACTAGTGACCGGAGCAATCTAGCGAAGGTCACAAACTTAACACTTTTTGTTGTACCAAAGTCCTCACCGATTTTGTGCATCAACACACTTCAAAAGGGGACAAAATCCATTACGGATTATCTTTGTCAGGCTAAGAACATTGCTGATCAGCTGGCGTCCATTGGACAACCTGTTGCCAATGAAGATTTGCTGCCTTATGTGCTTCGTGGTTTAGGACCGGAGTAGAGTGTGATGATGGCAATGTTGACTAATTTTCCTCAGCCATGAAAAAAAAAATTCAAGGCTTTGGTACCATGTAAACTTTCTAATTCTCATTAACTTCCGTAATGCTAGTATACATTGTTTTATACAGTAGAGATACAAGAGTCCTATCTCATCTAAACAATTACATTTGAAGTTTAAATTACAATTCAAATATAAACTGATAGATAAGATAATAGGGAGAATTATCTCTAACTAACTGCCCTTACTAACATATATATCTAGTAAACTTCTCGTTTTTCAACCAAAGCTACATGGTACAACTCAGGATGACTTTTAATTTACGTACCTCCACCGTTGGCTACATGTATTTGAAATATTTGTAAGCAATTTTGAGAGGGGAATAAAAAACACATGCAATTGGTCTTTTGTTACACAAGTAAAAAACGTATTTACATGGACAAATGTTTTTAACGCATAAAAAGTCACTATGCATAAGAGAATTAATGGGTATGTTTTTTCTCTCTGTGTAATCCTACATGAGTTCATGATGTGATGGAGAGATATGTCATTAACTTATACTCAATTTGTGACGATAAATAATTGACTGATTGAAAGACAACCAAGGTAGGCAACCTTATACGAAAGTTCTACGTACATGAAAGGATCCATTCCCCGAAAGGACCGGACATGATAATTTTTCATCATCCAGCTCGAGCACGAATCAAACGAATCAAACGGATACATATAAACAAAATTGATATGTTATCCATATCCACACATATATGAATGATTCTATGTAAGGAAATTGATTCTCTTTTTCGCTGTTGCAACAACTAATCATTGCAAGGAACTCAGTTCTTGCAGATGAATGTTCAATACTCAAGTAGGCTTACAAAATTGATCATGATCAAATGCTTTATGGTTGGTCTCATATCTTGCAATTGGCCTTTATGACCTAAATATAGATTAAAAGTAAATTAGTTTTTACATTATAGAGTTAAAGTTCAGGACAATGGGATTTTTGTTGGAAACTAGAGAAAATGATAGAATACAACCCTAGACAGTGGCCAAGTTCAGGACAACGGATGAAAACTACCAATTAACTAAGGCAAGCCTAGCGAGGACACCTACTAGTGGTGCTGTAGAAACAGTTGCTGGTTCAGCCATTTGGAAGTTCGACCTTGAATCTGAGTAGCCATCATTCTCATCCGGGCCACCAACGATTGCTCCATCCAATACATTCGGGTTTGGCGAGGTCTTGTTGAACCACAAGTCGAACCCAGCTTTGCATGAAACAGGAGCTGAATTCTCCTTGATTGAAACAATGGATGCTCCTCTGTGGTGAACTTGGGTCGGATATTTTGTCCCAAATCCAACCATGAAACTCATACCCTCTGGATTCGATCCCAAGATATAGTCCACCTAATAAATTGGAAAGAGAATAAAGTTTTAAGTTTAGAGCATCCTACTTCATCAACAAATATGTTAACCCTAAACAATTGTCCGTCGTCTGTAAGGATGAAAAAGATATTTATACCTGTGACTGGGCCAAGGCAATAAGATCAGACGGCTTGACAATGCCCCCAGGGCATTGAATGGAGGCATGCTTGGCGTTCAAGTACTCTGAATATGCGGTTGCGACAAATACAGCAGTTGAAGTGTACTGAAGATTGTTCCATGGCAAAAACCATAACAACCCACCAGGCGTCTTCTTCACATTGTTGTTACCTTTTTGAATGCAAGAGCAAATGAATTGCTCAGCTTGGCTCTTGTATTGTCCCCATGCACCTGCAGAGTCTACCTTGCCCTCCAAAACAAGCTGCGTATATTTTATCGTCATATTATGAATCCGTACCACATATTTAGACATATTACAGTTTTTCAACAACTATAATTCAATATTGTCTAACAATTAACATAATATATCAAATTATATGATAAATAAATTTACAGCGATACACACAGATCGGTCTAGTACCTTTGCAACAAGGACTTGTGCGCCAATAAACTTGTCATCCCAAGCAAACACAGTTCTAGCACCACCAGTATTGCCTGCTTGGCCAAGATTATCCAGGTAGGTTTTATCATCAGTAGCACGATGAAGCCATGAAGCAGCCCATAATAGCTCATCCTGACGAGAAACAAAAGTACACAATTTTTTAAAATTTTGTCACAAAGATTCAACTGATTAATTAGACTTAATACTTGCATAAACCCCATGTTAAATGTTAATTATTACCTCATATCCACTGCTGGCATAGAATTTTCCTGCTGCTGAAATGCTATTCGAATAAATGCCAGGGTGATTGCGAGCAAACTCGAATAACTGCAAATTTTCATATATCCTTAGATATTGGTACACCAATTATATATGTGAAAAGTAATAATATGAATAATATAGTACGAAATTTTTTAACCCAAAAATAGGGTACGAGATCTGGTTAGAGTATTACTTGTTTTGCATGCGTCAAAAGGTCGGATGCATATTTAGGGTTTTTATCCTTGAAAGCAATGGAAGCTGCAGCCAAAGCAGCAGCAGTTTCACCGGCAAGGTCAGATCCTGGGTGTTGCTCATCAATCTTAAAGGTTGTTCGCGGAGTGGTCATGTCTTCGGGTCTCTGCCAGCACTCATGATCTGAATCACCATCACCAACTTCACCATAGAGGACATTCGGCGTAGTGTGTGCTTTGATCAGATAATCCGTTCCCCATTTGATGGCATCCAATGCATTTGACAGCTCATCCTTGGCCTCGAGTTGTTTGGTGAACTCCAATGTACTCCATGAAAGCATTGTTATTGTGAATGCCATGGGAAATCCAAACTTAACATTGTCACCAGCATCATAATATCCTCCCACAAGATCAACCTGTTATATGTGATCAAGTAGTATACGGAAGGTCATGTAACGAATAAGAAAATAATTTCTCTAACATAACATGCTGCAAAATTCTAAATGCTAGCGTTAGTTTTCGAATGTGTACTGTGGATGCTAACAATTGTTAATTGTGATTTTGAAGAAAGTATGTTTTCGTACACCTGTTTCTACCCATTAACAGGTCTGTTTGTATCTAGGATTTAGTTTGAATAAATCAAAGGAGAATTAAGGAACAAAATAAACAGGCAGGGTATGCAACAGGAGAAGAAGGGCGTGCACGAATCGTTTTCCCAAAGAAAATTTCTATATGTTCAATTGTTCATCATCAAAGGGAGCAAAGTTAAATTTGTGTGAACTTACACCAGCATCACTTCCATCTTTAAGCCCAGAATCTCCACGCCATTGCACTCTTTGCGTGGAAGGCAATTTACCGGAACGTTGAGCCTCGTAAAACAACAAAGACTTGGTGAGAGCATCGCCATAGTCTATATCACCAAGAACTGCATTTTGAGTAGTCAATAAAAACATAAGAAGGCAAATCAAACCAAATAAATTGGGGGAAGCCATGCTGAATAATCTGGGAGCTAATAAGTCAAGAAGAATGCAGAAAAACAAAGCCTCGATATGCCTCAAATTTATAGTGAAAATTTTAAATTCGTTGAGGGCATTTTGGGATAGTTATGATTTTGATTGTGTGATACTTTCTGTAATAGAGAAGTCCACGATTGTTAATTAGGGATAGTGTTGATACGATTTAATTTTCCTTGTCAATTAAGATGTAGGAATATCCGACATTAGTGTTTCATTTTCCTTCCCTTATTTTTCATTACTATTAATTCAAAACAACTTCTGTTCGGTATTTCGAAAGCCTTCGTTTTCTTTTCCTTTTTTGCGAAATTTCATGACTCATATGATCAATTTATAGTTTTTTTTACTTGGTATGATTTCTGATTTTTTTTTTCAAAGGTATTTAAGATAGAATTAATTACTAAATAATATCTTATGTTTTCCTAACATCAACTCAATTAAGCAAGAAATCATAGCCACATCCAATCAAGAATCCTACAAGATAATTCCAAGAAATTATTTAATTAATAATACCTACGTGATAATTTTTTCCTCCTCCATCCAACAGATAACACACCTTGGCCAACCGAATACTAACAAATGGCATGGTAAGCCCTACACATGTGGTCGGTCTTAGCTCCGATAAATACACATTCTCCACCAAATTTGGTAAGCTCTGGCTACCCAATTAAGCTCTTAAAAGTCTCTTTTCAGAGAAACTGACTTAGGCATCAAGTAAAGCTCCAAGCGAAGGCAGGACGCAACTACATGTGAACGGCATGCTCGTTCGAAGATCCTTCATAAGACCACATCTCCATTACTTGGCGCCTCCTGATGACCTGAAGGTTTTGAGCATGATCCACGAAGGCACTCTAGTGGCCGTTCCTTGGCTTAAAAAGCTCTTAACGTAGGCTATTACTGGTCAACCATGCCTTAAGATGCTAAAGAACTTCTACAAATATGCGACAACTGACAGCGCTTCAAGCTCTATCCATAGACAATCCATTGAGGCATTCATGCAGTTGACGATTGACCTGGTGGGACCAATGTCGCTTGCTACTAGGGCAGAAACATCATGATCACCAGATGGGTTGAAGTTGAACCCATGACTACAACCACCCAGACAAACATAGATTCAAAATCTCACTCTTTTGAAAGAAACAATGACGCAGAGTTCGTAGGCAAAGACTTGGTTATGTTCTTCCAAAAATATGGCATTAAGCAGCACATGTCTACACCAAGATTACCCCAAGGTAATGGGTAGGCCAAGGCATGCAATAAGATTATCTTAGACTGCCTCAAGAAGTCACTCATAAACAAGAAAAGGAAGTGGCCAAACGAGCTCCCTATTGTTCTATAGGCGTATCTACAACCAAACGACGAGCAATCGACAAAACTCCCTTCTTCCTAACATTCAGCTCCAAGGCGATTATCTCCCCCAATGTCATCATGCCAACCATTAACACTGCTCTGCCAAATCTGGAGTTGAAGGAGAAGGAGGTGGCCAACAACTTGGACTTGGCAAAGGAAGAATGCGACAAGGCTTATCACCAAAATCGCAATTTATCAACAACAACTATTCTCCAACTATAACGAAAAGGCCAAGATCTAATAGTTCCAGGCTAGAAACATAGTCTTGAGAAAAGCCTTCATTAATGCATGTAGAGAAGGCTCCAAAAAGATGGATCCCACCTGAGAAGGTCTTTACTAAATCAACAGAGTAAGCAGAAGGATAGTTACACACTAACCACCATGAATGACAACAAAATTGAGAAGTAGTGGAATGCCTGCAATATGATAATGTACTATGTCTGACCTAACCTTCACTTCTTGAATCTCGTCCAAGCCAAATAAGTTCAAAATCTCAAGTAGATTGACAAACAAGACCTCGCAAGCCAATAATTTTCAAGGTTGTTTTGCAGTTCTACTTTCCAACAAAGTTGGATACATTTCACCTATTTTCAATGAAGATTTGAGAAGTTATTCATAAATTTGGCTCAAATGCATGTTCAAAAACAACACTCATGTTCTCATTCAAGAGAGGGTAAGTTACCATTTAACACCCTTCTCAGGGTCCGCTCTCCTAAGGGAGAGGGTAAGCTACTTCTTACACCCTTCTTAGGGTATGTTCTCCAACGCGATATGGTAAACTAATCCCCAACACCCATATGGGTATGCTCTCTAACGTAAGAAGGCAAAACTAATCCCCTAACACTAATCTGGTATGCCCTCCATCATGAGAGGGTAAACTAATTCCCCAACACCCTTTTGAGGCATGCTTTTCTCCATGAGAAGGTAAACTATCTTGATATCCACACAAGGATGGGTTTTGCTGCCCAGGTGTAACTAAGCATAACAGAATGTGTTAACGCTCTAGGAATTAGCCATAATAGTCTTCAACAAGGCTTAGTTAACTGGCGTTTGGCTAACTGACGTTTGGCTCGACAGTAGATCAAACGGGTGAATGCATCTTGCTTGATCCGCTTAAACTTTTCCTTTAGAGACAGCCCACATTTATCCCTGCCAAAAGGCTGAGCACTTAATGCCATTCGCTATACTCAACGAGAATGTCCAAATGACATGCACTTTCTTCATGTTAGACTTGGTCTTGGGAGTTGAGCCAAACTTGAAATCTGCAAAAAAAAAAAGATATTCAGTAACTTGAAGTTAATAGCAGCTCAATAAAAATTCCAAGCTGACCAAGAAGGAGTAGTTCAGTTACCATCAATGAATGTAGTCGGAACACGCAACTCAGGTGAAGAGACAGACTCTCACTCTCCACCTACCTCCAAAGACTCCCACTCTTCACTTACCTCCAGAGTGTCCCTGACCCATTCATGATCACTCATGCTCTAGGAGTTGAAAAGCTTATGGCGAGACTTCACTGCCCCACGCCATCATTGTTGTCAATCTCAAAAAATACTAGAACTCATTGATGTTCAAGCCTAAATTGAAGAACTTGCTCAAGTTTGAGAATCCCACCCTCGCACAAATTGAATTTAAGGAGCATTGAGCAAGAACACACCTCATAGAGCAGATTGCCTCTTGGAAAAAGCACGACATAGGAAAGATCAATCTCATTGTGAAGTAGTCGGGTGAAACTTGCTAGCTCTCTTATTCGCTTTAGTAGCCTTAGTACATAACTTATGATTACTTCCACCTTTCACACGCTTCACACGAACTCCGGATGGGATTGTGTGCTTATATGTCCTAAGAAAATCCTCAAATAGCTCATCACAATCAATCTTAACTTGAGTAGCCATAAAGTAACTGACTTTACAGTAAGACCCACCCTGACAATACTTAGGCAGAAGATACTCGTCACTTTTGCAGCTAGAAGCAGGCATATTGAAAACTTCATTTGCAAAAACACCAATAAGGTGCTTAGAAGATTGCCAAAGAGATATAAAGAAAATAATAAATACAGCCAGCACAGTAAGACGTAGCCTAGCATGCCACCCCTTGGCCTAGAACCGCAAGAACCTAATGGCTAAGTGCTTAGGCTTCACAAGCTATCTCTCTCTCCAGCTGGCCCATAGGCCCACTCATGCAGAAGCTCATCGCCCCGCACCAGGCTATTCTTTTCTTTCTTAATCCAACCTAGCGAAGCAAGCCCATTGGCCCATCTCCTCCAAGCACCTCAGCTTCACCCGAGCTAACCCAAGTATGCACTGCAGCTCATTGCACGTCGTTGTCCTAACACGGCTCACCTACAACAAAAATAAAAAAAAGAGGAAAAGTTTTATTTTTTTCTTACCTTTGGTGTAGCTACGACGAAGAAGACGACAACGATCAACTCTTCTGGCTTATCCACTTAACTTGAGATTTCTACCCCTCTTGCCCTTTCTTGCATGCAACAAAGTAGGTGTGGGGGTATTTGATTCGAAAAATCTTGGAGTTGACATATGGACTTTCACCAGCTAATAACGAGAATGCCCTTATTAAATTTGGGAGACCCACATTTATTCCATTGGTAGTTAAACTCTCTTGAAGACTTGAGCATCTGACAACAACCTTATCAAGCTCTTCTACCCATGGCAAGGAGAAATGTCAAAGGTATTAAAGATAGGATTAATTGATAAATCTTATCTTTATGTTTTTTCAAATTGAAGACCAATTCAATCAAATAAGGAATCACAAACACATCCAATCAAAAATACTACAAGATAAACCCAATAAGGTATTTAATTAATAATATCTTCGAGATAATCATTTCTCCTCCATCCAACAGATGACACACCTTGGCCAACCGGACGACACATGACATGGAAAACCGTACACATGTACGCAACCTTAACTCCTATAAATATCCCATTCCTACCAAATTTTGGTAAGTTTTTGCTACGCAATTAAGCCCTAAACCTCTATCTTTTTCGGAAAACTAACTTAGGCATCGGAGTTCTATTGGCTAACCCCTTCCCCCCCTCCCCCACTCCTTGAGTTTGTGGATTTGGTCTTTAATCATAAGTGCTTATTTAGTTTGTAGGTACAAATTCGTCAAGACCGAAGACAATGGATTTTTACTATTGCAACTTTCCACTTCAATATGCATATAACCTTTCTTTACGCCTTCCCTCAGCCCCAACCTTGATAATTCCAATATTCATGTTTAAGTAAACACAAAAAAACTCATAAATTCAAATATTCCAATATTCATGTTTTAGTAACTACATGTAGTCCAATATTCAAATGGATAGGGTGTTTGAGTTTATACTCATACGTATTGGATTTGAAACTCCCCCTCCCAAATTTAAAAATAAAATAAAATAATAAAAAATAAAAAAACACACATAAAATTCTTATGTTGTTAAAACAATATACCTAATTTAGTGAGAATAAAACAATCGTGGCATAGAAATTACTAACAAGCCGTTATCATAGTTAACTAAAGCACAATGGGCAAGCAGTCTGGGTGGTGTAGTCGGTTATCACGCTAGTCTCACACACTAGAGGTCCCCGGTTCGAACCCGGGCTCAGACACTTTTTAACATTACATTTTTACCAGTTTCCTACTGCCAACAATATCCTTTCAATCCCAATTTTTTTTATTTTTTATTTTTTTATTTTTTGGGTTCAGTCTCCCTCTCAAACGCTGGCTGCCAACAATTTCTTCCACTTTTTGCCTGATGTTTACATTTTCAAGGGAAAGATTGACAAGAATTTGCACCCACTTCAATTCTTCGTTGAAACTCTGTATTCCCACAGCCACAAAGGTAAACGATTTGCTCTCTTTGTTAAACAACTCTTGACTTCAATTGGTTCAAGTTTTTGTAACACTCATTGTACTTGGGTTCCGGGTTTCAAACGTATATGTGGGACTAGATTTAAGTTCGTGTCTTTCATTTTTCCTATACTGTATGCATCTCCAGTCTCCAGATTCAGTTATTTTGAAGTAGACCGATAGCGTTAGCGTGTTAAATAGTTATTTGTCAGGGGAGGGCAATCGGTGGGAATCGAACCTGCATCAGGTGCTTGGGCATGATTTCAAGTTAAAATATGGTTGTGCTCATGGGGGTTTAGATTACAAGTTAAAATATCTGTTATCAGAAGATAATATACGCACAAGTGATCTCATCTCACAGTAAGAGATTGAGGCCATAGAACTCCATATGGCCGCTGTTTATCTGCGTTTCTAGTCTCTCTCTTTAGTTCTTGATTCATTTGCTTTGCGGAAACACAGTTTCTAAGAAACTGAAACAACGGAAAATCTGTGCTGCTCGGCTCTTACAGTGAATAAGTTGGCCTTAAAGAGCAGGAACAACCCGAGGCTCACTCAGGGAGTTGCACTCATTTAAACAAATCTGGCTGAAGTTGCAAAACTCTGATCGGAGGTTTACATTTTCAAACAAAAGAAATGCAAGTTCAAAGACTTTCACTCCCAAGTTACACCCTCAGTCCACCCAATGTCTCACTATCACAGCAACTTTCCACCAAGCTTTTGAGGTTGAATCCAAGTTCCAAATCGGGTTTTTGCAGTTCCCTCAAAAGGGTGTCGAAATCACCAACTGGTTTAAGAACCCATGGTAAGTTTGTTGCGGTCACGTGTGGAGTGGCACAAGAAGAGGATACAGATGATGGGTTCTATATGAGGAGGTGTGTGGAGCTTGCAAGAACGGCTATCGGGTGCACCAGCCCCAATCCTATGGTGGGTTGTGTTATTGTCAAGGATGGCAAGGTTGTTGGTGAAGGCTTTCACCCAAAAGCTGGCCAGCCGCATGCTGAGGTAAACTTCTTTTCCTCAGTTTTAGTTCCCCTTCTCAATGCATGGATACCGGTTTGAGTAATGATGTGGTCAAAATTTTCAGTCACTTTGCTCTTTGTTTGGTTGCTTACAACTTACAAGTTAAAATATTTTGGAAAGATCGCTAAAAATAAATAGAGGAAGGGAAAGCATATACCTGCACACTGATTCTCTCATCTTTTTATTTTTTGGATAGCATGGTCCTGTTCTTTCTGGGGTTATCTCTCTCTTGTTTTTGTTAAATTTCCAATTATATTTTCTTCACAACTGTGGAGCATTTAGCTGAAAATGTTCGCATGGGGATAGCAATCCGGAATCTGGAATTCTGTTCCTATTTCAGCTCTTGCTATAGGTGCTGTTTGAAAAATGATCAGACGTTCTAAAAGTTTTGTGCTTATAAAGTTTTTAAATTATTAGTTTCGTAATGGTGGGGTCTTTCTGTGTCCGTGCGTTTGCAGAGAGCAAGAGAGATCCGTTAGAAGTTAAAAGAATGAAAGGATAGGTGGATACTACATGCTGTCTAAGTGTTTTATCTTTTTATAAGTAGCTGTTAATGAAAATTTATACCCGGAAGTTAAATGTTACAGGTCTTTGCTCTGAGAGATGCTGGGGATTTGGCTGAGAATGCAACAGCATATGTGAGCTTGGAACCATGTAATCATTATGGGAGAACTCCACCATGCAGTGAAGCACTAATCAAAGCCAAAGTGAAAAGAGTGGTGGTCGGAATGGTAGATCCGAATCCAATTGTAGCATCAAGGGGATTGGATAGATTAAGAGATGCAGGAATTGATGTTGCTACATGCGTAGAGGAAGAATTGTGCAAGAGGCTAAATGAGGCGTATATCCATAGTATGCTAACGGGGAATCCTTTCGTCACTATCAGGTAAATTTATTCTGTTTACAGTAGTCAATAGCAAGAGAAAATCAATGGACATAAAAATGAGTGGAAATGATACCTTATTCGAGCCGTGATGTCTTTGATTGTTGTGCTGTGTAACCAAAAGATTTTTTTTATTTGTTTGCTTGGTACTGTGAAGTTGAGACTTTCCTCTTGTTTGCAGATACTCAATCTCAGTCAATGGACGCTTTCTGGATCAGCTTGGGGAAGGAGCTGCCAAGTCTGGTGGTTACTATTCGCAATTGTTACAGGAATATGATGCAGTTATTCTTTCTCCTTCCTCAATAATGGAGAACGTCTCTATTCCCGCATCCAAAGAAGCTGGAGCCAATCAACCACTTCGGATTATAATAGCTAGGAATATTAGTTCTCCAATCAAAATCTCTGCTCTCACAGTGGAACCCACAGATAAGCTAATGGTCTTTGCAGACAAGGAGACATCGGTAGAACTAGAGAGAGCTCAAACAGGCATCGAAACAGTGGTGTTTGATCAAATAAGGTTAAGTGCTATTTTGGAATACTGTAACTCTCAAGGAATGTGTAGTGTTTTGTTCGACTTAAAAGGAAATGTTAGTGATTTTGAAGAGTTTCTCCGAGATGGTATTGAGCAGAATTTGCTGCAAAAAATTGTGGTAGAAGTATTGCCGCTGTGGGATGAAAATGATGTCGGGAACTTTCCTGTTGCATTGAAGGATCTGAGCAAAAGACTGAAAGTGGAGAATTTGCAGCCTAAGATTTCAAATGAGAGTGTTGTGCTTGAGGGGTATCTGTAATGTCAGTGACTAGAACACAAAAAGAGATTTGACATGATCATTTTTGTGCCGATGCCGGAGAGAAATACAAGGATTTTACAATATTCGGGAAGAGGGTACGGACGGAGGCCAAGTTCGTTTTCAATATGAAATCTGTTAATTTTTCTGCGCAAAGGATGGGTATTCATAACAATCTTGTACTTGGTTGCCATCTTTTCGAGATTGGAGGGCTGCTGTATTACAGGAGCCAAGAGGCCGTTTATTAGTGAGATCCTACCGACTTTGCATTATTTTGGTAACAGTTTCGCAGGCAATTACAAAACAAAAACACTCATAGAATGAAGCCTACACGATCGCAACAGGTAGATTACCATTACGAAGGATCACCCAGTTTACAATTAGCAATTTTCAAAATGTTTAAGACATGTGCAAAACTGTATTTGGTTCTTTAATTTTTCACAAATTAACATGAAAGCAGGGGGGAAACAAAATCATACTCATAACAATTAGCTTGCATATAAAAGAAGCTCGCCCGCATGCACAAATGCAACTTCTTGAAACCCTTCAACTTGGGAAGACCAGAACAAGAATTCTGTTGATGCACAAAATCAGCGAAGACTTTGGTACAACAGAAAGTGTCAGGTTTTGTGACCTTCGCTTGGTTGCTTCGGTCACTAGTGAGGATAAGTACGTAAATGAATAGAGACAGAGAAGCAAACACAGGATGTACGTGGTTCACCCAGATTGGCTACGTCCACGGAGTAGAGGAGTTCTTATTAGTAGTGAAGGGCTTACACAAGTACAAAGGATCAAGCTCTCAATTTAGTGAGTTCTTGTGAATGATTTAACACAAAATGGCATTAGGCCATATTGTGGGGGAATGACCCCTATTTATAGAAAAACTTGTAGCTTTGTCACATTGACATGTGTCATGTTATGATTGGTTCTTGATGTTGACACGTGCTGCGCTCTGATTGGCTTCTAATCTTGACACGTGTCGAGTAGTGATTGGCCTCCTGGTCGGAGGGGAACTCTTCTGGGTCCTTGACAGTATAGCGTTGGCCGGTGCTCGGTAGTTTCGGGATTGGTCAAGTATGGTACAAACAGTGCTCCCCTAAGTTCCCGAGTGAGGGAAACTCCTCGGTTGGGGACTTGCAAGATCCAATCCCTTGAGTAATCACGAAACTTCTAAGTACCGAAGTGTGGTCTGATCTTCATTTGCCCTTCTCTGGAAGTACTTTTCCTCCATCCGGGAATGGTGTATTTAGCTGATGTTGACGCACAAGGTAATGTATCAATTTCACTTGAAGCTTAGTTGTAGTTTCGGGCTTAGTCAAGTGTGATACAAACCCTATAGTAGGAGTCCCCCAAGTCGCCGAGCTAGGAGATCTGCCGAAAGAGGTGACAGACAAGGTAAGCAGTCAAACTTCCAAGTAAGCAACCCAGGATCAGAGGTTTGACTTCGGCTTCCGGTTGATTGTTCTCATTCTCCTTGTCTTTCATTCAACTGCCAGGATAAGGAGAAGCAAATGGATAAGAGATGATATGAGATACTTTTGCTTTTGAAGAAGTAACTTTCCACAGGCTTATTCTTGAACTGTGCTGGAGGGTTTTCTGGTGCCCTTCAGAGTATAAGGCCGACTAAAAAATTTGAGGGTCAAAACAAGTCCATCAAATCTAGAGTACGTTCGACCTTGATGATATGGGATACTTTTGCTGTTGACGGAATAATGAATGTGGTATGGAAAGGTGTCGTGCTGTAGTGATCTGTTTCAGCTCACCGTTGAACCTTCTGCTTCAATCTTTTGCATGGCAGAAGTGGTGTGCAACCTTTGCATTTAAATGGTCCTTCAGAACATTCCTTCATAGTGACTCATCCACGCTTGGCAGCTTCAGTGTAAAGAGCCAATATCTGATCAACTGTCATGAGGTATTTGCTGGTGGAATTCGTGACCTTGACAGCAGTTGAGGATGAGTACTCGAGAGCAATGCTAAGTAAGCAACCAGGCAAAGGCTCCAGGCAGTCAGTTCCAAATTGGAGGTTTGATTTCAGGTTCCGACTGACTGCTCTCTTTCTCCTTGTCCTGCAGGTGTGGACAAGGACAAAGACAAAGACAGGGAGAAAGCATGATATGGGATACTCTTGCTTTCGACCCTGATGATATGAGATACTCTTGTTCTTGGTGTGGCTTATTTGCTGAGGTATTATCGGGGGGAAATAAAGCTGAGTATTTCGAGAGGTTATGTTGAGGGTGCCTTTTCGAATGCGAGAAAGGGTTGAGCATTTTTGCAGGTTTGCCTGTCCGTTGAGGAGGGAGGTCAATGTATATAGGGATTTCCCAATAACAAGTAGTAATGCTATTCCTTTACCCTTCTTGGTCACAGCAATGTAGTGGGAGCTGCCAGCTTCACGTGTTTTAATTTTGTCAGAGCACTTTGAAAAAGTGGTATGTGGTATCTGGAAAGCTGATATTACGTGTGGAGATTACAGACAAGCTTTATCTAAGGAAATCTGGCTCTCGAAGTTCTGAGAGTTGTGCCTCTTCGGTTTTCGAACAAGCAATCCCGTCGAGGATCTGACTCTCGAGATTCGGAAAGCGGTGCTACTCCGGTTTTTGAGAAAGTAATTATGTTGGGAGTCTTTTCTCGAATGTGAGTAAAGGTTGGTCGTTCTTGCCAACCTGTCTTGCCGCAAAACCCGGAGGTCGACACACATAGGGACTTTCCAGTTGTCAAGCAGTGGTGCTGTTCCTTTACCCTTATGGGTAATAGTAGGGTAGCTGGAACTTCGAAATTCTCGTGCCTAAACTTTGTCAGAGATCTTTGACAAAGTTATATGTGGTACCCGAGGAGTTGATGGTGCATATGGAGAGCGGTGATTGAACAGTAAGATTCACGTGCTTTCTACTTCACCAGAAATCTTCGACAGATTGCCCGTAATTTCCGCAAAGCTGAGTGTGCATGTGACAGGTGCTGACGAGGCTGAAAAAGCAGGTGCTTCTTCGATTTCTGAGATCGGCCCTCGTGGTCTCTGAGCAGCCCAGCTTTTGAGAAAGCAAACGCCTCTTCGATTTCTGAGATCGGCCCTCGTGGTCTCTGAGCAGCCCAGCTTTTGAGAAAGCAAACGCCTCTTCGATTTCTGAGATCGGCCCTCGTGGTCTCTGAGCAGCCCAGCTTTTGAGAAAGCAAACGCCTCTTCGATTTCTGAAGCTCCGTCGAGTGCAGATTTTTATAGAGGCTGGCATTAAGTTCCACAGCACACTTGAATCTCTACCAGTAGAAGCTCATTTCTTGCACTTCTAAGATCTTGATTTGTCTGACCTCTTCCTTCTTCAACACATTTGAAAATGTCTGGACCCTCCGACCGTCGTTTTGACTTGAACCTTGGAGAAGAGACAGCCACGCCTTCTCCAGACAACATATGGCGCCCATCCTTCATATCCCCTACTGGTCCTCTTACCGTTGGGGATTCTGTGATGAAGAATGATATGACCGCTGCAGTGGTGGCCAGGAACCTTCTCACTCCCAAAGATAATAGACTACTTTCCAAACGGTCTGATGAGTTGGCTGTTAAGGACTCTCTGGCTCTTAGTGTTCAGTGTGCAGGTTCTGTGTCTAATATGGCCCAACGCCTATTTGCTAGAACCCGCCAAGTTGAATCATTGGCTGCTGAAGTGATGAGTCTCAAACAGGAGATTAGAGGGCTCAAGCATGAGAATAAGCAGTTGCACCGGCTCGCCCATGACTATGCTACAAACATGAAGAGGAAGCTTGACCAGATGAAGGAATCTGATGGTAAGGTTTTACTTGATCATCAGCGGTTTGTGGGTTTGTTCCAAAGGCATTTATTGCCTTCGTCCTCTGGGGCTGTACCTGGTAATGAAGCTTCAAATGATGAACCTCCAATGCCTCCTCCTTCTGGGGTTTTGTCAAGTACTGAGGCTCCGGATAACCACCCTCCGGTGCTTTCTCTTTCTGGGGCTCTACCGACTGCTGAGACTTCCCCTAAGCAACCTTTGTGAAGGCTCCCTTTTGTTTGTTTATTTTGACTCATGTATATGTACATATTTGTGGCTTATCGAAAATATTAATAAATAAGCTTTGCTTCATTTCAACATATTGTGTTAAATACACCAAAGCCTTCTTCATAAAGTTCTTTGAATTTTTGCTTTTGTTGAAACCTGTATTGTTGAAGCTTTGTGAGTGAAGCATGTAGTTTGAGGTAGTGTTCCCTTAATTTCCCGAGTGAGGAAAACTTCTCGGTTGGAGACTTGAAAAATCCAAGTCGCTGAGTAGTCACGAACTTTTGAGTACCAAGGCGTAGTAGCATATGGTGGGAGTCCCCCAAGTCTCTAGTCGAGGGAGTTGACGAATGAGGTGTCTTGCTAATAGTCCATGTCGTAAGTACCAAAACTTCATTCTTTTGTTTTCTAAGTGGTAGCCCCGGACTTTTTCTTCATAGATTTTGTTTATGAAGGTTGCTAGGCCCGAATAAGTGGAATTGCAGAAGGTGTAACCGTTGGTGCATTAACATCATAATGGAAGCATCACAATGATGGAAGCATCACAATGATGAAAGCATCATAATGATGAAAACACCATAATGATGAAACATCATAATGATGTTTCTTTGGTGGAATTGTTTTTCATTTCCCCTAACCACCGGAATTGTTTTTCAACATAACACCATCATCTGTAGGTCGAATCACAAAGTTGTCTTCATGAAAGTTGTTCGTTAATTCCTTAACTACAACATATCCAAATTGGAGAGCCATCGGAGCAGTACAACTCCAGAAATCCAGGTATGATGAGTGACTGTTTATCATTTGTCTGTCAACCCGTCAGATTAGTTGTGAGCTGTGAAACTCTATTTTCTCTTGCTCAGATCAGCATGCTTTCTTCATTGAAGTTGTTCCTCAGCTTGTGAACTACAACATATCCAAATTTGAGATCCCTCGGAGCTGTATAACTCAAGAAACTCAGGTATGATGAATGACTGGTTATTATTTTTCTGTCAACCCGTCAGATTTGTTGTGAGCTTCGAAACTCCATTTTCTCTTGTTCAGATCGGTATGCTTTCTTCATTGAAGTTGTTCCTCAGCTTGTGAACTACAACATATCCAAATTTGAGATCCCTCGGAGCTGTATAACTCAAGAAACTCAGGTATGATGAATGACTGGTTATTATTTTTCTGTCAACCCGTCAGATTTGTTGTGAGCTTCGAAACTCCATTTTCTCTTGTTCAGATCGGTATGCTTTCTTCATTGAAGTTGTTCCTCAGCTTGTGAACTACAACATATCCAAATTTGAGATCCCTCGGAGCTGTATAACTCAAGAAATTCAGGTATGATGAATGACTGGTTATTATTTGTCTGTCAACCCGTCAGATTTGTTGTGAGCTTCGAAACTCCATTTTCTCTTGTTCAGATCGGTATGCTTTCTTCATTGAAGTTGTTCCTCAGCTTGTGAACTACAACATATCCAAATTTGAGATCCCTCGGAGCTGTATAACTCAAGAAATTCAGGTATGATGAATGACTGGTTATTATTTGTCTGTCAACCCGTCAGATTTGTTGTGAGCTTCGAAACTCCATTTTCTATTGTTCAGATCAGCATGCTTTCTTCATTGAAGTTGTTCCTCATCGTCTCTTTCATAACATATCAAAAATTCAGAATGAACTAATGGTTAAATATTTCCAGATCTTCGAAACATCACAGCAGCTTCGAAATCTGCAAGAATCCGACTGTCATGCTTGGAGCTTCAACACTTTAATTTCCGTGGCTCAAACAGAAATGGTTCCTTCTTGAAAGTTGTTCATCTGCTCAAGAACTAAAGGGTGTCCAAAATTCAGCTCCATTGGAGAGAAGCAGCAGCTGCAAAAATTTGATAGAGAAAAGGAGGCGAAGCTTTGTTGGATTTCTAGGCTGGGGAAGATTCCAGTTTTTGTAACAACTTCAGTACTGGTGAATTGCTTGTATTTTTGTCCATAACGAAATTTTGGACTTTGAATTATTATTTGATCTATCATAATATGTTTGGGAACATATATAAGTGAATAAATAAGAAGGAAGATTTTGGGCCCTTGTGGGTGTAAAACAAAAAATGTTTAGGTTTTGTGAACAAAATTTGTTTATTTGGAGCAAGGTTTTGTGTTGAAGCTTTGTAGGTGAAGCTTTGGTGTTGAAGCTTTCTAGGTGAAGCTTTGATGGTGAAGCTTTGTAGATGAAGCTTTGTAGATGAAGCTTTCTAGGTGAAGCTTTGATGGTGAAGCTTTGATGGTGAAAGTATGTAGATGAAGCTTTCTAGGTGAAGCTTTGTGGGTGAAGCTTTGGAGGTGAAGCTTTTCGGGTGAAGCTTTTTGGATGAAGTTGTTTTTTTTTTTTTTTTTTTTTTTTTTTTTGGCGCTTGACACGGTCTTCATTTGCTTGTTTTGTAGTGACTCTTTATTGAATTCATTGCCAAATGGCCTTCATTACATAGGATGCCGAACGGCTATAGCTCAACACTTGTACATCGTGAGTCTATTTGTAGTAGTACTTCAAGTGATCAGCGTTCCATGGATGGCCAAGGGTCTTGCCATCGGAGCTTCTAAGTGTGTAAGAGCCAGGGCGACTGATGCCAATGACTTCATACGGTCCATCCCAGTTTGGACTAAGTGTGCCTTCACTCGGGACTCTGTCGCAGAGTAATCTTTTCTTTAAGACCCAGTCTCCTATTTTGAAAGAACGAAGCTTGACCCTAGAGTCATAATAGTTGGAGATGCGCTGCTTGTAGGCGACATTCCTCAAGTGAGCTTGGTTTCTGTGTTCCTCGACTAAATCCAAGTTGAGGGTGAGTTGTTTGTCATTTTCACTTTGAATGTAGTTCTGGACTCGGAATGTTGCTTGCTCGAGCTCAACAGGGACAACCGCCTCTGTGCCAAAGGCAAGTGAGAATGGAGTTTCTCCTGTTGAAGTCCGATATGAAGTGCGATATGACCAAAGAACTTGGGGTACAAATTCTGGCCAACAGCCTTTAGCTTTGTCCAAGCTGGTTTTCAAAGTGCGCTTGATTATTTTGTTGATGGCCTCAACTTGTCCATTAGACTGGGGATGAGCTGGAGAGGCAAAGCATAAGTTGATGTTGAACTTAGAGCAGAACAACCTGAACTTCTTGTTGTCAAACTGTCGCCCATTGTCAGTGACTATCGCATTGGGAATGCCGAATCTACAAAGGATGTTCTTCCACACGAAGTCTTCTATCTTTGCCTCAGTAATGGTTGCCAAGGGTTCTACTTCGGCCCACTTTGTGAAGTAGTCCACTGCAACGACTGCGTAACAAACTTTGCCCTTCCCTGCCGGCATTGGGCCGATCAAATCAAGTCCCCACTGGGCGAAGGGCCAAGGGCTGATCATAGGAGTAAGAGGCTCTGGAGGGGAATGAGGAATAGTTGCATATCGTTGACATTTGTCACATGAGCGGGATACTTTGATGGCATCCTGGTGGAGTGTTGGCCAGTAATATCCTTGGCGAAAAGTCTTGTGTGCTAGGGACCGAGATCCAGCATGATCTCCACAGACTCCCTCATGTATTTCCCGAAGGACGATTTCCGCCTCGGCAGGCGTAAGACACCTTAAGTATGGCAGGCTAAAACCTCGCTTATAGAGTTGATCATTGATGATCAGGTAGCGGGTAGACTTGTATCGAATTTGCTTAGCCTGGACTTTATCATTTGGGAGGGTGCCATGAGCAAGGAAATTATAGATCGGGGTGATCCAACTATCCCCCTGTTGTAAGTTGCATACTTCTGCGGCCATGGTGCTTGGTGTTGCCAACAGTTCGACATGAATTTTTCTTCCAATCTTGTCTTCCACAGCTGAGGCGAGGCGAGCCAGGGCGTCTGCATGACTGTTTGCCGCTCGAGGAACTTGGGTGATCTGGTAGTGGAAGTGCTTGAGCAAAAGTTGTGTTTGCGCAAGATATGCTGCCATGGAGCTGTCCTTAGCATCAAAGTTGTTGGTAACCTGGTTGACCACTAATTGGGAGTCACTGAAAATATCAATTTGTTTAACCCCGAGGTGTTTGGCCAAACGTAATCCTGCTAGAAGGGCTTCATACTCGGCCTCATTGTTTGATGCCTTGAATTTGAAACGAAGAGCATACTCCATTGCTACTTTGTCGGGCGTAGTCAAGACTAGTCCCGCTCCACAGCCCTGTTGGTTGGATGAGCCATCAACATACAGACTCCATGCTGGGGTTGTTGGTTCTATCTTCTGAGCTTCCGGGGGTAATGAAGCCACTGCTTCAGGTGTAGAAGCAATGTCAACCGGATATGTGAAGTCGGCAATGAAGTCTGCCACTGCTTGGCCCTTCTCAGCTGGCTTTGGTTGGTAGGAGATGTCAAACTCACCCAACGTTATTGCCCATTTGATCATTCGCCCTGAAGTGTCAGGACTTTGGAGTATCTGTCGAAGAGGATAATTGGTAAGCACGATGATGGAGTGCGCTTGGAAGTAAGGGCGGAGTTTTCGAGCAGACATGACCAATGCCAGAGCCAATTTCTCAATGTTAGAGTACCGTGTCTCCGCATCTTGTAAGGCTTTGTTAGCGTAGTAGACAGGTCGCTCAATATTCCCATCCTTTCGAATGAGAACGGAACTTACGGCTGAAGCTGATACCGATAGGTAGATAATGAGAATGTCTCCTACCTCGGGCTTGGAGAGTAGAGGGGCTTTACTCATGTACTCCTTGAGGTTTTTGAATGCCTCGGCACATTCATCAGTCCATGTAATGTACTTCCTACTTCCCTTAAGTGCTTTAAAAAAGGGAGCACATTTGTCTGTGGCCTTAGAAATGAACCTGGTTAAGGCTGCCACCTTGCCAGTAAGGCTCTGGATGTCCTTTGAAGTTACCGGTTCCTTCATGTCGAGGATTGCTTTGATCTTCTCGGGATTAGCTTCAATGCCTCGTTGGCTAATCATGAAACCTAAGAATTTGCCAGAGCCTACGCCGAAGGCACATTTGTTGGGGTTTAACCTCATTCGATACCTCTTCAAAATAGTGAAAGTTTCATATAGGTTGGTGATGTGTTGGTCAGCATGTTTGCTCTTGACTAACATATCATCAACGTAAACTTCCATGCTCTTCCCAATCTGCTCGGCGAACATTGAGTTGACTAGTCTCTGATAAGTCGCTCCTGCATTCTTTAGGCCGAAAGGCATGACTTTGTAGCAGTATAGTCCTCTGTCGGTAGTGAAGGCTGTGTGTTCTTGATCCGAAGGGTTCATGAGGATTTGGTTGTATCCTGAGTAAGCATCCATGAAGCTCAGGAGTTCACATCCGGCCGTAGAGTCTATAAGTCTGTCAATAAGAGGAAGAGGGAAGCTATCTTTCGGACACCCTTTGTTTAGGTCGGTGTAGTCAACACACATTCTCCACAAGACCTTTTGAAGCAAAAGACTTTCTTTGGTCGGATTTTTCTTAACAAGGACCACATTTGCTACCCATGTCGGGTAATTGACTTCGCGGACAAAGCCTATGCCTTTGAGTTTTTCAACTTCTGCTTTCATTGCCTCGTATCGTTCAGCGTCATAAGATCTTCGCTTCTGTCTCACCGGCTTGATCTTGGGGTCAATACTCAAACGATGACAGATGACATCGGGAGAGATGCCTGGCATGTCCTCGTATGACCAGGCGAAGACTTCAGTGTTCTCTTTCAAAAAAGATATCAATGCTAACCGAAGGGGTGGTGACAATGTGGTGCCAATCTTCACCATGCGATCTGGATAATCTCTTGAGATAGGTACCTTCTCCAACTCTTCAGCAGGTTGGGCTTGCTGGGTGAAAGAGTCATCTCGAGGATCATCGGGTTGATTGTTGCTATCAGGAAGATCCAAGTTCGCTTCATCTAAGCTGGTCTTTGTGACTTGGTCATGTACAGACAGGGTTTCCTTGGGTCCGGGCAAGTGTTGTTGCTTAACTGAAGTGTTGTAACATGATCGTGCACTAAGCTGATCTCCTCTGATGTAGCCGTTGCCATGGGGGGTTGGAAATTTCATCAACAGCATATGCGTGGATACCATAGCCTTGAGATCATTGATGCCTGTGCGCCCAAAGATGACATTGTATGCCGTTGGGCAGTCAACCACTAGGAAGTTAGTGGTAATGGTAGCCGTGTAAGGGCCTGTACCAATAGTAAAGGGTAAATGTATGCTCCCTAAGGGTTGCACGATATCACCGGAGAAGCTTATCAGAGGAGAAATCGAGCGATCGAGCAAGTGTTCAGCTACACTGAGTGCCCTGAAAGCTTCGGCAAACATGATATTGACCGAAGCCCCTGTGTCTACGAGGATTCGTCGAACATCAAAGTTGGCTATGTGAGCCTCCACGATCAATGGGTCGTTATGAGGGTAGATGATGCCTCTTTCTTCCTCAGGGTAGAAACATATCGGATCCCAGTTAGGCTTTTGATACTTCCCTCCCCTGATGTCTTCCACGTGAAACACTTGGTGACCAGGCCTCAGAATTCGTTCACTGTTTTTCATGGCCCTATTGGAAGATTCAGATATGGGTGTGCCGCCGCTTATGGAATATATGACATTCACCTGGCGTTGGTTACGGTTATCCCTTTGAGGGTGAAGGAGGAATTGATCAATTTTTCCTTCTCGTGCCAAAGCTTCAATACGATCACGGAGGATGATACATTTCTCGCTATCATGGCCGTTATGCTCATGGTAGCAACAAAACATGCCCGCGTTATTCGGGGGCGTGTAATCTGGGTGCCTCGGCTTTGGCTTTGGTATCAGGTGAGCTATGCTGGGGTAAATGGTCGCGCATGTGGCATTCAAGGGCGTGTATGTCTCATACCTTGGGGTAGGGGGTATCTTGACGCGGGTTTGACCCACTGCATTGACTGCCTGGGGGCGAGCGTTATTGTGGCGATACCCTTGGTTATCGGGATAGTGTCCCTTACTCTTTTTACTGAAATGAGAGTGGTGAGGATGGAAATCCTTCCTCTTGCCTTGAAATTGATATGTCTGTTGATTCGGCGAAGCATTATGCAAGGCATGGGGAGGTGCCACTGCTGTTTGGAAAGTCGAGGTCTTCTCATTTAGGTGAGTCTGGCTTCCACCTCCCACTTGTTGATAAAGGATGGTTGTAGGGGGTTTCTCCTGATATGTCTTTGCCTCGGCGGAGGCATGGTTATAAGCCTGCGCCATCACCTCAGAGTAAGTCTTCCAAGTATTGGCATTGATCATGTATTTAAAGAAACAATCACGTAGGCCTGCCGTGAAGGCTTTGAGGGCAGTCTTGTCGTCTGCCTCGGCACACCGGGAGTATTCATGGCTGAAGCGGCCAGCATACATACGTAATGACTCGTCTGGCTTCTGGCGGATAGTGTACAGGTCATCTGCAGAGTGCAAGCGATCGGTTTGGAAAATGTGTTGGGAAACAAATAGTTTCCTCAATTCCTCAAATGAGTCTACCGTCTCAGGTGTAAGACGACAATACCAATTTAGAGCTCCGCCAGAGAGGGTGGAGGGGAAGAGAAGACATCGCTCTTCGTCGGTGTGCATCCGGTATGCCATGGTGGACTCAAAGAGGTTAAGGTGCTCAATCGGGTCCTCTTTTCCAGTATAAAGTTGCAAGCCAAGCTTTTGCTTTGTCTTTGCTTGAAGGGGGGTGTTGAGGATCCTCCTTGTAAGAGGGCCAGGCCTGGGTTGGTTCCAGTCAGGTATTTCAGCCTGACGTTCAGCCTTCAACTTGTTTACTTCCTCAATAAGTTGTAGGACAAGGGGGTCCTGAGCGGAGTTATGTGCCACTGGAGCTTTCTTTCGTAAATCTCCATCTCCTCTTGGAATTAGGAAGGTTTGATCAAGGGCATGTGATTTTTCCCTGGACTCGTTGTACTGGCTTCCAGGGTATGTCTGTCGGAACACCTCTGAGTCCCCTGTACCCTCATGTCTCTCTAGGACTTGTTGCCCCTTCCCCAAATTGGTGGCCGGCTCGGGCCGTGGCAGGGGACCGAGTCTCTCAGAAATCCTTGGGTCATTGATCTTTGAGCTTATATGGATGGAATTCTCTCGACGTTGCTTCAGGAAATCCCGACAATCGCGAAAGACGGCTTTCGATCCTTCTGCCCCTTCAGCAAAGAGGTGTCTCCCTCCACTTCTCATGGTTCGGGTCGAAGCAACTGGGTTAAGAGAAGCCTCATGTTGATTATCAAGTCGAGGGGTAATCTGTTCCCTATCAGGGATATCTATGTCGAATGCATGTGACCCTCCATGTTGGAGGGCACCCAGTTGATGGTTGACTTCCACGGGGGCAACAAGCTCGCGTGTCTGAGCTTGCCTAGCTTCGTGGAGTGTCTCGAAGAGCTTCTCATATTGCTCCTGGAGGACCTCATTCTTCATTGCTATCTTGTTGTTCTGAGCTTCCAACTCATCGACTTTAGCTTGAAGAAGAACTCGTTTTCCTTCCTTCTTTCGTTGTTTCGCACTATGTGCAAGGGGGGTGTCATTCTGTGTGCTGTGGCTTCCTTCGCTTCCCATGTTGGAGAGGGATGCCTGGTCAAAAGAAAGTGTACGAATGATAGAAACCAGCTTGACACAGCTGAAGAGAGTAGGAATAAGTGTCGTTTCCCACAGACGGCGCCAAATGTTGATGCACAAAATCAGCGAAGACTTTGGTACAACAGAAAGTGTCAGGTTTTGTGACCTTCGCTTGGTTGCTTCGGTCACTAGTGAGGATAAGTACGTAAATGAATAGAGACAGAGAAGCAAACACAGGATGTACGTGGTTCACCCAGATTGGCTACGTCCACGGAGTAGAGGAGTTCTTATTAGTAGTGAAGGGCTTACACAAGTACAAAGGATCAAGCTCTCAATTTAGTGAGTTCTTGTGAATGATTTAACACAAAATGGCATTAGGCCATATTGTGGGGGAATGACCCCTATTTATAGAAAAACTTGTAGCTTTGTCACATTGACATGTGTCATGTTATGATTGGTTCTTGATGTTGACACGTGCTGCGCTCTGATTGGCTTCTAATCTTGACACGTGTCGAGTAGTGATTGGCCTCCTGGTCGGAGGGGAACTCTTCTGGGTCCTTGACAGTATAGCGTTGGCCGGTGCTCGGTAGTTTCGGGATTGGTCAAGTATGGTACAAACAAATTCCATCCAGGAAAGAAAAAGAATTCAAACCTCCAGTGATTGTGGGAGGGAAGGCATTAGGGCAGAAGAGGCTTTGAATTTTCCTTTTTGTTGAAATATTGTTAGGCAGTGACAGTTTACAGGAAGCGCCTGCATGTGTAGGAAAAAACAATGAAACATATGATAAAGTATCAGATTGATTCCATAGCTAGAAGTTGTGTTCTAACATTGTTAATACGTTTATTTATCTCAAGTCAATACCCCATAATTGTTGTTATGTTTATCAAATATCAAAGGAAGAGGTGCCAGAAAACACAGTCAAGCGTAACTACTTACACACTCGACACCTTAATAAAACATCTGAAAATCTTAATGTAGAACCCATCATCTTACATATCTAAATCCATAGAGCAATAAACAGTCATGCAACAGAAGATGTACTAGGGTAAAAGTACACGCCAGAGAAAAAAAGATTCTTGATAAATGAATCATGAACATTACATGTTCTTTAATAGTCCGGACATATCCAGGGAAACAACTTCGAGTACATAAAATGCACAACTGCTGTAACAACTTTATGCTAAAAGTAGTACAAACAATCAGCGTTCATGTGAACTACCAAAAACCCGCATTATGAAAGTAGAACATACCACAAAATCACCACATCTCAGTGTGCAATCTACATCTTTTGTTGAAGAAGGGTTGCATTGAAACATAAAGTAGAACTAAGGTTCTCCATCAGTCAATTTCTTCAGAGGCCTAAATGGCAGGGGGTGCAAAAAAAGTCAATAGGAATGGTTTCAATAACTTACTGATGACATGGAGATTTCAAGGATTCAAATAATAATTAATCAGTCATGCGAATATCACGTGACGAAATTGGTGTACAGATTGTTTGCATTAGGCAGTATATTATTTTGAATAATCAAGTAAAATAGTAACAGAAATCAAACAGGAACTGAGAACAAGAGTAGAACACCTACTTAAAAGTCTCATTTAAAGGGAAAATCAATGCTGCACCTCCACTGACAAGAGCAGGCAAAAGTTTGAAAGAATCTCATTAACACACACACACACACACACAGAGGCCCGCAAGATTACAAGCTGAAGGTATCCAAGAGCAGATGAATACGAACAATTTATGAAGGAACAAATTGTTTACTCTCCTAGTTAGCAACGACTATCCACGCATACACAAAACCTTACAAGAATAATACAATTACCTTGTGATAGACAGTACAAACATTTAGATGGCGACAACTTCCGCAAATGCTGACACTACAGCACGAAAAAAGAACAAAAACAGAAAGAATCTGATCTGAAATATCAGTCCAGTAAAGAGTTTCCTGAAAAAAATAATGTTCATAATACAGCAACCATCGTACCCGTAACATTGGGGGCAGTAGTTGTGTTCGTGACCCCTTGAGGATATCATTTGCAAGTTCATTACGTTGCATGATTAGACCAACCAGGTCAGATCTTCTAGCCATAATTCCCTGTTTTATTCTTTTATTAAAATAAATTCATTAAAGACTAAATACACGATACAGGTGCACTCCATACTACCTGTGTCTGATCTGATTGCAGATAACATAGGAGACCAGTATCGACATGCTTCTGGTACATGAATACAAGAGTCGCATAGTAGATGGAACAAAGTTATCTCAAATGATATCAATATTGACTTGTAAAAGGGCCTGGTCCCCCTGGAAACCAAAAAAAATAGAGATGAACAAAACTATAACTACCTGTCCGACATGAGGAGAGTGTATAAGATCACTTGGGCACTATGCTCCATAGATGACTGCACATGTAACAACCATGACCCAAGATTCAACAGAGAAACTTTAAACAACATAAGTTAATACAATGATAAACATGACAAGTTTAATATCATTCTAGACAGGTTTCAGTAAACTAGTTTATTCTTGCCTGGCCCTTGGGTACTTTCCCACTTTTGAACTCTAAAGGCATAACTTTCCCATGAGATTCACCATTGCTGGATTCAACTTTCACTCTGACAGAAGCATCAATCTGGCCTTTCAAACCATATTTTGGAGCCCAGGCCATCTCCTCAATATCAATTACCTACAGAAAATGGATACAGTTCAGAGATGAACTAATGTTCCTGAAATGAGTGCACGTGACTTATAGAATAGAACATGATATACAATTGCAATGTTTACAAGCACAAACTTCATCTAACCAGGTATACCTTCGACTGGCAGATACAAGCAGAAAAACCCATTTTAACGCCCATCATGCATTTACTTGCAAGGTAAATATGTTACAATAAAACCAGTAATTTTCAGGAGGGTGCATGCAATGTAAAATATTTTGCAGTAACAGGAAAAACAGTCAACTTTCAAACTAGCAAGTCATGCAGGCTTCCAGATAAGTGGTTATGGCGCACGAATCCCATGTAAATGATCCATAAACTGATAGATACACTGAAAACACATCTATGGATGCAAAAATTTTATAACACAGAACAACCAATTATCTACAAGTAGGCCAAGTGCGATGCCTTGCCTTAGATAATTTGACTTTTTTCACCCCATTGTCAGATCCAAAATTAACAGAAGGAGCTTTTGAATCCTGCCACAATACCATTAGCCTCAGAATATAACCCAACTTTTTACTGTTGCTTTAAGGTGCAAATGTCAAACAATTCTTCACTTAATTGTGAAAATAAAAAATAAATAAATCAATACAAACAAAAATGGGTGCACCTGAGAATTTTTGAAGAGGTTAACCCAATTCAATATTTTGGGTACAGCCTCAATCAATGTTTTGTACATATCATTTTTGTTCCCTGCAAAGTCCACATGAAAGAGAAGAGAAGCTTGACTAAGATCCAAACAACTGACTGATGAAACGTTAAGAAAACTAGTGCCACCCAAATTAACCTGAATTATAGTGGCATAGAAAATAGAAATTATTTCAAAGTAATATCTTAAAAATTCTAACCTCCACAAGCATACAAGTTCTCAAGGTGTTTCTGGAGCACCACTCTTGTGCGTTCCTCTAAAAAAGTTAGTGTAGGTATCTCCTTCATAAGTCCAGCCTGCAGAAACCAAGAAATTTCACACGGTATAGATGGGCAAATATTACAAATTATTTCATGGGAAAAAGACGCATGACAATATCCTAATACATTAAAAGGTTTACAAGGTCATAGGGTAGTTTTCAATCCTCAAAAACTTAGTGCAACACTGTACCACTTAGTGCTGCAGTTGAATGCTCATTGGATTTTAGTCTTTCATCCAGAACAGTTCGCCTCGGGCAAACGAAGCTAGCTGTAACCTAAAAGTGTTTCAAATTATTAGGACTAAGTAGGGCAATAATAACTAAAAAACTACTGACAAAAGATCAGAGAAATCTTAACAAAAACATTGTCAATAACATGTGAAGAATATCTGAACAAGCAAGAAGTAGTACCCTAGTTCCGGACACCAAAACATCCGGATGAACAATTATAAAATTATTGTGACGATCCACTTGGCACTGTCCTTGGTTATCAAATTCACCAATAACATTGACAGTATCTCCAGGAGCAATGACACTGTAAAACCTGAGAAAATAATGGAGATTAGAAGAACGACAATATTAAAATCGTATTTCGAAAGCAAGACGAATTTGAATTTTTATGTACTAGTCTTGTTGTCCAACCAAGAGCATTCAACATTACCCCAAATGTACGAATCTCTAAGATGCTATTATCTGATACAGAAAACAAGACATTATGGTAAAGTTAAATAATATGATTTTTGCCAAGCAGTTCACCAGAGGTCCGCAATCTAGACCAAAATAAACAAACGTAGCCTATTACATCCAAATTAAAAGTACAAAGTTTGACTGCAAATGGTCAAAAATAAGATTATCTCACAGCAGCTGACCGAAATCGAGATGAAGAATATTAAAAGGAATGTTCCTAAAAAAGGGGGGAAACTAAGGACCACAAAGATGACACCTTATCCCCTAGCCTATCTTCAACAATTGTGCCATTTTTCTCTAATCAAACCACCCAAATTACAGCCAAAACAAATACAACTTTTGCCTTCTTCCAGCCCCACCCACCCAAAAATCCAAAAAAATAAAAAGGACAATGCTTCTCAAATATACATCTACAAGAGGCTAGGATCACCCATTGCAAAGAATGTGCGTTTCTATTTTTGGAAAAACAACCAAATTCTAAATAATACTTGTAAGAAATTGTAGGACTGTACCACATTACTGGAAAATGACTTCCATAGAACAATAAACTGTTAATGTGCTGCAACACAAGAAAATCCTGAACTTACCACTCATCTAGTAAATATACAGAGCTCTCTTCTCCACTTTGCTCATTTCGTAACCAAATAACCTGCAAATTAATGGGATAATCTATATTACCATAACTAATCTACAGAATAAAAGTAATAATTTAAAATTTTGCTTACTAGAAACCTTAAACAGGCATTGATCACATGATGAATCAGCATCTCCACTCTTCTCAGATACCTATAGCAGAAGACGAAAAAAATTGCTATTTAAGGAAGGTCACTATTCTTTCATCAAAGAGAAACTAAACTAGTAACCCATACCTCCAATACAAGAAAACTACAATAGGAAGATTTCCGAGTAACCGTTTCTGTTAGAGCTGTCTCTGCTCTTTTCACTGTGTTATCCAAACTGACAGGCATTCTTTTGCCTTTTTTATCTTCAACTTGAAATGGAGATTCCTCCACATCTCTAGACACTGAATCTTCAATAGAAATAACATCTTCCACTTTATCTAAGAGTTCAAGCAATGCCTAATACAATAGAAAAACACGCCAAAAGGATTTCTAATTAGCACCATAGCGTGAGAAGATAAAATTGACACATACCAGCCACAGAGATCAAGTCCAATTGAACTTGCAGATTAGAAAAATGAACTGATTAATTGCTTTTTATACGCATAACTGATGAGATAATCTATTTAATTGAATCAGGAAAAGGGATATAGATCATAAATACTGAGTTATCTAAATATGATAGCATCATAGCATGATTCAAATTTGGTCAAGTAGATAATTTGATTGATTCAAACCTTTTTATGTTGCCTCAACCCCATCTGATCTGAAACTCCATTACATGCAACACCATTAGCAAGCTGCGTTGCAGTTACAGTGTCAATCATTAAAAAATGATTCTACACCCTGTACTTAGCAGACAGAAAAAGGATATCGGAAGAATATTCTTCATATGTACTGACTGTAATGAAGAATTGACAAAGAATATTCTTCAAATCTCTTCTTCTTTTTTCCCTTTACTTTTTATTGTTTTCTCTTGTGCCCTTTTCTGTCACCAGTTGATTAGAATGTCTTGCTTTCACCATTTACATGAATTTGTTGTTCAGACAACACCATAAATAATTATGCCAGTTCACTATGAAAGTACAATTACCTTATCATGGAAGTACAATAGAGAAGGTGGAGTTCGGAAAGGACTCTGCCTACTAGCTATTCCTGGGATAGTCATATCACCCCCAGTGGTTTAACTCTTTTTACACCAACCCTATTCAGGGATACCAACGATCTATCAGAAGTATTCGATGTTGGTGAGGGAAGCCTCTTCTCAACCATTACAGCTTCAAACGGAGAAGTCTGTACATTTCATCATTGATTAAGCACCGACAACAATACAAACAACAACAAAAAATGAAAAAAAAAAGGGAAAAGCTAACAAATAAACAAGCCTTGTTTTGCGAGCATTGCCTAATGCTTAAAGACTTAAGCCTTGAAGAGTCTGCCAACACTCTAATACTCTCTGGCATGCGTTTTGAAACAACTTGGAGTCTTTCATTTACCCTCCATTTAACCACATCACCTCCATCATCCTGGCTCTGCTTTATCAACTATCAACATACCGAAACTCCCAAAATCAAATTACGAAAGAAAAGAACACAAAATCTTCACAGCAATGAGAACGGTAAATGTCGCCCACACATATAACTAAAATCAGCATTGCTCAAGCATTCACAAGTAAAACACAAGCATTTCCATCAATTGTAGCCTAAAGAAATTATCTTTCAATAAGAAACAGTACAGAAATTAAAATAACAATTACTGTAAAGTATTGAAGCTAAGAATTTACCATTCCAGGTTAAAAATTGAAGCGCTTTATAGACTTGGACTTTGAGATCTCCGGCGAGGCCTCACCGTCAACATTCTCCTTATCACCACCAACTCTGGCCGCCATCAAATTCTCTGGCGGCGTGTACTGCAACATGCTGTTCTTATTCCCCAATTTTGAATTCGACCGAACCTCATCATTCACCGAAACTAAAACCGGATTACCCCCATCAATCTGGGCAGGCTTTCGGATCTCCGGAACCAATTGTTCTGTAGCAACGGTGGAAGAGAAGGCGGCGGCAAGGGGTTTAGGGTTCTGAGGAGGGGCAGAAGCGGCGACGTTGTTGGGTTTCTGAGAGTTTTGCGTGTGGCGCTCAAAAAAATGTTGGATGCCGAACTTGGATTTTTTAGACGACGTCTTGTTGGAAAAAATGGGTTTCTTTCTCGGAGCCATCGGAGCAATGGGGTGGTAGCTCTTCCAGTTCCTGGCCTCTGCTGGTTCAGTTCTGAGAGTGCGATCGGAGAGTTGGGGATGTCGGATTTCGCTTTGTGATTTTCCCGCCCAAATGAGCGTACGGCTCCAAAATGAAAAATGAAAAATGAAAAGTGCAGTTGGGCTTTTCGGGTGAAGACGAATAGAGACCCGGCTCAATGACTCCATATTAGAGCCCAAATTGAATTTGTGGAGACGAAATGAGTCGGGGTTAGAGCATGTCATGGGACGGCAATGGTTATAGCAGGTGGGTGCGATTATTCACAACCGTCATAATATTATCTGTATAAGTGTTTATTTGTTCGGTAATTTTATCTTATACTATAACTATTTATAAACAAGTAAACGTACACAATCTCGTACCCATTTATCAATTTCCCCGTACTTTTAATAAGTTGAAAATCAAAATAGAATTTTTCATAACTTTGCTCAAATTCCATAATTGTTTTCTTTTCTCAAACCAAAGCATATTGAAAAGAAAATTCATGCATTCAGCATACTTTTCCCATAAACCCAACGCAGTTCTTACTTAAGAAATATAAACAAAAAATTAAAATAAATCAAACTCCATATGATTATAAAGTTGAAGCTTCCAAAAACTCATTCTCTTAAATACTAGATTATTCAAATCTCAAAAAAATAACTAGCCTCCAACAAATATCCAAAATTAAGCTTTTGAACACTCTAAAGCTTTGGCACGTTCAATCACAAAGTCTCATTGTTTCTTTATCCCCACAAGTGCCCGCAAAAGAAATATAAAAATTGAATTAGAATCTCGATTAATGAACAATACAAACAACAACAACAACAACAAAGCCTTTTCCCACTAAGTGGGGTCGGCTATATGAAATCCTAGAACGCCATTGCGCTCGGTTTTGTGTCATGTCCTCCGTTAGATCCAAGTACTCAAGTCTTTTCTTAGGGTCTCTTCCAAAGTTTTCCTAGGTCTTCCTCTACCCCTTCGGCCCTAAACCTCTGTCCCGTAGTCACATTTTCGAACCGGAGCGTCAGTAGGCCTTCTTTGCACATGTCCAAACCACCGGAACCGATTTTCTCTCATATTTCCTTCAATTTTGGCTACTCCTCCTTTACCTCGGATATCCTCATTCCCAATCTTATCCTTTATCGTGTGCCCATACATCCCACGAAGCATCCTCATCTCCGCTACACCCATTTTGTGTATGTGTTGATGCTTCACCGCCCAACATTCTGTGCCATACAACATCGCTGGCCTTATTGCCGTCCTATAAAATTTTCCCTTGAGCTTCAGTGGCCTACGACGGTCACACAACACGCCGGATGCACTCTTACACTTCATCCATCCAGCTTGTATTCTATGGTTGAGATCTCCATCTAATTTTCCGTTCTCTTGCAAGATAGATCCTAGGTAGCAAAAACGGTCACTTTTTGTGATCTTCGCTAGATTGCTCCGGTCATTAGTGTGGATAAGTATATAAATGGATAGAGATAGGAAAGCAAACACAAGATGTACATGGTTCACCCAGATTGGCTACGTCCACGGAATAGAGTTCTCATTAATTGTGAAGGGTTTACACAAGTACATAGGTTCAAGCTCTCCTTTAGTGAGTACAAGTGAAAGATTAAGTACAAATGACATTAGGAAATATTGTGGGAGAATGATCTCGTAACCACGAAACTTCTAAGTACCGGAGTGTGGTATCGTCTTGACTTGCCTTATCTGTCTCATAGGTAGATGTGGCATCTTCTCTGGAAGTACTCTTCCTCCATCCAGGGGTGGTATCTGTAACTGGTGGAGATGCACAAGGTAATGTATCAATTTCACTTGAAGCTTACTTGTAGGTTCACGCTTGGTCAAGCGCGATACAAACCATGTAGTAGGAGTCCCCCAAGTCGCCGGGCTAGGGGATCTGCTGAAAGAGGTGACAGACAAGGTAAGCAATCAGAGCTCCGGCTGATTGTTCACATTCTCCCTATCTTGCAGGCAGCATGAAGGATAAAGAGAAGAAAAATGAGAAGAGATGATATGGGATACTTTTGCTTTTGAAGAAGTAACTTTCCACAGGCTTATTCTTGAACCGGGCTGGAGGGTTTTCTGGTTTCCTCCAGAGTATAAGGCCGACTGAAGAATTTGAGGGTCAAAACAAGTCCATCAAATCTAGAGTACGTTCGACCCTGCTGATATGGGATACTTTTGCTTTTGACAGAGTAGTGGATGTATCGGCACGTGTGCTGTTACGCTTGTCTCCACATGTTTCCTTGTATCCTTCTCACTTGCCCTATCTGTTCCTCAGGCAGATGCGGTATCTTCCCTGGAAGCATAAGATGTTGAAGATGAGTACTCGAGAGCAATGCCAGGTAAGTAATCAGGTAAGGGGTTCCAGGCAGTCAGTTCCTGGCTGGAAGCTTGATTCCAAGTGCTGACTGATTGCTCTCTTTCTCCTTGTCTTGCAGGTAAGAACAAGGCCAAACGAAAAGACAGGGAAAAAGCATGATATGGGATACTCTTGTTTTTAACCCTGATGATATGAGATATTCTTGCTCTAGTATAGCTTGTTTACAGAGGTATTATCAGGGGGAAAGAAAGCTGAATATTTCGAAAGGCTTCGTTGGGAGTGCCTTCTCAGATAAGAGAAAGGGTTGAGCATTTTTGTAGGTCTGCCTGTCCGTTAGGGATGGAGGTCGACATATATAGGAGTCTCCCTAACATCAAGTAATAATGCTATATCTTTACCCTGCTTGGTCATAACACGGTAGTGGGAGCTGCCAGCTTCACATGTTTTAACTCTGTCAGAGCACTTTGAAAAAGTGGTCTGTGGTATCTGGAAAGCTGATGTTGCGTGTGAAGATTACAGATAAGCTTTATCCAAGGAGATCCAGCTCTTGAAGTTGGGAAAGTGGTGCCTCTTCGGTTTTTGAACAAGCAATCCTGTCGGGGATCTAGCTCTCGAGATTTGGAGAACGATGCCTCTTCAATTTTTGAGAAAGCAATCCTGCTAGGGGTCTGGCTCTCGAGATTCGGAGAGCGGTGTCTCTTCGATTTTTGAGAAAGTAATCATGTTGGGAGTCTGGCTCTCGAGATTCGGAAGGCGGTGCCTCTTCGATTTTGGAGCAAGCAATCTTGTTGGGAGTGTTTTCTCGAATGTGAGTAAAGGTTGGGCATGTTTGCTAGTCTACCTTGCCACGAAGCACAAAGGTTGACACACAGGGACTTTCCAATTATCTAGCAGTGGTATTGTTCCTTTACCCTCTCTTCGATTTTTGAGAAAGTAATCATGTTAGGAGTCTGGCTCTCGAGATTCGGAGGGCGGTGCCTCTTCGATTTTGGAGCAAGCAATCCTGTTGGGAGTGTTTTCTCGAATGTGAGTAAAGGTTGGCATGTTTGCTAGTCTACCTTGCCACGGAGCACAGAGGTTGACACACCGGGACTTTCCAGTTATCCAGCAGTGGTACTGTTCCTTTACCCTTGTGGGTAATAATATGGTAGCTAGACCTTCAAAATTTATGTGTCTAAACTTTGTTAGTGTTGTTTCTTTGCAATTCTTTTACCCTTCTTGGTCAGAGCGATGTAGCGGGAGCTGCAAGCTTCACGTGTCTCAACTTTGTCAGAGAACTTTGGCAAAGTTATATGTGGTACCCATGAGTTATTGTTGCGTATGGGAAGTGGGTGATTGAATAGTACGATTCATGTGCTTTCTACTTCCCCAGAAATCTTTGACAGAATGCCCATAATTTCCGCAAAGCTGAGTGTGTGTGTGATAGGTGCTGACAAGGCTGGAAAAGTAGGTGCCTCTTCGAATTCTGAGATCGGCCTTCGTGGTCTCTTAGCAGCCCAGCTTTTGAGAAAGCAAGTCTCTTCGATTTCTGAGATCGGTCTTCGTGGTCTTTAAGCAGCCCAGCTTTTGAGAATGCAAACGCCTCTTCGATTTCTGAGATCGACCCTCGTGGTCTCTGAGCAGCCCAGCTTTTGAGAAAGTAAACGCCTCTTCGATTTCTGAGCAAGCGCCTCTTCGATTTCTGAAGCTTCGTCGAGTGCAGATTTTTATAGGGGCTGACATTAAGTTCCAAAGCACACTTGAATATCCACCAGTAGAAGCTCCATTCTTGCACTTCTAAGATCTTGATTTGTCCGACCTCTTCTCTCTTCAACACCTTTGAAAATGTCTGGCCCCTCCGACCGTCGTTTTGACTTGAACCTTGTTGAAGAGGCAGCCCCGCCTTCTCCAGACAACATATGGCGCCCATCCTTCGTCTCCCCTACTGGTCCTCTTACCGTTGGGGATTCCGTGATGAAGAATGATATGACCGTTGCGGTAGTGGCCAGGAACCTTCTCACTCCCAAAGATAACAGAATACTTTCCAAACGGTCTGATGAGTTGGCTGTTAAGGATTCTCTGGCTCTCAGTGTTCAGTGTGCAGGTTCTGTGTCTAATATGGCCCAACGCCTATTTGCTCGAACCCGCCAAGTTGAATCATTGGCGGCTGAAGTGATGAGTCTCAAACAGGAGATTAGAGGGCTCAAGCATGAGAATAAACAGTTGCACCGGCTCGTACATGAGTATGCTACAAACATGAAGAGGAAGCTTGACCAGATGAAGGAATCTGATGGTCAGGTTTTACTTGATCATCAGAGATTTGTGGGTTTGTTCCAAAGGCATTTATTGCCTTCGTCTTCTGGGGCTGTACCGCGTAATGAAGCTCCAAATGATCAACCTCTGATGCCTCCTCCTTCTAGGGTTTTGTCCAGTACTGAGGCTCCGAATGATCCCCCTCCGGTGCCTTCTCTTTTTGGGGCTCTACCGACTGCTGAGACTTCTCCTAAGCAACCTTTGTGAAGGCTCCCTCTTGTTTGTTTATTTTAACTCAAATATATGTACATATTTGTAACTTATCGGGGATATCAATAAATAAGATTTCCTTCATTTCAACGTATTGTGTTAAATACACCAAAGCCTTCTTCGCTAAGTTCTTTGAATTTTCTTTTGTTGAAGCTTGTATGTTGAAGCTTTGTGAGTGGAGCATGTAGGTTGAGGTAGTGTTCCCTTAATTTCCCGAGTGAGGAAAACTTCTTGGTTGGAGACTTGGAAAATCCAAGTCACTGAGTGGGATCGGCTATATGAATCTTAGAACGCCATTGTGTTCTGTCCTGTGTCATGTCCTCCGTTAGATCCAAGTACTCTAAGTCTTTTCTTAGGGTCTCTTCCAAAGTTTTCCTAGGTCTTCCTCTACCCATTCGGCCCTGAACCTCTGTCCTATAGTCGCATCTTCTAATCGGAACGTCAGTAGGCCTTATTTGCACATGTCCAAACCACCGTAACCAATTTTCTCTCATCTTTCCTTCAATTTCGGCTACTCCTACTTTACCCCGGATATCCTCATTCCTAATCTTATCCTTTCTCGTGTGCCCACACATCCAACGAAGCATCCTCATCTCCGCTACACCCATTTTGTGTACGTGTTGATGCTTCACCGCCCAACATTCTGTGCCATACAGCATCGCCGGCCTTATTGCCGTCCTATAAAATTTTCCCTTGAGCTTCAGTGGCATACGGCGGTCACACAACACGCCGGATGCACTCTTCCACTTCATCCATCCAGCTTGTATTCTATGGTTGAGATCTCCATCTAATTCTCCGTTCTTTTGCAAGATAGATCCTAGGTAACGAAAACGGTCGCTTTTTGGTATTTCTTGATCTCCGATCCTTACTCCTCACTCGTTTTGGCCTCCATTTGCACTGAACTTGCACTCCATATATTCTGTCTTTGATCGGCTTAGGCGAAGACCTTTAGATTCCAACACTTCTCTCCAAAGGTTAAGCTTTGCATTTACCCCTTCCTGAGTTTCATCTATCAACACTATATCGTCTGCGAAAAGCATACACCAAGAAATATCATCTTGAATATGTCCTGTTAACTCATCCATTACCAACGCAAAAAGGTAAGGACTTAAGGATGAGCCTTGATGTAATCCTACAGTTATGGGAAAGCTTTCGGTTTGTCCTTCATGAGTTCTTACAGCAGTCTTTGCTCCTTCATACATATCCTGTATAGCTTGGATATATGCTACTCGTACTCATTTCTTCTCTAAAATCCTCCAAAGAATGTCTCTTGGGACCCTATCATACGCTTTTTCCAAATCTATAAAGACCATGTGTAAATCCTTTTTCCCATCTCTATATCTTTCCATCAATCTTCATAGGAGATAGATTGCCTCCATGGTTGAGCGCCCTGGCATGAACCCGAATTGGTTGTCCGAAACCCGTGTCTCTTGCCTCAATCTATGCTCAATGACTCTCTCCCAAAGCTTCATTGTATGACTTATTAGCTTAATACCCCTATAGTTCATGCAATTTTGTACATCGCCCTTATTCTTGTAGATAGGCACCAAAGTGCTCATTCGCCACTCATTTGACATCTTCTTCGTTTTCAAAATCCTATTGAAAAGGTCGGTGAGCCGTGTTATACCTGTCTCTCCCAAAACTTTCCACACTTCGATTGGTATATCGTCCGGGCCTACTGCTTTTCTATGCTTCATCTTCTTCAAAGCTATAACCACTTCTTCCTTCCGGATTCTACGATAAAAAGAGTAGTTTCTACACTCTTCTGAGTTACTCAACTCCCCTAAAGAAACACTCCTTTCATGTCCTTCATTGAAAAGATTATGAAAATAACCTTTCCATCTGTCTTTAATCGCGTTCTCTGTAGCAAGAACATTTCCATCCTCATCCTTGATGCACCTCACTTGGTTTAGGTCCCTTGTCTTCTTTTCCCTTGCTCTAGCTAGTTTATAGATATCCAACTCTCCTTCTTTGGTATCTAGTCGCTTATACATATCGTCATAAGCCGCTAACTTAGCTTCTCTCACAGCTTTCTTCGCCTCTTGCTTCGCTTTTCTATACCTTTCACCATTTTCATTGGTCCTATCCTTGTATAAGGCTTTACAACATTCCTTCTTAGCCTTCACCTTTGTTTGTACCTCCTCATTCCACCACCAAGATTCCTTTTGGTGTGGGGCAAAGCCCTTGGACTCTCCTAATACCTTTTTTGCTACTTTTCGGATACAACTAGCCATGGAATCCCACATTTGGTTAGCTTCCCCCTCTCTATCCCACACACACTGGGTGATTACTTTCTCTTTGAAAATGGCTTGTTTTTCTTCTTTTAGATTCCACCATCTAGTCCTTGGGCACTTCCAAGTCTTGTTCTTTTTTCTCACTCTTTTGATATGTACATCCATCACCAACAAGCGATGTTGATTAGCCACGCTCTCTCCTGGTATAACTTTGCAATCCTTACAAGTTATACGATCCCCTTTCCTCATTAGAAGAAAATCTATTTGTGTTTTTGACGACCCACTCTTGTAGGTGATCACATGTTCTTCTCTCTTCTTAAAAAAGGTGTTGGCTAAGAAGAGATCATATGCCATTGCAAAATTCAAGATAGCTTCCCCATCCTCGTTTCTCTCCCCAAAACCATGGCCACCATGAAAACCTCCATAGTTGCCTGTCTCCCTGCCCACGTGTCCATTTAAATCTCCTCTTATAAATAACTTCTCCGTCTGAGCAATTCCTTGCACCAAGTCTCCAAGGCCTTCCCAAAATTTCTCCTTCGAACTCGTATCCAACCCTACTTGAGGTGCGTACGCACTAATCACATTGATAAGTTCTTGTCCTATTACAATCTTGATTGCCATGATTCTATCTCCTACCCTCTTGACATCTACAACATCTTGTGTCAAGGTCTTGTCCACGATGATGCCAACACCGTTTCTCGTTCTATTTGTGCCCGAATACCATAGTTTAAACCCTGAGTTTTCTAGATCATTTGCCTTACAACCAACCCACTTAGTTTCTTGTAGGCACATAATATTTATCCTTCTCCTCACCATAACTTCTACTACTTCCATAGATTTTCCCATCAAGGTTCCTATATTCCACGTTCCTAAACGCATTTTGCTCTCTTGAACTCTACCCTTCTGTCCTAGCTTCTTCACCCTTCCCCGTCTAATAGGATCAAAGTACTTCTTTTGTGTGTCCCGTGTAAAGTTGATAGGAGCATATGCTCCCAAACAACTTTGAGTGGAGTCGTTCGAAAAGAAGTTTCTATAGCCCCCTTGCTCATTTAACACTGCATCCGGGTGCCGATGGAGATACAGCGACCCTTGCTCACTTATCACTGTGCTCGGGCCACACAGCGCGCCACTTACGGGTGACGCCCTAGCTTTAGCGCGATTTCGTTCTGGATTCATTTTCATAAGGATTCAACGTAATCATGGAGTGCCGGCTGTCGACTACCTGACGCCCTCCCCCTCCTCCTTTATCCGGGCTTGGGACCGGCAATGTAAGATAAACTTACACGGCGGAGTTGATTAATGAACAATAACAAAAAAAAATAAAAATAAATAAAAATAAAAATAAAAATAAAAAAAGAGTTAGTTTTACCACGTCCACATCAATATCATCAGCAAAGGGAAAATCTTCAACTAGAGTTTGAATATGATTCCACAATAGAAGTTAGAATTAGGCTAACAGGGTAAATTATTGATAGAAATTGGGTAGTTCACAGGATTGAAAACAGATGTCGTTAGACTATCGATCACAATATGGTGTGAAGGATATGAACAGAGAGTGTGTATGGAATTGAATGAATCTGACAGAAAAGGATTTGACAAATATATAGAGATGAAAAATAACCTTTCTGGAGGAGTTGTGTTCTTCAGGAGAAGTTATAACTTCTCATGTTGAAATACAATTGTTCATATCCTTTAATTAATTAATTAATTAATTATATTATATTATATTATTTCCTTTATTAATTAATTAACTCATTTCACTGCAATCATATGTATATTAGTACACCAATGTTATAGTGTACATTCACACATGATTACACATATTGTGAAAACCATGTTATCATAATCATATTCCAACATCTCCCACTTGATTATGATGACATAAATGGTTTCCTATTCTGATTTGTTTCTCAAGAGTATTACTTATAAACAAATTGAATGTAACATCAGATATGTGGCTTCTTTACCTGGTGAGCACCATTCCACTTTATCTGATAACATTTTACTCTTTAGTAAAATGGCATCATATCCAAGTAACTAGGAAAAAACAATCCATACCCCGTTACAAATAATGACTTAGCTCTGCATTATACACCATAGTGTTATATAAATTATTTCTTGAAGCTTATTATGGATTATACTTTCAAGACGATTTATTATAACCTAGTTACCTCGCTAATGCCCTCTAACCGACCAAGTACTAAAGAACCAGATAGAGTCGCATCTACTTGTCCATGTTTCCGGCGTCCCTAAAACCATACGACGATGTCTGCCGCACATCTCACACTACAACACATTTAGATGTTTTGCAAACCCATTATAGTCACATGCTCTCTGAATTTTTCTAGAGACAATCCCTTGGTCATCGGATCGGCGACCATCTCTTCGAAGGGTATGTAGTCAACCTTTACCTCTCATCTCTCCACTATATCTTGTATATAGTGATATTTAATATCAATGTGTTTTCCTTTGGAACTATTTGCTCCACTCTTTATCATAAAGATGGCGGACTTATTATCACAAAACACATTGATGTGCTCCTTAGGTATACCTATATTTAAACTATCGATAAATCGTTTAGCTCATACTGCAGTACTTACCACTGTGCTACAAGATATATATTCTGCTTCCATGGTAGACTTTGCAACACGGCCTTGTTTCATACTTAACCAAGAAACAGTCGTTCCACCAAACAATACAATGTTACCACTTGTTGACTTTCTGTCATCCAAGTCACCTGCGAAATCTGCATCACAATAACAAACTAAATTCAAATCATTTTATCCAAAACAAAGTTTCATACCTTGGGTGCCTTTAAGATATCTAATAATTCTCTTTACTGCCATCCAATGTTGCTTTCCGGGGTTGGATTGATATCTACTTACCAATCAAAATGCATGACATATGTCAGGTTTTGTGCTGGTCATAGCATACATCAAACTTCCAACTGCTTGGGCATACATAACATTTTGCATATCAATGATGTCTTACTTATGTACCAGACACATATTTTTGGAAAGCATCATTCCTTTACAAACAGGTGTACTAACTGGCCTGCAATCTTGCATATTAAATCTTTTAAATATTTTATCCAGATAATTTTGTTGATCCAAATAGTGTTTTGGCATCTCTATCCCTAGTAATTTTAATTCCTAGAACATAAGATGCTTCTCCCATATCTTTCATTTCAAATTTGGATCCCAGATATGACTTAGTCTTTTCAATTATATCTATAGACCTGCAAGTAAGATGTCATCTACATATAGTGATAACATACATAAATTATCTTGGCACTTCCAAGAGTAAACACAATGATCCAATGGATTTATTTTGTAGCCCATTTCCATAATGGCTTGCTGGAACTTTAAATATCATTGTCTTGATGATTGTTTAAGGTCATACGACGACTTTCTTAATTTATAGACTTTGTTTTCATGTCCTTTGACATGATATCCTTCGGGTTGAATCATATAGATGTCTTCCTTCAAATCTCCATTCAAGAATGTTGTTTTGACATCTAACTGATGAAGTTCTAAATCCATTCTAGCAACAATTGTCATAAGAATACGAATGGATGTAAACTTCGCAACTAGACAGTAAGTGTCCAGAAAATCTATACCGGGTGTCTAAGTATAACCCTTAGCTACAAGTCGAGCCTTAAACTTATCCAGGGTACCATTTACTTTGTACTTCTTACAAAGTACCCACTTACAACCGATGGGCTTTCTTCCATTAGGTAGATCAACCAATTCCCAAACTTCATTTTTCTTTGTGGAATCTAGTTCTTCATTCATTGCTTGTTGCCATTGTTCAGACTCAAAACTATATGTTGCTTCTTTATAATTCCTTAGGTCTGGATCTTCCACGGAATGATCTACCTCCTCAAGATTGAAAACAAAGCGATCTTTCAATCTTCTAGATGGTTCCCTTTTTCTTTTACTCTCACTGATTTGATCATTTCTCCCACTATTTATATCTTCATGATCATCTTCCATGTGTGTGTCATGATCGACATTGTTATGATCACCCATATTTACGTCTCCCACTTGATCATTGTCAATGTCATGGTCATGAGATGGAAATCTTGATCATCCATAGGAGAATTTTCTTCTCCCAAAGATTCCAATTCTTGTATTGGATTAATCAAATCAGTAGTTTCAATAAAAGTAGCATCTCTACTTTCGATCAATCCTTTCTTAGGATGATAAAACCTATATCTGTTACTATTATCAAGATATCTGATGAATTTACATTCCAAAGTTTTTGCTTGTAATTTATTTCTTCATGTCTTTGGAATGAGGACATGCGCTTTACAACCCCAAACTTTTAAGTTTGATAAATCGGGTTTTCGTCCATGCCATAATTCATATGGAGTCAGTGGCTTTGCCTTTGTATAAACTTTATTCAATATATAAGCTGCAGTAGCCAAAGCTTCACCCAAAAAATGTAAAGGTAAGTCAGCATAAGACATCATAGATCGCATCATATCCATTAGAGTTCGATTTCTTCTTCTACAATACCATTTTGTTATGGTGTATAAGGCATAGTATAATTATGCCTTATACCATTCTCTTTGTAGAAATCATCGAAGGCTTCAAATTCTCCACCTCGATCACTATTAAGGATCTTTATGGATCTTCCTAATTGGTTCTCTACTTCTACCTTAAACTCTTTAAATTTATCTAAGGCTTCATTTTTATGCTATAAGAAGTAGACATGTCCATAACGGGAATAATCATCGATGAAAGTCACAAAATATTTCATTCCTCTATGGGTTTTAGTTCTCATTGGTCCACATAAATTTGTATGCATTATCTCAAGTAAATTTGTAGAAGTCCAATGCTGAGAAAATGATTTTCTAGTCATTTTTCCTTTAATACATGATTCACATGTATCAAAATCATGTGCAGTTACTTGAGGCATCATTCCATTTTTACTCATGCGTATCATTTTATTTTTATTTATGTGATCTAAATGTAAATGCCATAAATAGGACAAATTTTGAATAGTAGAGACAAAGGCATACTCGGAAGAAATATTTTATTAATACAAAATGAGTACATATCATCGATTCTTATTCCCCTTATATAAATATAACATTTTTTTCCAATAGTGACAGCACCATTCATGAACCTTGTCTCAAAACCTTTCTTTTCTAGGACAGAGATAGAGACAAGATTCCTCCTTATATTTGGTGCAAACAGAACATTTTTAAGTACAATGGTATATTTACTATTGTTGATCTTGCAATCTCCTTCACCCAAAACATTGACATGTAGAGACGATATTCGCCTAATGCTTTCTCCTTGAAATTGATGAAGCAACTTTTGTCCTTACATACATGACGAGTTGCTCCTGAGTCTATCCACCATTGTCCTTGATCTTCAACAATGAGTGCTTCTATTCTAGTAGAGGCTAGAATTTGCTAGTAGATGCTAGATATCAATCAGGTAGACGCCACTTTACCTGCTTGTTATACATTACTTTATTTGTGATTGATTTACTTTCTTTGATACGACGAGCAAGATTGAGTTGATCTTGGCAACTATTATTATAGTATTACCATGTATGTAGTTTTCACTATATATGTGTTCAAAACAGGGGTTTTTATGTTTGAACGATTTTAAATGTGATAAAATTGGTCCACTTACGTTTTGTTTTGTCAACCCCTTTAAGACGTAACAAGAATAAGGAGAACACCGATGCTAACGAGTGGGCTTGGCAGTAAGGCTTTCATCCTTTGGATTTAGGGTGATAGTTCATTTACTGCAGTTTTATCGTACTTTTGATTATGCACAGTACTACACTTTATGTGTTTACTGTTGTGTGAACCTTGTAGTTGCTCTGATGTAATGCGATAATAATGGGACTTAATCCCAAGATAATTTACATCATAAATATCTTATGATGGTTTCGTCATTAAGTTGGCTTGTGACGTCACGATAGGGTCATATGGTCAATTTAACGCCAGCCAGCACACCACGGCCTTGTAACTTGTGTTATTGGGGTCGAGATATGTCACAGCAGTAAAATGATGTTCTTCCTAAACCTTGAACCTCTATAGTGTCTTTCATGAGTTATGAATGTTGTTTTCTGTATATCTTTAGTACTCATTCGAATTTGGTGATATCAAAACCATATATCAAGCTTAGAGAAGTATATCGCCTTATACCGTTCATCCAATAAGTCATCAATTAGAGGGATATGATATTTGTCCTTGACAATTAGTGAACTCAACTCTCTATAGCCCATACAGAGCCTCAAAGTACCTTTTTTCTTTTTTTACCAATAGCACAAGGAAAGAAAAATGGATGTGGCTAGGTATGATGAACCCCAAATCTAGCAATTCTTGCACTGCTTTCTCAATTTCTAATTTCTAGAGTGGACCATAGTAATAGGGTCTTTATATTGGGAGGTATGGAACCTGGAATGAGGGGTATATAATGATCATGGGACCTACTAGGAGGTAACTTGGATGCCAAGACAAAGATCTCCTCAAAGTGTCCCAATAGAGTTTGTAATTCCTGCAACTGCTCAAGATTTAGATCACTAGCTTCTAATTTTTTTTTTTCGATAAACAGCTTCCAATCTTTTACTCTCCATTGAGTACAAAAACAAACCCAAATTAGAGTTGAAAATCTCTTTATCCAATTACTGCAAAAAAAATCTCCTGGATAGGTGGAGTTGCAGAAGAGTTATGAGTGAGCTTGTACTTAGTATTTTTTTTGGTGAATTCCATTATGAGAAGCTGAAAAACCCAAAGGAAAAGACTAACAGAAGAGAGCCACCGTACCCCTAATACCACATCACATCCCCCTAGAGGCAAAGCATACATATCAACTACATAAGTCTAACCTCCTAGAGTTAATTCAATGGCTCTATAACAACCTGAGCTGCTTACTTTACCACCATCTGTTAAAGTAAATGTAGAAATATAAAGAATAATCCGAATGATGACTTTGAGGTACGATTTGAATCGTTTCCTTAAAGTGTTATTTGCCCCCACTTGAATGAGTTTGCTAAAGGATTCTTGGCAAGTCACTTCCAGGATACAACAAAGTATGGAATATTTGATTAGCAAAACCGAATTGTATTCCCTTAGAAATAACTAGAAAGAAATTGTATGAATGTGATGGAGAGAAAAGAGAGCAAGGAATGTAGAAACAAATTTCTGAAATTGTGTGTGAAACATTATGTCACAACAGGTATTTATAGGCATTAAGGCACCCGTTCATCGAATCCTTTCATTTTAGTTGAAGATATATAACTCTTCTTAAAAGTGTTGATCCAAAAGACATGTCTTCTATTTAGAATTTTCAGTAGCATACTAGAGTTGTGCAACGGACCTACCAGAATTATTAAGCAAAGTTTCACTAGGGTCATAAGGAGTATTTGCTTCTTTTATTTGTAGATACTTAAACTTTAAAAGCAATTTTTCTATATAATGTGATTGACACAAAGTGTAACCCCTACTATACTTCTTTACTTTAATTCCCAAGATAGTATCTACTTCATTCAAGTCTTTCATCTTAAATTTTGAATTTAGATACTCTTTAGTTTCAAATACACCTTTCATGTTTGTACCAAAAATTAGCAAGTCGTTGACATATAAACATATAACAACACAATAATCATTTGTGAATTTAGAGTATATGCATTTAGCAGCACTGTTATGTCTAAATCCATATGATAAAATGACAAAATCAAACTTTTCATGCCATTGTTTTGGTGTTTGCTTCAATCCATATAACGACTTTACTAATATACAAACCTTCTTTTCATTTCCTGGGAGAACAAACCCTTATGGTTGTTCCAAATAGACTTTTTCATCTAAATCACCATATAAAAAGCCGTTTTCACATCCATTTGATGCACATGCAAATTATATAAAGATGCCAATGCAAACAATATTCTAATTGATGTGAGCCTAGCTACTGGTGCTTATGTATCGAAATAGTCTATTCCCTTTTTCTGCTTAAAACCTTTGGCAACTAGCCTGACTTTAAATGTCTGAATAGACCCGTCTGTATTGTATTTTCTTCTAAATACCCACTTACAACCTATTGCTTTTGATCCTTGGGGCAAGTTTACTAAAACTCATTTCTAATTAGATATTAATGATTCAAATTCATCATCTATAGCCTATTTCCAAAAGGCTGCATCTCTTAAAGTCAATGCTTCACTTAGACTTTTAGGATCATCCTCAACATTCAACAATATAGGTATTTTCTTAAGAACTTTTGTTCTATTTCCTTCGACTAAAAATACAATAGATTGAGATGAAATAAAATCAGAGCCTAGAGTCTTTTCTTTTCTTACCCTTTGGCTTTTCCTTGGTTCATTAATAGTTTCATATTGTTTTCTTTTCTCACCTTGAGAATGATTAGTAGCCGGATTAGAGAAAGGTGTTTGATCATTCTCTTTTCCAGACACTGAGTAGTCGTTATAAAATTTATTTTCTATAAATTCGATATCTCTAGACTCAACTATTGTATTTGAGTCTAAATTAAGCAACCTATATGCCTTTGAATTTTCTGCATATCATACAAATATGCTTTTAATTCCTCTTGGACCCAACTTGGATCTCTTAGGGTCCAGTGCCTTGTAAAAGGCTACACAACCCCATACTCTCAAATATGACAAATTTGGTTTTCTTCCTTTCCAAATTTCATATGGTGACACATGTGTCTTCGTAGATGTAATTCTATTGTGTATATGGCATGCATTAAATAATGCTTCTCCCCATAAATGTTTAGGAGTATTAGCATTAATCATCATAAAATTAATCATTTCAGTGAGTGTCCTATTTTTTCTTTCTGCCAAACCATTTTATTATGGCGTATAGGGTGCAATTCTTTGATGTACAACACCATACTCTTCACAAAAAATATCAAATTCATGTGAAAAATATTCACCACCTCTATCACTACGAATGCATTTAATTTTCCTTCCTTTTTGGTTTTCAACTTCAGCTTTATAGCGCTTTAAACACTCAAAAGCTTCATCTTTAACATAAGTGAACTTAGAACAATCATCTATAAATGTGATAAAATATCTTTTTCCTCTTCTTGTTAAAATACCATTGAATTCACATATGTCAGAATGTATTAATTCTAATAAATTTGTATTTCTTTCCGCAGTTGGAAAAGGTTTCTTAGTCATTTTCGCTTGAATACATGTTTCACATTTATCATTATAATCATCATTGCAAGCAATTAAACCAAGTGTGTGCATGTATTTTAAAGATCTAAAATTTATATGTGCTAAACGTAAATGCCATAAATGAGAGGAAGATTCAACAATATAAGCAGAAGAATTCACTTTATTATTAATACATAGTTTGAGCATCCCATCACAAGAATACCCCTTCCCAACAAACATTCCATTTTTCGACATTATTAACTTGTCCAATTCTAGAACAGTCTTTATACCGTTCTTACATAATAAATTTGCAGACACAAGATTTTTTCTAATTTCTGGAACATGTACATTGAGCAATGTTAATTTCTTCCCAGAAGTAAACTGAAGTTCAACGGTTCCTTTTCCTAGAACTTTGGCGGAATTATGATTCTCCATTAAAACCTCTTGATTGGTCGTTAATGCTTCATATGTCTTGAATTGTGCCCTATCATTGCACATATGTATAGTAGCCCCTGAGTCGAGCCACTAATCAGAAGATTTTATTGCTGCTGCCATATTCAGTTCGGTAATCATGCCAATATGCATCATTGTTACCATTGCAACTATGTTATCAATTCCAGAATTTTCCACCATGTTTGCGCTATTGGTCTTATTAGCATATTTTTCACTTGCTTTTCTGTGTCTACAATCACGAATATAATGGCCTTTCTTTCCATAATGGTAGCAGACACCATTTGCATTCTTTTGATTGTTGATGGAATTGGTATTCTTAAACTTCCCTTTGTCAATTTTGACATTGAAATTCTTTTTGTATTTGTTTCCTTCAACAATGTGAATTTTGGAGGAATCTTGATTTACAAAATTCTTATCACGATTTCGAGTTTCCTCTTCAATTTGAATACCCTTTTGCAAATCCTCCAAACTAATATCTTCCACCATGTGTAGAAGTTTCTTTCTATAGTTATTCCATGTTTGGAGTAATTTTGCCATAATAGCCCCAACTATCATAGGATCCAAAATAACTATTTTAAGTTCACAAAGCTTTGAGACCAAGACCAATAATTCATGAACTTGGTCTAGGATGGATTTGTTATCAAACATAGTGAATACATAATATTTGAACATTAAAAATTTATCAGTACCTCTTTTCTCCGTTGTGTACTTGTGCTCAAGTGCTTCCTTTCCTTCGGAGATTGAATGTGTGCGTACAGGTCATATAAGCGATTAGATAATGTGCCCAAGATGTGTCCTCGACATACCAATTCATCTTCTTCACGCTTCTTTCGATCGGCAACTATTTTGTCAGAGTCTTTGTCACTTGGTTCACAAATAGGCTCCAATTTCGGGTCTAACACATATATGACATTTAGAACAGTAAGCATGAAACGCATCTTGTCCTTCCATAGGGTGAAATTTGATCCATCAAATTTGTCTAGCTTATAGACATCTTGATTGATAATCTTCAAAGCCATATTATCATATTTGTTCTCCATGACGAAAATAACACTTTAAGATTGTTAGAGTAAATGTAGAAATATAGAGAATAATCCGAATGATGACTTTGAGGTACAACTTGAGTCATTTCCTTAAAGTGTTATTTGCCCCCATTCGAATGAGTTTGCTAAAGGGTTCTTGGCAAGTCACTTTTAGGATACAACAAAGTATAGAATATTTGATTAGCAAAACCGAAATGTATTCCCTTAGAAATAACTAGAAAAAAATTGTATGAATGTGATGGAGAAAAAAGAGAGTAAGGAATGTAGAAACAAATTTCTAAAATTGTGTGTGAAACATTATGCCACAATAGGTATTTATAGGCATTAAGGCACTCATTCATCGAGTCCTTTTATTTTAGTTGAAGATATACAACTCTTCTTAAAAGTGTTGATCCAAACAACATGTCTTCTATTTATAATTTTTAGAAAATAAATATTGACTAATTATATCTTTTAATTCTACTCATACAATTTGAGTAAGCATCATGTCTTTTAACCAAAACTTGCAACCATTCAAAAAATATACAACCCTATAAGGTTGAATAAAACACAACCCTTTGAAAGGTTGCTGCCCTTTCTGCGCACACACACATGCTGCACAATGTAGCCAAGTCATATATATATATATGTGTGTGTGTGTGTGTGTGTGTGTGTGTATAATTTATATATTTATTTTTGAAATATCTAACACCATCTGCAATCATAACTTCAAAAGTTTTGGTTGGTTGAGAGGGCCACCCAAAGTTCTTTAACACCTGATAATCCACAAAGTTATGGTTGCTGCCTGAATCTAACAGGATTTTAATTTTTTGGCCATTGATAAAACCATCAACCTTCATGGTTTGAACCTTATGTGGACCACTAGTACATAGAATGAACACTCACTAAGCTCCATATGGGATAATTCGGATGGTAAGGTTTCTTCCTCTCCTTCCAATAATTCATTAGGGTGTATCATATCTGACATAAGTAATTGCCTATTGGTACATTTATGGTCTCGAGACCATTTTTCATTATAGAACCAACAATCTCCCCTATTCCTTTTGCGTTGAGTTTCATTAGGTGAAAGTTTCTTCACTAGCAAGGAACCAGTTCTAGCCATAGGGTTAAAAGTAGGAAATGGAGTGTGGGGTGGTGGCCGAGGTGTAAATGAAGGTTTCATAGCAGTGGATTTAAGGTCAATGTGTTTGGTATCTGATGAGTCAATATTATATTTTATATATATATTACCCTAATCTTGGTTTATTTTGATTATTATTTTGGAAGAATTTTGATACTTCAAATTGTATTTTCAATATAGGATTTCCAACTTCCTATGGAGCAAAATATGATCAAATGGATGAATTTTGGAGTAATTCCAATTGGAGGACGTTTGTGTGTGTCTCAACTTGCTCGTGTAAAAGTTTCATATTTTTCTACCAAGCGGTTTATTTATGGCGATGAAATAAAGGTACAGCGTGCTTCGCTAAAAAGTAACTTTTTGGGCTTAATTGCAAGTTTTAGAGCACAAGATGACCTCTTATGGGTTCTTGGCCTTCTTGAGAAGTGTTCAGAATATTTCCAGCTTTAAATTCAGCTATTCTGGGCTTGTTTTGGAGCAAATATGGGTCCAAAACGTGGCTCATTTGTGGCTGGACAGATTTGTCATATTTGATTAGGATTATGTTTCCTAGTTTAAGTTATTTTGTTTCCTAGTTTTTAGAAGACATTTTCTAGTAAGGATTTTAATTGTGTAGTAATATAAATAAGGCTTTTAGCCATTAGGGTTTTGAAAGAGAAGAGGGGGAAGAACGCATTAGTTTTGGAGAACTTTGCTAGGCTTTTGACAATTTGTATTTCAAGATGTTTTCTATCCTTATTTTTAATAATATTTTATTTGATGATTGTTCATAACTAATTTCCTTTTGCTAGGGCGAGACCAGAAGCCTTAGTAAAAATATGTAGTTTCTTTTCAATTTGCTTATGATTTTATGCATGCAGATTTTGAATTATTAATCACCGGTTTATACTGTCTAATTGTCTTAATGCTTAGCTACCATTATGATGTTTAGAAAAGTAATTTGATGCAATTTTGGTCGGAGGTTGGTCCTGAAATTAACGAAGGCTTCTTGTGGTTAATATGTGCAAGTTCACTTAAGATTAATACCACATCTTAAGGGTTATATAGTTTTTCAAAAGGTTTCATAAAACTTAATAAGTCATGCATGTTTAGATTTGATTTGAATACCATAGATGGATTGCATGTTTGATATACGCTATATGTTGGGTGTTCAAGTAGGTATATATTAGGAAACCCAACCTTCAAATATGCATGTATAATTCATAAGCATGGTTTGAAATGCCGATATTATCGGCGAAATATCGCCGATAATATCGGTTTTAGGAAAGAAGGATATTTTAACACTTATCCAATGAGTTTTCGTCCAAATATCGTGAGATGAACCGATAATATTGCTTCTCGAACAGCTGAGTCGACCCGAATGGGGGCGAATTGAACCGATTGAACATGCTCAACTTGTGGTCGTACATGGCCTTCTTGGTGGGGTTAGAGAGGATGTTCCAGGCCTTGGAGACCAGCCGGAAGGCATAATCAGCGTAAGGGAAGCGATTATGGTGGGGGTTCAGCAGAAGAGCAAGTCGCGCGGTACTGAGTCGCGACGATTTCGAGGTTCTGAGTGTATTGGGCGAGTTGGAGAATAGCGTACCAGTCGGGCTGTTGGTTTTGGTTGTTGATCTGGGATTCAGCGGCAAGAAGAGTGTCAGCGACGGCGATTATCTGCTCGGTGGCCTCGAGCCTGGGGTCAGTCTCTCTGGCTCAGATCGCGAAGGTCTTGGTCTCCTGCAAGTCATGCGCCGACAGTAGCTTCACGACGCTCCGCTTCCGCCATGTTGGTGTTGAAATTGAACTCCATTTCTCTCTCTCTTCTCTCTCTTTCTCTCTCTCTCACTCCCCTTCCTACCTTTCTTGGTTTTCGGTGAAGTTCAGACATAGTAGAAAGGTGGGGGAATTTTGGGTGGACGAAAGAGGACCTGGGTTATGACTAAAATGACGGAGATTGTTTGGTGGTGGGGTGGGAGAATGGGAGGTGCAGTAGGGGTATTTTGGGAGTTTGGAAAAGGTTTGATCTGATAAATCTGGGACTGACGTTTTATCTGGATGCGTAATGAGAGTGACACATAACACGTTGTTGTTGTTGAGGGTTTTGAGCACACTTGGACTCGGTTAATGGATTGAGATTTTAAACCAACGGAACTGCAACCCTTCAACACCTTGACCACCATATCATTTATGTTTTTGTGAAAATATGCTAAAATATTTATATATATGGTTTTGTTTTGAATTCTTTTTGCAAGAAACAAATTTGCATATGACAGCTCGCTATATAATCAACTTAAATCAGTTAAATCCATCATGCAATGCATTTCCTTTCAATTTTTTGTGATAAACTAATAGATAATTGACTAAATAAACATCCTGAAAAGTTTCAATAAAAATTTCCAAGTTTTTCTTACAATTTCCGTGGTTTCCATATTATTTTTATCGATATCGATAATATCCTGATATTTCCGTGTTTTTGGACTACCTATATTTCCGATATCATCAATATTTTATACCTTGTTCATAAGTAATTGAAAGAACTACATATGATTGTTAAGGTGAAGGTGGAACCCTAGTGCTTAAATTGATTTTCAAAACTATTTTCTTTTGTTTTCTTTACTTTGCCAATTTATTTAATTATTTGAATTAAATTCGTTTTTATTATTTTAAATCATAAAATCAACATTTTTTAAACTTTGTTTTAAATAATTAATTAAGAGGGTCCATATTCGCGGCAAAATACCTTTGTGAACTCCACCCAGCAAAGAGTTGAGTCTAAGCAATCAGCCCAGCAAAACCATTGTAATGCATCCTCATTAAGGTGAAAATGAGACTGTCAACACCTTCTGTTGATCAGCGTTACTGTAATAAGCAAAGAATTGCTCTACCTTGTAGATCCGGGCAACCGGATTTTTTCCTGAAACAAAACGGGGAAACTCAATACAGAGTTGCCAAGGAGGACGAGCATTACGCCCAGTTTCTGCGAGCTCACGCCAATGATGGCAAAGAGGCTCGACCTCTTAAGGATCGGAGGCATTGCCCAAAGTCGGTTGTGGAGTTGGATCTGGGTTCAAAAAAGAACCAGCATCGTGATTACAATTTTAAACCCAATTACATATTGATGAATCACAGACCATAACATCATGGGACCGGAACAGAGCGGAGCGGCCGCCGGCTGCGATACAATGTCCCTTACCTTAGCTATGTTTTGTACACTTCGAAAAGTGAGAGTTTCCCAGAACGGGAATCTTTTGATATGTTGGTTCGGAAGCATCCTCTCTCGCAGTAAGCAAAAGAGAATATGCCCCAAAACTAGAGCTAGATTTGCCTTCGATTCATTCCCGTTCTTCATTTCCTCGTCACTTCGATTAGGATGAATAACCATCAGAGAAAGGACTCAACTCTTCAACCTTTTTCTTTTTCAAGTTGAAATGAAGCTAGGTTGGAAGCCCGACCTAAAACTAAAAGCGGCTGTTTCAGTGAAAGATTTAACGACAAACTTCGCAGAAAAATAACCAGTACGAAAATTCAACTGAAAAAAGGCAATCGTATCAGTGACCTACAGAAGTAGAAGCAATTTGATCCGCAGATTATCTCTCTATAATCATAACATATACGATGTTCAAGCTATTATAAATCACATTTGGCATACGCTTTACCAGATCCAACAATTAGAAACAAGGCCTGCTAAGTGACCAATTTATTACTGCGACGCAGGTTTTCTCTAATGCTAACGATGACTGCAGCAACAAATTCACTTCTGAATGTTTATGCATCCGAACAAAATCAGGTTTTTGATTAGAGTGCATTGAGCGATAATATGCAGAGGACAGTACTTGATTTGTTAACAATATAGCCAATTCAAAAGTGCAAACAAGCTGACACAGTGAAAGTAGTACCAGAGAAATGCATAATAATAGATACACTAATACTATCTTGCGCTGAAGACTGGTTCTGCATCAGCAGTTGGTTGTGTTCTTCTAGTGTATTTGAGAAGCAAACCTTCTGCAGAAAGTCCTGGCACATTCAAGTCCCTAAGAAGTAGATTCAGACAAGGAAAATGTAAATTACTTTTGATCAAAATCTCTAAAACAAGAATAGACTGAAAAAAAAAGAAAAAGAAAAGAAAAAGGACGATCACAAGAATATACAAACTAACCTGATAAAGGGCTGTAGATCCTTCCATTCCCATTTTGGACACTCTTGAAAAAGGATGGAGAATCGTTCTGCAGGATTGTAGGGTAGAGATGAAACACTGAAGGCTCGAATCCATGTCTCAGCTCCAAGCCTCTCTATCAAAACTTCACCTTCCAATATGTCAAAACTAGCTGCCATCCCTTCAGGAACCTTGCGAACCCATTCCTCCATGAACTTCTTCATCTTCCTCTTCCCATCACTCAAGATTTCTCTTGCAAAATGCACACATACCTTCCTCTCATCCAACTTCCAGACACGACTTGTGGTCGCACCTTCAGCCACCTTACTACCAAAAACATGCAAGCAGTGGTCTGCAAGTTTGCGAGGAAAGCCATCTGATTCCAACATATTGACAACATCATCTTGATTAAGCAAACACAAGGACCAGTCATTCAACACTGAATTGTGCAAAAGCATCCTTAGAATTGTGCCCATGTACTTCTCATCCACAATTCTCCAGTATCCATTTATCTCCACTGCTGAAAGAGCCTGCAACCCAGTCCTTAATTCGTAATCACTGGCTTGAACCTTCTCGATAAGATCATTCCATCTATACAGTCCTGTATTTGTTCTCTCCATCTCCTCTAAATCCACCATTTCTATTTCCTCATCAGATTGGTAAGGATTTTGGGAAAGTAGCAACCTTAGCTTGTCAAGTCGGGGAGCAACTTCAACAAGCTCCATGTTACCAGTTGCAACCTTAATGACAGAAGCAACAGATTGGGGGTCATGATAGTTCTCATCACAACACTTTGGGGTTTCAAAAGTAGTATATTGACCGCATGGGGGTATGAGAAAAACAGAATTTGAAGTTCCAACGGACTTCATTGCATAAGTTTTTGACTCCGTGCAGAGGACTGCATCTTCATCAGGCTGTCCTCTAACAGTTACTCTAGAGAAATGAAAAAGAGAAGAAAAGAAATTGCAAGTAAGTAACAAAAAACAACATTCTATTGACCCCAGAACAAAGGCTCCAGAAGGTAGTTTAACTTATCCCTCACCTTTGGTGCAGGACATCAGGGAGAAGTTTCTGATCAACCTCGAGGAGGATCAGATCATCGTGTGGACCAAAGAGCGGGTGATATGTAATAGGAATTGATGAGTTGGGTTGGAGACTTAGTACTGCTTCAGCACCAGTGCAGGCTGGAGATGGTGGGTCCATAGCTTTCTCCATACACACACAGAGAGATTGATTGTGAAAGGGAAAATGAGACTTCTACATGAGAGTCCCAACTTCCACAAAAAAATATCTATGGTTGAAAGCCAAGATGATGAATAACCCTCGTCGTTTATTGCCTTGAGTTGTATTTTCTGGACTGGAGTTGCCTAAAATTCAAGTGTAAGAAAAAGTTATAGATTTTGGATTCATCGGTGTCAAATTAAAAAATACGAGCAAAGAAGCTACAGAAACCACTATAGTTAAGTATAGTAATTCTTTAGTAGCCCATACGCGTAAACAATCATATCATAGAAACTTGCTAATAAACAACACAATGAATCAAAACCATTGATACAACTCACAAAAGTAATCTTTAATGTTCACTCTAAATACACTAAAAAATTCTGCTCTTTATACAGAAATCAAATTTGTCAGTGTTGTGGAATTGTAACAATTAGTTATGCAATCTAAACTTGCCAATTAATTAAAAATCGCAGATTAGGCAAGGGAAAATGTAACAATCAGCCAATTCGATAACGAGATTTAACCCGCTTGAAACTGTTTACCAATCAACACCAGAAACCCCACAATTATGCTTCTGGATAGATGCTGCAAACACTAACATTTTACGGTTCTCATATCCCAAAAACCGAAAAGGCTAATTCCGATTCTTTTTCCGTTCTCTCGTTTTCCTGCATTTTCTCAGCAACCAAACACTGCCTAACGGCATTCCAAAAATTACACAAAAACAATTTGACATTTCTCAAGTTGCACAATCCCAATTTTGCCCAAATGAGAAATCAGATGAATTTTCGATAGAAAATGACGAAACAGAGAGAGATACTTACATGCTAGAACGGCAAAGATGATGGCCCAAGGTTTTTGCAGGGGAAACGACGCCGTATTGTAGTTCTCTGACTCGCTAGGGTTTCGAAGTGTGAGGAGTGGGGAAGGTGTGCACAGAGAGACTTCCAGTTCCTACTTCCTAGAGGTTTATGGCGCGCTTGATTTCCTCAATTTCATTCTTTTACCCGCCAAAAGCAGCGACGACGTCGTTGCGGTTACCCCAACAGAAAAATGGTTAACCAGGCTGAGCTTGGCCCGGTATACTCCTCTTGGCCCATCCTCCTTTTTCTTGTTTTATTTTTCTTTACCTTGTTAATATTTCTTTCTTTTACTTTGTAATTTACATTTCTTTTTCATTTGGCACGAAAATCTACTGTGGTAAATATTTATGCATGAACATGACATTAGCATTAGCCAAAAACATTGAGTCTTATTGGTCTCGTCGTTCTCTTTGAAACGACATATTATAAATTTAAATCGGACACTGACAGCTATTAGGGACTCTAAAATTCTCTCGGAGACTTAAAACAATCCTTACAAATGATGGTACAATGTTATTTTTGCAACTCACATTTGAGTCGTTTTGATGAGGACAAATGATGGTACAATCTTATTTTTGAAACTCACATTTGAGTTGTTTTTATTAGGGTCCTTACTGATAATGCAAATGACGCAATGGCTACTCCTGTGGTGTATGGAAGGTAATAGTGTCTTACATCAAAAACTAAGACATGTATAAGAGAACTAAGCGATGATTACAAGCTTTAAAAACTATACTTGAGCAAGGTCATACATCCTTAAAGTCACCTTCAACTAGCAATTTTATATGAAGCCTTGGGTTGTTACATTCCACTAATTTAAAAAATAAAAAAATAAATATAAAAAAATAAAAACCAAAAGGGCAATGTAATTAGTTATTGCAAAACTGCCAACATCCCCCCACTCCCACCGGATTAATATTGAAATGGGATTACAAAGGGGTTGAGAAGCAAGTAGTTGAGTGTAGCTTTCATGGAAGTGAAGATTGAAACGAAGCCCATCTGCCTTGCCTTTAACAACTGCCCCCTTCAAAACCTCTATCAACTGTCCTAATGTTCTATGGATGGTCGATGCGTTCCCACATCAACAAATTCACAATTTTAATTACAACTATGAGGACTTAATCATTGTGAGGTTAAATTCACCTTCTTCCATTTAGAGTAGATAATAACGTTTGTTAAAAAAATGTTTACATTGTCAAATAAAGTAAAGACTAAAGAGGTTGATTTGGCATATTCTCTTTCAAAAGAATGTTATCCGCCCGTTATTGTTTGTTAATCCATGTCATTATGTCCACTCACCTATACTAATTTAGTTATATAATAAGTGAGATATATGATTCGTTGTGACAGAGTGACAATCGAAAAAAGGAAGGTGATGAATTGTCTACAACGATATATTTTTTTAATTATTATATTATTATAATTAAGGAGATGTGAGAGCTTTAGAGCAACAATCTAAAAAAAGAAAGTGATGAATTGTTTATAAGGAAAACTAATGAAAATGACTTAAAAACTTTGAATTTTAATGAAAATTACAAAATAAAGGATAAAGTGAATAGTGCCATGATTGACTTTTTTGGGACTCACTGGTTTCACATCCCAATCCGACTCTGCTGTAGCACGCTATTGTTTGCTTTAGGCCCCAACCACGCCCTCACGGTTTTGTTTCTGGGAACTCAGACGAGAACTTCTCAGTGGATTACCCATCCTAGGATTGCTCTCACCCGAACTCGCTTAACTTCGGAGTTCCGATGGAACCCGAAGCCAATGAGTCCCCAAAAAACCTCATGCTATATGGGGGTGGGCATGTACATATAAGGCACATCACCCCTCTCCATTGGTCGATGTGGGATGTTACAATTCACCCCCCTTAGGGGCCCTACGTCCTCGTCTGCACACTCGCACCAAACGGCAGAGTGGCTCTGATACCATTCTTTCACAGTCCGACTCTGCCGTAGCACGATATTGTCCACTTTGGGCCCCGACCACACCTTCATAGTTTTCTTTTTGGGAACTCAGACGAGAACTTCCCAGTGGGTCACCCATCCTAAGATTACTCTCACCCGAACTCTCTTAACTTCGGAGTTCCGATGGAATCCGAAGCCAATGAGTCCCCAAAAGGCCTCGTGCTATATGGAGGTGGGCATGTACATATAAGGCACATCACCTCATCTCCGTTGGTTGATTTGGGATGTTACAATCCACCCCTCTTAGGGGCCCGACGTCATCGTCGGTACACTCACACCAAATGGTAGAGTGGCTCAAATACCATTCTGTCACATCCCAGTCCGACTTCGCCGTAGCACGATATTGTCTGCTTTGGGCCCACGCCCTCACGATTTTGTTTATGGGAACTCAGACGAGAACTTCCCAGTGGGTCACCCATCCTAGGATTGCTCTCGCCTGAACTCGCTTAACTTCACATCCCAGTCCGACTCTGCCGTAGCACAATATTGTCTGTCTTTAGCAAAGGTTATTTCTCTAACTTTTGCTTATTCATAAAACGTTATCAGCACGACTCTCTAACCCTAAACAATTATCATCTCCATTCGCTGAAAATGTTTCCTCCTAGGATTTTACTATCCTTCTTCTTCATTTGCCTCACTTGTTTATAGCCTCATGAAGAACTGTTTACACCATGCCTGCTTCTCATTCTCAATTTAACAATTACTTATATATTTGATTTCTTGTTTGGTTTAGTTCTTGATTACTAACCCAGTATTTATTTATGTTAATTACTGCGATTAAAGATGGTGCGGTATCATCGCCCATCTTGGATTGCAGATTTAATTTTACTGCAATTTTAGGTGGTGCGATATAATCATCCACCTTGCATATTTAAATTTGCCTGCTATTTAATTTTACTGCAATTTTAGGTGGTGTGGTATAATCGTCCACCTTGCTTTGCATATTTAAATTTTCCTGCAGTTTGAGTGGTGCGAAATAATCGCCCATCCTATGCTTACTTCAATAAGAATGGTGCGGTACAATCGCCCTTCTCATTAATCATGTAAATCTCGAGCCTGAAGTTTCGAGTGCTTATCATTTTGGCATAAAGATCAAAATGAAAAATTTGTAAGAACCAGAAGTTCTAACACTATATTCCTCCAGGAATACATATTATTGCAAGTTCTTACACATATCATTTTTCTTTCAAAAAAGAAAATGGCGAACTTGGAAAAGCTTGATTTTGTTGCCTTGGACATTACTGGGAAGAACTACCTTACCTGGGTAGTGGATACCAAGTCCATCTGGAGATAGGAAATCTTGGAGAAACCATTAGGAAGGAAAACAATGCTTCATCTCAAGATCGGGAAAAGCCATGATCTTTATTCGTTGCCACCTTGATGAAGGACTAAAGAGCGAGTACCTAACAGTTGAAGATCCATTAGCTCTCTGGAAGGCATTGAGAAACAGATACAATCACCATAAAATGGTGATTCTTCTAAGAGCTCGTTATGAGTAGACTCACCTAAGAATCTAGGATTTTAGGTCAGTGGCTGAGTACAATTCTGTGATGTTCAGAATTAGCTCTCAGATAAAGCTCTATGGGGAAACCATTACTGAGGAATATATGCTGGAAAAGACTTCCATCACCTTTCATGCCTCCAACATGCTCCTATAGCAGCAGTATAGAGAGCAAGACTTTACTGAATACAACCAGCTGATATCTGTGTTCCTAGTAGCTGAACAAAACAATGAGCTCCTGATGAAGAATCATCAATCCCGACCTACTAGATCGGCACCATTCCCAGAAGTGAATGCTGCTTCCCTTGAAGGGAATACCATATCCTATCATGGCAATAATTACAAACGAGGACGTGGCCATAAGTGAGGCTGGTGGAATGGGAAGGGTAAAAACCATGGTGTTTAATTTTACAACCAAGTTCTAAGGCATAATTCAGGCCTGAGCTTCAAGAATGCAAATCGCCACAAAGGTAAAGCTCATACGAACAACGTTCCTAGAAACTTTGAATGAGCCTACCATAGGTGTGGTGGCAATGGGAACTGAGCGCGTACCTGTTGTACCCTAAAATATCTGGTGGATCTATGTCAAGCTTCCCTCAAGGAGAAATGTGTCGAAATCAATTTCCTTGACCAGGCTAGACCAATGGATATACCTGATCCAGTGCTTAACACATCAGGATAGTTGAACACAACCAACCTAGATGCTTAAGACTTCATTATGGAAAGAGGGAATGAAGTGTATCGGTCCGATTGAATCATTTATGTTTGATGTATCTTTTATTCTGAACTTGTAGTTTAAAACTTGCATTTCAATTCAATAAAAGTGGCATTTCAATTTCCCTTTTATTATGAATAAGTTGTTTTTAACTGTGATCCCCTTTACAAAGAAAGCATGGATAAAAACTGTGGTTATTCTCAAAACATGAGAAATGACAGAGATATTTGTCTTGCAGACAACGCAACCACGCATACAATAGTTCGTAATCGAAAGTTTTTCTCAAGCTTAATGCTTACAAACGTAAGGGTAACAACAATATCAGGGCAATCAGATGTAATTGAAGGCTCAGGGAAAACCCAGATTATGTTACCAAATGGAACAATATTGTCTATACAAAATGCGTTGCATGCTACTCGATCTACTCGAAATTTGTTGAGTTTCAAAGACATGCGTTTCAATGGATACCATATTGAAACAAAAAATGCAGAAAATGTGGAGTATCTATGCATTACCTCTAATGATGCCCATAAACGTATATTGGAGAAGTTGCGTGGTTTGTCGAGTGGATTATATTATACATACATAAAGACAGTTGAATCACATATTGTCATGAACCAGAAGTTCATTGATTCAAAAGTTTACATGTTTTGGCATGACCATCTAGGCCATCGAGGATCCACCATGATGCGTAGGATCATTACTAACTCTAACGGACATCCATTATTGAGTAAACACATTGCTATCTTAAATGATAACCCTTGCAAGGCTTGTTCTCAAGGAAAGTTGGTAATTAGCCCATCAAAACTAAAGGTTGATGTTGAATCCCCATCATTTTTGCAAAGCAATCATCTTGTGGACCATTTCGATATTTTATGGTTTTGGTTGATGCATCTACCCGATGGTCATATGTTTGTCTTTTGTCTACTTGAAATGTAGCTTTTGCAAGGCTTCTTGCTCAAATAATTAAGTTGCGAGCACAGTTCCCAGACCCCATTAAGTCAAACCGACTTGATAACATTAGTGAATTTACGTCCCAAACCTTTGATGATTACTGTATGACATTGTGCATTGATGTTGAACACCCTGTTCCTCATGTCCATACTCAAAATGGTTTAGCATAAGCATTGATCAAGCGACTTCAGTTAATAGCCCACACTCTGCTCATGAAAACAAAATTGCCAGTTTCTGCATGGGGACATGCCATCTTACATGCTACATCATTGGTTTGATTGAGACCTATAGCCAACCACCAATACTCATCAGTACAACTCGTGTTTGGGCATCAGCCAAACATTTCACATTTACGAGTTTTTGGTTGTGTTGTTTATATGCCTATTACTCTGCCATAATGCACTAAAATGGGACTTTAGTGCAGATCGGGAATTTATGTGAGTTTTGATTCACCATCTATCATTAGATATTTGGAACCCTTGACAGGTGATATATTTATAGCTTGTTTTACAAATTGTCATTTTGATGAAACAGTCTTCCCGTCATTAGGGGGAGAAAAGATTGCTCCAGAAGAACGGCAAGAGCTGACATGAGTTGTTCCCACCTTATCTCTTTTTGATCCACAAAGCACTCAATGTGAAAATGATCGTTCACCTTCAAAGTATTGCTAATCAAATGCCATATGTATTTAATAATGATTCAAAAGTGACAAAGTCACATATGCCAGCTGCAAATGCACCTGTAAGAATGGATGTCCCTGTTGGACAAAATAAAATGGCAACGAATGAATCATCTGGTGCACGCCTGAAGCGTGGTAGACCCCTAGGTTCAAGAGATTCAATAAGAGAAAGATGAGGGCACAACTGAATCCAAATGAAATCATTCAAGAAAAGAAAATGAATGATAAATCCCCAATTCATGATTTTGAAAAAGAAAATGTCCTTGATGAGACACATGTCCCCAAAGAGACAGAAGTGCATAAAAGCAAAGAAATCTCCATAAATTATACATGTACTAACGAATTATGGGATCAAAATGAAATAATCATCGACGACATATGCACATTCTTAGTAGCTAGTGAAATCATATTAAGCGATGATATTGAGCCCCGCTTTATTGATGAATGCAAACAGAGACAAGATTGGCCTAAATGGAAAAATGCAATCCGGGCAAAATTAAATTCCTTGGAAAGGCGAAGTATTTTTGGACCGATAGTCCAAACCCTACCTAATGTAAATCCTGTAGGTTACAAATGAGTATTCACAAGAAAGCACAATGAGAAAAACGAGATTGCAAGATATAAAGCACGACTCGTTGCACAAGGTTTTTCACAAAGGCTTGGAATTGATTATGAGGAGACATATTCTCCTGTAATGGACGCAATTACATTCTGTTACTTAATAAGTTTAGTGGTTTCAAAAAAACTTGACATGCGACTTATGAATGTCATCACCGTGTATCTATATGGAGAATTAGACACTGACATATATATGAAAGTCCCAGAAGGACTTAAGTTGCCTGAAATGACTAACAAACCACGAGGTATGCTCTTAATCAAATTAAGGAAATTATTGTATGGGCTGAAACAATCTGGACGAATGTGGTATAATCATCTCAGTGAGTATTTGATCAAAGAAGGATATATCAACAATGTCATTTGTCTTTGTGTGTTCATTAAGAAATTCAAATTTTGATTTGCTATAATGGCAATATATGTCGATGATATAAACCTAGTTGGAATTCCTGAAGAGCTTAATAAAACTGCTGGATTTCTAAAAAGTGAATTTGAAATGAAAGACCTTGGGAAAACAAATATTGTCTCGACCTGCAGATCGAGCATTGTGTTAGTGGAATTTTGGTCCACCAATCAGCTTATATTGAAAAAATTCTAAAGCGATTTGGAATGGACAAGGCTTATCCACTTAGCACGTCAATGGTTGTTCGTTCTTTGGACATTAAGAAAGATCCATTTCGTCCAAAAGAAGATGATGAAATGGTCCTTGGTCTAGAAGTACCATATTTGAGTGCAATAGGTGCTTTATTGTATTTAGCACAGTGTACTCGACCAGATATAGCTTTTTCAGTTAACATGTTAGCAAGGTATAGCTCTGCTCCAACAATTCATCATTGGAAAGGAATCAAAGATATTTTGCGATACCTTTGTGGGACAACAAACATGGGTCTCTTCTACTTAGAGAAATCCACAAATGACCAGATCCTTGCTGGATATGCAAATGCTGGCTTCCCCTCTGATCTGCATAAAGCTCGCTCACAAACTGGATATGTGTTCACTAATGGAGATACAACAATCTCATGGTGCTCAACAAATGAAACACTAGTTGCTACATCATCCAATCACTCGTAAATACTTGCTTAACATGAAGCAAGTTGTGAATGTTCTTGGTTAAGATCAATGATCCATCATATTCAAAATTCATGTGGTCTAACTTCAAAGACAGACACTCCAACTGAAGGAAGGATTCATCAAGGGTGATAAGACTAAACACATATCTCCAAATTTTTTTAGTGCACATAAGCTTCAGAAGGCTAAAGTTATTGAAGGCAAACAAATTCGTTCCAATGAAAATCTGGCAGGCTTGTTCACCAAATCTTTACCAAAGTGTACATTTTAGAAGTTAGTGCAAGGAATCAGATTACATCGACTTACAAATCAATTAAATTTGAAGAATGCAGAATTAGGAAGAGATACAATTCAGGAGGAGCATCCATGATACATGCATGTTGTACTCTTTTTCTTTCGATTAGGATTTTTCCCACTGGGTTTTTTCTATCAAGGTTTTAACGAGGCAACATAAGCTTACATAACACTATATCAACATTCTAGGGAAAGTTGTACTTTTTTTCCTTCGCTATGTTTTTTTTCCCACTGGGTTTTTCCAAGCAAGGTTTTAACGAGGCAACTGATGTTGATATGTGGACATCCAAGGGAGAGTGTTGTAAAAAATGTATGGTTCTGCCCACATCCCACGTGCATTAGTATACCCACATGCATTTGGAAAAAGGTGAAAAGGATAGTGATATATTTATTGTTATGTAATATTGTCAAAAGTAGCCATCATATCATTTTTGGATGTTCTCATGGGAGTAGCTCTATAAATAGAGTGATCTGTGTGTTATCAAAACACACACTATGAAAGAAAGAATCAAATAAATAATATCATTGTATCTACCTCCCTCTCTTTATATGCCATCCTTTGTGTTATAGCTACTAAAGTTATAGTATGATATTTTGCACCCACTTCGCTCCTGTCTTTAGCAAAAGTTATTTCTCTAACTTTTGCCTATTTATAACAAAGGATAGTTACAGACATTTATAAATTAAAAAAAAGCTAGGATTATTTTAGATTTTGTAATTGACTCTGAGATGACGCGTTCCAATTAAGAAGTACGACCCACCCATCTCATCAGCCATGCTTCCTTTTGAATTATTTTGTATTGGAGTATCTAAAGTTAGTATTAATTCTTTTGCAGGGAAGTTTCTTGCTCAATTCGCGTTAAAGGTGAATTTGAATTATATTATTGTTAGCTTATTATGAGGTTTAGCTCACTCCTCTACTTTTTTAGTGTAGATAATATCATTTGTTCAAAAAGAAGAAGTTAATACTACCACTCTATGTATTTGGACAATTTCACTTCTTCAAATGAGACGTGTCATTTTCACATAGCAAAAAACTTTTTCCTTTTTTTTTGGTGTCATTTAAAGAAGTGAAATTGTTCAAATAAACTCCCAAAAAATTATATATACATACATATATCTTGACTTGATGACTGGAACCAAAATATATATAAATTACTTATTAATAAAATTCTCTTTGTTAACTAAAAAATGTTAAAGACCAAATTGACCCTATTGATGCACAAAATCAGTGAGGACTTTGGTACAACAGAAAGTGTCAAGTTTGTGACATTCGCTAGATTGCTCCGGTCACTAGTGTGGATAAGTATGTAAATGGATAGAGATAGGGAAACAAACACAAGATGTACGTGGTTTACCCAGATTGGCTACGTCCATGGAGTAGAGGAGTTCTCATTAATTGTGAAGGGTTTACACAAGTACATAGGTTCAAGCTCTCCTTTAGTGAGTACTAGTGAATGATTTAGTACAAATGACATTCGAAAATATTGTGTGAGAATGATCTCTATTTATAGAAGAGAGTTTCTAGTTTCATTCTGACATTGACACGTGTTGTGTTGTGATTGGCTTCTGATGTGACATGTATCGCACTATGATTGGTTTCTGATGTCGACACGTGTTGCGCTGTGATTGGCCTCCTGGTTAGAGGGAAACTCTTCTGGGTCTTTGACAGTATAACGTTAATCGGTGCTCAGTAGTTTCGGGATTGGCCAAGTATGGTACAAACAATGCTCCCCTAAGTTCCCAAGTAAGGGAAGCTCTTCGGTTGGGGACTTGGAAGATCCAAGCCATTGAGTAATCACGAAACTTCTAAGTACCGAAGTGTGGTATCATTTTCACTTGCCTTATCTGTCTCATATGTAGATGTGGCATCTTCTCTGGAAGTACTTTTCCTCTATCCAGGGGTGGTATCTTTAACCGATGAAGATGCACAAGGTAATGTATCAATTTCACTTGAAGCTTACTTGTAGTTTCGGGTTTAGTCAAGTACGATACAAGTAGGAGTCCCTCAAGTCGCCGAGTTAGGAGATTTGCCGAAGGAGGTAACAGACAAGGTAAGCGATCAGACTTCCAAGCAAGCAACCTGGATCTGAGGTTCGACTTCGGCTTTCGGTTGATTGTTCTCCGTCTCCTTGTGTCGTAAACAGCAACAAGGATAAGGAGAAGCAAATGGATAAGAGATGATATGAGATACTTTTTCTTTTGAAGAAGTAACTTTCCACATGCTTATTCTTGAACTGGGCTGGAGGGTTTTTTGGTTTCCTCCAGAGTACAAGGCCGACTCAAGAATTTGAGGGTCAAAACAAGTCCATCAAATCTAGAGTACGTTCGACCCTGATGATATGGGATACTTTTGCTGTTGACAAAGTAATGGATGTATCGGCACATGTTCTGTTACGCTTGTCTCCACATGTTTCCTTGTATGCTTCTCACTTGCCCTATCTGTTCCTCAGGCAGATGTGGTATCTTCTTTGGAAGCATAAGATGTTGAAGATGAGTACTCGAGAGTAATGCCAGGTAAGTAATCAGGCAAGGGGTTCTAGGCAGTCAGTTCCTGACTGGAAGCTTGATTCCAAGTGCTGACTGATTGCTCTCTTTCTTTTTGTCTTGCAAGTAAGAACAAGGCCAAAGGAAAAGACAGGGAAAAAACATGATATGGGATACTCTTGCTTTTAACCCTGATGATATGAGATACTCTTGCTCTGGCTTGTTTGCAAAGGTATTATCAGGGGGAAAATAAGCTGAGTATTTCGAGAGACTCTGCTGAGAGTACCTTCTCAGATGTGAAGAAAAGTTAAGCATTTTTTTATTTGCAGGTCTGCCTGGCTGTGGAGGATGAAGGTTGACATATATAGGAATTGTCCCAACAACGAGTAGTAACATTATTCCTTTACCCTTCTCGGTCATAGCAATGTAGTGGCAGCTACAAGATTCACGTGTTTTAACTTTGTCAGAGCACTTTGAAAAAATGGTCTATGGTATCTGGAAAGCTGATGTTGCGTGTGAAGATTGCAGACAAGCTTTATCCACGGAAATCTAACTCTCGAAGTTCGAAGAGCGGTGCCTTTTCAGTTTTCGAACAAGTAATCTTGTCGGGGATCTGGCTCTCGAGATTCAGAGAACGGTGCCTCGTCGTTTTTTAAGAAAACAATCATGTTGGGAGTCTGGATCTTGAGATTCGGAGAGTGGTGCCTCTTTGATTTTTTAGCAAGTAATCTTGTTGGGAGTCTGGCTCTCGAGATTCAGAGGGCGGTGCCTCTTCGATTTTTGAGCAAGTAATCCTGTTGGGAGTCTGGCTCTCAAGATTCGGAGAGCTGTGCCTCTTCGATTTTTGAGCAAGCAATCTTGTTGGGAGTATTTTCTCGAATGTGAGTAAAGGTTGGGCATTTTTGCCAGTCTGCCTTACCACGGAGCACGGAGGTTGACACACATAGGGACTTTCTAGTTATCAAGCAGTGGTGTTGTTCCTTTACCCTTGTGGGTAATAGTAGGGTAGTTGGACCTTCAAAATTTATGTGTCTAAACTTTGTCAGAGATCTTTGGCAAAGTTATCTGTGGTACCCGATGAGCTGATGTTGCGTGTGGGGATTGTCGACATATTTTACTCAAGAAAATCTGCTTCTCGAAATCCGGAGAATGGTGCCTCTTCGATTTTTGAACCAATGGCTTTGTTACCCTTTCTTTTATAGGGTCACCAATTGTATGCAAGAAGTACGTTTAGAGAGTTATTGCTTGTAGGAATTTTTCCTTTATTTTTGTAATTCAGAGATTTATTGCACCTCATTTCTCCTTCATCATTATTGAGAATGTCTGGCCCATCCGACCATCGTTTTGACTTGAACTTTGGTGAAAAGGCAGCCATGCCTTCTCAAGACAACATATGGCGCCCATCCTTCTTATCCCCTACTGGTCCTCTTACCGTTGGGGACTTTGTGATGATGAATGATATGACAGCTGCGGTGGCCACCATGAACCTTCTCACTCCCAAAGATAACAGACTACTTTCCAAACGGTCTGATGAATTGGCTGTTAAGGATTCTCTAGCTCTCAGTGTTTAGTGTGCATGTTCTGTGTCTAATATGGCCTAACGCCTATTTGCTCAAAACCGCCAAGTTGAATCATTGGCGGTTGAAGTGATATGTCTCAAATAGGAGATCAGAGGGCTCAAGCATGAGAATAAACGGTTGCACAGGCTCGCATATGACTATGCTACAAACATGAAGAGGAAGTTCGACCAGCTGCAGGAATATGATGGTCAGATTTTACTTGATCATTAGAGGTTTGTGGGTTTGTTCCAAAGGCATTTGTTGCCTTCGTCTTTTAGGGCTGTACCACATAATGAAGCTCCAAATGATCAACCTTCGGTGCCTCCTCCTTCTGGGGTTTTGCCTAGTACCGAGGTTCCGAATAATCACCCTCCGGTGCCTCCTCTTTCTGGGGCTTTGCAGACTGCTGAGACTTCTTCTGAGCAACCTTTGTGAAGGCTCCCTCTTGTTTGTTTATTTTGATTTATGTATATGTACATATTTGTAACTTAGCGGAGATATCAATAAACAAGCTTTGCTTCATTTCAACGTATTGTGTTAAATACACCAAGGCCTTCTTCACTAAGTTCTTTGAGTGTTTTCTTTTGTTGAAGCTTTGTGAGTGAAGCATGTAGGTTGAGGTAGTGCTCCCTTAATTTCCCGAGTGAGGAAAACTTCTCGGTTGGAGACTTGAAAAATCCAAGTCACTGAGTGGTCGTGAGACTTCTGAGTATAAAGGTGCAGTAGCATATGAGTCCCCCAAGTCTCCGGTCAAGGGAGTTGACGAATGAGGCATTTCATTTCTAAGTGATAGCCCAAAACTCTTCCTTCATATATATTTGTTATGAAAGTTGTTAGGCCCAAAGAAGAGTAGGCCTAGGCAAATTTTTTATTTTATTTTTTTTGAATTTTATTTTTTTTCGAATTTTCGAATTTTCGAATTTCCGAATATATATATATATATATATATATATATATTTAAGCTTTGGTGTTGAAGCTTTGTAGGTGAAGCTTTGAGGTTGAAGCTTTGTTGGGTACCATGAATTGATTTTGCTTCACACTATCTTGATCAAGATAGTGTGAAGGTTTTGTAGGTGAAGCTTTTGTGTTGAAGCTTTGTAGGTGAAGCTTTTGTGGTGAATGAAGTTTTTGTGGGTGAAGCTTTTGTGGTGGGTGAAGCTTTTGTTGGTGAAGCTTTTGTAGGTGAAGCTTTTGTTGGTGAAGCTTTTATGGGTGAAGCTTTGTTGGTGAAGCTTTTATGGGTGAAGCTTTTGTAGGTGAAGCTTTTGTGGTGGGTGAAGCTTTTGTGGGTGAAACTTTTGTAGGTGAAGCTTTTATGGGTGAAGCTTTTGTGGGTGAAGCTTTTGTAGGTGAAGTTTTTGTGGTGGGTGAAGCTTTTGTGGGTGAAGCTTTTGTTGGTGAAGCTTTTATGGGTGAAGCTTTTGTAGGTGAAGCTATTGTGGGTGAAACTTTTATGGGTGAAGCTTTTGTGTTGAAGCTTTGGAGTTGAAGCTTTGTAGGTGAAGCTTTTGTGTTGAAGCTTTTGTAGGTGAAGCTTTGAAGTTGAAGCTTTATAGGTGAAGCTTTGGAGTTGAAGCTCTATAGGTGAAGCTTTGGAGTTGAAGCTTTTGTTGGGTACCATGAATTGATTTTCTTTCACACTATCTTGATCAAGATAGTGTGAAGCTTTTGAGAATTTGTAGTTGTTCTCTATTTATGAAGCTTTTGTTGGTGAAGCTTTCGTGGTGAAGCTTTGTTGAGTACCATGAATTGATTTTGCTTCACAGTATCTTGATCAAGATAGTGTGAAGCTTTTGAGAATTTGTAGTTGTCCTCCATTGATGAAGCTTTGTTGAATTTTCCAATTTTTTTTTTTTGGGAAACTAGAAATTTGAAAATGTGGGAAAAACAACATAAACAAATTTTGCCCCACACTATTGAGCAAGAGATTGTGATGCAAGCCACACCTTGTAGTAGTTGAAGGTTTGGACGAACCATATAAATTGAATTTGCTTTGAACAGTCTTGATCAAGAGTGTGTGAAGCTTTCTACGAGTTGTAGTTGCCCTTCATTGATGAAGCTTTTGTTGGCACCATAAATTGGTTTTGCTTCACACTGTCTTGATTAAGAGTGTGTGAAGCTTTTGAGAATTGTGGTTGAACTCCTTTAATGAAGCTCTTGTTGGCACCATAAATAGGTTTTTCTTCATACTGTCTTGATCAAGAGTGTGTGTGAAGCTTTTGAGAATTGTGGTTGAACTCCTTTGATGAAGCTCTTATTGGCACTATAAATTGGTTTTGCTTCACACTGTCTTGATCTAGAGTGTGTGAAGCTTTTGAGAATTGTGGTTGCTTTCCTTTGATGAAGCTCTTGTTGGCACTGTAAATTGGTTTTGCTTCACACTGTCTTGATCAAGAGTGTGTGAAACTTTTGAGAATTGTGGTTGAACTCTTTTGATGAAGCTCTTGTTGGCACTATAAATTGGTTTTGCTTAACATTGTTTTGATCAAGAGTGTGTGAAGCTTTTGAGAATTGTGGTTGCCTTCCATTGATGAAGCTCTTGTTGGCACCATAAATTGGTTTTGTTCACACTGTCTTGATCAAGAGTGTGTGAAGCTTTTGAGAATTGTGGTTGAACTCCTTTGATGAAGCTCTTGTTGGCACCATAAATTAGTTTTGCTTCACACTGTCTTGATCAAGAGTGTGTGAAGTTTTTTAAAATTGTGGTTGCCCTCCATTGATGAAGCTCTTGTTGGCACTATAAATTGGTTTTGCTTCACACTGTCTTGATCAATAGTGTGTGAAGCTTTTGAGAATTGTGGTTGAACTCCTTTGATGAAGCTCTTGTTGGCACTATAAATTGGTTTTGCTTTACACTGTCTTGATCAAGAGTGTGTGAAGCTTTCTACGAGTTGTAATGTTTGCATTGTTACACAGGGGAAATGCTTGAAACAGATGCAAGAGGGCTGAATAGCTTGATCTTTGTATGCCATGCACTGAAGTTGTTGTTGGCTTGCAATAAGACTTTGTTGGTGACTATAACTCTTGTTGGGCATAAGTGCTCCCCTAGTTGAGTTGTTAAGCTTGAGGGTTTTTAATTATTTGTGAATGCTAGGAGTTCACATGGACAAGTTGTACCACTCGTCTTCTGGTCGGTGGAATGAATGGTGAGTTGCTTTCATCACTTGGTTGGTGGTACGAATGTGAGTTCCTTCATCACCTTTCATCACATTTCATCACCTGGTTGGTGGCATGAGGATGAGTTCCTTCTTCACCTGGTTGGTGGTATGAATGGCAAGTTGCCGAATGATATTAGAGTACGGGTTGTACATTTCATCACCTGGTTGGTGGTATGAAGATGGGTTTCTTCTTCACCTGGTTGGTGGCATGAGTGGCAAGTTGCCAAATGATATTAGAGTATGGGTTGTACATTTCATCACCTGGTTGGTGGCATGAAGGAGAGTACGGGTTGTACATTTCATCACCTGGTTGGTGGCATGAAGATGAGTTCATTCTTCACCTGGTTGGTGGCATGAGTGGCAAGTTGCCAAATGATATTAGAGTATAGGTTGTAAATTTCATCACCTGGTTGGTGGCATGAATGAGAGTATGGGTTGTACATTTCATCACCTGGTTGGTGGCATGAATGGCAAGTTGCCAAATAATATTAGAGTACGGGTTGTACATTTCATCACCTGGTTGGTGGCATGAAAAAGAGTACGGGTTGTACATTTCATCACCTAGTTGGTGGCATGAAGATGAGTTCTTTCTTCACCTGGTTGGTGGCATGAGTGGCAAGTTTCCAAATGATATTAGAGTACGAGTTATACATTTCATCACCTGGTTGGTGGAATGGAGGAGAGTACGGGTTGTACATTTCATCACCTGGTTTGTGATATGAAGGAGAGTTGATAGGAGCATATTTATGTGACTGAGTTAGCTTGTTTTCATGCATTTATGTTGTTATTTCTTAGTTAATTATGTATTTTAAACTATTTTTGTGTGTTTGTAGGCCCATAGGCCTTATGAAGCAATAAGATGCATTTTGGTGCATTTTGGAGCAGTTTTGGGCTTGGAATGAATAACACATGCATGGAACAAGGTATTGAAGACTAAAGAGGCTAGGAATGTGTTAAAGAGAAAGAAGAATTAATGTAAAAAAGACAAAGCTTAGCCACAAAGGGGTGTCACTCTACCATTCACCTTTCCATCATTGACGTGCACCACCAATGCACTCCCTTTGGATTCCTATGCCGTGCATCATCATCCATGTTCCCTCCATTGAGTCATTTGTTGCATCATTCCACCTCCCTTTCCTTTCTCTACCATGTGCACAATCATTCATGTTCCCTAGCTGCAACACCACTCCATTTTACCCCCATGCTTTGCATCATCACTTCACTTTCACCTTTGAATCATTTCAAACACCACTCATTGCACTCAATTGCTACACCATTCCTTGTTCCCTCCATCATTTCAGATTTCATGCATCATTACATTGAATCATTGCACTCAATCGCTACACCATTCCTTGTTCCCTCCATCATTTCAGATTTCATGCATCATTGCACTCAATTGTTACACCACTTCATGTTCCCCTCCATTGCCATGCACTTCCTCTATAAAAGGAAGTGTGTGTAACATAAATTTAGTTCATACTTGGTTAGATCATTCATTCCCATTTCAACACAACCTTCATCCAAACACATCCATTCATCTTCACATCCATTCCTCCATACAAACAAACCTTCAAACACTCACCAACACCTTGTGCCGTAGCAAAGGAAGGGAAGGAAAGTGCTTTGACGTGCTTGTTGTCCAACTTGGATCGTTGGAGCGTTTAGGTGTTTTCTTTCTTTTGTTTCTAATGTTTAAATTCATTTCCTTTCGTTTTGTTGTAAATATGAGTGGCTAAACCCCTCTTGGCTAGGGGTGATTTCAAAGCCATGATTATGTGTGCAATATAATTTGATAAATTCCAGTTATGAACTCTTGAATCGTGAATGCAATTGGCTTAACTATTTGATTGATAACTTATTTGTATTTGTTAATTAAGGGTCGACACTTAATTGGCATGCATAAATCCGTTGTTAGAATATAAGGAAGTTTCACATAATCGTTACAAACTTATATTCACATGTAGTGAAGGTCGCTTATAAACGATCACGTTAAGTTCAATTCCTAGCATGAGTGACATGATGTCATAGTTGTAAGTGCTTTGTCAATGCTTATGATTTTCATTAAACGTAATGATCTTTGATTGTATCTCTATTATGATGTCATGTAGGGAACTTTAGAAGAATGTTTTGGGTTGTCGAATGATGTCATCCAATCCAATAAAACAAGGAAAATCTAAGAGTTAACTAGTGATGTCACGGTTAATTTGGAGCATTGTCGTTCATAATTCAATGAAGTAGTAACTGGAAATCGAGTTATTTGCATACATGTCATGTGTGGAGAAAAAGCCTCTAGCTATCCCATCCATCATCTTATTTCTCAAATTTGTTTTACAATTTGTCTAGTTTTTCATACTTGTTTGTTTGTTTCAACTTCGTCCAAAACTCAATCCCCCTTTACTTTAGTGTGTCTAATTAGTTAGAATCTGTTTTAATTTGTGTTTTTAAATGTTTTGATTCAAGTAAAAGTCAATTTTCGTCCAAAGTCATTCCTAGTGTCTAGTTTAAGTTTATTTAGTTGTTTTAAGTTGTTTTGAGTATTTTATGTTTGCTTTGAGTCTTATGAGTCTTGTTAAGTATTTTTAAGTTTAGTTTTATGTTTTTGAGTCAGTTTAGAGGTTATTAGCAAGCCCTCCTAATCCCCGGTCCAGAACGATCCCTACTTATACTTATACTACAGTTGTCAAAAGAGGCTTAAATTTGTGTGTTAAGTTAATTTTCGCATCAAGTTTTTGGCACCGTTGCCGGGGATTAGCAACTTTGCTAATCCCTTGTTATTGTTTTTTGTTTATTTTCGTGTCTTTTGTTTTTAGTTACTGACTTTGTTTCTGTTTTTGTTTTTTTTGTTTGTTTTACTTTTGATATTTGATTTAGTTTTGTTTCCTTGATTTCAGGTACTAGAGAAGTAAGACATGGATTTTGCTACCATTCAAGCTCAATTGGCGGAACTTACTTCTCAATTGTCACAATATGCCGAAAGGACCATAATGCAAAGTGTCTCTACATGTGGTGTGTCCTATGGGCAAGGATATCCAACTCAGCAATATTCTCAATTCGCTGCGAATGAAAATGCTTGGGCTTATTAAGGCCATAGCTAATCATGGGACAACATGTTTTCCAATGCTTACAATTCGGATTGGAGAGATTATTCAGATTACATAGAACCTCAACAATTCCAACAAGATGAATATTGGCAGCAAGAAGAGGAGTTCCAGTCAAGACCTATGCAGCCATCACAACCTCATATACAATATGCTCAATCAAACTCAGGTTCGTCAATAGATTATGATCGAATTTTTAATGAAATAAATTCTTTGGTGCAGGGCTCACAAAATCAAACTAAGAAGGCTCAACAAGATGGATATTGGCAGCAATCTGATGAGTTTTATTTAATACCTATGCAGCCACCACAGCTTCCCCTACAACAATTCCAATCAAATTCAAGTATGTCCACGGATAGTGATCAAAATTTTCAATTACTAACCTCTTTGGTGTAGGGGTAGCAAAATCAAAATGAAACAATGCTCCATCAAGCTAAGGAGATGAGCGAATTGAAAAATCAACTTGGAGAGATTATGGAGTTCACGGCACAGATTCAAGAGCAAAGTGAACTCTCCAACTCAACTATTGAAAATTTGAAGGAAGATTTTGAAATCCATGATGCTGTCACTTTGGGAAGTGTTATGGAGGTTGAAGGTGAACCCAAGACATCCAAACCAAGCCAAAACATGGATGAGCAGCTGATGCTTGAAGAAGAGGAGAATAACAAGGCCATGGTAAGGGAAGAACCACCCTTGCTGCAACCCCATATGCCCTCTATGCTGTCCACTGCAACCAAGGTAAGCCTAAATTCAATTCATCTTGACCCCATTTCACCAAATGTCCTTATTCCTTGCAGGATCAAGCAATCCAAGGAAGAAAAGGGTGAGAAAGGCATCTTCGAAACCTTTCCAAAGAATCAAGAGCAAGAAGTGGATGGGGAATGTCTAGAATTCATCAAAGAAGATACACTTGAGACGAAAAATCCCAAAAAAGTTGGATTTTATGACACGGGACAAGTCATAACTCTCAAAACACCAAATTTGGCCAAATCCCATATCCTTGCAACCTTCAAAGATGTGGTGTTCGTAATTGAGTTTGTGTCAGAGCAAGCAAGTAAGCCATCTTCTCCAACTTCAATTTTATTTTATACTAACTTGCTGATTTTGATGATTCAGGCACCTACACTAGAATTTAAACCATTGCCAGATCACTTCAAGTATCACCTTTCATTCAAGGATCAATTCCATGCTATGGGCCCTATCCAAGCTTAGAAGGAAGTTTCGTCCGGCTGGAAGACGTTAAAGCAAGCGCTTTTGGGAGGCAACCCATGTATTAAAAAAAAAGGAAAATCTTTGAATCGCTTCACAATCAGTTTTGCGTTTCTAAAAACCTTCCATTTTCTGCATTTTTATTTTGCCATAATTGTCATTTTTATTTGTTGCTTGTTTATTTGTTTTTGGTGTGGGTTTATTTTTGAAACGTTGACAGATAGGCAAGGTATTTTTACATTAAAATTCGTTGAAAACAAACAGGAGGCAGAAAAATACAAGAGGGAGCCTTCACAAAGGCTGCTTAGGAGAAATCTCAGTAGTTGGCAGAGCCACAGAAGGATGAGGTATCAGAGGTTGATTATTTGGAGCTTCATTACGCGGTACAGCCCTAGAAGACGAAGGCAAATGCTGTTGAACAAACCCACAAACCTCTGATGATCAAGTAAAATCTAACCATCAGATTCCTGCATCTGGTCAATCTTCCTCTTCATGTTTGTAGCATAGTTGTGCGCAAGATTTTGCAACTGTTTATTCTCATGCTTGAGCCTTCTAATCTCCTGTTTGAGACTCATCACTTTAGCCGCCAATGATTCAACTTGACGGGTTCGAGCAAATAGACGTTGGGCCATATTGGACACAGAACCTGCACACTGCACACTGAGAGCCAGAGAATCCTTAACAGCCAACTTATTAGATCGTTCGGAAAGTAGTCTGTTATCTTTAGGAGTGACAAGGTTCCTTGTCACCACCGCAGCGGTCATATCATTTTTCATCACCGAATCCCCAACGGTAAGAGGACCAGTAGGGGATATGAAGGATAAGGGCCATATGTTGTATGGAGAAGGCATGGATGCCTCTTCACCAAGGTTCAAGTCAAAACGATGGTCGGAGAGGCCAGACATTTTAAAGGTGTTGAAGAAAGAAGAGGTTAGACAAATCGAGATCTTAGAAGTGCAATGAAGGGAGTTTCACCAGGCGGAAATTCATGTATGCTTTGAAACAAACTACGCGCCTCTATAAAAATCAACACTCGACGGCATTTCAGAGATCGAAGAGGCGAGCTTAGAAATCGAATAGGCCAATTCAAAAATCGAAGAGGCGCTAGCTTTCTCAAAAGCTGGGCTTGCTCAGAAACCACGGGCCAATCTTCTTTTCCAGATTTGTCCGCACTTGTCACATGAAACCTCTGCACTCGACGGAGCTCAGAACTCGAAGAGGCAAGCTTAGAAATCAGAGAGGCATCTATTTTTTTAGACGTGTCAGCATCTGTCACATGCACACTCAGTTTTGCGGAAATCACGGGCAGTTTGTCGAAGCACCGATTCCAGATATCGAAGAGGCACTTGCTTTTCCATACGTGTCAGCGCCTGTCACATGCATACTCAGCCTTGCGGAAATTATAGGCAATCTGTCGAAGATTTCTTATGAAGTAGAAGGCACGTGAAGTTTACTGTTAAATTATCCAACGGTTGCCGATAAGAGTGAAAGAATAGTACCAATTATTAATTCCTATAAATGTCAACCTTCACCCTCCATTGCAAGGCAGACAACCTTTCTTCATCTTCGAGAATGCCTTCCCAACGAAGCATCTCGAGTCACTCAGTGTTCCTTATTCCTTGGGGTACTTCCGCAAACAACTCGTCCAAAGCAAAAGTATTTCATATCATGAAGGTTGAAAGCAAGAGTATTTCATATCATGAAGGTTGAAAGCAAGAGTATCTCATATCATGTTTTCTCCCTGTCCTTCTCATTGTCGTTGTTTTTATTTGCAGGACAAGGAGAAAGAGAGCAATCAGCTAGCACTTGGTATCAATATTCTGATCTGGAACCGACTGCCTGGAACCCCTTCCTGATTGCTTACCTAGCCTTGCTCTCGAGTACTCATCTTCAACATCTTATGCTTCCTCTTCGTCTACCACATCTGCCTGGGGAACAGATAAGGGAAGTGAAAATGATACCTCGAAGCATGTGGAGACAATGTGCTAATTCATCCTCAGCTAGGGACAAGGAGAAAGAAAGCAAATGGTGGGCACTTGGAAAGATTGAAGAAAGAAACAGACCATCACCTCTACCTCGTGCCTGCCTGCCGTGCAGAAGAAACAAGCAGAGAAGAATGCAGACTGGACAATCAAATCAACCCAGCAGAAAAAGTCTGATTTGAAACCAAGGAACTTTGATATTCCTCGTTCAGAAATCCAAACCAGTTCGAGATCAAAGCCCTGGAAAGTCAACAAGATCATCTATCTCCAAAACCAGATTTGCGTTCTTAAACTCTACTCTGTCTAGTTTTTTCTTTGCCATACTTGTCATGTTTATTCGTTGTTTGTTTGTTTGCTTGTTTTTGTGTGAGTTTATGCTTGAAACATTGAGGACAATGTTTGATTTAAGTGTGGGGGGGGGGTAACCAAGTTGTTTTGCATGAAATTCATAGAAGTTTATCACCCATTACTTCTAGTGTTGTTCCTTGCTGTTTTTAAGTGTTTTTAAGCTGTTTTGGAGTATTTTAGTGTATTTTGACATAAAAATCCAAAAATCTCATAAAAATTTGAAAAATTGTTTTGAAAAACCCAAAAAGAGTTGTTTTTTTGTGTTTATTTGTGTCTTAGGGTACCTTCCAACACAATGATGAGGATTTGGTTTTTAATTACATAACTGTTAAAGAGAGTTATAAACATGGATGAAAATTTAATTTACTCTTTGGTGTATGCTTGGTTGTGGTTATAATTTATGAATTCACATGCAATCATAAAGGAAAAATCAATTTTTGTAACATGCTTGAAGGAAGGAACTCAAATGAATGCTACAACCTTGTGAGACTTGAGCCTAAACGTTTATTTGGAGAGTTAATAATCTGTGCATCATTGTTTTCTAAAGTTGTTGCATGATCTCATTATTCTTTGCTTGGTTGCTACTTAGAAGGCGTTTCACCATTTAGTTCCAAATGCTAGAACTCATGCCTATTTCATTCAAAGCATGCTATTGATTTGCATAACACATATTCAAGATGAAGTTGTGTAGTGACCACTAAAGCCAAACTGCCGTGTCCCTATTTCATTATGTGTTTATGTTTAACCTCGTTGAGCCTTGTTAAGCCTATGTTCTTTGTTAATCCACAGTATCCTTACCTAGCCTAGTTTTAGGACCATCCATACCCTTGTTCTTGAAGCATAGTAAAGCATGACTTAAAAAGAACTCCTTTTTTATCAATGTATTGCAGAAAGCAAGTGTGGGGGAAGTGATTCTTGTGTGTGTGTGTATATGCTAAAGTCCTTAATAAGGCACAGGCACACAAAGTCCTTAATAAGGCACAGGTAGAAAAAAAAAGGAGTGAAAAGAAAAAAGTTTGTTAAAAAAGGGTCCAAAACATTGAATTCGGCCCTAAGTGTTGCATGAATCTTCCCTTTGTATTTAAAAGTTGATTCTGCATTCTAAAGTGAATTCCAAGTGTCTATTTCATTGCTTTGCTTGCTATCGCTTTAAGAGCGTTTGTTATTCCTATCCTTTCTTTATTAGCCATTACCCCCAAGCCCTATTACAACCCTTGACTTCAATCTTGAGTGTTGTGTGTTTCAATTTGTGGAGTTCGAAATTGGTATGAGCATATGGTGTCACTAGTTCTCGCATCTAAGTAGTAGCATTCCAATCATGAGATCATATCTAAATATGCTTAATAACTCCAGAAAAATGCTTTCTTTGTTATAACATGTGTGAGTCCTAGTCTTTCGAGTTTACATTAATCTTCTCACATATACTAGTGTAGGGTGTGTAGTCAGAAAATGTGTGTGAAAATAGAGAGTATCTTGTAAGAAATTGAGCAAATTCTCTAAGGCATGTTACTACATTCAAAACATCGTTTTAATTGGTTAATTGTGAACTAGTAAGTGGTGATTGTGATTAAGTATGTGCTCAAGTGTAAAGATGACCAAAGTTTGTGGGAATGATGATTTTTAACATGTCATGTTTCATTAAAAATCCCTGAGGCAAATGTTGGAAGGTCTAAGTTGTGTTTTGTTTGTTTCGTTTGTTTTGTTTTGCTTGACGACTAGCAAAAGCTAAGTGTGGGGGAATTTGATAGGAGCATATTTATGCGACTACGTTAGCTTGTTCTCATGCATTTATGTTGTTATTTCTTAGCTCATTATGTATTTTAAGCTATTTTTGTGTGTTTGTAGGTCCATAGGCCTTATGAAGCAATAAGATGCATTTTGGTGCATTTTGGAGCAGTTTTGGGCTTGGAATGAATAGCACATGCATGGAGCAAGGTCGATGGACGAAATTGAAGACTAAAGAGGCTAGGAATGTGTTAAAGAGAAAGAAGAATTAATGTAAAAAGGACAAAGAGCTCAGCCACAAATGGGTGTCACTCCACTATTCACCTTTCCATCATTGTCGTGCACCACCATTGCACTCCATTTGGATTCCTATGCTGTGCATCATTATCCATGTTCCTTCCATTGACTCATTTGTTGCATCATTCCACCTCCCTTTCCTTTCTCTACCATGTGCACAATCATTCATGTTCCTTAGCTGCAACACCACTCCATTTTACCCCCATGCTTTACATCATCACTTCACTTTCACCTTTGAATCATTTCAAACACCACTCATTGCACTCAATTGCTACACCATTCCTTGTTCCCTCCATCATTTCAGATTTCATGCATCATTGCACTCAATTGCTACACCACTCCATGTTCCCCTCCATTGCCATGCACTTCCTCTATAAAAGGAAGTGTGTGTAACATAAATTTAGTTCATACTTGGTTAGATCATTCACTCCTATTTCAACACAACCTTCATCCAAACACATCCATTCATCTTCACATCCATTCCTCCATACAAACAAACCTTCAAACACTCACCAACACCTTGTGCCGTAGCAAAGGAAGGGAAAGAAAGTGCTTTGACGTGCTTGTTGTCCAACTTGGATCGTTGGAGCGTTTAGGTGTTTTCTTTCTTTTGTTTCTAATGTTTAAATTCATTTCCTTTCGTTTTGTTGTAAATATGAGTGGCTAAACCCCTCTTGGCTAGGGGTGATTTCAAAGCCATGATTATGTGTGCAATATAATTTGATAAATTCCAGTTATGAACTCTTGAATCGTGAATGCAATTGGCTTAACTATTTGATTGATAACTTATTTGTATTTGTTAATTAAGGGTCGACACTTAATTGGCATGCATAAATCCGTTGTTAGAATATAAGGAAGTTTCACATAATCGTTACAAACTTATATTCACATGTAGTGAAAGTCTCTTATAAACGATCGTGTTAAGTTCAATTCCTAGCATGAGTGACATGATGTCATAGTTGTAAGTGCTTTGTCAATGCTTATGATTTTCATTAAACGTAATGATCTTTGATTGTATCTCTATTATGATGTCATGTAGGGAACTTTAGAAGAATGTTTTGGGTTGTCGAATGATGTCATCTAATCCAATAAAACAAGGAAAATCTAAGAGTTAACTAGTGATGTCACGGTTAATTTGGAGCATTGTCGTTCATAATTCAATGAAGTAGTAACTGGAAATCGAGTTATTTGCATACATGTCATGTGTGGAGAAAAAGCCTCTAGCTATCCCATCCATCATCTTATTTCTCAAATTTGTTTTACAATTTGTCTAGTTTTTCATACTTGTTTGTTTGTTTCAACTTCGTCCAAAACTCAATCCCCTTTTACTTTGGTGTGTCTAATTAGTTAGAATCTGTTTTAATTTTTGTTTTTAAATGTTTTGATTCAAGTAAAAGTCAATTTTCGTCCAAAGTCATTCCTAGTGTCTAGTTTAAGTTTATTTAGTTGTTTTAAGCTGTTTTGAGTATTTTAAGTTTGCTTTGAGTCTTGTGAGTCTTGTTAAGTATTTTTAAGTTTAGTTTTATGTTTTTGAGTCAGTTTAGAGGTTCTTAGCAAGCCCTGCTAATCCCCGGTCTAGAACGATCTTTACTTATACTTATACCACAGTTGTCAAAAGAGGGTTAAATTTGTGTGTTAAATTAATTTTCGCATCAAGAGTACAGGTTGTACATTTCATCACCTGGTTGGTGGCATGAAGATGAGTTCCTTCTTCACATTTCATCACCTGGTTGGTGAGAATAAGGGCAAGGTGTCGAGGCATATTGTAGCAAGTGTCGAATGACACAAAGTATGTTGAACCCCTTCGAAGCACAATTGGCTTATGTTTGAATGTGTTGGAATGTATGATTGAACGAATATATTGTGAAGTTGTTCGTTTATTTGTATAGTCTTGTTGACATAGACTTTGTTTCATGTTGAAGTTTTGAAGCCGAGTGTTTGATTGCTAGGAATGTAAAAGGATTAGGACCGAGTTGTTTAAATCACCTATTTATTGAATTCATGCCAAATAGTCTTCGTTACATAAGATGTTGAACGGCTAAAGCTTAATGCTTGTACAATGTAAGTTTACTTGTAATAGTACTTCAAGTGATCAGCGTTCCATGGGTGGTCAAGGGTCTTGCCATCGGAGCTTCTAAGCTTGTAGGAAAGTAATCTTTTTATCAATACCCAGTCCCACACTTTAAAAGAACGAAGTTTGACCCTTGAGTCATAGTAGTTGGAGATGCATTGCTTGTAGGCGACATTCCTCAAGTAAGCCTAGTTTCTATGTTCCTCGACTAGATCTAAGTTGAGGGTAAATTGTTTGTCATTTTCGCTTTGCACGTAGTTCTGGACTCGGAACGTTGCTTTCTTAAGCTCAACTAGGACAACTGCTTCTGTACCAAAGGCAAGTGAGAATGGGTTTCTCCTGTTGATGTCCGATACGAAGTGCGGTATGACCAAAGAACTTGGGGTACAAATTCTGGCCAACAACCTTTAGCCTTGTCAAAGCTGGATTTCGAAGTTCGCTTGATTATTTTGTTGATGGCTTCAACTTGTTCATTAGACTAGGGATGAGCTCGGGAGGCAAAACATAAGTTGATGTTGAACTTAGAGCAGAACATCTTGAACTTATTATTGTCGAACTGTCGCCCATTGTCAGTGACTATCGCATTGGGAATGCCGAATCTACAAAGGATGTTCTTCCATATGAAGTATTCTACTTCAGCCCACTTTGTGACGTAGTCAACTGCAACGATTGCATAGCGGACCTTACCCTTCCCTGCAGGCATTGGGCCGATCAAATCAAGTCCCCATTGGGCGAAGGGCCAAGGGCTGATCATAGGAGTGAACGGCTCGGGAGGGGAGTAAGGAATAGTTGTGTAACGTTGACATTTATCATATGAGCTGGATATTTAGATGGCATCTTGGTGGAATGTTGGCCAGTAATATCCTTGGCGAAAAGCCTTGTGTGCTAGGGATCGAGATTCAGCATGATCTCCGCAGACTCCTTCATGTATTTCCCGAAAGACAATTTCTGCCTCTGTGGGCGTAAGGCATCTTAGGTATGGTAGGTTAAAACCCCGCTTATAGAGTTGGTCATTAATGATCAAGTAACGGGTTGCCTTGTATCGAATCTGCTTAGCTTAGACTTTGTCATTTGGAAGGGTGCTATGAGCAAGGAATCTATAAATCGGGGTAATCGAACTATCCCCCTATTGTAAGTTGCACACTTCCGTAACCATGGTGCTTGGTGTTGCCAACAATTCAACCTAAATTTTTCTCCCAATCTTGTCTTCCACCGCTGAGGCGAGGCGAGCGAAAGCATCTACATGACTGTTTGCCGCTCAAGGAATTTGGGTGATTTGGTAGTAGAAGTGCTTGAGCAACAATTGTGTTTATGCCAGATATGCTGCCATGGAGCTATCATTAGCGTCTAAGTTGTTGATGACCTGGTTAATCACCAATTGAGATTCACTGAAGATATCAATTCGTTTAACCCCAAGGTGTTTGGCCATACATAAGCCTACTAGGAAGGCTTCATATTCGGCCTCATTGTTTGACACCTTGAATTTGAAACGAAGAGCATACTCCATCGACACTTTGTCAGGGGTCGTAAGGACTAGTCCTGCTCCACAACCCTGTTGGTTGGACGAGCCATCAACATATAGACTCCATGATAGTGTTATTGGTTCTATTTTCTGAGCTTTCGAGGGTAATGAAACCACTTCTTTAGGCATAGAAACAATGTCAACATGATATGTGAAGTCGGCGATGAAGTCCGCCACTGCTTGGCCTTTCTCAGCTGGCTTTGGTTGGTAGGAGATGTTAAACTTATCCAATGCTATCGCCCATTTTATCATTCGCCCTGAAGTGTCAGAACTTTGCGGTATCTATCGAAGATGATGATTGGTAAGCACGATGATGGAGTGTGCTTGGAAGTAAAGGCGAAGTTTTCGAGCAGACATGACCAATGCTAGAGCCAATTTCTCAATGTTGGAATATCGTGTCTATGCATCTTGTAAGGCCTTGCTAGCGTAGTAGACATGCGGTTTGATATTACCATCATTTCGAGTAAGAACGGAACTTACTGCTGAAGCCGATACCGATAGATATATAATGAGAGTGTCACTAACCTCAGGTTTGGAGAGTAGAGGGGCTTTACTCATGTAGTATTTGAGGTTCTTGAATGCCTTGGCATATTCATCAGTCCATGTAATGTACTTCTTACTTCCTTTAAGTGCTTTGAAAAAAGAAGCACATCTGTCTGTGGCCTTAGAGATGAACTTAGTTAAGGCTGCCATCTTGCCAGTAAGGCTCTGAATGTCTTTTGAAGTTACCGGTTCCTTCATGTCGAGGATTGCTTTGATATTCTCGGGATTAGCCTCAATGCCTCGTTTACTTATCATGAAGCCTACGAATTTGCCAGAGCCTACGCCGAAGGTACATTTGTTAGGGTTCAACCTCATTCGATACCTTTTTAGAATGGTGAAAGTTTCAGATAGGTTAGCGATGTGTTGGTCAGCATGTTTGCTCTTGACTAGCATATCATCAACGTAAACTTCCATGCTCTTCCCAATCTGTTCGGCGAACATTGAATTGACTAATCTCTGATAAATCACTCCTGCATTCTTTAGGCCGAAGGGCATGACTTTATAGCAATATAGTCCTCTATCAGTAGTAAAGGCTATGTGTTCTTAGTTCGGAGGGTTCATGAGGATTTGGTTGTATCCTGAGTAAGCATCCATAAAGCTCAGGAGTTCACACCCTACCATAAAGTCTATAAGTCTGTCAATTAAAGGAAGATGAAAGCTATCCTTTGGGCATCCTTTGTTTAGATCGGTGTAGTCGACACACATTCTCCACAAGACCTTTTGGAGTAAGAGACTTTCTTTGGTCGAATTTTTCTTAACAATGACCACATTTGCTACCCATGTTGGGTAATTGACTTCGCGGATGAAGCCTATGCCTTTGAGTTTTTCAACTTCTACCTTCATTGCTTTGTATCATTCAGCGTCATAAGATCTTCACTTTTGTCTCACCGGCTTGGTCTTGGGGTCAATACTCAAGCGATGACATATGATATCGGGAGAGATGCCTGGCATGTCCTCGTATGACCACGCGAAGACCTCAGTGTTCTCTTACAAAAAAGAGATCAATGCCAACCGAATAGGTGGTGACAAGGTGATGCCAATCTTCACCATGCGATCTGGATAATCTTTTGATATAGAAACCTTCTCCAACTTTTCAGTCGGTTGTGCTTGCTGGGTGAAAGAGTCATCTCGAGGATCGTCGGGTTGACTGTTGCCACCCTGAAGATCTAAGTTGGCTTCGTCCGGGCTTGTCTTTATGACTTGGTCGTGTATAGAAAAGGTTTCCTTGGGTACAAGCAAGTGTTGTTGCTTGATCGAAGTGTTATAACATGACCGTGCACTAAGTTGATCTCCTCTGATGTAACCATTACCATAGGGGGTTGGAAATTTCATCAACAACATATGTGTGGATACCATGGCCTTGAGATCATTGATGCCTGTGCGTCCAAAGATGACATTGTATACCGTTGGGCAATCAACTACCAGGAAGTTAATGGTAATGGTAGCTGTGTAAAGGCCTGTACCAATGGTGAAAGGTAAGTGTATGCTCCTTATAGGTTGCACGATATCACCGGAGAAGCTTATCAGAGGAGAAATTGAGCGATCGAACAAGTGTTTAGCTACATTAAGTGCCCTGAAAGCTTCAGCAAACATGATATTGACCGAAGCCCCCGTGTCTACCAAGATTCGTCTTATTTCAAAGTTGGCTATGTGAGCCTCCACGATCAGTGGGTCATTGTGAGGGTAGATGATACCTCTTTCTTCCTCAAGGTAGAAACATATTGGATCCCAGTTAGGTTTTTGATATGCCTCCCCTAATGTTTTCCACATGAAACACTTGGTGGCCAGGCCTTAAAGCTCGTTCGCTGTTTTTCATGGCCCTATTGGAAAATTCAGATATGGGTGTGCCACCGCTTATGGAACATATCACATTCACTTGGCATTGGTTACGGTTATCCTTTGAAGGGTGAAGGAGGAATTGATCAATTTTTCCTTCACGTGCCAAGCTTCAATATGATCACGAAGGGTGATACACTTCTCGCCGTCATGGCCGTTATGCTCGTGGTAGGAGCAAAACGTGCTCGTGTTCTTCGTGGGCTTGTAACCTGACTACCTCGGCATTGGCTTCGGTATTAAGTGTGCTATGCTGGGGTAAATGGCCATGCATGTGGCATTCAAAGGCGTGTATGTTTCATACCTCGGGGTAGGGCCTGTCCTGACACGTGTTTGACCCACTGTGTTGACTGCCTGGGGGTGGGCATTATCGTGGCGATACCCTTGGTTATCGCAATAGTGTCCCTTACTCCTTTTACTAAAATGGGACTGGTGAGGATGAAAATCTTTCCTTTTGCCCAGAGATTGATATGTCTGTTGACTTGGCGAAGTATTAAGTAAGGCAGGAGAAGGCACCGCTGCCGTTTGGAAGGTCGAGGTCTTCTCATTTGGTTGGATCTGGCTTCCACTCCCTACTTGCTAATAAGGGGTGGCTGTGGGGGGTTTCCCTTGATATTCATTGCCTTAGTGGAGGCATGGTTGTAAGCCTGTGCCATTACGTCAGAGTAAGTCTTCCAAGTGTTAGCATTGATCATGTACTTGAAGAAACAATCACGTAGGCCTGCCGTGCAGGCTTTAAGGGCAGTCTTGTCATCTGCCTCGGCACAACGGGAAAACTCATGGCTGAAGCGGCCAGCAAACATACGTAATGACTCGTCTGGCTTCTGGCGAATAGTGTACAAGTCATCCACATAGTGCAAGCGATCGGTGTGGAAAATGTGTTGAGAAACAAACAGTTTCCTCAATTCCTCAAATGAGTCTATTGTCTCAGGTGAAGGATGACAATACCAGTTTAGAGCTCCGCCAGAGAGGGTGGAGGGGAAGAGAAGACATTGCTCTTCGTCGGTGTGTATCCGGTATGCCATGGTGGACTCAAAGAGGTTAAAGTGTTCAATAGGATTCTCATTTCCAGTATAGAGTTGTAAGCCAAGCTTCTGCTTTGTCTTTGCTTGGAGGAGGTGTAAAGGATCCTCCTTGTAAGAGGGCCAAGCCTAGGTTGGTTCCAATTAGGTATCTCAGCTTGTCGTTCGGCCTTCAACTTGTTTACTTCCTTAAGGAGCTGTAGGAAAAAAGGGTCCTGAGTGGAGCCATGTACCACTGGAGCTTTCTTTCGTAAATCTCCATCTCCTCTTGGAAGTAGGAAGGTTTGATCAAGAGCATGTGATTTTTCCCTGGACTCGCCGTACTGTCTTCCAAGGTATGTCTGTCGAAACATCTTTGAGTCCCCTATACCTTCGTGTTTCTCTAGGACTTGTTGCCCCTTCCCCAAATTGGTAACCGGCCTGGGACATAGGAGGGGACCAAGTCTTTCAGAGACCCTTGGGTCATTGATCTTCGAGCTTACATGGATGAGATTGTCTCAACGTTGCTTTAGGAAGTCTTGACAGTCGCGAAAGACGGCTTTCGATCATTCCACTCATTCTGTAAGGAGGTGCCTTCCTCCACTCCTTCTGCTTTGGGTCGAAGCAGCTGGGTTTAGAGAAGTCTCATATTGGTCGCCATTTCGATGAGTAGCTCACTCCTCAACAGGGTTACCCATGTCGAGGGCAAATGATCCTCCGTGTTGGGGGGCACCCAGTTGATGGTTGACTTCCACAGGGGTGATGAGGTCGTGTGTTTTAGTATATCTAGCCTCGTGGAACATCCCGAAGACTTTTTCATACTGCTCTTGGAGGATCTCATTCTTCATTGTTATCTTGTTGTTCTGAGCCTCCAACTCATCGACTTTAGCCTGAAGAGCAAACTTCTTTTGTTCCTTCTTTTGTTGTTTCGTACCAGGTGCAAGAGGGGTGTCATTCTGTGTGTTGTGGCTTCCTTCGCTCCCCATGTTGGAAATGGATGCTTGGTCAAAAGAGAGTGTATGAATGGTGGAAACCAACTTGACAAAGCTGAAGAGAGTGGGAATAAGTGTTGTTCCCATAGACGGCGCCAAATGTTGATGCACAAAATCAGTGAGGACTTTGGTACAACAGAAAGTGTCAAGTTTGTGACCTTCGCTAGATTGCTCCGGTCCCTAGTGTGGATAAGTATGTAAATGGATAGAGATAGGGAAGCAAACACAAGATGTACGTGTTCACTCAGATTGGCTACGTCCACGAAGTAGAGGAGTTCTCATTAATTGTGAAGGGTTTACACAAGTACATAGGTTCAAGCTCTCCTTTAGTGAGTACTAGTGAATGATTTAGTACAAATGACATTCGGAAATATTGTGAGAGAATGATCTCTATTTATAGAAGAGAGTTTCTAGTTTCATTTTGACATTGACACGTGTTGTGTTGTGATTGGCTTCTGATGTGACACGTGTCGCACTATGATTGGCTTTTGATGTCGACACGTGTCGCGCTGTGATTGGCCTCCTGGTTGGAGGGAAACTCTTTTGGGTCCTTGACGGTATAACGTTGACCGATGCTCAGTAGTTTCGGGATTGGTCAAGTATGATACAAACAAACCCTATCACCAAAACTAAAAAAAAAAATTATTAAAACAAAAAGTCTAGACAATATAATAAATTGAACAAAAAATAATTTTCTTTTTCGAACCTCACAGCTAAATAACCATTCAATTGCTCCTATTTTATCTTCCGTTTTCTTTTCAAATAAAATAACTAAAAGCTTCAACAATCATTATATATTTTCTTCCTTTGTAAGTTTTGTTTTCAAGATTTTAATAAGCAGTGCATACATTGCTTTAGATGCAGAAATATATATGTAAATAAACATGTTCACGTGTAGATGCAGAAATACTGCTAAAATAAGTTGGGGAATAAATATGTGTATAAACCACTCCACGTGTAGTAAATGCTATGTAAAATCGCTGTCGCATGGTTATTGGCTAGAAGGAGGATTTTTTGGGGCATGACTTAACTATTACTTTATAAATCGACAGACAGCAGATGTATGTCTGATATATTTGGGCTGACGATGGAGAAAAAACGAAATGAAACGGTCCCTAAAGGTTTCATAATTTTCAAATTTTTATTGTTATTGTGTAGGTATGGAATTTATGGATATGCATGGTGTGCGAAAGGGCTTTAAATGGACCGATGAAGAATATTGCCAACTACAAACTAGGTTTTAACGGTCACTTAGTATTACGATCTAGTGGTATTCATCTTTACTTGTAAATGAGAGGTTTTAGGTTCGATTTTCATCAAAGACGAATTTGAATTACATTATTGCTAATTCATTGTGTGGCTAAGCTCACTCCCTCTCTTTTAGTGTAGATACTGTTGTTTGTTAAAAAAAAAAAAAAGGCTTTAATGAATCGATTGAAATTAATACATCTAAAAAGCTAAATAGAGAGAGCAAATCTTTGTACGTAGAAGTAAGTAGACTTAAATCTAATCGGAAGAGGATCCTCTCTGTATCCATTTTGTGGGCCATTTGTCGTACATCCTGCGACCAGTTTTCGTCAAATATTATTTGTGTTTAATTTTAAATAAAAAAAGTCAAATAGTTTCTAACCATACAATACACGATGAATGTCTAAGATGTGGGGATCCTTAGGATCCCTACAAAGTAGATCCGGATGGAATCCAATTCCAGTTTAATCGTTATTATGAATTTGTTTGAAAGTGATTTACAACTAACAAAACTAAAAATTCTAAAAAAACCGATGGTTAGATTTTATTTATTTATTTGTTTATTATTTTTCTATAAGCAAACCGCACCGCTAAAGTCAGTTTGACGAGCTTTTCCTATAATTATTGGACATCGGTTAACTGAACCGACCCATGTGTTTGCTTTTATTTGTTTTAATCATAATAGAGACCTTGTGGTGATGGCGGTGTTTTGTCTGTATGTCTAGGATGCCTTTTCTGTTGCCTAGTTTTCATCGACATCACCTTTTCTTTACTTTTCGTTATTTTTCTTTTCTTTTTGGCTGTTTGTTCTTGTGGTCCCATTTTGAGTGTTTAATGGATATCACTTCTTGATTGTTTGTTCTTGTTGTCCTATTTTGTCCCTCTCCTTTCTCTCACTTTTAGACTTAGTTCACAAATCTAGCACAACAGCCTCCTAGCCACATCCTCCATTCTTCCTTCTTCCACCACTATCGTGAATCTCTCCATATGACAGCTCTCTCTCACACTCCGTGTCATCCACAAACCTAAAACCGACCCAAACTAACCTGCTATTTTCGATTAACCTACGTAATTGGTTTTAGACCCAACTTGATCGGTTTTGGTTTACAATTTTGGCTCAACCAATTAGGTCGGTTTGATTTCGATTTTGGCCCAAAACCGATGCAACCCAACCCGCGCCCACTCCTACTTTTATATGTAGAGCTGAGATAATTTATTTGGGCTTGGTTACGTACTCATGCATGGATTTAAAAGGAATGAGTGTCATTGTTATTGATATGTTTATTAACAACCAAATGAAATGAGTGTCAAGCTTTCAAAACGCAAGATAAAATGAAAAAAGAAATCAAACACTACGAACACAAAAGAGAAGAAAAAAAATGTTTAAAATAGAATGCCCAAGAGACTGAGGCGATTTAGTTTTTGCATGGTAGAGAAAGAGCTGAACCAAACATTAACTGCTCATAGCAGTTTTTTCCTTACACATTCAATTATTTTTGTATTTTTTCTGTTTTATGTATTTTTTTTCTTCCTTCCGTTTTCTTTTTTATTAGACAATATTGAGTTCTTTGTTTTTTAGGGGTATTCAGTCCTTTTTTTTTTTTTTTTTTGTGATGTGGGTTCGGTACGGTTACCGTACTAAAACTCTCGTACCAATTACCGTACCAAACTTTCGGTTTGGTAAAATCTATTACTATTACCATATCAAACTTTCGGTATACCGAAGTTCGGTGTTGCCAAATGTTCGGTTGGCATGGTATGACAATGGTAATTGCCACTTTATTTTGAGACAAAATCTATTTTTGCTTTGTTCAACATTTCATATTTTGTGCCTCTGTAATAAGACAAAGATATATAAACCAAATGCATAGACGGAAGAAAATTCTCATAACAAGTGCCCAAATGGATATCGGATTTCCACCTTCAAATGGATTTACAGCCGCATGAAATGTTGATGAATTACTTGAAACTTGAAAGCTTGAAATAAGAGAGGGAGAGCGAATGGTCACTCACTAGTTTGTGTCTACTGTTTGTAGGGTTTATTTTTAAATTATTAGAATATTATAAATATGTATTATAATTTATAAATATGTGTTATATTATAATTATATTTTGGGTACGGTACGGTAATATCGTGGTAATGATATCCATTACCAATACTGTACCATGAACTTTCGGTACGGTGCAATACTGTACCATTACCGTTGGCACAAAATCGGTATGGCACGGTTGGCAATTCGGTTGGCATGGCAATTTGGCAAAAAAATCCACCCCTACTTGTGATTCCAAAATTGAGTTATGATTTTTTTTTTTATATAGTAAAGATAAGGCTTATTAATTGAAATGCTCTATGAAATTGTCATTTAGTCTTAGTTTACCTCCGGAAAATTGGTTTTCTCTCACTTTCCTCCTAAAACTGATATTTTTAACTCTTTTAGTTTCACTTCACCTCCTTCTATTAAATAACTGTTAAATTCAAGGGTAATTTAGACATTTTAATTTTTACAAATCTATTTACCTCTAGCCTTCTCAATTCCATTTTTAATAACTCTAAGTTTTGAACCCTTTTTTTTTCAAATAAGTTAGTCAATAAATAGAAAAAATCCAAGCAACAAAATCATTATATTTAGGGGTGGTTCGGTATGGGATTCCAAATCGAAAATTTTAGGGATTGAAATTTGAAGACCAATCCTAAACTAAAATTTCGGTGTTCCCAATTCTTGGGTTCCCGAAATATTGAAAATATTTCGGGATGGTTTGGTATTCTCAAATTTTATACAAATTGAAATAGCAATCATTCATACCAAGTTAAATTAACATGCAACCAAAATAAAATAAGTAACAAACCCAAAAGCAAAAAAATAAGTTACAAACCTAATATGTTCTAAAACTAACAATACAATTTTTTGATTTCATATTGAAGTAGAAACATTTGTCAAAAGTTTGTACCAGCAGATGTGGCAATAAAGGGCTATGGTTACTGCCTGTAGACCACACCAATTATATTGCTACTAGTAGTTAGCAACATTTCAAATGTATAATAATATATATACATATAATATTTATTTTTGGTTAGGTATGGGATTATCAAAAAATTGAGTAGACAATACCAAATCCTGTACCAAAATTTTGGGATTGGTTCGGTATTTCATCCCAAAAATTTTGGAAATTTTGGTTTGGGATCTGGATGTTTTTTGGTTTGGTTAGGGATTTTCAGGGATTTTTTCCTGCCTAATTATATTAACCAAAATAAGGGTTATATTTTTATTCTTAGGATTATTTCACTTGCAAAGCATCCATGTATTGGCTTGAAATTTTGTACTTGAAAAGTACTTGTTACAACATAAAAGAAATATGATAAGCCTATTTCAAGAGATCTTTCCAATTTAAATTGTCCTAACCAGAACTTTCACCAATAAAAACATCTAAAGGAAAGGTGCACAGTTTGCAACCAAATTTTTTTTACATTGTTGCTTGGAATTTTTCTATTGATTGAATAATTTATTTTAAAAAGGCCCTAATTCAGGGGGTTTGAATTGAGATTGGTTTAGTGTGTAGCCTAGAGCTAAATAGATGTGTAAAAAGTCTAAAATACTGACACACCCCGACCTAGGATGTCCACTTGGACTCCGAATCGAGCTGTGCAAGTTGACACCCAGAGGGTGACAAAGCCATAAAGTGTAGTGATGTGGAAAATGTGAATAAATTTAAACCTAAAAGTGCCTAAATATAAGAGTGCGCTGGTGAGCGGGAATGAACCCATTTTACACGTGATGTTAGAGCATAAGTATATTATAGTAAGAAAGGGTGAGAATTATACCATCGAAGGTAATCGTCTATACCAAGATTTGCCAAGAATCCTCGTTGACATGTAAGCTCATCTATAAAACCTAGAAGGGTGCAAAACAAGGGTGAGTGGGCCTAAAAATAAAGTTTTGTAAAAACCTTTTCGAAAACATAATAACCCTTCGCTGTAAAACAAGTATAGTTTCCAAAATATACATACTACGTATAGTAAGAAAATACTTTGTGTAGCCTGCAATATCTCAAGTTCATTACGGCACAATATCTCGTAAATAAGCGCATGACGACCAAAATCACAAAATCTCGCATAAGCAAACATATTATATCGAGTGCTTATCAACACATGCTTACACACGAGTTCATGCAGAGGTATTCTGACATGAACAAGACTGGGTGTAACAATGATATACGCTCTAGTACTACAATCACGTGAAGACTGGCGCTATGCGCAGAACATACGAGTCGAAGTTGCCTATGATAAGCGTACGGTGCGATGTGAACATACACGTGAAAGACTGGCCCTGGCCTGTGCAAGTACCAACATTGGTGCAACAAACGATGAGTAGATAACATCAATATAGTCAAGCCATAGTAATGTGATAATTCTAGTCAACATAATAATAATAAATAAGATATTACTCATGGCCGTAATTAAAGCCCCATAAGAGTATGCATACCTGTGCATCCCGTAGGATTATTTCATCATTTCCTAACAATAAGGCATTTCTTATAAATGTAAGTTTAATCATGGCAATCACGTAGAGAATTTATTAATAATTGTATATATGGAAACTAACACATATATATATATACAGATTATGTCGTTGGATTGAACCCGCTTTATAGCATCGAGAGTCCTTGCAATTTGGATCGCCTAGAAACGAAACCATTTATGTAAATACGTAACATACTAACGTATAAACGCGTTTTCGTACAAAGTACAACTACTAAAGAAACTATTTTAAAATGGTCGAATTTCAAAAAACGGAGGGTGGATTTGGGTCTGGCACGTCGAGAAACCTAAGAAGGGACTTCATGTTCCTTCACATGCCACCACATGCGCCGCCATAAGGTGGCTGCATTGGCAGCCACTCGCAGCCCACGCGTCCGTGAATACAGGCCTTCTCACCTTCCTCACAAGGCCATAAATTTGTTGGTTTTCTTCCTAACTTCCAAAGCTGATTTCTAAGTCAATACTTAACCAAATTCGATGATTCAAAAGCCAACTAGAAGCTAGGAATATGGGGAAGAGGTATCTAGTTCGGGGTCCAATCGTGGCCAGAGTTGAACATGGGAATGGCCTAAAAGTGGCATGATGGTCACAGCCAAATTTTCCAGAAATCTAGAAATTGCTTCCCAAATTTCATAGCTAATTAACCAAACTTGATGATTCAAAAGCCATTTTGAAGTTGCAAATGTAGAGAAGATATTCATACCCTTAGGAGGCCCAATAGAGGTTGGAGTTGGCCGGAAAAATGGCTGGAAAGTGGCCAAACAACCACGGATTGTAAACTTCTAGAATGAATAGTGACCTTCCTTTGTGTTTTCCAAGCTCTTACATCACCAAAACCACCCAAAAACTTACCAATCATGACCCTAGACATGATATACAATGATAGGGACCAATTTCGAGGCTTACCTTGGCCAGAAATGGTTGGAATTCACCGGAGAAAAGTGATGCACAGTGATGGTACTGTGCAGCGCGGGGAGGTATTTTTCAAGGTGCTTTTCTTATATTTCTAGGTCCAATGGCTCACAAGGATTACAAGGGATGATGGTGGGGGGTGTTGCCTTGCTGTGGTTGTAGGTCTAGAGGTGTGTGTGTGTGTGTGTGTCTTGGCAAAAGAGGAGGTGAAGGAGTAAAGGTGAGTGGAAATGAAAGAAGAAGAAGAAAATGGAGAGAGTGAGAAAGAGATCACGGGACAGAAAATAACCCCTAGAAAAATGGGGAATCTTGCCACGTGTCAGCACGAGAATGGTCTAAAGTGGAAAATATCTCTACTTGAAAAATTACCAAAATTGCCCTTACGTTTCGAATTCCGTAAAATCTTGGTTTTAGCTCCAAATTCCTCCACTTGCGCCTACGTGTTCGTCTCATCTTGTACTACACACTTACACTAAAAGAATAAGTCGTACATCTCTCTAATGATGGTCAACGGAAAACAAAATCCTTGCCTCTAGGGGCTTTTTCACCAATTAGGGACGAGTTGTCACAAGCTACCCACCTAAAAAAATTTCATCCCCAAAATTTTAAATCATTTGTTAGACAAAAGTAGTGAAAAGACAACAGAAAAATAAATATGTGAAGAATGTATCAAGTTAGAGTGGTTGCATAAAAGAGAATGTTATTCTGTCGTGATCGGATTGCAGTGATTCCTCTTTCATGCCTCCAAACTCATACTTTCCTTCTCCTTCAGTACAATACCAAAATATATTACTTTTATAAAAACATAGGGTCAAAAATAGATATATAAAAACATAACGTCAAAATACGTATAGGTAATAACGTAGAAATAGTTGTACTGAGATCAAACTTGAGCATAGAAAAATTTTACCTACGCACTCGTCACGTCACGTACTACAAAGGTAAGTGGGTAATATCCTTGGGTCGAGCCCAAACAATAAATAAATAACTAAAAATGCTAACGTAGAGGGACTTACTTGTCCACTTGCTTAACGAACCTAACAAATAAGTTATTGATATTATAGTCTGCAGCCCGCAATACCAACAATAAGGAAGCAAATAATTCCCGAGGGTACAATATTACCATTTTGCCCCTCATTGGGAATACACATACATTGTCTGACTAAAGCCTCGATAATTTAGTGAAAACTATGTCGAGAAGACTAAAAGAACAATCAATAATTTGAAAGTCAAAACAAATCCATCAAATATAAAATACAAGGTAGTTGGATTAAATGTATTACATCTGATTACAACGGTAGCTTCCAGAATATTCGATCACCAATGGTCAAATTCGTTCATCAAAGTATTTGTTGGGTGATTGAAGTACTAATGGTCAACACTAAAAATTAAATATGTGAGCGATCTTCCTTAACGATTTATATGCTTCAAATTAATGTGAAGTGCACTAGGGTAGATATGTACTCAAGGTTGACTAGAATGCCTTCCAGCACCAAGAGGTGAATATGGAATCATAGTCAGAGTAGATGATGATCGAAACACCAGAAAATCCAATAAATTCAAGAATGAGCAATTTTACCAAATGGTCTAAACGTAGTCCATCTAGACCAACGGAATGTGATTTAACTTGTCAAGTCGATCAATAATCAGCAAAACATCATCATAACTCCACATGTACATGGTAGTTCATATAGGGAGCTTATGGTGATATTTTTCCCATCTCCATTGAATACAGAAAGTGATTATAACCACTCACACGATTTCTTGATAATTCGGAAATAAAGTCAAAATGATGCTTGTGAACTCCAGCTGGAATGGGTTGAGAAAGACTGGAAATGTTTAAGGGTAGATATATCTTTTGTTGTCGTAAACAGTAATTATGTTTGCACAACCAAGGTGATACACAATAGTGCAAACGTAGACATTGATTTGATGTTTCTATCACCAATGTCAAAATCTAGTTCCTTTCACTTAAAGATGTATTTGAGAAGTCTAGGGTTGACAAAGATTTTGGACACGTTTCTCCACAGAGAAGTGTCCTTCAATTTTCAAATGAAGATGATAAGTGTTGACTCTAGGTCACAAGGTTCTAAAAGACGCTAGGCGCTAGTCGGGTGGTGGACTAGGGCCTAGCGCCTAGGTGGCTAGGTGGAGCATAGGCAAGATAGGCGGATTTAAGTAATTATAAGATATTATATAAATAAGTGTCTATTTATACTTAAAAAAACTATATACTTGTAGTTGTAATATATTGAGAATTTGAAAAAATGTAAATGAAGTATAAAGATCCTATTAAGTTTATTGGGGAAAAAGAGACACATGGATTGCAAATAGTACATCAAATATGAGCTCTAATATGTCCCATCAGCTTAAAGCCCAAATATCATCAGATATTTACTTCTATATACTAAACAAAATATAAAAAAATAGAAAGAAAAAAAACTACTTCTTTGACCTTTCCACGCTGCTGCTTTTAGTTTAGAACTTACAAAAACTTACAGACTTGCACTGCATTAGTCCTCTTCGTAATTATCGAGTTCTGAGATTTGGGTTTTGAGAAGAAAAAAAACAATATTTTCTCAGGAAAATTCCTAAAATTCCCATTTTCTTCTCTGTAAAATTGTAAAATGGGGTTCGAAACTATCGTTATCTGAGTTTTTGATTGTTAGGTTCTGAATCATTTTATCTGAGTCTTTCTATTTCAGCTTCATAAATTTTTGAGTGTCTCTATTGATCTGCTGGTCAATGAATGAGGAGTACGAAGCTCTTGGGTTTGTAGGATGGACAAAGAGCTTCTGGGTTTCAAGTCTGAGATTAGAGCTTCTGGGTTTGCGCACAGCTTCTAGGTTTCTACAAAGCTTCTGTGTTCAAAGTTTTTGGTTTCGCCTAGCATCCCGCCTTGCATCTCCTAGTGCCGCTTAGGCGGCCTCTTAAACCCTCCCCTATTTTATTGATGTTTTGCCCAAAATTACCATGGAAGCTCACCGCCGAGCACCTAGACGCCGTCTAGGTGGCCGCCTAGGCTGATGTTTAGAACATTGCTAAGTCATGAATAAGATGGTTCATTTTATACAGTTCCGACCGTTGGAACATAAGCGATACTCTGCCATGTTGCATTAGTACGTAGCCAAATCATTCATAAGAAACATCATCCTGAATATCGAACTTATCCATTTTGTTGATGCACAAAACCGGAGGGGTCTTGGAACAACGTAAATCCGCTCTTGAATCTGCAAGAAAGTAAAGAACAAGATGTATCGTGGTTCACCCCAATGTTTGGGCTACGTCCACACTAATGTTGATATTTTTTCACTCTGAATGGTGAATATACAAGAAGGCTAGAGGCAGTGTGCTTTCTAGCCTATTTTCTCTCTAGCCCATTTTCTATGGCCTGAGCATTGACCTCTATCTTGGCCTAAAACTTGGCATCTCCTAATGAAGAGAGTGAGGAGTCCTTTTATAGAATAAGGGCTCCTCACTTATTACATATTTGCCCCTTCATTTATTACATAATTAGATTTGAGTCTCCCGAGTATTTATACGATGTCTAAATACGAAGGCCCTAAGTATAGTACAAACAGTAGTCCCCCAAGTCTTTTGGCTAGAGATTTGAAATTCAATCCATGTGTAGGCCAAAGTAACTAGATGTTGTCTAGAACTGATACTCGATATGAGACGGTACTCAATGCGAAATGATGCTCAACTAGAAGTAGCACATGTTATGAGGCTATTCGACTTGTGGCTTATGTTGCCTTGGTTGGCTCGGCTTGTGGCGTTGAAGGTAAGGGAGTCCCTTTTATAGAATAAGGGCTCGCTCCTCAATACATAATGATGGGCTAGAGTTGATGCTTGCGGCGAGACGGTTGCTTAACAGGCGACGATGCTCTCTAATGATGGTGAGGGAGTCCCTTTTATAGAATAAGGGTTCGCTCCTCAATTCATAAGTGATGGGCTAGAGTTGATGCTCGTGGCGAGGCGGTTGCTCAGCAGGCGGCGATGCTCTCTAATGATGGTGAGGGAATCCCTTTCATAGAATAAGGGCTCGTTCCTCAATACATAAGTGATAGGCTAGAGTTGATGCTCGCGGCGAAGTGGTTGCTCAACAGGCGGTGATGCTCTCTAATGATGGTGAGGGAGTCCCTTTTATAGAATAAGGGTTCACTCCTCAATACATAAGTGATGGGTTATGAGTGATGCTCACGGCGAGGCGGTTGCTCAGCTGATGGCGATGTTTTCGAATGATGATGAGGGAGTCGCTTTTATAGAATAAGGGCTCGCTCCTCAATACATAAGTGATGGGCTAAGAGTCTCTCTTTAATGAAGGTGAGGGGGTCCCTTTTAAAAAATAAGGGTTCGTTCCTCAATACATGAATAATGGGTGCTCTCTAATGAAAGTAAGGGAGTCCCTTTTATAGAATAAGGGTTCACTCCTCAATACATAAATAATGGGCTAAGTCCCCCAAGTATTTTTCATGAGGCCCAGTTGCGGAAGCCCAATATATGGTACATAGTGTAGTCCCCCAAGTCTTCAGTCAATAGAGTTTGTTGGCTGGAGACTTCAAATTGAATCCATGTATGGGCCGAAGTGGCGGTTGTTCGGATGCGGTCTTTGTATACCCTGCACTGAAGCTTTGTAGGTAAAGCTTTGCAAGTGAAGCTTTGAAGCTGGAGCTTTTGTAAATGAAGCTTTTGAAGCTGGAGCTCTCTAAATGAAGCTTTCGAAGCTGATTGACATGAGTGATGCTCATGAATGTTTATGTTGATTGACATGAGTGATGCTCATGGATGTTGACATGAGTGATGGTCATGAATGTTTATGTATGATTGACATGAGTGATGCTCATGAATGTTTATGGATGATTGACATGAGTGATGCTTATGTATAATTTTGGAGTACTGGATGTACTTTTGATCACCTAGTTGGTGATAATAGCGGTAGGCTGCCGAATAATTTTGGAGTACTGGACGTACTTTTGATCACCTGGTTAGTGATAATAGCGGCAGGCTGCCGAATAATTTTGGAGTACTAGACATACTTTTGATCACCTGGTTGGTGATAATAGAGGGTGAACCTTAAGTGAAGGGATAGGGGTTAGATTTTGAAGCCATAGGGCCTGGCTCTTTTGGGCATATGGGCATTCGCCTTCCACATAACAATCCAGCCCATTATTTTGGGCTTGCCCTTTTTTTTTTTTTTTAACATGTTGCCTTCTTTCTTTATTTTTTTATTACACTTTGGTGGGTTTATACAAATGTCTACAAAAGATAAGAAAAGTAAATCACATCATTCAAAAAAACTGTTACAAAAGGTGGGTATGGGAGATGGTTGGATAGTAGGATAGCATCTGCACAATTATAGGGATTTGAGCTTTTGCTTTTGCTTTTACTTTCTTTTTTCCACTGCACCTCTCTCTGTCTCTCCACCTTCAGACATACTCACCTACAGACTTGCTTTTGCTTTTTCTTTTCAATTTTGTGGGAGTGGTTAAGCTGTCTGAGGGCCTTTTTTTTTGTTGGATAAATGCGACAACCTGGAGAATAAATGCATGGTAGAGAATGGGATCTGGCTTCCACTGGTCGAGGGAGAAGATTAACACGTCGATGCCGGTGGATAGCTGTTGTAAAGACATGAGCAGCCGCAGTAGTGTGGACGTACATAAATCTGAATGGGAGTTTTATGGAACACTTTCTGAATTTCACGCTGACTTACATTCCGCTCCACTTTAAGGACCTTGTAAGGGTCTATAGTTTTCGCTTCAATGGTTAAGTAGTACTAGCTTTCGAAAATGGTGATATCCATCAATCACTTCAAGAAATTCCAAGGACAAAGAACCATCCCAGCGATGCCAATGCTCTGATGCAATGACAAGTATAGTTTTTCTAAGAATATGAGCAGCACGTCTTCCACCACACACCAGTCTAGAACTGCCACCACTCCGCTCATGTTTCTTAAAGGACTTTACCACCTTAGAGCCAAAGATTCTCCGCAGCTCATTATCAGCATTTAAATAGTTGGGATCCACTTGCAGCACAGAGGGTGCACACGGCTTAGCCAAATTCTCACAACCTTTTTCGCTGAATGCTTTTTTCGGGGCATCCAAAGAAATTGATTCAAGAATCCCATCCAAGGGCTTTTTGATATTGGAAGCAGCCGAAGAAGAGGAAGAAGCCTATTTGCTTTTCTTCTTTTTCTTATTCTTTGATTTTTTATCATTGGTTAAAGCTACATCGGCCTTCGTTTTTAGCCCAGGCATAACAATTGTGAGTGGCAACAACAATTTCATCATAGCTAAATCTGATCAAAGTGTGAGCCATTGGGGAAATGCTTCTCTCCAACGACTCAAATCGCCTCTACTTGACCTCTTTAGCTTTGGATTTAGACATCCCATTTCCCAAATTCACCATTAGAACCATTGCAGCGGTGGAGGAGCTCATGTTTATGGAATCCAGCTCCACCTGAGAGCAGAAAGTGAGTCTGAATGAGGAGTTAACCGAATGGGGATCGGCGTTTTCCAACTCCGCCACACACCCGCTGAACTCCGCCAGCAGCCACGCTTTGTTGTGCTCTAAATTTATCTTCTTCTTGTTGTTGCTGCCGTCATCAACTGGGGTCTTCTAATTGCTCTTTTTCTGGCGAGGTGGGAGAAAACAGGACAAGCCAAACTCCCTGAACATTTTCTTCACAAGGGTTTTGATTATGTGGTCATTGTAGTCATAGTAGCAGTGATTTGTGGTTAAAGATGAGGAAGTGTAGAGAGGAAGAGAAGGAGAATGGACATTGGGTGGCTCTCTGTAGTCAGTGAAGGTGCCTTGGAAGTTACCCATCTTGATGCAGATCTCAATGACTAAAAAGCACACAACCCTAGAAACAAAAGAGAGAGAGAGATAGGAGAAAGAAGCCCAAAGCAAAGAGAACAATAAAAAAGTGAAAGCTGCTTTGCTTGCACGATGGGAGAGAATTTCCCAATGAATGTGGGGTTGGAGGGAGAGAAAGATGGGCTATCTCTTGGTTTTGCAGATCCACGGTGGATAGTGGTGAAATTTGATGAAAAAATGAAAAAGAACCGACATAGTTTTTTGTGTCGATTCCCACAGACGGCGCCAAATGTTGATGCACAAAACCGGAAGGGTCTTGGAACAACGTAAATCCGACTGTGAATCTGCAAGAAAGTAAAGAACACAAGATGTATCGTGGTTCACCCCAATGTTTGGGCTACGTCCACACTGATGTTGATATTGTTTCACTCTGAATGGTGAATATACAAGAAGGCTAGAGGCAGTGTGCTCTCTAGCCTATTTTCTCTCTAGCCCATTTTCTATGGCCTGAGCCTTAACCTCTATCTTGGCCTAAAACTTGGCCTCCCCTAATTAGAAGAGTGAGGATTCTTTTTATAGAATAAGGGCTCCTCACTTATTACATATTTGCCCCTTCATTTATTACATAATTACATTTGAATCCCCCGAGTATTTATACGAGGTCTAAATATGGAGGCCCTAAGTATGGTACAAATAGATTTTATCGAAAGGTGCATGAACAAGGGTAGGAAATAGACAACACCTTAGTTGTCGCAACTTCAATCATATCCCACATCTCAGCTAAACTGATTTTTCCTTGGCCAACATAAAAGGAAAAGCACCACCTCAGAAAGTCACTAATAAACTGCCGATAAAACAAACAAGGCCAAGGATATGGCATATTTCACAACGATTTATGGAATATGAAGTTTTCTACATTTGCAACCTTTTTAGAAATTAACAAGAATGTCGTCTGCTGAGATTATGTCTCCTAAGAAAAGTACCAACTAAACGAAGGTAATATTTGAGAAATTTGGTGTAAAGCTAACTGTCGGTGTATAGAGAATAGATTTCACTGCTAAAGTAGATAAGAAAGTCGTCAACAAGGCTACTACAAACTCGTCAGGTTATGGAAGAGAACTCGGGTTCTAAAAGTTGGTTGAAGAGACCATCAACTCAAAGTAGAGGCTAACGGTTTTAATCATCAGCCGGTTGGGTTGCTAAAATCTAGGTACGATCCTAAGGTTTGGTCTTTCGTCTTAACGGATAGGTTTGAGATTCCCTAGATAAAGTGTTTGGTTGGGTAGATTCCTAATAGATAAGCTTTAGTAACTAGGTTCTCTCAATAATGAAAGACTTGTTCGAAAAGATGTAAGGATACGAGAAAGTGGATCGATTATGTACTTCACTTCACCATTTGGTTATATCCCAGGTAAAATTTTGAGAAATGACGCTAGGGATATAAGTTCTCGAAATGTACCATACTACTTCCTTTCACTATGCCACATGCTGAAAGGTCTTCACAGCATTATCGACACTCAAATTACTCTTACAACAGAAAATTAACTCATGCTTCAATTCTAATGTTTGTCAGTGGAAGTGACTACAAGGATGAATGGTCGAGAATGTTCTGGTTACCTAGATGGGTAAAATAATTAACACAACTACGAGTTTACTGTCCTCCTAAAATGCTTGCTCCTAAGTTTCCACAATTTAAATTTCTTCGACTCCGTTAATCACTGTTAATCAGTCTATCAATCATGTTGCTAATTAACGCATATATGATACTTTTGATATCTTTGATATTGTTTGTTACCCTGAAACTATGAACCAACGTTCTAGCGTAAATGTATCACTCCTAGATACTAGGACATGTGTCCGGTATCAGAAATCATACCGTTTGAATACTGGTTGACAGCTTCTGGATATCGGACAGTATTGTCAAATAGTAGTGCCACCGTAGGCTGATTACAGGTTAGAGTCTGCTCGGGTAAGTGGTTTCTGATGATTGGTAAGGAATTGGTCCTAGGAGGTTGTTTCATTAATTCTAAGGAAAATATTTACTACTTCGGGGATTTCTACTGACCATAGGTATAACAACCTGTACTTCGGTGCCTATACTCATCGAAATGACAAGTACATCACCAAAAGAAATTTTAGGAACTAGTATTGGTTGAGACACCCTAAGGCCAGAAAAAGGAATTTGCTAATAATCTACTTTAGAACGAACTTAAACGGAAGTCAATATTCGTCTTAAAGATCCGAAATGATCACTGGTGCATTTGAAAAGATTAATGTTATCAGGGACCAAAAATGGCTGTCCTCCAGATGATTTTCCGTTGAGTGCTACAACTTTAGCAACAAGTTGTTGCTCAAGATATTTCTGGAATCTCAACGAAAGTAAACTTTGTAGAAATTTTGATAGATTGTATACTAACGGATATTGCCAAGGAATCAAAACTATTTCTGGTTTTCTATCTCGAAAAGGTTGATAATGATGGCGTGAGAATAATGATGGGATTGATGGGTAAATCTCCAGTGGTACACAACTATTGATACATTAGCCATGTTTCAGGGCCATCAACTTGTCTCAAATCGGGAATTTTCCTTGGCGGGGAGGTTTTCCATTTAAAGTCTACAAGAGTTTGCCAAAATGATGTTCTAAATGTCGATAAGTCTTCTAAGTTGCTTAAAACTTAAAAAAAGTTAACACATTTTTCATCCTCAACCATGTGGCAATATTCGAAGATTAGGTTAAAAAACCAAGAATGCTTACATCACACGTGTGATGAATGCAATATTGCCTAAACTTATGCTCTAATACCAAACTGACACACCCCGACCCGGGATGTTCACTTGGACTCCGAATCGAGCTGTACTGGCTGACACTCAGAGGGTGACGAAGCCATAAAGTGTAGTGATGTGGAAAATGTTAATAAATTTAAACCTAAAAGTGTCTAAATATAAGTGTGCGTTGGTGAGCAGCAATGAACCCATTTCACACGTGATATTAGAGCATAAGTACAATACAGTAAGATAGGGTGATAATTATACCATCGAAGGTAATCGTCTATACCAAGATTTGCCAAGAATCCTCATTGACATGTAAGCTCAGCAATAAAACCTGGAGTGGCGAAAAGCAAGGCAGAAACTGGAACGCTCATGAACACTCATATAACCACTAAATACCTTGGTGGTGATGTGAGAGAGCACATTTTCTCAATGGTTGATGCAGTTGCAAAGCTCAATGCACTTAACATCAAGATAGATGACCATTTTCTAGTGCATCTTGCCTTCAATTCCTTACCTCCCAAGTACTCTCAGTTGAAAAGTACTTACATAAATCAGAAAGAAAAATGGGACCTAAATGAGTTGATTGATATTTGTGTGCATGAAGAGAAATATTCAACAAGATAAGTGAAAAAACCAAATGTAGTGCAGAGTGTCAATCCTCCCAATGAGAAAGACAAACCTCCATAGAAAGACAACAAAAAGTCTGCAAGAAGAGTCAATAAAGGCAATAACCTTCTGAGAATTCATAAAGGTGTTGGAATGAAATGTTTCTTCTGCAAGAAGATAGGACATCAGAAAAAGGAATACACTAGGTATAAACGCTAGAAGGAAAATAAAGAGAGTAAGAAAAACAAAGGTATGGTGCATAAAATTTCAGTTTGTTTTGAATCGAACTTGGTTGAGATATCTTATGATACTTGGTGGCTTGATACTGGTGCTACAATTCATGTGACAAACTCATTGCAAAGGTACATTAGTAAAAGGGTGCCGAACAAGGATGAGGTGTCAGTGTTCGTGGGCAATGGAGCTAGAGTTGCAGTGGAGTTCATTGGAGTAGTTAGGCTTGAATTATTTTCTGGTTTTTTGCTAGATTTGGTTGATGTTGCTTATATACCTTCCATGAGAAGGAACTTAGTCTCAGTTAGTAGGCTTGTTAAATCAAAGTTCACGTTTGATATTAATGAGAATGGTTTTTCAATAATTCGAAGTTCCAATTTAATTGGTGATGGAGTATTGGTTGTGACATGTTCAAGCTTAACTGCAATATACCAACAAGTATGGTTAACACAATAGGGCACAAACGAGCACTGACAAACGACACCTCATCCAAGTTATGGCATATTTCAAAAGAAAGAATGCAAAGATTAACTAGGGAACAAATTCTGCCATCACGAAACTGTGGTGATTTCAAAATTTGTACTAACTGCATTAAGGGAAAATTGATAAACAAGAAGAAAAAGGGTTCAACTAGAAGTACAAAGTTGCTAGAACTGATCCACACAGACATCTGTGGACCTTTTCCAACACAAACACACGATGACTACAAGTATTTCATTACATTCACATATGACTTTTCTAGGTTTGGGTATGTATACTTGTTGGCTGAAAAGTCTAGTGTCTTTGCTGCTTTCAAAATTTATAAAGTAGAAGTCGATAATCAATTAGACTGCAAAATCAAAGTAGTAAGGTCTAATAGGGTGGAGAGTATTATGGAAAGTTTAGTGAATCTGGAAGACAGCCTGGTCCTTTTGCATTGTTTCTACAAGAACATGGAATTGTTGCTCAATACATAATCCAGGCACCCTTGAGCAAAATGGAGTTAGTGAAAGAAGAAATAAAACCTTGATTCATATGGTGAGAAGTATGATAAGTAATTCAAAACTGCCTAACTTTCTTTGGGGAGAAGCAATCAAAATTGCAAACTATTTGTTAAATAGGGTCCCTAGCAAGCCTATCCCTAAGACACCATTCGAGTTGTGTACTAACAGAAAACCAATGCTAAATCATTTGAGAATTTGGGGATGCACTACAAAAGTAAGAACATACAATCTAATGGAGAAAAAGCTAGACCCTAAAACAAGCACATGCTTCTTTGTAAGGTATCCAGAAAGAACTAAGGGTTACAGGTTTTATTATCCCAATCATACTTCAGGATTCACTGAAACTGGGAGAGCCAAGTTTATTAAAGAAGCTAATGATGATGAGTAGGAGGAGTATCTTGACTAGAATGAAGAGACCAAAGAAATACAATAAGAAAACCTAGGTAATGCTGTGACAGATGAAGTTGTTGTACCAATTCCAGTGCAAAGTGACTGAGTTGCAGAACCAACACAAGTTGTTTAACAAGAAGAGATGATTGCAGTAGAACATGTGCGGTTCAACAAAAAGAGATGATTTCCTTGTGTATTTGTAAGAGGCTGAGTTCAGTAGCCGAGAAGAAGATCCATTAAACTTGAGGAAAGCAATTGAAAGTCTTAACAATGCACATTGGCAAGAAGCTATGCAATCAGAATTGGACTCCATGAATAAAAACGAAGTGTAGGCGTTGGTTGAGCTGCCACAATGATGCAAACCAATAGGTTGCAAGTGGGTTTATAAGACTAAGAAAGACTCCAAGGGTGATATCGAGAGATACAAAGCTAGACTTATAGCTAAGGTATATACTCAAGAAGAATGAGTTAATTACAATGAAACCTTCTCCCCAATCTCTACAAAAGACTCTTTTAGAGTAATCATGGCACTAGTGGCTCACTTCAATCTACTCTTGCATCAAATGGATGTTAAAACTGCATTCTTGAATGGAAACCTTGAGGAAGAGATCTACATGAAGCAACTAGAGGGTTTCATTCAAGAAGGGAGAGAGAATTTGGTCTATAAACATAACAAATCCATTTATGGATTGAAACAAGCCTCGAGACATCGGTATTTGAAGTTTGATGAGGTTGTTTCATCATATGGTTTCGAATAGAGCCCTAGTGATGAGTGTGTTTACATGAAAAGGAATGGAAACTATTTTATTTTTATCTCATCCTTTACATGGATGACATATTGTGAGCATGCAATAATGCATCACTGCTAAGTGACACCAAGTGATTTCTGTCTAAATGTTTTGAGATGAAGGATATGGGAGAGGTAACCTTTGTTCTTGGTATTCAGATCACAAGGGGTCAAAATAGAGGACTACTTGTGTGAAATCCCGTTCCTGGATTTCACTGTTATAATCTACGTATTTATATTATTGAGATTTTGTATTATTTTTCAAGAAATTATATTAATTTATTTGGATTTAGATTTTACTTAAATTAGTTACAAAGTTTGAAGTTTGGAAAGTATTTATCTAAAATTTGTTGACCTTTTGAGGTCACAAGTAACGTATTTGAATAGATCTTGAAACTACGAGGGCATAGACGGAAGCCGTTTGCGAGTCTAAATTATAACGGTATAGTTATGGACGTTTGAAGTTGTGATACTATAGTTTGTAGGAATTATTTAACTTCCACTTGTGAGTAAAAAGCCCAAAGAAACATATATTTGGGTTAAGGGACCAACTAAGGAGGGGTGGAAAAAGGGATTAGACAGCAGCCAATGAAAAAAAAAGGGGAGGGGGTTTGATTTTTGACCCGTTTTTGGGGAGATTTCAACCCGTTAACACGCCAACTTGACCCGCTCATATCTCCTTCATCCGATCTCCGTATTGGGTGATCTTGGTGTCCATGGAAAGCTCTTGACGAGCCCTACAACTCTATAATGTTATATTTTCTATTTTCTTATCCATTTTGCCAGTTCGATGAAGCAAAGTCTTGTGTGTTTTCTGACGATTTTGTCATTTTTCCGGTGATTCCGGAAACCATTTCCCTCAACTGAGGTATGAAACTTCATCTACTCTTCATAATCTTCAAGTTGGTATGCTTGGTTTGTGCTTTCGTATTCATTTTAGAGTTGGGTGTTTAGAACCCTAGAAACCCGGTTTCCCCGAAGAATTTGGATGATTCTGGTTAGAATTTGTCGTTGGTCTAGTTGTGAATAATGTCTCCCTTGTTGAACTCTAGTTACCACGTGAATTTGAACCTCTTGGGTTAAGGTTGAAAAATTGGGTTTTCAAACCCTTCACCATGGCTACCATTGCGTGTGGCGATGCGTGGGACCGTCCACGAGTGTTGTCTAAGTACTAAATACCTTCTAGTGACCCTGTGAACCTATGTCTAGCTTGGTTTCCTGAAATTCAATTGTTGGTGTGATGTGGAGAAATGTGAATAACTAATATGTGATATTGGTGATTATCTAATTTTCATAACTACTATCTTGTGTGGATATGAGATGGTTTTATAATTATGTTTCCTATAAAATTGTTAATTTTTATACTTAGCCATTGATGTAGTTTTATGGTGTGATTTGACGTGCATATTGGAAATATGGTTTGTATTGTATGATTGGATTGATGTGATGAAATACGAGGGCTAGTAGTTGACCATTAACCCATTGTTATGGGGTTTGTTACTTTGAAACATGTTTTAACCCTCGTGTCATTATTTCATTCTCGTTTTGTTGAGTCTTTGTACCTTGAAGAACTTGATCCATGTCTTGTTTCATGGATTGGTGTTACACATTCTTCTCCGCGACTCTTTTGAGTGATGGTCCGGAATCGTATCCTGGTCTGGATTCCATTGAGTGTTGGTCCAGAATCGTATCTACTCGGATTTCATTAAGAGATGGCTCAGAATCCCTTCTACTCCGCGATTCCGTTGAGTGATGTTGCGAAATCGTATCTAACTTGGGTTTCATTTAGTGGTGATTATGCATTGTACTCCGCGATTCTATTGAGTGATGGTTCGGAATCGTATCTAACTTGGGTTTCATTTAGTGGTGATTATACATTGTACTCCGTAATTCTGTTGAGTGATGGTCTGGAATCGTACCCACTTAGATCCCGTTAAGATGGTCAGGAATCCCTCATACTTCGCGATTTTGTTGAGTGATGGTCTGGGATCATGTTCACCTGTGGGTTTATTGAATTTGGATTAAGATAGCTTTAGAGATGTAAACTTATGCCGAACTATGTCCCTTTAACCCTACTTTTCATTGTGTTGTATGAGATTATGATTATGAGCTATTGTGATTTGTTTCAGATGAACCATTGTATGTCTGGGTGACTCATTCGGAATTACAAAGGTTTGGTATTGATTCCTATGAAGGATTTATATTCAAGAGATGTAAACTGTGATTAATGGTTGGCTTTATCATTATTATCACATCCTTGTATTATTGTCACTCACCCAAGCTTTGCAGCTTATCTAAATTCTTGATGCCGATGCACCATTCCCATGGTGAAGGCAGTGATTGTACATATGTCAGGTCTGAAGAGATTACAAGAGGTCACTTGGTATTTTGATTGGATTCCGTTGAGTGGTCTGGAATCCCTACGCTTGCTCATTTCCATAAAGGTAGTCCGACCTTAGAGTCGAGTGAATATGAATTGTTCACAGTAGACATTGTGTATAAATTAGACTTATCATGTTAGTACTTGGAATCCAGGTGGGGAATTATGTAGGTATGTTCTAATAAAATTTGTGAATTGATATGGGACCTTATTGATTGAATAACATCGTAATTGTAGACATCATGCATCTTTGATTTTTAGGATTGATTAAGTAGAATGATTGCGGAATGATGTGGGATATGATTGTTATTATTATGATTAGTCTCGTTGCTCAAAGTGGCTTGAGAATAATATTGTGCCTTGTTGGTTCTTGGATATGTTACATGTGGTGGATTAAGGTTTCCTGTTGAAATCATAGTGATTTATATGATGGAGGAAGTGGAAATGTTGTTTGTCATATTGGATTGTTATGTAGCCCTGAATCTAGTACTTCCATACTTGTCAAGTTCTAATGATTGATTGAAGAATGTTATATCTTTCGACTTGAACGTACTGTGGTAAATGTAGATGGGTAGTGAATGATGAACTATGGATGACTTGATCTCTGTTTAGGGTACGTAGGCAGTCTAACGAGGAGGTTAGATGCAGCCAAAACTTACGAAATTTTTTTATGCAGTTGGATCTTGAGTTATGCCTTGTACATATCTCGGAGGCGGGATCTGTTAGATATACGGATGCTAGGTGATGTCACTCGTCAATCCTGGACGTATGTTGGGTTCAGGGCGTGACAACTTTAATGGTATCTGAGCAAATGATCCTACTCTATGATATGGAACCATCTCGAGTCTTATTGGCGTGAATTATGATATGCATTGTGGTTGCATGATTTCATAATTTTTGGGCATAAAGATGCATTCATGTGATATATGGACACACATATATATTTGAGATACATATATGAATTGCATTGTGTTTGTGGTGAAATTTCCATGGTGATTATGAAAAATCTCATTAATGGAAATTATGATTTGCATTGGTATTGTATTATTCCCTAAGTTCTTTGAGTAATGAGAAAGTTATGTGAGAAGTATATTTATGTTGTGAATCATCATGAAGTGAAGTAAATTGAATTGATAATATTTTTGGAAAAGTGAATTGAATTGCATATTGGAATGGTTGTTAAATTGAGGGCTAGTAGGAGACCATGACCTTGCTTGGTATATCTGCAATAGGGGGTCATTAGTGGTCCTGCTTGGTTAATCCGCATTGGGGGACCATACTATATATGGATCGCGCTTGGTTAATCCGCGTTGGGCGATCCTTATGGTCATTTATACTTAGAGGTGATGATGCTTGGTTAATCCGCATTGGGTGATCACTGCCTAACAGTTCTTTAGGTGTGACTCTGTCTGGTTAATCCGCGTTAGGGGGTCACTACCTACTTGATTATCTTGACCCTGCTTAGTTAATCCGCGATAGGGGGTCATTAGTGGTCCTGCTTGGTTAATTCGCATTGGGGGACCATACTATTTATTGATCGCGCTTGGTTAATCTGCGTTAGGCGATCCTTATGGCCATGTATGCTTAAGAGTGATCATGCTTGGTTAATCTACATCGGGTGATCCCTTCCTAACAGTTGTAGGAGTAACTCTGCTTGGTTAATCCGCGTTGGGGAGTCACGTCACTGCCTACTTAGTTATTTTCTATGTATTATGAAAATGTTGAATGCTAAGGTGATTGTGAGGTGGTGATAAGTAGATGGAGAATTTGTATTATACGTGGCACTTGAGAAATTAAATTGGGCAAAAAGGCCCGTGGATATAAGGGTGGATATGTGAGATTGGACGAGAAAGGCCCGTGGATGTGAAAATGGACGGAAAAGGCCCGTAGATGTGAAAAAAAAAGGAGAAGAAGAAGAAAAGAAAAAGAAAGTGTGATGTGTATTGGTCAGGTATATTACAATCTTTTCCAGCCTACTAGTCACAGATTGGAATAAAAGAAAATGATTGTGAAATCATTATTTTGTCAATGATAAGTGTGGATAGAAATTTTAAAATGTTATGGCCAACGATAAATGTGGTTGGAAATGTTAATATTTAAGGAAGATATGGTGATTTGTTGAAGGGGAATGAAATTATAAACCGTGATTATGGTTTGCCATTATAATGAGAATGGTGGGTGAATATGAATGAAATTATGGAATGAAATTTTTGAATTCAATTAATATAAATGCTTTCCCAAATGAGTTTCATCGTCTGATGAAAAGAATTGACGGGAAAGGTTGATAATTATAAACTTGATTGGTTGGTTTGCCATTAACGCATTATGGTGTGGAATTCCGATATTTTGTTAGCCACGTTAGTCATGGCTTGAGATTTGGCAAGTGACTTTGTCAATGTGAGATAAGTTAGTTCTATGACTAAGACTATCTTTAAATTGATACATGAACTGATTGCATAATCTATTTGGTGAAAAATTGGGAACCAATTGGTTGAATTATTACTATCTTATTCATTGTGTTGGAGTATGTGAAAGATTATAAAATTGCTGTTGCACAACTCAGCCAATAAATGATCTTAATATCAATGCTCGTCTTACCATTATAACCTTGATTCAAAACAAATTGGTTGAATGTGGCATGTTGACTAAAGTTTAACCCTTAATTTGTAAGAAAGAGAATAAATGCTGCCATGATAGCTATTCTTGATTCAAAGATTGTTTTCACAACATTCACATTGATACCTATGATCTCGTTCCTTGTGTAGTAAAATATGATGTAGGTATGCTCTGAAAACAACACTAAAGGAATGTCAAAATTTGCTTTTGAGCAAAAGTAAGCATACAATAGATGATATGGAAATAATTTGAGTCAAATTTAATCAATGACTCATAATTCGGTTCATTTGTGATCACTTGGTATTCTTCTTTCCATTACCTAGTGATGTGATTGGAAATTCCAATAATTTTGGTTGGAATTTTGGAACTTGATTTATCAATTTTAATATTTAGCCAACAAGACTTATGGCTTAAGGTTGATATTATTTTGCAAGGAATGTGGCTAGAAATTTTTAGAAATAATCGTAGTTACGACTATGCATAGCCAATGATGGTGGATGGTTTACCAATGATTGTAATTATTATGTTAGTATCTATCTAACCAATGGTAAATGTGATTTGATAATTTAGTAATTATTTTAAGTTATGAAGACTGCGGCTTGATGTTTGATAAATATTTTGCCATTGTGTATGGCTAGAATTTCTAATATTTATTCTGCCAATAAATGTTGCTGGGAATCTGAGTATATGGGTGAGAATTATGATGATCTATCCATTAATTTATTTGCTTTGAGTTTGAATAAACTTGTAGACTGAGGTTATGATTTTATTCACCATAAATGGAATGACGGGAAATGCTTGTAATTACAAAATTGGTTGGTATGGTTGCCATAATTATGAGTATATTGATGAATTCTTGTTAGTAGTGGCATTCTTTGTGATTGTGCAAAAATTGGTGGTGAAGTCGTGATGAGACGATGATAATTGTATTTGTGAGTTGTGATTCAATGTTGTTGAGCTTGATGTTAATTAAATTCGATTATAATTAAAGAGTAAATGCCATTTCGAAATTGTTGTTCGGTTGATGTGTGGCATTGGTGGATATGGAATTGATACTAAAATTTCAAGGATGAAATATTTTTTAAGGGGGGAAGAATGTGAAATCCCGTTCCTGGATTTCACTGTTATAATCTACGTATTTGTATTATTGAGATTTTGTATTATTTTTTGAGAAATTATATTAATTTATTTGGATTTAGATTTTAATTAAATTAGTTACAAAGTTTGAAGTTTGGAAAGTATTTATCTAAAATTCATTGACCTTTCGAGGTCACAAGTAACGTATTCGAATAGATCTTCAAACTACAAGCGCATAGGCAAAAGCCATTTGCGAGTCCGAATTATAACGGTATAGTTACTGACGTTTGAAGTTGTGATACTATAGTTTGTAGGAATTATTTAACTTCCACTTGTGAGTAAAAGGCCCAAAAAAAACATATATTTGGGTTAATGGACCGACTAAGGAGGGGTGGAAAAAAGGGATTAGACAGCAGTCAATGAAAAAAAAAAAGGGAGGGGGTCTGAGTTTGGACCCCTTTTTTAGGAGATTTCAACCCATTAACCCGCCAACTTGACCTGCTCATATCTCCTTCATCCGATCTCCGTTTTGGGTGATCTTGGTATCCATGGAAAGCTCTTGACGAGCCCTACAACTTGTAATGTTAGATTTTCCATTTTCTTATCCATTTTTCCAGTTCGATGGTTTTATACTTAGCCATTGATGTAGTTTTATGGTGTGATTTGATGTGCATATTGGAAATATGGTTTGTACTGTATGATTGGATTAATGTGATGAAATGTGAGGGCTAGTAGTGGACCATTAACCCATTGTTATGGGGTTTGTTACTTCGAAACATGTTTCAACCCTCGTGTCATTATTTCATTCTCGTTTCGTTGAGTCTTTGTACCTTGAAAAACTTGATCCATGTCTTGTTTCATTGATTGGTGTTACACATTCTACTCTGCGATTCCGTTGAGTGATGGTCCGAAATCGTATCCTGGTCTGGATACCATTGAGTGATGGTCCGGAATCGTATCCTGGTCTGGATTCTGTTGAGTGATGGTCCGGAATCCCTTCTACTCCGCGATTCCGGTTAGTGATGGTCCAGAATCGTATTTACTCGGATTCTGTTGAAAGATGGTTTAGAATCCCTTCTACTCCTCGATTCCATTGAGTGATGTTCAGGAATCGTATCTAACTTGGGTTTCATTTAGTGGTGATTATGCATTATACTCTACGATTCTGTTGAGTGATGGTCCGGAATCATACCTACTTGGATCCCGTTAAGAGGGTCCAGAATCCCTCATACTTCGCAATTCCGTTGAGAGATGGTATGGGATCGTGGTCACCTTGGGGTTTATTGAATTTGGATTGAGATAGCTTCAAAGATGTAGACTTCGGCCAAACTATGTCGCTCTAACCCTACTTTTCATTGTGCTATATGAGATTATGATTGTGAACTGCTGTGATTTGTTTCAGATAAACCGTTGTATGTCTGGGTGACACTTTCGGAGTTACAAAGGTTTGGTATTGATTCCTTATGAAGGATTTATATTCAAGAGATGTAAATTGTGAGTAATGGTTGGCTTTATCATTATTATCACATCCTTGTATTATTGTCACTCACCCGAGCTTTGCAGCTTATCTGAATTCTTGATGCCGATGCACCATTCTCATGGTGTAGGCACTGATTGTACAGATGTCAGGTTTGAAGAGATTACAAGAGGTCGTTTGGTATTTTGGTTGGATTCTGTTGAGTGGTCTGGCATCCCTATGCTTGCTCATTTCCATAAAGGTAGTTCGACCTTAGAGTCGAGTGAATATGAATTGTTCACAGTAGACATTATGTATAAATTAGACTTATCATGTTAGTACTTGGAATCCAGGTGGGGAATTATGTAGGTATTCTTTATTAAAATTTGTGAATTGATATGGGACCTTATTGATTGAATAACATAGTAATTGTAGATATCATGCATCTTTGATATTTAGGATTGATTAAGTAGAATGATTGCGGAAAGATGTGGGATATGATTGTTATTATTATGATTAGTCTCGTTGCTCAAAGTGGCTTGAGAATAATATTGTGCCTTGTTGGTTCTTGGATATGTTACATATGGTGGATTAAGGTTTCCTGTTGAAATCATAGTGATTTATATTGGAGGAAGTGGAAATGTTGTTTGTCATATTGGATTGTTATGTAGCCCTGAATCTAGTACTTCCATACTTGTCAAGTTCTAATGATTGATTGAAGAATGTAATATATTTCGACTTGAACGTACTGTGGTAAATGTAGATGGGTAGTGAATGATGAACTACGAATAGCTTGATCCCTATTTAGGGTACGTAGGCAATCTAACGAGGAGGTTAGATACAGCCATAAAGCTTACGAAAAATTATTATGCAGTTGGATCTTGAGTTATGCCTTGCACATATCTCGGAGGTGGGATCTGTTAGATATACAGATGCTAAGTGACGTCACGCGTTGATCCTGGACATATGTTGGGTTAGGGGCGTGACAACTTGGTTTATCACAGGAAGCATACATTGAAAAGGTCCTCAAAAGGTTTAACATGGAAGACTCGAACGGCTGTGATGTTCCCATGACAAAAGGAGACAAGCTCAGTAAGGATCAGTGCCCTAAGACTGATTTTGAGAAAAAAGAAATGGCTAGTAAGCCTTATGAGTCTCTTGTTGAAAGTCTCATGTATGCACATGGATGCATTAAACCTGATATTGCATATGCTATTAGCATATTGGGAAGGTTTCAGTGTAATCATGGCAATGCACACTGGATAGCTGCCAAGAAAGTTTTGAGATACTTGCAGAGAACAAAAGAATATTAGCTAGTATACAAGAGGGATTCAAAACTCGAACTAGTAGGCCATTGTGACTTAGACTTTGCAGGCTGCCTTGATTCACTTAAGTCAACTTCAGGTTGTATATTCACATTGGCAAATGGGGCAGTGTCATGGAAGAGTGTAAAACAAGATACTGTTGCCACTTCCACTATGCAAGCTGAGTTTGTAGCTTGTTATGAAGCTACATCACAGGCTATATGGCTGAGAAATTTCATCAGCAGTCTCAAGATCATGAATTCAGTTGCAAAGCCTATTCGAATTTGGTGTGATAATAAAGCTGCTGTCTTTTATTCTAAGAATAATAAAGTCTAGAGAGACCAAGGTTAATTACATTGACACTCATGCAATGCTCGTTGATCCACTCTCTAAGGTGTTACCAAATGCAATTTTTCACAAGCATGCAGTCAGTATGGCAGTGACTGCAATCCTAGATTTGTTGAACTAATGAGAGTAGTGATAGTATATAGCATAGTTATGCATATTGGTTATTATTGTGATAGTAAGTAGTAATTTTGGTTTTATGTTTAGCTAGTCATTGCACTTGGTTGAATTGAATGTTTAATAAAGAGATGTTGCTTCAGTAATTCATACATTGTTTCAATATACTTCTAAATTCTTATTTTTTGTTGGAAATAAAGGTTGTTGAAAGATCATAAGCAACTGATATATATTACAGTGAGACAATGTAGCGGCAAAAGGTTATTAGCTGCAATTAATAGTGCCAAGAGATTGATTGGCATATGTACTAAATTTTTCACGAAAAATATATGTAAGCTATTCTCATAGCTTGAAAGCTTCATAGGTAGCATTAAGTAGTCATAAATAAGAATGATTAAGTGGACCTGGAAGTGATGGAGTTGATGCTTTCGACTCATGGTTATGTGGCTCACTTCTGTACCAAGTCTGTGATTGATTATTTCATGTAAGTAAGGATTTTGTTCAGTGATTATAAGAGCTCATGAACACTCATGTAAGTTCATAGTCTCATATAGTTCTGAATGAGTTCTTTACTTGACAAAAGTATGCAAGAAGCTTATTAGCTTAACTGAATCCATTGGCCAATAAAGCATCATGCTTACAGATTCATTAAAATTCTTTCTTGAATTAACTAACTGACCTAGTGGGAGAATGTTGGACGTTAGACTCTAATTCAACGGCTAATAGGTCAATATAGTTAATAAGGATTGATGTGGAATGTAAGTGTGATTAGGGTTTAGTTATAAGCTATAACTTGGACTCCAAGTAGAGGTATATAACCTGGTTATAATTGGAGAATAAGGGCTCTTTATACTATCCTATTTGGATTGAGATTTGGTAGATTATATCCTTGTACAATAAGGAATCCTAGCGTATGATTATGGGAATGTATGCTAGGGTTGAAGTAGTATAAATACTAAGGGAAGGTCCCTGCATACACCACTGATACACATACTTACAGAACTCCCCATAGGCTCGAGTAATACAGTGGTGGTGAGTGTGCCGAAGACCAACCTTCAAAGTCTAGGGTGTTCGAGGAAAGCTTGTTGCAATTGCAGTCCTTGATGTTTGCTAGGGAGATGACTTCTCAAGTTTAGTTCTATGGTGTTTTAATGGTACATAAACATATCATGTTTAATAGTCTAGGCAGACGCCTAAGCAGGTCTTGGCACCATTTCTTAATTTTCATACGCTTAAAAAACTAATCGGGGAATTGACCAGTTGCCTAACGCCTAAGTGGGGCCTAGGTGCAGCTAGGCGGGGATTTTTAAAAATAGTGACCCCAACCTCCAACCTTGACTCCAACCCGACCCCAACCCCGACCCTGATCCCGACCCCAACCCCAACCCCAACCTCAACCCTAACTAACTATCACCGGTGGAGTTGTGAGTCTTGTTTTGACTATTATATGTAGTCATCCACTCATCCATATTCATGTATTTGCAACCCTATAAGTTGAGGCCACCTACAACAGGTTTTTATTTTTTTATTTTATTTTATTTTTTTTTGTATTTGCTAGATTTGTCAAATAACAATTAATTGTATCTCACTACCAATAGTTGATATCAATCTTGTTAATTTCTAAGCCCTCTCGTTTTCTAGTTACTTTGAACTAGAAGGGTAGGTTACGCTAGTAATTCGACGACCTAACTATAATGTGAAATTTAACTCGCCTAATATATTTTCTTTTCTTATAGTACTTAAGTGCTTTATCTTATTTATAATTATTTATTTATTTTTTGGTTTTTTTTTTTTTTTTGGGTGGGAATTCACATTTCGGGGAAATTGTTAAGACAAAACCAATGAAACAAAAAAGGGACAAGATGCTGGAGTGCGCTTGTCCACGGTCCTCATCTCTCTCATCAGACCACGTGAGAAGTAGCTCAAACTGCAGACTCCAATGTACCAAATCAATGTGGGCAGCAGAAAAGCAGGTGGGAGAAGTAAAGAGAGGGGAGGCCCAGAGGGCTTAAATGGTCCTCCAAGATCATGGACCTCAACTTGTACGTATACTATGTTTTAAAGAAATACACATGCATTAACAACGAAAATGCATTTTTAAATGAACATACCAAATATCTTTCAAACAACAATAGTTTCTGTGTACCAATTGTGTTACATCACTGTGTTTTATCTTATCAGTCAATTTGGTCAAAGTTGTTCTGTACTTACATCCGCTAACTAATCATAGATAATCTGTTAGACGACCATTAAAATATACATGTGCTTTGCACGTGAGAGGATATACAGGTAACTTCACTGTAACTCTATTAAATCCACGCAAGATCAAATCATCAACGATTGGTCCTTTGATAAATTATCTAAAATTGACTAACGGAGGTACAATCATTTTGACATCTAAACCATAAAAGTAAAAAAAGAAAGTATGACACTATACAAGGCAAGTGCATGTCGTTAATTAATGTACAATACAACCATAATTGCATAACAATTTTTTCGCCACCTATTTCCAACTCATAACCACTTTTAACCACGTTGCTATTGGACTTTGCTTACGTCTTCACCTATTTTGTGAACATCTTCGACAAAATTTCTGAATGGAATTTAAAACTCCTGCATTTTAGGCACCGCCATACACATAAGTCACTGTTGCAACAACAAAAACAGTTACGTACTCATCAACCAACTACTATATATATTCATACATACCCAAAGCTAAAACTGTCTGTGTGCAAATTAAGTAGCCAGCTTTATCAGCTAAGAAGAAAAAAGATATGGCTACTACTCCCGGAATTCTCACTGAATGGCCATGGACTCCTCTTGGAAGCTTTAAGGTCTTCCCTTCTACAAACCCTAGCTCATACCTCTCTCTATCTCTCGTGTAAATACAGTGCCACACACTGAGAATTCTAGAATGGACCAGCCCATAGTATGAACGAGGGGATGAGCGACTGGTTGCAAGGCCAAGATTGTAATGGCTAAGAATGGTCAAGAATCTCGTTGCATACTATGCTCCAGTCCACACTAGAAAACTTTGTTACCTCCCCCGTTAAGGTTTTCATTGTATATGCATTGTTGATACATTACATATTTTGATGTATTAACAACTTAAAATTTGTGATCTATATATATGGGGTTTTAATGCAGCATGTGGTCGTGGCTCCTTGGATCATTCACGGTACATACTCGTATTTTGCTAACGATGAGGAAGATAAAGATCTATCTTATTTCCTCATATTTCCACTTATTCTGTGGAGGTTTGTCCACAACCAGTTATGGATCTCTCTTTCTCGATATCGGACGGCCAAGGGCAACGGCCGGATTGTTGACAAGAGCCTCGAATTCGAACAAGTCGACAGAGAAAGAAACTGGTACGTATAAAGAATAAAGCCATTCCAAGCTGAAAGATGAGCTGCCTGATTACAACCTCGAATGTAGTCTTATATATAATCAGTTCATTTAAATTTCTTTAGTTATATATATCTTACTTTTTTCAATTTTTGTTTGGGCAGGGATGATCAAATATTGTTCAACTCAATTCTATTCTACCTAGGGAGCAGGCACTTGCCAGGGGCTTCAAACCTGCCAATGTGGAGGACAGATGGAGTTATTCTAACAATTCTGCTTCATGCTGGTCCGGTGGAGTTTCTCTACTACTGGTTCCACAGAGCACTTCACCACCATTTCCTATACTCTCGCTACCACTCTCATCACCATTCCTCCATTGTCACTGAGCCAATCACTTGTAAGAAAATTACTCAAGTACCCCTTCCATTTTTTTTTTAATTAGTAGTATACTTCACTTTCCCTTGAAGAGATTTTTTTAGTGTGCTCGGAACACAAGGTGGTACATAGCGTGTGATTATACAAGTGGCGGGGCACTTGAAAATAAAACTTTGCTTTACGTATATAATATAATGGCATGTGGTGTACCGTCCCGTAATCCCGGCCCTCTAAAAAATGTTCTTTGTTTTTCTTGGTCGGTGAAAATGTTCTTTGTTCACAAAATATTATACTATAGAAGCTGTTATTGACGTTTCAAAATCAGTTATCATGCACTCTATTTTAGTTGACAAAGAAAAATAAAGGAGCAAAGAGTGCAAGACAGACTTTTATAGACTGCTTATAACAATTTTCTAAATTTTTTATTATTACTTATATTTGTTTGATGTATTGTGCAGCTGTGATTCACCCATTTGCGGAGCACATCGCATATTTCATACTCTTTGCTATACCAATGTTGACAACTCTATTCACCGGAACAACTTCTGTCGCAGTCTATGCTGGTTATTTAACTTATATTGACTTCATGAACAACATGGGACATTGCAATTTTGAGCTCATTCCAAATTGGCTCTTCACCATTTTCCCCCCTCTCAAGTATTTCATGTACACTCCATCGTAAGTCTCGCTTTGCTCTCCCTCGTTGTCTTCATACAAATACAATCGGTTATAGGGAAGAATTACTCTATGCAAGTCTTGGGAAGTATGCATATGTCATATACATAATTAGTACATACAAATTTACACATTTTATTCAAAATTATTCTGGTACCATTGATTTTCTAGCAAATTTCTTATAGATGCTATTTGTTTTCAATTTCAATTATTTAGGAAAGATATTGTTGCAAGGTATCCACAACTAAGTATACCATAAAAATTAATCTTATCGAAAATAAATTGAATAGTATAATTTGTGCCACAATTAACATTACGATCTAATAGTATTTATCTTCTTTGTTAGTGAGAGATGTTTAGTTTGTTGCACTCAAATGAACCTGACTCTGATATGTTAGAAACATGCGTGTCACAATATGATGAGATCAAATCTTCTTCACCCAAAATTTTTCGTGGCATCTCTGTGACCTATCTTATTTGTCATCACCTAACCATCCATTTAAACCATATTTAATAATGTTAACATTTTAACTTATCTCCTTAATAAAAAATAAAATACTAAATAAATTAAGTTAAATGACACGTATCACTCAAATACATAGGTCAAAAATATGCTACAAAGAGTTTTAAGTGCAGAAAATTTGACTCATAATATGATATTATAGTCCTCATCAGACATTTTAGTTAATATATTGTTGTACTTTAGTACTGAGAACATATAATTCACACCAAACATGTATGAAATAATTATGAAACATACTCCAACTCTCTGATCTCATCCAAGTACAGTACAAAAATGTATACCCAAATAATTTAATGAATTTCTTTTCAAAGTGCTCGATATTTTAACCCGATGCTCTACATGTCATCAAATAAGTGAAAAGACATAGATAGAGAGGCACCAAAAAAAAATTATTTTCTCTGCTTATATAATAACATATAAAATATTTCTCCAAATAGTGATGCTAAGAGGACTCTCTAAGATTATCTGTCATTCCATAGTTTAACGTCAATTTCGGTACTAATATTATAAAATATTTTGTATGCTCTTTAGGTCTAATTGGATAAATGGTCCTCGTACTAATTGGGTTTTTTAAAATTTTTTTTTTTGGTCAATGGGAATTCCAGTAACAAAGCAGCACAGAGAAGAAAAATACTAAAAAAAAAAACTCCTCCATAGAAAATGAGAAGATAAGCACAACTCTTAGCAAGAACAGACATGCTCCCGTAAGTATGAATAAATATCTAACCAAAAAGGCTACAAAAAAAAAATCTACCTACAACCAAGATGGAGGGGTTATTCCCAACCCAACTCAGGAATTATACAGGAGGCTTGCGACCGGAATACGGGTGGTACACTACGTATTTTTATATAAGTGGTGGGAATTTGTAGTTTTCAAGTTATAAACTTTTTAACACATATATCTCATAAATTATGTAATGACATGTAATGTATCATCTCGTGTTCCGATCACATTGAAAAATTTCTCCCAAAAAAGCCATCCCGATTCCCTAGACGGAACACTGACAAGAGAGGGAGGGGGCATAGAGTCCCATCTCGAAGAGCACAGCCTCTGTACGGCCAACGATACAGCCGCATGAGCTGCTTTGCTTCTACATGCTGTATATTGGCTGATGGGTTTCAGAGTACTTTTAAAATTTATTGATTGGATTTCGCTATGTCGGATTGGTTTGGTTTTTGGTTTGATACGATTGTGATGGATTTGGTTAACAAGGTATTCATTCATTTTCAGATTTGTTTTGAAACACTTCTCAAAATTTACAGAATGCTATGGTGTTTGTGCTATATAAAGATACACGCGACGAATTCTAACCGTCTTCATTATTTTCCTGGTGAGAGATAAACAGTAGATACAAGGAAGAAGAATACGTCAAAATACATTTTTATCCCTGTATTAAACGGATAATTAACAAAAAATTAATTTGCTAACGGATTATACCATGAGAATTTAAATTCTAATTTATTTTATCACGTAAATTATCTTCCAATTACCCTATAATTACAATGACTATTTATCCATTTAAGCCTTACTTTTAAAAGAATTTTAGGCATATGCCCAATAAATGGGTGGGCGGGCAATAAATGTCTTTACAGGAAATCCTCTGTCACTGTAAGAGGGCTGTTTTTGGTGCGATTGGCTGTCCACGTGAGCCAACCACCATCATTCTATATCTATATCATTTTATATTTCATTGTTGGGGGTTGCATCACCATCATATTGTACCTGTGATATATACTGTTGTTGTTAGTTTTTATCATTTATTATTATACCTTCATGCAATCGTTATTAACATTCGAAATGTCACTTTTATACTAACTATTGAATTTTTTATACCTTTATGTGAAGTGCCAAAAAAGTGTAGTTTTATAGTCTGACTAACTAACTTTGTCAACATTTAATACTTTAAATGTTTCTGAATATTAATAGCAACTCCATACATATCTTTTTGAGTTTAATTCAAATTTAACGTCCATATAAATGCAGGTACCATTCTTTGCACCACACACAATTTAGGACCAATTACTCTCTCTTCATGCCAATCTACGACTACATGTATGGCACCATGGACAAATCAAACGATTCCCTCTATGATACTTCACTCAAGCGAGGGGAGGAATTGCCAGATGTCCTCCATCTAACCCATCTAACAACGCCCGAGTCCATATATTATCTACCGCTAGGATTTGTTTCCTTGGCCTCTAGGCCCCACACAAGGACGTGGTACTTGTGGTTGATGTGGCCTCTCACATTGTGGTCCATGATGATAACTTGGATCTATGGCCGTACTTTTGTCGTTGAAAGGCACCGCTTTCACGAGTTCAGATTACAGACTTGGGCTATTCCAAAGTACACTTTGCAAGTGAGGCCCAATTCTTAGTTTCTCTATTAAATCTGGGTCTTCTTCTTCTTCTTCTTCTTCTTGTTTATTTATTTATATTTATATTATTGTTTTTAATTTTTTTAATGAGATCTGATTTAATTTGTTAATTTGTAAATCTCAGTACTTTATGAAATGGCAAAGTGAAGCTATCAATGGCTTGATTGAGGAAGCCATACTTGATGCAGAGGAAAAAGGTGTCAAAGTTTTGAGCCTAGGTCTTTTAAATCAGGTTTTTTTTTTTGAACAGTAATTTTTTTTTTTTGAATAAACGATATTATCTACACTAAAGGAGAGGGGGTAGACTTACTCTCATAATGAACTAGCAATAATTTTGTTCAAATTCTTCTTTGACAATAATCAAACCTAAGACCTCTCACTTACAAGTGAAGAGAAATACTGCTGGACCGTTATACTAAGTGACTTAAATCATGTAATTAACTTTTACAATTTAATCGCTCGTTGAATCAGAAGTTAATTAATTTTACCAGAGTCCTCACTAAATCTCCCCAATAAATAATGGAGTTGTGGTAGATAATATGTATTATAAATGTTTGTCTATGTATTTATATCTGTGTATATATAATATCGGTTAATGCATGGTCCATGGCAAAAGTATTTGTGTATGTAGTACCAGTAGGGTACTCTAAAATTTAATTCACTGTTGGTCCAGCCATATGGTATACCATGTGTGTAAAGTGATAGTCTGTCGTATACAGGGGCTCACCTCGAGATTCTACCACGTAACCATTTTATCTCAAATTTGACCTTAATTTAGGACCATATTTATTACAGCACACAGTATTTGTTGTCAAATTTTATGTATTCAAACAGTCGTTTACTTATTTAATTTGTATATATGTACATGCAGGGTGAAGAGTTGAATAGGTATGGCGGTCTCTATGTTCAAAGGCATCCACATCTCAAAATCAAGGTGGTGGATGGAAGTAGTTTAGTTGTGGCTGTAATCCTAAACAGCATTCCAAAAGGGACAACTCAAGTCGTTCTTAGAGGCAATCTCACAAAGGTTGCTTATGCCATTGCCCATGCTTTGAGCCAGAAGGGTATCCAGGTATACATACATAATCTATATAGATCATTGGGGAGATAAACTAGGGTAGAACTGTCATACCATGTCACGTGATCATGTAATGTGTTGGTTTGAGTCGCTTGTAATTAAGATGATGTTTCTTCTTATCTTATAACCTGAATTTTCTTAATATTTCAGATAGCTACATTACACCAGGCTGAACATTTGAAACTCACCAAATCATTAAATGGCACTGAAAGTAACCTAATTGTTGCAAAAAGCTATGCACAAAAGGTATATATCAATTATTTGCTTCAAAATTCTCCTTCCTCGCCCATATTTTCGTATTTTTATTTTTTTTTCTATCTGTTCATATATGTTGGATGATAAAAGCTAATTGATTTAATTTGCAGATATGGTTGGTGGGTGATGGATTGACCGAAAAAGAACAGATGCGTGCACCAAAAGGAACACTATTTGTTCCCTTCTCACAATTCCCACCCAAAAAATTGCGCAAGGACTGCTTCTATCACTACACTCCAGCAATGAAGACTCCCGCATCTCTTGAGAATGTTCACTCTTGCGAGGTAAAGCATTTTTTCATTTATTCGTCAATTTTTCTGAAACCCTAAACGCTAAACACGTAATTTTTTTTTTTGTGACGACAGAACTGGTTGCCAAGAAGGGTGATGAGTGCATGGCGAGTTGCGGGCATAGTGCATGCCTTGGAAGGTTGGAAGGAGCATGAGTGTGGTTACACCATGTCTAACAGCGACAAAGTTTGGCAAGCAAGTCTTGTGCATGGGTTTCAGCCTCTGACGATCAGTACCTCTCACACCAAAAATTAGAGATCTACAGCTTCCTATTTAAAAATAAAAATAAAAGTTAGCAAGTGCACCGCGACCTTAATCAGATGATCCCTTGTTTCAGTTGGGTTATCATGTGACAATGCTGGCTATATTCTATAAATAGCTAGCTAGATGTTGTCATCGTCTATGAGTTACTCTATTATATATGAATTTCACTTTATATGGAACTATTCGTTGAGAAAATTTGATTGTTATTGATCTTTTGTTTAATAATTCATGGCTTTAATGTACCTAAGTAACATCAAAAACTTAGGAAGAGACCTATGCCAAATGCATATATATTGGTTTTTTTTTTTTGCTATGCAACTTTTAATTTGGATATGATTTACGCTGATCGATCCTTGTTTATTTATATTCTTTGGAGTGAACAAATTACATCACTTGAATTGATATTACTACCAAAAAATTGGGGTTGTCCTACGAAACCTTGCCCGACTGAGACAAATTCATTGGCGAACAAACATTTACCCGACGAAATTACCAGTCCGTAGGGCGAATTTGGTCACTGTTTCGAATGTGTGATTAATTAATTTTGATTTACGTGGGTTTGTGATTAGAATTAAGAGTTAATTAAAATAAAGGTATGTATTTATCTTAATTATAAGTGCAGCATTAGTGTAGGAATTCGTGGTGTGAAATTTGTTGAAATTTTATAACCATTTAGACGAAGTTACTTATGTTTATTAGATTTGTATAATAAATTCGAAACAAACCTTAGACCCATTTGAGATTCTGTTGGATGTACGTGTAGACCCAGTATGCGTCTTCTTGATCTAAATGAATCTTGAATTGTCCACTTCGGAGTGTTTCGAGATTTTTTATGAACTTGGCTAAGTTTTGTTTGTGGATAATTTGGTTGTATCCACCTAATATTCTTCAAGTGCATACTAGATATTTGTCTATAATATTTATGTCATGCACTTGAGGAAATGCTGCGAATTTTTTACGATATAAAATATTCGCAAACCACAACATAGAAAGTGCACTTTCAAATGGAATAGGATCATTACCGAAGGCATAGAGGGGCGATAAAGCGTATTTTAAATCATTATGATGGATAAATTCTCTTATTACAAGCACAATGGACAAGGTGTAGATCAACTGCAAGATAGAAGTTGTTACTAGTATTTGGATGGGATCGAAAATTTTATTCAATTTGCAAGGCACCAAGTTAGCACTCAGAATCATATTAGGTGTCCTTGTGAGAAATGTAATAATTGTGTTTGGATGACACAAGACAAAGACCAATATCACTTGTATTTGAATGAGATGGTACACACTTACTCTAATTGGACTTATCATGGAGAATCAAACATTACAACGTTAACGTCTTTCGGCAGTGGGACAGTTTGGCATGAACCTTCTACATCTAGGTGTGTTGATGATGGCCAAGTGATGGACATATAGAATGATGCTTTCCTTAATGCTTCACTTAATATGGACGAAGAGCTGTCCACAAACCCCGAGAAGTATGATAAATTATTGAAGGAAGAGGAGCGAAAATTGTACCTTGGTTGTGAAGATTTTTTGGTCTTAATAGCCATTGTAGACTTGATGCACATGAAAGTACAATGTAATATGACCAATTGGAACTGTGATATGATGATGTGGATTTTTAAATGTATGCTTCCAAAACCAAATGCATTTCCTGCAAATCATTATGGGTTGAAGAAAGATCTTGGGTTGGGATATGACAATAGCCATGCATGCACAAATAATTGTGTATTGTTTTACCGTGAGTTCGAGAAGTTAGATAAATATCCCAAGTGCAATGAGCCGATATATCAAAAGAGCAAGATTCCAAATAAGATGTTGAGTTATTTTCCCTTTGCACCTAGATTGCAGAGATTGTACATGTCGACCCATACTACATGTGATATGAAGTGGCATAAGGAGGAACGGGTTGATGATGATGTGTTGTGGCATTCAGCTGACGGCGAAGCATAGAAAGAATTTGATAAAATCTACCCCGATTTTGCCGCATACCAAGAAATGTCAAACTAAGACTTGCTTCTAACGGCTTCAATCTGTTTGGGAAATTTTCCAATGAGCATAGAACTTGGACAATGGTCATTCTTCCTTGTAACTTGCCCCTAGAGGTGCATGAAGAAAGAATTTACAGTCATAAGTCTTTTATTACCAGTGCCCAAATCACTAGGTGATTCCATTGATGTTTATTTGCGATGTTTGATTAATGAGTTGATAAATTTATGGCCAAATCGTGTACGAACATATAACAGGTCTACAGGGGAAATGTTCACTCTAAGAGACACAATTATGCAGACAATTAATGATTTCTTAGCTGGTATGCTATTAGGCTAGAGCACCAAAGGGTAAATGGCATGCCCCACATGAGGCAAAGATACATTGTCATTTTGGCATGTAGGAAATGTATGCTAATTTGGCCACCGAAAATTGGTCCCTTGGTATCACGAGCGATGTGACAAGCCTGAAACATTTGATGGGACAACATAGTATCAACCTAGACCAAGAGAATTATTGGAAATGAGATGTTAGCCAAGTTGAATACACTCCAATTTGAGGAAGGCTCGAGACTAGTGAAATAGCTGAATTGGACAAAAAAAATAATATATTCTTTGATTTGGAATATTGGTCGATATTGAAAATTAGACACATTGCTAATCCCATGCATATTGAGAAGAATGTATGCGACAATGTGGTGAGAATGACTCTACTTCTTGCAGGAAAATCAAAAGACACCATGAAGATTCATATTGGCGTGCAAGCAATGGAGATAAGGTCCAACCTGTGGCCTACATTCATCAGTGGTAAATACAAGAAAAAGAATGCCAATTTTACTTTCAAGTTGGATGGCAAGAATGACTTCTTGAAGTGGCTGTAAGGTGTGAAATTTCTAGATGGGTATGTTAGCAATACAGCACGACATGTTAATATGGACACTTGGGACATTGTCTGGCTTGAAGAGTCATAGTTGTCATGTATTACTTCAACGGCTACCTTTGATTGGGATTCGGCCGCACTTGAACTTCGAGGTTGTTGAGACGATTAAATATTTGTCTTGGTTCTTCATGCAACTATGTTGTAAAACGTTGTGAAAATCCGACGTAGATGTTTTGGAAGAAGATATTATGTACATCCTATGTCGGCTAGATAAAATATATCCACGAGCATTTTTCACAACTATGGTTCATGTAATGATACATATGTTTGTATAAGGCAAAGTTTGTTGGGCTGGTGCATAATCGTTGGATGTATCCAATTGAGAGGTAATCTTGTCAGTATGTTGATTTGTTAATATTCTTTTATCAAGCGATTGAAATTAAAATTTTTTATTATATTTAATAATTTGTCAAACTACTGGGTGGTTACAAGCGGTTTGTCTGTAACATGGCACGACTCGAAGGATTCAGAACGGAGCCTATCAGTGTACAAGAATCTTTTACATTTTGTGCAAGGTACCTCTAGAATGTTGAAATTTCCTACAATAAGCGCTCGTGCAATTTGGATGGGGGTGAGCGGATTGAAAAGTTATCTATCTTTGCGCAACTTGCACACCCATTTGGTGAAGGACCTTCGTCTGAGCCCTTCAAAGAAACCGACTTGGAAGTGGCTCACTGGTTCATATTAAACAACTATGATGAAGCTTAACCATTTATTAAACAACATGAAGCATTGATGCAGACCCGATATCCTTCAACTTGGGTTGAAACGCACATATAATTATTTTCACATTGGTTTTCCGAACATGTAAGTGTTTTTATTTTGCATAAAATGAAATTGTTTTGTTTTGCAAAAACTTACATATTCAATGGCACTTTACTAGATGCGGCAATTAAGAGAAGACACATCATCTTTGTTTGACGAAGAATTATTTCAACTGACATGTCATCTCATTAGAGCCAACACGTACACTGGTTGTCATGTGAACAAAGTTAAATTTTTTACAAATGAACGAGAAGGTAAATTGTCCACTCAAAACAATGGCATTTTTGTCTTGGGGGTAAATGAGAATACTTATTTGTTTGTCAAACTTTTAAGTGTGGTTCCATTGTTATGCCCAAACCAAGGAAGTCATATTGTTCAAGTGTCATTGGTATGATACGAACCTAGACAAACTCGACAATGTCATTGAAGATATGTATTTGTTATCTATCAACACAAACACCTGATGATTTGAGAGTGATCCCCAATTTCCCACAAATAAGGCGAAAAAAGTATGTTTGAAACAAATTTGTTCCACAATGTATTCTACCTGGTTGATCCAAAGTTCATGGGTGGTTGGAAAGTAGTACAATTCCTATTATGTAGAAATATTTGGAACTTGCCGGTGCAACAACACAATGAGGATATTGACGATGACAAAAGGCTTCATCTATAATCACTCGAAACGTTCCCAGAGTATGAAGCAAACACATCACTGAACCACCATTTGAGATCGAAGGTTTCCCCAAAATTGAAATAGATGCAATTATATATTGACTTGGGCGCCTAATTCCTTGGTTGAAGAAAACAACAATGACTCAAGCAATGAAAGCGACATTGAAAAGGATAATAAAGAAGCACACGAGTATAACGACATCGATTGAGGGTTTAGCAATTTAAGGTCAATGTGTACGTAGTACAAAATTTTATTTCACTCTCTCTAAGTACAAAAGCTCATTTCTCTTATTGTACAAAAAAGAAATGAATAAGACCTTGCTCCACGGAATGCAATTTTGTCTGTTAAGTATCCTTGCCTGGCGGAATTTTGCAAGCTCCATGCCTAAAGTAGTTAGGGTTTAGGGTTTAAGGTTTAGGGTATTCATCGGGCAAGATGAATCCAGTCCGTCGGGCAAGTATATTGGCATATTTCACATATTCAATTCCATCGAGGATTTTCAGAGTTAGGGAAATTAAGTCCACAATACAACCGTCAATATAGTTGGTATATTCTATGAGATTTTATACACCAAAAATAAAAATAAAATAAAACCTTAACATTAGGTAATGAGAAGAATTCCTTCAACAGTTACAAACTAAAAGTTAATATTCAATGGTCATTTTAGCTTCAAATTTTCTGATTTTTTACTACACTCACCGACCATCGAATAATACAATGAATGGACCCAATCATTATTCAAAAACACTTACAATAGTGATTACCATAAAATGATACATTACACCTAATAGGGTTAAGGAGTACAACACTAAGTGTTGGTTGAATCAATTGCATTGTGGGCATTCGACTCTATGAAAGAATTTTCGACAATCCAAACGTAGAACTTGTTTGAATATAGTACGAGGTTGAATACGTCAAAAATCATAAAAAATAAATGTGAACGGACTAGGGATTGGTCCAAAAGCTTGGACGGTTACAAACTTAGCATCACAATTTAACAACTATATTTCTTTTGATTTGGTTTTTTTTATTTTTTATTTTTTATTTTTTAAAGATGATATATGAAAGTTGAAACACACCATGAATACATTTAATTATCAAATTCGATTATCGTTTAATCGTTCCAAAAAATAATATACAAAAGTTTGTAAATTTTTTATAACTTTTACTTAGTGCCCGACGAAATGGTTGTTCCGTAGGGCAAAAGGCACAACCGTTGTCGAGTAAGATTGAAAATTTCGTGAAGCAAAGTTTTAAAATTTCTCCCAAGTTTTTTTCACAAAAAATAAAAAATTCCCTCCAAAAATTGGGTTTGCCCGACAGACTGGAGTACATTTAATGGAGCTAAGGTATTTTCCCAGCTTTTTTTTCTCAGCCAAAAATTTCACTTCGTGGGTTTTATTGTGAACCATTACCCGATGGACCTTGTCATCGGGCAAACGCTGAAATCTGACACGTGTAAAAAATTGAAAGCCTTGCCCGACAAATGGTTCCTTCGGCAAAGGCCTTTTCCCCTATGTCAAGCCAAGAGCTCCCAATTTTCTACAATTCATCATTTCCATCAAACTGATCGGCTCTAGTTTAGCTTCCACCTACAACATCTCTTCCCAAATCTCTCCATCTCTCATAGTCCTACAAAGGTATTACATTTATTCTCGATAGTTTTAAAGCTGTGAAATCTTTAATTATAATATGAATGTGTTCTTAGTTAGTATGTTCTAATATTTAAGAGAATTTAAAAACAAATTTGAGAGATTGTTAAGGGATGATATTGGGATGTTGGGGGGATTATTTTAGGGGTTAAAGAAGGGGTGGTACAGTCGGCTTAGGGAGGCAGATGGGTAGGGAGGGGGACGGGTTTGGGGAAGGGTATTGGTGGGGAGGGGGATGTGTTTAGGAAGGGGATGGTTAGGAGGGTGAAGGGTTGGATGGGTTATGAGGATGACGGATTAGGGGTATGAGGATTGGTGATGTGGCAAAGATCAATTCTTGTTAGATTACAATTCTTTTTAGGAAATACTATAATATTGTTATAAACTTTGTATTTAAGTGTGATTGTGTAAATCCTGGAATAGATTTGATTCTAGTTATTCTTCCCTATTAAGATTTGTATTCCTTGGAGGAGAAGGATTCTTCCCTCCCTTATTACTATAAATAAAGGCATTGCGTAGGGGGAATAACACATTGTCTACACAACCCTACAAACACATCTCTTTCTATTCACTCCTGTGTCGCTAGCCCTCTCTCTCCCTGTTAGATAAAATAAGTCACAATATGTTATCAACACGCTCCTATCACTATGCTTAGAAATTTGACGTGGAAGTTTCTGCATCAAACCAATTCATCAATATCATCCCGCAATCAGGTTATTTCAAAACAACGGTTTTTATCTCGATATTTTTGCAGTCCTGATAGCATGAACATTCACCATAATGCATGACCCAACTTTACGTTTTTCGAATTTTAGATTCTACATAAATTGTATATATATTATATCCATAATTGTTGAATTATGTGAATTGATATTGCCATGAATTGCATCAAATACATGATCATGCATTGAATTATATGATGAATATGCATGAAATTGAATTAATTTTTATAATCTGGAATTGAATTATAAATTATAAAGATTTTTTTTAAGGTTTTGTTAGAAACCTAACCATGTCGTTAGGCTCCCTTCATTTCCCCGAGAAACCAAAACCTGGAGCCATGACTCTAGGCCCAAACCCAAAACCCGACACCTAGACTGCATCGCCCCATTTTGAATCGTCGTGAAGCATGGCCTGTAGCCATGCCCAACCACCATGGCTACTTCCCCAACGACCTGAAGCTCGTCCACCGACGTTAATTGGTTGAGATTCCTTCGAATCTTATTGGATTTTTCGAAATCCCAATTTCAATTTCCAAGGTTTTTGGTTGAAACGTTGAGATTTCAATATTTCCGTTCGCAATCATGGTCGAAAATACCCTAGAAGGGTACCCCCGAGTCTTCCCGTCCAAGATTTGGCCACCTGCAATAGCGACACCGATCATCTTCTCTGGTGAAAACACCTAGCCTTACTAGGATTTCTTGGTTCAAGCCTGACGCTGAAAAATAAGATTTTTTTTTCTTTTGGGCTTGTTATTGCAAGCCCAACCCGACCACTTCTCTCTCCACGTGTTCTCCTGTCTCATACTATAGCAGAACCCAGCCCCCGTAGGGCTATTCATGTTCCCTACACCCGATCCTAGCCAACAGCTGGTGACTCGGGGCACCTGGTCACAACGCACTAGATTGCATCCCTCGAGAAAACCTACGTTGCAAAGCAGCAGATCTATGCCCTTTTATGGTCCTTCTTGGATCTAACCCAGAAATTTGGGCTTCCTTATCTAGCCCACCCTCTGGTCTTGGGCCTACAACCCAGCCCAATTTTTGAGCCTGGGCCAAACGATCCAATCTGCTCAGCCCACCTGTGGGCCTTAGTTCTTACTTTTGGGCCCTGATCTTAATTGTTTATTATTTTTAGACAATTTGGGTTTTATAATTTTTCACACACACTTTAATTTTCCCAAGAAGTCCAAATAATTAATTCAATTATAATTCTAGACCTGCAGATCTATTTTTATATTTTTCTTGTTGCATATTTTTGTATATATATTTGTGTGTGTTTACAGGAACATATGAACCTGAAGTTCATATTTCTTCGAAACCTGAAGTTTCTAGAAACATGCCTTATTTGAAAACCTGAAGTTTTCCTTAAAAACATCAACCATGAAGACCCAAAGTTTTTTCATGTAAATTTAAACCACTACATGTCTATTAGAGCCTAAATGTTCTACTTCAATGTGAATGGATTGATTTTTCTCCATTACATTAACCACATTCTTGTTCCTTTATTTTGTGATAGGGACATGCTGAATTTGAACAAACTCGACTTCATCGCTTTAAAGGTCTTTGGAAGAAACAACCTTAAGTGGGTCCAAGATGTGAAGCTTCACCTCACCGAAAAGAATTTGCGTCCATCTATTAAAGATGAGACGGACAACCTGGTTGGCGAAGTTGAAAAAGGCACTACCATGGTCTTCATCCGAAAGCACATTTATGATTCACTGCAAGCTGAGTACCTTGCTGAGGAAGATCCACGAGCACTTTAGGTTGCTTGGGCTGATTGCTTTGATCACCAAAATGACATTTTCTTGCCTAAAGCAAGACATGACTTGCAACTTCTGTGCTTCTATGACTTTAAGTCTGTGAATGAATATAATTATGAAGTTTGTCTAATCCGATCACTTCTTAAGTTCTATAACAAGAACTTGACCAAAGATGATCTCTTGGAGAAGACCTATTCGACCTTCTCTACTACCAATATTATCATGCAACAACAATATAGGACTCAGAAGTTCACTAAGCTTTCAGATTTGATCTTTATTTTACTTATCGCTAAAAAGCAGAATCAGTTGTTGATGAAAAATCATCAAGCTTAACCTATTGGGGCAACCGCTGTACCTGAAGCACATTATAGCATAAACAAACGCCTAAAATGGCAACATATGCATGGTAGGGGCTGTCAGAAGCCACCTTGTCAAGGTATACAAAGCCAAGGCCCATCTAAGGGAGGAAACCAAGCCCAGAAGTGCCCTAACCTCGCTCCTAAGGCCCTAAACATAAAGAATAAGGGTAAAGCACCTGACACCATGGATAAGGACATGTGTTACCGCTGTGGTTTCAAAGACAATTGGTCCAAGATGGAGGTTTTTGACTTTCAAAAGGCTATTACCCCTATGGAAGATTAAAATCTTAGACATAAACTATTTTTAGTTGAATTTTGGAACTATGGGGCCAAATTCCATATAGTGGCCGAACCCCCCTTGTTTTTTGGTTTAAGTTTGCAAAATTTTCCTTTATTTTTGGATTATTTGTTGGTGATTTGTTATTGGATATTAAGTTTGTTTAATTACCATCCTTGAATACTTAAATTATTTTGAATGGATATTTGTTTTTAGAATTATGCATGTGACGGATTCAAATTAATTTTATTTCTAGGTATGACTAGTGGGAAAGTTAGTTGTCTGGCAGATAGTGCAACCACGCACACCGTTTTGTGTGAACGGATCTATTTCATTAACTTTGTACCTAAGAATGCACCTTTGACAACCCTCTCAAGTCCACCCAACCTGATCTAAGGATATGGTAAGACACGTATAATATGGTCCAATGGTACAATCTTGACCATTAATGAGACACTTTATTCTCCACGTTCCGGAAGAATGTTGTTGAGTTTTAAGGACATTAGAGATAATAATTACCACGTTGAAACCTATGTAGAAAATAAAGTTGAATTTCTATGTAGAACTTCCTACGAATATGGCTAGAAGCGTATTATAGAGAAGATGAAACGTATCCTGAGTGGTCTGTATACTATGACCATATGCCCTATAGAAAGCCATTAACCACAACGACAATGCGCCGTATGCTTAAATCATCACACGTGCATCCACTAACCCGAAGTTTAGGTTCGATTCAAGGAATCGCATGTCAAACCTACTACATAGGAAAGCTTATTATTAAGCCTTCTTATGACAAGATTCGTTTGAATCCTCCAATTTTTCTACAAATGATTCAGGGGACATGTGTGGACCGATTCACCCTCCCTGTGGACCATTTAGATATTTTATGGTTTTGGTTGATGCTTTCACACGTGTGCTTGTTTTCCACAAGGAACGTTGCATTCTCCAAACTATTGGCTCAGGTTATCAAGCTCAGGGCCCACCATCCTAATTATCCAATCAAATTTATTCAATTGGATAATGCTGGAGAATTCATATCTAAAACTTTTAATGAATATTGCATGTCGGTTGGGGTTGAAGTTGAACATCCAGTACCCCATGTTCACACCCAGATCGGCTTGGCAGAGGCATTTGTTAAGCGCTTACAAATGATTGCTTGACCGTTGATCATACGTAACAAGCTCCCAATCGCTGCATGGGGCCATGCAATATTGCATGGAGCCATGTTGGTCTACTTGTGGCCTATTGCGACCCAACCGTATAGTACCATTAAGTTGGTAACCAGATAAGAACCCGACATATCGCATTTGTGCGTTTTTGGTTGTGGGGTCTATGTGCCGATTTCGCCACCTTTACATATAAAAATGGGGCCTCAGCAAAGGATGGGAATCTATGTCGGATATGATTCTCCTTCAATTATTTGTTACTTAGAACATTTGGCAGGCGATCTATTTACCGCTCGTTTCGTGAATTATCAATTCTATGAGAGAGTCTTCATGTCGTTAAGGAGAGATAAGAACATCAACATTCCTAAAAAACGACACGAATTATCATAGATGACCACCTTGTCTCATTTAGATCCCTGCACCGCTCAGTATGAACTGGAGGGTAGCGCATATTGGACATTTAGAGGGTAGTTAAGAGCATGCCAGATGCTTTCACAGATCTAGCGCAAGTGACATGTTGGAAGTATGCCCACAAAGCCACTCATTTGATGTAATAGCTTTTGGAATACTTATTGTGTTAAACTATTATATGTTTAATGAAGGGAAAAGTTTATTGTTAATCACTATTTATTGTATTATGTGTTTAAGCAATAAGGTAATCCAAGGAATTTATTTAATCTAAGAGAGAAGTGATCTAAGTAAGTTAGATTAATGAGACATTTCTCTTATGTTCATTCCTAAAACGTTCCTAGACATAGGATTGCCAATTGGGCGTTGACAATCTGCTAAGGTTAGTATGTGTTATGTTAACTCAAGCATGAGTATGACTAGTATCAAGTCATTTAGTGTTGGACATTGAGACAAACACATAGGTACTTAAAATGGTAATCGAGTACACCGAACTACGATCAAAAGAGAGTTCGAACATACATGTCATGTAAGAACTCGTAAGTTGCAATATGCAAAGTAGTCCTTTGACCTGAGGCATCATATATGTCTAATGGTTAAGTCATTGATCTTTGATCATGTCAAAGGCATTCTATCGAGAGTATCCATGACATTGTAGGGGTCAAGTTATCTAGTCATGTAGGCATATGAATGCACAACAAGGGATCTTTAACCTTCCATGGTGGAGGGAGAATACTCTGAGATATGATTCGGGAGCCTTTGTCCAAAACATATGAATATAACTTAGGAAACTTGTTCCAAATCATATAAAGAAGTATCACATTGGATAGTAAACATGAAACAAACTATCACTCAAACAATATGATTAAAAGTATTTTATTAGAGAATGACTGTATTGCATTGTAATTGTAACTGTATAGGTTCTCCAACCACTTCTACTTAGCTTGGGTAACCATGATATACTGCTAAGTGACACTCATGGTTTGTGGAAGCCCTGAAGATTAACAAACACTAATCTTCATCAAAGGGAGAATTGAAATGTAGTTTCAATTCACAATCAATCATTAAGAGTAATAATTGACCACTGCATCGCTAATTGGAACCTAATGGATCGTACACCTAGTAAGGATGAAAGTGAAGAAATATAAATGATATGTTTAAGCAATTAAATGGTTTAATTGAGAATGGTCAAGATTAATTAATTAGTTAATTAATTATATGAAAGGTTCGTATTGGGCTTTCAAGTTAGTTTTGGGTCTCGGGGCCCAAAACGGTTTTGGTCCACAAGGCCCATTATGTTTAAGTTGTATGACAACTAAAACAAAATGGGCAATTAGCCCAATAACTAAAGGATGGTTGGCCATAGGGTGAGTGGTAGTGAACTTGGCATAATTGCAAATTTGCCACTCAAATGTGAGGTGCTATAAAAGGAACTTTATAGCTTTACCACATCAAGGGTTTTCTTTGAGGCAAAAGAGGAAAACTCTTTCTCTCATTGTCTTCCAAAGAAGCCGGCCACACTTAGAGAAAAATAGCTAGCAATTTTCCTTCCTCTAAGTCACCCATTTCATCTTCATACCTCATCCTTGGTGTGGAGACTTAGAGACACCAAACTTTTAGCGTTCTTGGAGTTCCTCTCCTCAAATCCTCAAGGAGCAAAGGAGAAGCAAAGAAGCAACCATCCAAGGAGCAAATGAGGTGACTTGAAGGCCTTCCACTTGGGTGAATCCCTTGTGTAAACAAGGATGAGCTTTAAGGGTAATGAAAGTTAAACTTTTTCTTCTCTTTAATTTGTTAAAGAGTCTTTTGGTTTACCATTCACTACGCTTTGAAAGTCATGGGTTTTAGAATTTTTTTGAATGCATGGCTACTTTAAAGTGTTATTAGTTTGCTTATGTGTTCAAATGTTCTCACATGTTCTTAGCTAGGACAATTTTTTTCCTTCATGACAAAATCGCATATTCCAGCTGCAAATGTGCCTACAAAGATGGCAGTACAAAATGTACGATGGACGTCCCTCCTGAAAGCTCGGGACGCCACTCTGGCTAATCCGCATACATTAGCAGCTAGCCAATCCTTTGCCCCTAAACAAAAGCATGGCAGACCACTTGGTTCAAAGGATTCACACTCTTGGAAGAGGAAACCCACGGAACAAGCCCTTGTTGAGCCTATTGTGAATCAGACTGTCGCCTACTCATTATATCCAACTCATAAGGAAATTCTAGATTACGGAAGCGTCCTTATAGAGATGAATCCACCATCAGAGAATCGCGAGATTTTAGTCCATTGTGCAAGCTTGGATGATGTTTAGGGTAGAAATGAGATGATCATCGACGATACATTAGCATATGCAGTAGCTATTGAAATCATGTTGAGCAATGACATTGAACCTTATTATATTGATGAATATTGACGTAAAACTGATTGGTCCAACTGGAAACAAGCAATCCAAGTCGAACTCGATTCGCTTACGAAATGTAAAGTGTTTGGACATGCAGCTCCTACTCCTTCACATTTGAAGCCCATTGGCTACAAGTAAGTTTTTGTTTAAAAGTGTAATAAGAAGAAAGAAATTGTGCATTGCAAAGCTCGTCTTGTTGTACAAGGCTTCTCACAACGTCCCGAGATTGACTACGATGAACTTATTCACCCATTATGGATGTCATTACTTTTCGCTACCTTATCAGTTTGGTAGTTTCCAAAAAACTGAGTATGCAGTTAATGGATGTAGTAATTGCGTATCTCTATGCGAATCTTGATACGAAAATATATATGAAAGTTCCCGAAGGACTTACATTGACTGGATTAAATATTTTCAAACCCCGGAACACACTCTCAATTCGGCTAAGGCGTTCACTCTACGATTTGCAGCAATTAGGAAGAATATGGTTTAACCTTTTGAGTGAGTATTTGACTAGTCAGGGATATGTGAACAACGAACTATACCCTTGTGTGTTCATTAAGAAGTCACATTTCGGTTTTATGATTGTTGCAGTTTATGTCGACGACATGAACCTCATCAAAACTCCTGAATAGCTCGAGAGAACTACTGTGCAACTTAAGTCGGAATTTAAGATGAAAGATCTAGGAAAGACTTGATACTCTCGGTCTTGAGATAAAGCAACATTCAGATGGAATCTTAGTACATCAATCGAACTGCACCTAGAAGGTGATGCGCCACTTTAACGAGGATAAAGTGAAGCCTTCAAGTACTCTTATGGTCGTTCGATCGCTGATGCAAAATAGATACCTTCTATTTGAAGGAGGATGATGAAGAGATTTTGGAGCCGAAAGTTCCTTATCTAAGTGCGATAGGCGCCTTATTGTACTTAGCTCAATGCACTAGACTCGACATCTCATTCGCTGTTAATCTTTCAGCAAGATACAATAATGCACCGACACACAGACACTAGATTGGTGTTAAAGACATCTTTCGTTGACTTAAAGGTGTTGGAAGTATGCCCACAAAGCCACTCATTTGATGTAATAGCTTTTTGGAATACTTATTGTATTAAACTTTTATATGTTTAATGAAGGGCAAATCTTATTGTTAATCACTATTTATTGTATCATGTGTTTAAGCAATAAGGGCATCCAAGGAATGTATTTGTTCTAAGAGATAAGTGATCTAATGAGTTAGATTATCGAGACCTTTCTCTTATGTTCATTCCTAAAACGTTCCTAGCCATAGGATTGCTAATTGGGCATTGACAATCCGCTAAGGCTAGTATGTGTTATGTTGACTCAATCGTGAGTATAACTAGTCTCAAGTCATTTGGTGTTGGACACTAAGACAAACACATAGGTGCTCGAAAGAGTACTCGAGTTCACTGAACGACGATCAAAAGAGAGTTCGAACATACATGTCATGTATGAACTCTAAGGTTGCAATATGCAAAGTAGTCCTTTGACCTGAGGCATCATCGATGTCTAATGATTAGGTCCTTGATCTTTGATCCTGTCAACGGCATTCCTTTGGAGTGTCCACGGCATTGTTAGGGTCAAGCTATCTAGTCATGTAGGCATATGAATGCACAACAAGGGATCTCTAACCTTCCATGGTGGAGGGAGAATGCTCTAAGATATGATTCTAAAGTCTTTGGCCAAAGCAAATGAATATGACTTAGGAAGTTTGTTCCAAATCATATTCAAGGGAATCATATAGGAAAGTATCACATTGGATAGTAGACATGAAACAAACTATCACTTAAACAATGTGATTAAGAGTATTGTATTAGAGAAGGATCGTATTGCATTGTAGTTGTAACTGGATAGGTTCTCCAACCAATTCTACTTAGCTTGGGTAATCATGATATGCTGCTAGGCGTCACTCATGGTTTGTGGAAGCCCTAATGGTTATCAAACACTAATCAACAAAAAGGTAGAATTGAAATGTGGTTTCAATTCACAATCGATCGTTAAGAGTAACATCGCCCACTGCCTCGCTAAATAGAACCTAATGGATCGTACACCGAGTAAGGATGTATGTGAAGAAATTAAATGAGATGGATAAGCAATTAAATGGTTTAATTGAAGAATGGTCAAGATTAATTAATTAGTTAATTAATTATACGAAAGGTTCGTATTGGGCTTATATGTTGGTTTTGGGTTTCGGGGCCCAAAAGCGTTTTGGTCCACAAGGCCCATTATGTTTAAGTTGTATGACAACTAAAACAAAATGGGCAAATTAGCCCAATAACAAAGGATGGCCGGCCATTAGGGTGGATGGGCAAAGTTTGCTTAATTACAAGTTTGCCACTCACCAAAGAAAAGGTTATAAATACAACTTTATAGCTATTTTCTAATTAGGGTTCTTCTTGTTGAAATTGGGTGAAACATTTTCTCCATTTTCTTCTAAGGAGGCCGGCCACTAAGGGGAGGGACATCTAGCAATCTCTTCTTCCCTTAGTCATCCATATCATCTTCACAAGATACAACCTTGGTGAAGAGACTTAGAGACATCAAGCTTTTGGTGTTTTGGAGAACAAATCCTTTTTCCTCAAATCATCAAAGGAGCACTAAAGGGAGGAAAACACAAGGAGGATTCAAGGAGCTTGGAGGTGACTTGAAGGCCCTCCACTTGGGTGAATCCCTTGTGTAATCAAGGATGAGCTTCAAGGGTAAAGAATCACTAAATCTTTACTTCTCTTTAATGTTGTTAAAGAGTTTATTTTGGTTCACCATATACTAGGCTTTGAAAGTCATGGGTTTTATGAATTGTTTTTGGATGCATGCCTACTTTAAAGTGTTAATAGCTTGCATGTGTATTCAAATGTTCATACTTGTTCTTAGCTAGGACAAAATTTTTCCTTCAAGTGGTATCAGAGCCTAGGCCTAGTGTATGGTGAATCCTTTTGGGTTTTGTGATGTTCATATTTTGTGATTTAAATGTTGTAAATGTTACAAGCTTTGTTCTTGCTTTTGAATATATAAATTTTGCTAGAAAATTTAGCATCTCAAATGTTGTAGATGTATTTCATTTAAGCATGAATATTGGAACTAAAATTTGGTGCCATGAGTTTTGGGAAATTCGGCCAAATCCTTAGGGTGACTTTTTGGGTTCATGTTTGTCTTGTTAAAATGGTTTTAAGGTGACTTTTGGAACCCCTAAGTACCCTAGGATATTAGCCCTCTTTTGAGTGGTGAAAAATTGAGTTTTGGTGAATGAAAACATCCATGGAGCTATTATGAGTTTTTCATGTTTGTTCTTCATGTTCTTGAAGTTCTTGCCAAGAACAAAAAGTTTTGAAGTTTTGATTTAAAGGTTTTATGTTTTTCATAAAGTTTTGGTTTATTAATTTTGTATTATAACTTAAGGGTGAAGAAATGAAAATGTCATTAATGTTTACAAAACTTTTTCTTACATTTTCTTACAAGTCTTTAAAGTTTGCAAAGACTTTCTTCACCAACCAATCCACTTGCTTAAGTACTTTAATCAACTTTCAAAAACTTTTTCAAAAATTTAATTTTTCACTTGTTCACTCCAAATGGCCGGCCACCCCTAGTGGGGGTCCTTTTGGGGCCTTTTGTGCAATTAACATAAAGTTTTGATACTTTTGTGTTTTTTGCATTTTGGCCCAAAAGTTTACGTTTTTACGTTTAGGCCCTAAAACTCTAAAGGACAAATTGTTTTGATCCTTTAATGATGTTTTTACATTATTAAAATTTTGGGATCTAGTTGTATTTACATGAAGTTGTGGACTATTGTGTTTATACAAAGTGACCCAAAAGTTTTTGTATTTGCATTATGGCCCAATTGTTGTGGTCATAGTTTCCTTTTGGCCCAAATAAAATGAGAACAAAATTGTTTTGTCTTTTTAATGAGAATTGGATTGTCATTTCATTTAGTTCCATTTAGATCAATTCTATGGATCCAAAAACCAATTGTTTAAGTTGCTTTCTTAGTTAATGTGATTAATTGAGAAAAGGGTGATTATGAACCAAAGGCCTCGATAATTGAGCTATGTGATTGGCCGCTTTACATTATGAATGTTTGGGTTTTGGTAGTGTAGATTTGAATGTAATTTGATTAATTCAAGTTGTTGTAAATGGACATAAGTCCATCATTTGATTTGTGTTGTAAAAGGGCATAAGCCCTTATTATTATTTCATGTATTCCTTTTTGTTTATATGTATGCAAAATGGAATAGTTGGGTCCAACGCCCAATAGGAAATAACGGTTTAATTGGATTAAACGCGTAACTAAAATCAACAACTATCTACCTTAAACCCAAGGTCCAACACAAGGCTCGTGTTGGATCAAATCAAACGGTTCATAATCATCCTAAAACCTAGGCTCATGTTGGATCAAATCAAACGGTTCATAATCATCCTAAAACCTAGTATGACTATATAGTCCATATGAGGATGCAATGCATTCGTTAGTAGTTCTATATAGTCTCGCTTGTTTCTTCGAAATAGTGGGAGTATTATAAACTACTAATTCATATTAACTTGGACCAATGGTTGTGATAGGCCCAAGTTCTTTTAATGTGATTAAAATGTTTTGATGTAGCCCAAAACTACTCCCTCAAAACGAATATTAAGTTGATAAGCGAGAGATGCTTTGAACATCTCTTCGTAGGCCTTCCACCGTGGTGGGATCCAATCGTTTGTGACTCATGCACCGGCTTCACCCTATAATGATGAAGTACAAAGTATGTGCTTACATCCAGGAGGAACCCATAAACATATGATGAGGTGAGTGTAGACAACGAGTATGACCAACATGATATAATTCTGAGGTTGTGCTTGAACCTCTACATAAACTAAGCATGGTGGGAATGACTTAACTAAGTGCAATGGTGCCAACATGATATAATTCTGAGGTAATCATTCTCTAGAGGCCAAACAAGATGGGTAATTACAAGAGTTGTAAATGAATAATGCGTTATTCTCTCATCATTATTTTTGCTAACCAACATGATATAATTCTGAGGTGGGCTTGGTAATGGTGAGTCTCCCATAACCCGCTAAGAGTTCAATATAACTCTCGAATTCTATTGAGGGATGTGGAATTTGCCAAAAATAGTGGGTGGTACTATTTGATTCAAAGACCCAATCAAATAGTTTTTAAACAAACAATCTAATACGATTTCTGTTATGTTATGTAGTGAACGACATGCCTAAAATTATACCCACCATTATACTTGACAAAAGGGGCCTTAAGGGCCAACGTTTCCTTGCTTGGTATCGCCATATTGAGAATGTCTCAAAGGTGAAAGACATATTGTATGTGCTTAAGCAATCCCCTCCTCGTGTACCTCCTACGAAACTAGCTTCAAAGGAGGAGTGTCAAAATTATGTTAGACACTATGAGGATGACTTACAAGCCAAATGCTTAATCCTCACTTCACTTAGTGAGGAGCTTATGAAGCTACATAAGCACATGAACACTTCTTGTGCCATGGTTGAAAGTTTGCATAAGATGCATGACATTGAGACTAGTAATGTACGATTCTCAAATGTTTGTAGTCTAATGAATGCCAAGATGGCAAAGGGGGTATCGGTCCATAAACATGGACAAAAGATGGAAAAGATATTTAAAGATCTTAAAAGTTTAGGAACTTCCATCGATGGGAAAATGGCCCAAGACTTTTTCCTTGCATCTCTCTCGGATGATTTCACTAAGTTTATTGTAAACTATAAAGTGAATAGATTCGATCATTCTTTGAAAGAGATGATTGACATGTGCTATAAATTTGAAAAAGGTTTCAAAAGGGACAGTGGGAGTGAGAATGCAAACACAAGGAAAAGGTTGCATAAGAAGAAGGCAAAGAAATCCAAAGGAACATGCTTTCATTGTGGAAAGGATGAACGTTGGAAGAAGAAATACAGGGTGCACATTGCGAGCCTTATGACACGAACTTTTGAAGAGACTATTTCTGTCATAGAGAGTGCTTTTACAGTGAGCTCCAATTCCTGGATATTTGATTCAGGCGCTAGTCAACATATTTGCAATACGTTGCAGGGACTAGCAGGGAGCAGGTCACTGCGCAATGGGGAGATGGTTGTGCGAGTTGGGAACGGCACTAAAATCTCTGCAAAAGCAATAGGCACCTACATGCTTAACCTACCCTCTGGGGAAGTCCTGGAACTTAAAAATTGTTTATATTTTCCTTCATGTATAAAGAATTTGATTTCTATCTCTAAGCTTTTACGAGATGGGCACTCAGTATTGTTTGACAAAATGAGTTGCACTTTATACTTGAACGGTCGTATTATCTCTCATGGTAATATGATAGAGGGACTTTTTCACCTAGAGACGAATAGTGGGACGCACTGTATTGAAAGCGGGAATACCTCAAAACCCAAAAGGGCTAGAGAAGAAGTTAACCAAGAAAAGATGTGGCATCTTAAACTTGGACATGTGAACCTTGATAAGATTCGCAAGATGTCGAAAGATGGATATATCTGCCCATTAGGTAATGACCGGATGGGTACTTGTGAATGTTGCTTGAAAGGGAAAATGACCAAATCTCCATTTACCGGAAAAGGAGAGCGTGCCACTGAAATTCTAGGGTTAATCCACACTGACGTTTGTGGACCTATGTCTACTACGTCGAGAGGAGGCTTCTCCTACTATATCACATTCACCGACGATCACTCTCGGTTTGGCTATGTGTATCTTATGAAGTACAAGTCAGAATCCTTTGAAAGGTTCAAAGAATTCAAGAATGAAGTTGAGAAGCAAACTGGGAAACAGATAAAGACCCTAAGATCGGATCGAGGCGGTGAATATCTGAGTAACGAGTTCCTAGATTATCTCAAAGAGTGTGGAATTGTATCACAGTGGACTCCACCAGGAACTCCTCAACATAACGGAGTTTCTAAGAGGAGAAACCGAACCTTGATGAACATGGTTCGTTCTATGATGAGTTCAACTGATCTACCAATATCATTCTGGGGATATGCACTACATACAGCAGCTTATTTGCTAAATGCAGTGCCCTCTAAATCTGTTCCACAAACACCATATGAGATATGGTATGGGAAGAAGCCAAGTCTTAAACATCTTAAGATTTGGGGTTGTCCAGCATATGTTAAGAAACAAGATGCTGGAAAGCTTGAAGCGAGATCCGTTAAATGCTATTTTGTGGGGTATCCTAAACAGACTTATGGATACGAATTCTATCACCCTGACGACTAGAAAGTCTTTGTCGCCAGAACTGCTATATTCATGGAAGATGAATTCGTTCTTAAAGGAACTAGCAAGATAGAATTGAAAGAAATTAATGAGATTAATGATGAACCACAAACAAGCACTCGACAAGTTGACAACCCTGTTCCTGAACCCCTAACTCCACGTAGATCTGAACGGGTTAGTAAGCCACCTAAGAGGTATGGCTTAGACAATGACTTTGATGAATTGTACCTTCTAGGTGACAATGAAACAAAGGAGGACCCTAGAGACTACACTGAAGCAATGTCCGACATTGATTCAAAGAGATGGCAAGAGGCCATGAAATCCGAGATGGATTCCATGTATCAAAATCAGGTCTGGACTCTTGTAGACCTTCCAGAAGGTATTGTACCTGTTGGAAACAAATGGGTCTTCAAGAGGAAGATAGGTGTTGATGGGAACGTGGAGACTTATAAGGCTAGACTAGTAGCCAAGGGTTACAGGCAAAGAGAAGGGATTGACTATGAAGAAACTTTCTCTCCTGTAGCCATGATTAAGTCCATTCGGATTTTGCTTGCGATAACTGCGTACCATGATTATGAGATATGGCAAATGGACGTGAAGACGGCCTTTCTGAACGGCTACCTAGAGGAAGAGCTCTATATGACTCAACCCGAGGGTTTCGTGTCCAAGTCTGAAAAGACTAAGGTATGCAAGCTTCAAAGGTCCATTTATGGACTTAAGCAAGCCTCCAGGAGCTGGAACATTCGTTTCAACAATGAGATCAAAACGTTTGGTTTTACTCAAAACGAAGACGACAATTGTGTTTATCAAAAGGTCGTTGGGGATGCAGTTGTATTCCTAGTGTTATATGTAGATGACATATTACTATTCGGGAATGACACTGCAGTACTTTCTTCTGTAAAAGTGTGGTTGTCCAAAACCTTCCACATGAAAGATTTGGGAGATGCATCTTATGTACTTGGGATAAAGCTCTATCGTGATAGATCCAGAAAATTAATTGGATTATCCCAATCTATGTACATTGATAAGGTGCTAAGTAGGTTCCAGATGGAACAATCTAAGAAAGGTTTTCTTCCTGTTGGACATGGAATTCACCTTTCTAAATCCATGGAACCTAAAACTCCTGAAGAGATACGGCAAATGAGTTGTATTCCTTATGCTTCAGCCATAGGAAGTCTCATGTATGCCATGATATGCACAAGGCCAGATATTGCATATGCTGTGAGCATTACTAGTCGATATCAATCTAACCCAGGATCAGAACACTGGGGAGCTGTCAAGACGGTCCTTAAGTACTTAAGAAGAACTAAGGACATGTTCCTCGTGTATGGAGGAGCATCAGAGTTGCGAGTGGAAGGCTATACAGACGCAGATTTCCAATCTGACGTCGATGATAGAAGTTCCAACTCCGGATATGTATTCACTCTGAATGGTGGGGCTGTCAGTTGGAAAAGCAAGAAGCAAAGTGTAATTGCTGATTCCACGACAGAGGCTGAAAATGTCGCTGCAGCTGAAGCCGGCAAAGAAGCGTTCTGGATGAAGAAGTTCATCACTGAACTTGGGGTGGTTCCAACCATTACATCACCAGTAACTTTGTACTGTGATAATAGTGGGGTCATAGCTCAAGCCAAGGAACCCAGGGCACATCAAAAGAATAAGCATATTGACAGACGCTTCAATATCATTAGAAGATATGCTGCCGAGGGGAAAATCAACATCCTCAAAGTTGCTTCAGCCGATAACGTAGCAGATCCACTGACAAAGCCAATGTCTCAGATCCAGCTTGACCGTCATATGGAAAAGATGGGTATTAGATACATGGGAAGGTGGCTTTGAGTGCAAGTGGGAGATTGTTGGAAGTATGCCCACAAAGCCACTCATTTGATGTAATAGCTTTTTGGAATACTTATTGTATTAAACTTTTATATGTTTAATGAAGGGCAAATCTTATTGTTAATCACTATTTATTGTATCATGTGTTTAAGCAATAAGGGAATCCAAGGAATGTATTTGTTCTAAGAGATAAGTGATCTAATGAGTTAGATTATCGAGACCTTTCTCTTATGTTCATTCCTAAAACGTTCCTAGCCATAGGATTGCTAATTGGGCATTGACAATCCGCTAAGGCTAGTATGTGTTATGTTGACTCAATCGTGAGTATAACTAGTCTCAAGTCATTTGGTGTTGGACACTAAGCCAAACACATAGGTGCTCGAAAGAGTACTCGAGTTCACTGAACGACGATCAAAAGAGAGTTCGAACATACATGTCATGTATGAACTCTAAGGTTGCAATATGCAAAGTAGTCCTTTGACCTGAGGCATCATCGATGTCTAATGATTAGGTCCTTGATCTTTGATCCTGTCAACAGCATTCCTTTGGAGTGTCCACGGCATTGTTGGGGTCAAGCTATCTAGTCATGTAGGCATATGAATGCACAACAAGGGATCTCTAACCTTCCATGGTGGAGGGAGAATACTCTAAGATATGATTCTAAAGTCTTTGGCCAAAGCAAATGAATATGATTTAGGAAGTTTGTTCCAAATCATATTCAAGGGAATCATATAGGAAAGTATCACATTGGATAGTAGACATGAAACAAACTATCACTTAAACAATATGATTAAGAGTATTGTATTAGAGAATGATCGTATTGCATTGTAGTTGTAACTGGATAGGTTCTCCAACCAATTCTACTTAGCTTGGGTAATCATGATATGCTGCTAGGCGTCACTCATGGTTTGTGGAAGCCCTAATGGTTAGCAAACACTAATCAACAAAAAGGGAGAATTGAAATGTGGTTTCAATTCACAATCGATCGTTAAGAGTAACATCGCCTACTGTCTCGCTAAATAGAACCTAATGGATCGTACACCGAGTAAGGATGTATGTGAAGAAATTAAATGAGATGGATAAGCAATTAAATGGTTTAATTGAAGAATGGTCAAGATTAATTAATTAGTTAATTAATTATACGAAAGGTTCGTATTGGGCTTATATGTTGGTTTTGGGTTTCGGGGCCCAAAAGCGTTTTGGTCCACAAGGCCCATTATGTTTAAGTTGTATGACAACTAAAACAAAATGGGCAAATTAGCCCAATAACAAAGGATGGCCGGCCATTAGGGTGGATGGGCAAAGTTTGCTTAATTACAAGTTTGCCACTCACCAAAGAAAAGGTTATAAATACAACTTTATAGCTATTTTCTAATTAGGGTTCTTCTTGTTGAAATTGGGTGAAACATTTTCTCCATTTTCTTCTAAGGAGGCCGGCCACTAAGGGGAGGGACATCTAGCAATCTCTTCTTCCCTTAGTCATCCATATCATCTTCACAAGATACAACCTTGGTGAAGAGACTTAGAGACATCAAGCTTTTGGTGTTTTGGAGAACAAATCCTTTTTCCTCAAATCATCAAAGGAGCACTAAAGGGAGGAAAACACAAGGAGGATTCAAGGAGCTTGGAGGTGACTTGAAGGCCCTCCACTTGGGTGAATCCCTTGTGTAATCAAGGATGAGCTTCAAGGGTAAAGAATCACTAAATCTTTACTTCTCTTTAATGTTGTTAAAGAGTTTATTTTGGTTCACCATATACTAGGCTTTGAAAGTCATGGGTTTTATGAATTGTTTTTGGATGCATGCCTACTTTAAAGTGTTAATAGCTTGCATGTGTATTCAAATGTTCATACTTGTTCTTAGCTAGGACAAAATTTTTCCTTCAAAAGGTACTATGGATCTGGACTTGTTCTATCCCTACGGATCCTCGAGTGATGCTGCACCCCCTTATCTTGAATCGATTCTTGCCTTGTTGGTTATGCCTATGCACGTTACTTATTTGACCTGCACAAGGTGCATTCTCAAACGGGTTATGTCTTTACCGTTAGAGGCACCACAATCTCTTGGTGGTCAACTAAAGAGACCTTAATTGCCACTTCATCTAACCATGTTGAAATTCTTGCCTTACACGAAGCAAATCGGGAATGCCTCTGGTTGAGAACAGTTGTGGGCCATATTTGAAGCTTTTGCGATCGTTACCCCCTCGTTGACATCCAGATGACAATCTATGAGGACAATGCAACATGCACACCAAGCACATTGCGCTGAAGTTCTTCTTCTCACATCAACGCCAAGAGCATCAGCAGATTAAAGTCACGCAAATCCATTCATAAGACAATCTAGCCAACTTCTTCACCAAATCACTACCGAATGTGATGTTTCAGAAGCTTGTTCAAGGAATAAGTAAGCGTAAACTTTTTGAGTTGTAGCATTATTAGTTCTCTTTGGAATTATGTCAAACTTAGGGGGAGTATCCTAAATTATACTTGCTTGATATTAATGTACTCTTTTTCCCTACGATTAGGAGCATTTTTCCCTTTGGCTTTTTGCTACCTAACGAGGTTTTGATGAGGCACCCACCTTAGGTTGGTCATATCCCTGATGACGTCCCGTAGGCATTTCATTTGACTTTGCATCTTCTCACATATTTTTCCTTAGACTATGGGTTTTGTTCCTACTTGGGTTTTACCATAGCCATTGGGTTTTTTGTGAGACTTAGTTCCATATGCAAGTTCCTACTTTACTTTGAGACTAGCGTGTTCCCAGAATCAGTGCTGATGAGTTGACTTCCTCAACTCTACATGATGCCGAATCTACTTGAGTATTTACACACTCAAGGGGGAATGTTATAAACTTTGTATTTAAGTGTAATTGTCTAAATCCTTGGAGGATAATGATTCTTCCCTCTCTTATTACTATAAATAAAGGCACTGCGTAGGGGAAATAACACATCCTCTATACAATCCTGCAAACACATCTCTCTCTATTCTCTCTCTGTGCCGCCGACCCTCTCTCTCCCTGTTAAATAAAATAAGCCATAATAAATATTTGTGTATATTATAATTTTTAATAAAATATTAGATATAGTTGGAAAAGTTGGAAATTTTTCAGAAATTTTTTACATAGATGCCTAGGCACCGCATTACCATCACGATTCCCTTGGCCAACAAGTAAGGGTTGAATAATGACCCAAGACATGGGTGTCCGGCATCTCTACGGGTTCATTCAATGTTGACTCACATGATAGGTCAACTCATTCGTCTTAATTGCCCTATAACTACTCATAGATGGAGTAACATCTCCCTCGAAGTGAATGAAGCCTTAATGGCAGAGCTCTCAGTAAGTAATATTTTTTTTAATTTGAAATTTTTTTAATTTTAATTACCATAGATGATTACTAAATGATTGTATTTTGATAACTAACACTTGTTTTTTTTTTTAATTTTTTAATTTTATCTATTTCATACTAATTTCAATATCAACCTGGAAGACCTGGGTACGATGTACTACATTAATTGGCTGCAAACTACGAGATTCATAGAGTGGATGTTTGAGTTGTGCACCTAGTACATGAATTTTGCAAGTTAAGAAGAAGTTATGACCAATCCGCCCCATGAATTTGCAAATAGAATGGACTAGCGGCTTTACTGGTGCACAGCTAGTCCATTCTATTAAATATGTGAGAAGATGTGAGAAGATGCATTTAGTTAATTATTAATTAAATAAATTTGTTTAATATTATGATATAATATAATAACATTTAGTTAATTATTAAATTTAAAAAAAATTATTATTTTTAATTTAATAATTATCTTGCCCAACGACCCTGTTCGTCGGCCAACGATATCAAGTAATTATTTTTCGTCTGTTAAAGGATCACAAACCCAACAACATGGTTGTCAGTCAAAGTTAACAACAATTATTTTAAAAATAAATTTAGTTTTTGCACGACGACCTGCTTTTGTCGAGTAAAATGTTGTCCATCAGGCCTTTGCGGCCAACGCATACTTCCCTGATTGAGGTTCATCTCTATGTTCATTGGACAAGACCTTATTGCCTAATGAATATTTGTATCCGTAGGCAAAAATGTCTTACGACGTCCTTTGCACGACGAACTTTACCCGACGAAATTTCGTTACCTTACCATTGTCGTGACAAACGTTGGCTTATTTTCTACCTATGTCACATCCCGGTCCGGGCCCCCACCACATTCCAGGCTCGACTCCACCATAGCACGATATTATCCACTTTAGGCCCCGACCACGCCCTCACAGTTTTGTTTCTGGGAACTCAGACGAGAACTTCCCAGTGGATCACCCATCATGGGAACTCCGAAGCTAGTGAGCTCCCAAAAGGCCTCGTGCTAGGTAAAGATGGGAATATACATATAAGGCTTACAAGATCCACTTCCCTAGGCGATATGGGATGTTACAATCCATCCCCGTTAGGGGCCCTATGTCTTTGTCGACACACTTCCAGCCAGGGATTGGCTCTGATACCAAATTGTCACATCCCGGCCCGAGCCCTTACCAAATCCTGAGCTCAACTCCACCATAGCACGATATTGTCCACTTTGGGCCCCGACCATGCCCTCATGATTTTGTTTCTGGGAACTCACATGAGAACTTCCCAGTGGGTCAACCATCATGGAATGTTCTTGTGCGAACTCGCTTAACTTCGGAGTTCCGATGGAACCCGAAGCTAGTGAACTCCCAAAAGGCCTCGTGATAGGTAGAAATGGGAATATACATTTAAGGCTTACATGATCCACTTCCCTAGGCGAAGTGGGATATTACAACCTAAGTCGTTTTTTTGGCAGTGTATATTACAATCCAAAGTTAGAGATAGATTCTATAATTCGAAACAAGCCGAGCATTTCTACCTAGCTTGAAAATAAATTCTACCTTCAGCTACCATGGTCACAAAGTTAATCGTTCTGGTATTCAAAAAATTATGATATTTATGTGATTCGACTGGTTTCCGCCTTCTACTTCCTTGAAAGTATATCGAGTGTGCCAAATATTTTCTGTTGGGTAGTACGTAGTAGCATAGTACATATCAGTCAAGTTGTAGTGAGATGATTCGAGTAAGGATGGACAATGGTTCTGGGGGACGGGTAAACGCGGTTATTTACCTATAACCGTTTATACTCATACCCGCATAAGGATGGGCAAATACCCATCGGTTATGGGTAACTGCGGTTATCCGCCCATTTAAATTCAGCAGTTACAGTTATGGGTAACCGTTTAGATAATTACATGGTTATGGGTATAACCGTTTACCAGTAAAATTTAAATGGGCGGTTATGGGTATTAACCGCGGTTATAACGGTTACCCGTTTATTTTAATAGATGTATAAAATTAAAAAACAAAAAACTTAATCTGTAAGACGGTAACTTGTTCGTTCTCTCCATTAGGAGGTCAGGACTAGACTCCGTCCGCCGCTTGTCTCTCTCTCCTCATTGCTCCCTCTCATCTCTCTCCTCGCTTCATCTTACTATAGATTTCACATTTTGGGCTATAATGGTGATGTGCATCATAGTAGCTAGGTGATGAATCTAACTAGTATGTTTAATTCACTTTTAAATTGTTGCCATGGGAACCGATTGTGGACCTGTGGTACGAATACGATGTATAATCTGAGGTCACATTCACTAGTTATACCTAACTTAATGCGTTCTCTTCTAGATGTCATTTATAATCCTTCATACATATTTCCTACTATATGCCAACACCTATGGTTAAAAACATTTCTTTTGGGATACTAATTCAATTTATACGTTTCTTTTGTATGCCTCATTTGGTGACAACGAGTCGATGGGATTTTGTGATTGAATGTGCTTAAAGCATTAGTGTTCGAAAGTGTTTAGTTTTGAAATATTTTGGAGCTTTGAATCATCTAGTATTCAAGATAATGGCTACCTTGAGTTTTTAGAAGCTTTACTTTGTAATCATATGGATGTTATAATTGAATACTTGCTTGGGTATAGAAGAAAAATATGTCGAAAATACATGAATTTTCTTTCCAATATGCTTGCTCAAGTAATGAGAGGTATTTTGTTAGTAAAAAATCGATTATTAGCAAAAAAAAATGTAAATAGATGCAAAAAGGAGTAAATGGGTTAAAAAATGGATAAACGAGTAAACGGGTATGGATAAACAGGTATATGGTTACAGTTAAATGGGTACGCGGTTATGAGTGTGGTTAACCATTTATAAACGGTTATAGGTATGGGTATAACCATTTAGGCAATTATCCAACAGGTAAACGGTTATGGGTAAATAACCACGGTTACCCTTCCGCCATAACCATTGCCCATCCTTATTTCTGACAATGTTGGGATTATTGATCAAGGTAATCAGATTCGTGATTTGTTTCGTCAACATGATGAGTGTTTGTCAACTAAGAAGGCCTTGGAGTCAGAGTTATCCAATTCCATTCAGGAACTTTAAAAAATTGAAGTTGAAGAATTGCCTGTTAAAGAAGCAGAAGAGGTCGCTCGTGTTCTTCGTCATCAATATGATTCCGGAAGACTTTCTGTCAAGCATCGAGTGAGTGACCTGAAAGCTTGAATTAAGCGACAAAAGAAATTGGATGTAGAACTTCGTCAGTCCCGGATTGATGTGAATGAGGGGCTTCTCCCGGATGTTGAGCTTGCTGAAGCATTGAACAAATCTGCAGAAGAAGGAATTTTGAACTCAATTGCTTCCCTGCTCCACTTTTGCAGCAAACCGAAGTAGGATTCATGTTATTTTCCTTCTATTTCGCACTCCTGCTATTTGGGATATTTATGTCAGCTATTCCTCTTCTTTTTTTTCTTTTTTCTTTTGCAGACTCTTTTGAGCAAACTTGGTTGATAATAATGGGTTCATTGAACCTAGTATGTTTGAGATTTATTTGAATTTTTTATGTTTATTCAAATCATATTCCTATAACCATCTCCTTTGCCCCGTTTACGCTTCGTGTTCAACTTCAGCATGCAGTACTTATATATATATATATATATATATATATATATATATATATATATATATATATATATATATATATATATTGTATTCTACATAAGTGAACATCACCTATGCTTTGTCATTAAACTCTCGCATGCGAAGAGTTCAAACAAATGCCAGCATATGACAGTTCAAACAAATGCTTTTGCCGTTCTCAATTTAACATCACTTTTGGCGGCTTTTGCCTTGATAATTATTGAAAACGTTAGCATATGGCAGCTCAAACAAATGCTAATTCCCTTGGAGGAAAATATAATTTTTGATGAGTTATGGCTACATCTAATTTTGGCGATCAGATTGCTCACATACCCTGTGAAGAGATCAAGCCAAATGTAGTTTGTTTGTACCAGACTTGACCAACCCGAAACTACTGAGCACTGGTCAACGTTATACCATCAAGGACCCAAAAGAGTTTCCCTCCAACCAGGAGGCCAATCACAGCGTGACACGTGTCGACATCAGGAGCCAATCATAGCATGACACGTGTCAACATCAGAAGCCAATCACAACACGACACGTGTCAATGTCAACAAATCTAGAAACTCTCTTCTATAAAAGGAGATCATTCTCCCACAATATTTCCTAATGTCATTTGTACTAAATCATTCACTAGTACTTACTAAAGGAGAGCTTGAACCTCTGTACTTGTGTAAACCCTTCACAATTAATGAGAACTCCTCTACTCTGTGGACGTAGCCAATCTGGGTGAATCACGTACATCTTGTGTTTACTTCTCTCTCCCTATCCATTTACATACTTATCCACACTACTGACCAAAACAATCTAGCGAAGGTCACAAACTTAACACTTTTTGTTGTACTAAAGTCCTCACCGATTTTGTGCATCAACATTTGGCGCCGTCTGTGGGAACGACACTTATTCCCACTCTCTTCAGCTTTGTCAAGCTGGTTTCCACCATTCGTACACTCTCTTTTGACCAAGCATCCATCTCCAACATGGGGAGTGAAGGAAGCCACAGCACACGAATGACACCTTTCCTGCACCTAGTGCGAAGCAACGAAAGAAGGAAGGAAAGAGGGTTGCTCTTCAAGCTAAAGTTGATGAGCTAGAAGCTCAGAACAATAAGATAGCAATGAAGAATGAGGTCCTTCAGGAACATTATGAGAAACTCTTTAAGACGCTCCACGAAACTAGGCGTACTCAAACACGCGAGCTCGTTGCCCCTGTAGACATCAACCATCATTTGGGTGCCCCCCAACACGGAAGGTCACCTTCCTTCGACATGGGTATCCCTAATGAGGAACGAGCTAATCATCAAAACATTGATCAATATGAGACTTCTCTCAACCCATGATAGGAGCATATTTATGCGACTTAGTTAGCTTGTTTCTTGGCATTTATGTTGTTAGTTCCTAGTTATTTTATTATTTTAAGCTATTTTCGTGTGTTTAAAGGTCCAAAGGGCTAAAGTGGCAAGAAAGTGTATTTTGGGGCATTTTGGAGCAGTTCTGGGCTTGGAATGGATAGCACATGCATGGAGAAAGATGGATGGACGAATTTGAAGACCAAAAGAGACTAGGAATGTGCTAAGAAGATGAAGGAATTAAGTCATGAAGGAGGGAACAATTTGGAGCCATGTGTTCCCTTCCATGTCCCCTTGTTGCATCAAACTTTACCTTTCACTTTGTGTCATAACTTTCCCTTTCCCTTTCACTTTGTGTTATAGCTTTCCCTTTCCCTTTCACTTTGTGTCATAGCTTTCCCTTTCCCTTTCACTTTGTGTCCTAACTTTCCCTTTCCCTTTCACTTTGTGTCCTAACTTTCCCTTTCCCTTTCACTTTGTGTCATAACTTTCTCTTTTCCTTTCCCTTTCCCTTTCACTTTGTATCATAACTTTATCTTTACCTTTCACTTTGTGTCATAACTTTCTCTTTCCCTTTCACTTTGTGTCATAACCCTTCCTTGTCCCATTTGCCTTTCCTTCTCCTATAAATAAAAGCATTTGCCACACACCATTGGAAGAATCCATCCTTCACCAGATTTCATAAACCCATCCTTCAACACCATCCATAACCCCCAAAACTCACCATCAAACCTTGTGCCGCAGCAAGAAGGAAGGAGGAGAGCCCTTGGACGGGCTTGCCATTCGAGCTAGGATTGCTGGAACGTTTTAGGTGTAATCTTTCTTTTGTTTTCAATGTTTCAATTCAATAATCTTTGTTTTGTGAGTATGAGGAACTAAACCCCTCTTAGCTAGGGGGAATTCGAAACCATGTTCATACTTGCAATATGATTTGATTACATCCAGTTGTCATTCATAAGTTGTGAATTCTATTTACTTATGTGTTTGAAGTAAAACTGATTTGTGTGTGTTAGTTGAGAGTGCACGCTTAATTTTCATGCATAAATCTGATGCCTAATCGTTATGAACTTATATTCATAAGTAGTGAAGGTTGCTTGTCACAATTGCGTTAAGTAAATTCTTGGCATAAGTTTCATGCAATCCATAGTTACAAATGCCTCGTCAATGCTTATGATTTTCATAGAACTTATTGATATTTGCTCGTATCTTTATTATGCAATTCATGTAGGGAACTTGTGAAGAATGCTTTAGGTTGTTGTATGCAATTATCCAATTCAATGAAATTAGGAAAATCTGAGGGTTAATTAGTGCAATTCACAGTTAATCTGAGGCGTTGAGGATTCATGGGTATTGAAAAGCAACTGGAAATCATTTTGTTTGCAAGTGTGTCAAGGGTGGAGAATAACCTCCTAGCTAGCCTATCATCCATAGTTTTACCCCAAATTCGTCCAAATTTTGCTTAGTTTACAATCTGTTTGCTTTGTTTTCAAATTCACCAAAACCAAACCCCCCCCTCTTTTACTTTAGAGTGTCTAATTAGTTAGAATCTGTTTAGTTTGTGTTTTTAAGTGTTTTGAATCAATATAAAACCAAAATTCGTCCAAAAAGTGTGTTAGAGTCAGAAACTGCCTAATTATTGTTTTTAGGCAGTTTTGAGCGTTTTTAGCTTGTTTTGAGTCTTTTAAGTTTGATTTGGGTTCTTTGAGTCTAGTTAAGTGTTTTTAGCCTCTTTTTATATATTTGAGTCAGTTTAGAGTGTTTTAGCAATCCCTCATAATCCTCGGTTTAAGAACGATTCCTACTTATTCATACTACAATTGTCAACAAGAGGGTTTTAATTTGTGTGCTAAGTTAATTTTCGCATCAACCCAGCTGCTTCAACCTGAAGCAGGAGAAGTGGAGGAAGACACCTCCTTGTAGAAGGGTTGGAAGGATCAAAAGCCGTTTATCGTGACTGCCGAGACTTCCAAAAGCAACGTCGAGAGAATCCCCTCCACATATGCTCGAAGATCAATGACCCAAGGGTTTCTGAAAGACTCGGTCCCCTCCCACGATCTAGGCCAGCTGCCAATTTAGGGAAGGAAGGACAGGTCCCAGAGGAACATGAAGGTACAGGGGACTCTGAGGTATTCCGATAGACTCACCCTAGAAGTCAGTAAGACGAGTCTAAGGAAAAATCACACACCCTTGCTCAAACTTTCCTACTTCCAAGAGGCGATGGAGACTTACGAAAGAAAATCCCAGTGATACATGACTCCACTCAGGACCCCCTTGTCTTACAGCACATTGAGGAAGTAAACAAGTTGAAGGTCGAACGTCAAGCCGAGATACATGACTGGAACCAACCCAGGCCTGGCCCTCTCACAAGGAGGATCCTCAACACCCCCTTCAAGCGAAGACAAAACAAAAGCTTGGTTTACAACTCTATACTGGAAGGGAGGACCCAATTGAACACTTTAACTTCTTTGAGTCCACCATGGCATATCAGATGCATACTGACGAAGAGCGATGTCTTCTCTTCCCTTCCACCCTCTCTGGCGGAGCTCTAAACTGGTATTGCTGTCTTCCACCTGAGATAGTAGACTCATTTGAGGAATTGAGGAAACTGTTTGTCTTTCAACACATCTTCCAGACCGATCGCTTGCATTCTGTAAATGACTTGTACACTATTCGCCAGAAGCCGGACGAGTCACTACAAGAGTATGCCGGTCGTTTCAGTCATGAGTATTCTCGCTGCGCTAAGGCAGATGACAAGACCGCCCTCAAGGCCTTCATGGCAGGCCTACGTGATTCTTTCTTCAAGTACATGATCAATGCCAACACTTGGAATACTTACTCTGAGGTGATGGCACATGCTTACAACCATGCCTCCATTGAGGCAATGACATATCAAGGGAAACCCCTCACAGCCACCCTTTATTAGCAAGTAGGGAGTGGAAGCCAGATTCAACCAAATGAGAAGACCTCGACCTTCCAAACGGCAGCGGTGCCTCCCCCTGCCTTACTTAATACTTTTTCAAGTCAACAGAGATATCAATCTCAGGGAAAAAGGAAAGATTTCCATCCTCACCAGTTTCATTTTAGTAAAAGGAGTAAGGGACACTACCGCGATAACCAAGGGTATCGCCATGATAATCCCCGACCCCAGGCAGTCTACACAGTGGGTCAAGCACGTGCCAGGACAGCCCCTACCCCGAGATATAAAGCATACACACCTTTGAACGCCACATGCGTGGCCATTTACCCCAGCATAGCACACCTGATACCGAAGCCAAAGTCGAGGCACCTGGATTACAAGCCCACGAAGAACACGGGCACGTTTTGCTGCTACCACGAGCATAACGGCCATGACGGCGAGAAGTGTATCACCCTTCATGATCATATTGAAGCTTTGGCACGTGAAGGAAAAATTGATTAATTCTTCCTTCACCCTCTAAGGGGTAACCGTAACCAACGCCAGATGAATGTGATATATTCCATAAGTGGTGGCACACCCATATCTAAATCTTCCAACAGAGCCATGAAAAATAGTGAACGAGCTTTAAGGTCTGGCCTCCAAGTGTTTCACGTGGAAGACATCAGGGGAGGTAAGTATCAAAAGCCTAACTGTGATCCAATATGTTTCTACCCTGAGGAAGAAAGAGGTATCATCTACCCTCACAACGACCCACTAATCGTGGAAGCTCACATAGCTAACTTTGAAGTACGACGAATCCTGGTAAACACTGGGGCTTCGGTCAATATCGTGTTTGCTGAAGCTTTCAGGGCATTTAATGTAGCTGAACACTTGCTCGATCGATCGATTTCCCCTCTGATAAGCTTCTCCGGTGATATCGTGCAACCTTTGGGGAGCATACACTTACCTTTCACCATTGGTACAGGCCCTTACACAGCTACCATTACCACTAACTTCCTGGTGGTTGATTGCCCAACGGCATACAATGTCATCTTCGGTGCACAAGCATCAATGATCTCAAGGCCATGGTATCCACACATATATTGTTGATGAAATTTCCAACCCCCTATGGCAATGGTTACATCAGAGGAGATCAACTTAGTGCATGATCATGTTACAACACTTCGGTCAAGCAATACCACCTACCTGTGCCCAAGGAAACCCTTTCTATGCATCACCAAGTCATAAAGACCAGCCCAGACGAAGCCAACTTGGATCTTCACGGTGGTAATAGTTAACCCGACGATCCTCGAGATGACTCTTTCACCCAGCAAGCACAACCCCCTGAAGAGTTGGAGAATGTCTCTATCTCAAAAGATTATCCAGATCGCATGGTGAAGATTGGCACCACCTTGTCACCACCCATTCGGTTAACATTGATCTCTTTTTTGCAAGAGAACACTGAGGTCTTCGCCTGGTCATACGAGGACATGCCAGGCATCTCTCCCGATATCATCTGTTATCGCTTAAGTATTGACCCCAAGACCAAGCCAGTGAGACAGAAGCGAAGATCTTATGACGCTGAACGGTACGAGGCAATAAAGGCAGAAGTTGAAAAAACTCAAAGGCATAGGCTTCGTCCTTGAAGTCAATTACCCAACATGGGTAGCAAATGTGGTCCTTATTAAGAAAAATCTGACCAAAGAAAGTCTCTTGCTCCAAAAGGTCTTGTGGAGAATGTGTGTCGACTACACCAACCTAAACAAAGGATGCCCGAATGATAGCTTTCCTCTTCCTCTTATTGATTGACTTATAGACTCTACGGCAGGGTGTGAACTCCTGAGCTTCATGGATACTTACTCAGGATATAACCAAATCCTCATGAACCTTCCGGACCAAGAACACACAGCCTTCACTACTGACAGGGGACTATATTGCTATAAAGTCATGCCCTTCGGCCTAAAGAATACAGGAGCAACTTATCAGAGACTAGTCAATTCAATGTTCGCCTAACAGATTGGGAAGAGCATGTAAGTTTACGTTGATGATATGCTAGTTAAGAGCAAACATGCTGACCAACACATCGCTAACCTATCTAAAACTTTCATCATTCTGAAGAGGTATCGAATGAGGTTGAACCCTAACAAATGTGCCTTCGGCGTAGGCTCTGGCAAATTCTTAGGCTTCATGATAAGCCAACGAGGCATTGAGGCTAATCTCGAGAAGATCAAAGCAATCATCGACATGAAGGAACCGGTAACTTCAAAAGACATCCAGAGCCTTACTGGCAAGGTGGCAGCTTTAACTAGGTTCATCTCTAAGGCCACAGACAGATGTACTCCTTTCTTCAAAGCACTTAAGGGAAGTAAGAAGCACAGTACATGGACTGATGAATGTGCCAAGGCATTGAAGAACCTCAAAGACTACATAAGTAAAACCCTTCTGCTCTCCAAACCTGAGGTTGGTGACACTCTCATTATCTATCTGTCGGTATCGGCTTCAGCAGTAAGTTCTGTTCTCATTCGAAATGATGGTAATGTTGAACGGTCTGTCTACTACCCTAGCAAGGCCTTACAAGATGCAGAGACACGATACTCCAACATTGAAAAATTGGCTCTAGTATTGGTCATGTTTGCTCGAAAACTTTGCCCTTACTTCCAAGCACACTTCATCATCGTGCTTACCAATCATCTTCTTCGACAGATACTCTACAGTCCTGACACTTCGGGACGAATGATAAAATGGGCGATAGCATTGGGTGAGTTTGACATCTCCTACCAACCAAAGCCAGCTGAGAAGGGCCAAGCAGTGGCAGACTTCATATCTGACTTCACATATCCTGTTGACATTGCTTCTACGCCTAAAGAAGTGGTTGCATTACCCTTGGAAGCTCAGAAAATAAAACCAACAGCCTTATCATGGAGTCTATATGTTGATGGCTCGTCCAACCAACAGGGTTGTGGAGCAGGACTAGTCCTTACGACCCCTGACAAAGTGGCGATGGAGTATGCTCTTCGTTTCAAATTCAAGGCGTCGAACAATGAGGCCGAATATGAAACCCTCCTAGCAGGCTTACGTTTTGTTGGAAATATGCCCTGAAAGTCAATCTTTGGAAGAAACCTTTCAGGACAATGAATGTGTGTATAGATGACTCTTATACATCAAAAGGCAAAGATACTAATTAGGACTATCTCAATAAACGATATATGTCCTAAATAGTGAATCCATGGACAATGGATCGATGTAAGAAGTAATCTAATGATGTTAGACTACAGAGACCTTCTTCACATAACCATCATGTCCAAAAAGGTTCCTGGTCATATGATTGTCAAAGGGATACTGACAATGCAAAGACCAGTACATACTGTGTCCCCTTCAATTGGAAGGATGGAAAGTCTCATCCCATTCGTGTAGTGACACTAAGACAGGAATGTAGGTGCTCATTAAGGGAATGAGTTCACTGAACACAATCGAACAAGAGTACTTGCATGGAGGTCTACTCACATGTCAAGAAAGTAACTCTAATGGTTGGAATAATGTAAGTAGTCCTTTGACCTGAGGCATCATAGTTGTCTTATGGTTAGGTCTGTGATCTTTGATTATGTCAAAGTCACTCCATTCGCAGGTGTCCACGACATAGTTGGGGTTAAGCCACTTAGCCATGGAGGCAAGTAAATGCGCAACAAGAGATCTCTAATCCTCGTTATGAGAGGAAGAATACTCTAAGATATGATTCGAGAATCTTCGGTCGAAGTATCTAGCGTAATAAAAGAAAGCATTCCTATACGACTCAATTGAATCATATAACATGGAATAATCACATTAGGGGTTTGACATAATATATCCATACCCTAATAGTGTGATTGAGAGTATTGTTTTAGAGAATGATCGAATTACATTGTAATTCCAACTGAATAGGTTCTCCGAACAAATTCTACATTAACTTGGGTAGCCATGATATATGGTTAGATGTCACTCATGGCTTGTGAGTTCTTCTAGATGATTAAATGTAGTCATCAAAGAAGAAGGTGAATTAAAAGTAAGTTTTAATTCACTAAGTGATTGGATTAAATATAATCAATTGGATTGGTGCCAATCACCTCATTGCCTTGCTAATTAGAACCTAAAATGATTGTACACCGATACACTCTTGTAGTGAGTAACTAATGGATGATGGAAATAATTAATTGGATTAATTAAGTGTTGTGATTAATTAGAAAGTCTAAAGAAATCATAAAAGCGATAAAAGATCGTTTTGGGCTTAAAGAAAAGTTCGGGTGTAATTGGGCCCATTGGGCCTAAACCCATTGGGCTTTTATTCAAGCATAGGATAACTTGAAATGATAAAAGCCTAAAGCCTAAACCAAACACATAGGGCCGGCCAAAGAGAGGGAAAGAGAAAGTCAAATTGTTGACTTGTTTCTTTGTGTTATAAAAGGAACTTTATAGTGAAAAAGTTCATTAGGGTTTTTTGTGTGTTCATTTCAACAAAAGAGAAAACAAAATATCTCTCTCTCAAAACACAAAGGGCCGGCCACCAAAGGGAGTTTTTAGCTAATCATTTTTTTCTCCCTTTGGTCATTCCTCCATCCATCTCACTACACTAGTGGGTGTGGATCTTTAGAGGTCTTCAACCTTGGAGACTAAAGGAGAACCAAGGAGCACTCATTCTAGCAAAGTGGAGGAAGCAAGGAGGGAGGCTAGGCTCAAGGAGTTCAAGGAACAAAGGGCTTGGAGGTGGTCCATCCTTGGTCTAAAGTCTAGATCAAGAGGTATAAAACTAAACCTACACTTTGTTCTTCACTAAAAAGTTTTGATGCATCTTATATAAACCTATGCATCTTGAAGGGGATTTGCATGACTATAGCTTTGATATTATGTGATAACATGCTTCCGTTGCTTATGTATATAAATTTTGAATTGTATATGCATGCTAGTCACTAGAAATCCCACATGAATCTCATTATTTTCCCTTCACGTTTGGCCAAACACCTTGGGGTTAAACGAATTGATATCTTCAGTGACTCCCTATTGGTGGTTAACCAGGTCACCAACAACTTTGACGTTAAGGATAGCTCCATGGCAACATATTTGGCACAAACACAATTATTGCTCAAGCACTTCCACTACCAGATCACCCAAATTCCTCGAGCGGCAAATAGTCATGCAGATGCTTTGGCTCGCCTCGCCTCAGTGGTGGAAGACAAGATTAGGAGAAAAATTTAGGTCGAATTGTTGGCAACACCAAGCACCATGGCTGCGGAAGTGTGCAACTTACAACAGGGGGATAGTTGGATTACCCCGATTTATAGATTCCTTACTCATGGCACCTTTCCAAATGACAAAGTCCAAGCTAAGCTGATTCGATACAAGGCTACCCATTACTTGATCATTAATGACCAACTCTACAAGCGGGGTTTTAACCTACCATACCTAAGATGCCTTACGCCCGCGAAGGCAGAAATTGTCCTTCGGGAAATACATGAAGGAGTCTGCGGAGGTCATGCTGGATCTCGATCCCTAGCACACAAGGCTTTTCACCAAGGATATTACTAGCCAACACTCCACCAAGATGCCATCAGAATATCTCGCTCATGTGATAAGTATCAACACTACGCAACTATTCCTCACTCCCCTCCCGAGCCGCTCACTCCTATGATCAGCCCTTGGCCCTTCGCCTAATGGGGACTTGATTTAATTGGCCCAATGCCTACAGGGAAGGGTAAGGTCCGCTATGCAATCGTTGCAGTTGACTACCTCACAAAGTGGGCTGAAGTAGAACCCTTGGTAACCATTACTGAGGCAAAAATATAAGACTTCGTATGGAAGAACATCATTTGTAAATTCTGCATTCCCAATGCGATAGTCACTGATAACGGGTGACAGTTCGACAACAATAAGTTCAGGATGTTCTGCTCTAAGTTCAACATCAACTTATGTTTTGCCTCCCCAGCTCATCCCAGTCTAATAGACAAGTTGAAGCCATCAACAAAATAATCAAGCGAACTTTGAAAACCACCTTGGACAAGGCTAAAGGTTGTTGGCCATAAGTTATACCCCAAGTTCTTTGGTCATACCGCACTTCGTATCAGACATCAACAGGAGAAACCCAATTCTCACTTGCCTTTGGTATAGAGGCAGTTGTCCCAGTTGAGCTTGAGCAAGCAACGTTCCGAGTCCAGAGCTGCGTGCAAAACGAAAATGATAAACAACTTACCCTCACCTTAGATCTAGTCGAGAAACACATAAACCAGGCTCACTTGAGGAATGTTGCCTACAAGCAGCGCATCTCCAACTACTATGACTCAAGGGTCAAACCTCGTTCTTTCAAAGTGGGGGACTGGGTATTGAAGAAAATATTACTCTGTGACAGAATCCTGAGTGAAGGAACACTTAGTCCAAACTGGGATGGACCATTTGAAGTTGTTGGCATCAGTCGCCCTAGCTCCTACAAGCTTAGAAGCTCCGATGACAAGACCCTTGGCCATCCATGGAACGCTGATCACTTGAAGTACTATTACAAGTAAACTCACATTGTACAAGTATTAAGCTTCAGCCGTTCAGCATCCTATGCAACGAAGACTATTTGGCATGAATTCAATAAAGAGGTGATTTAGACAACTCGGTCTTAATCCTCTTACATTCCTAGCTATGAAACACTCGGGTTCAAAGCTTCAACATGAATGCTTCCAACATGAAACAAAGTCTATGTCAACAAGACTATACAAATAAACAAACAGCTTCACAGTATATTTGTTCAATCATACATTCCAACACATTCATACATAAGCCAACTGTGCTTCGAAAGGGTTCAACATACTTTGTGTCATTCGACACTTGCTACAATGTGCCTCGACACCTTGCCCTTATTCTCACTAACCAGGTGATGAAATGTGAAGAATGAACTCATTTTCATGCCACCAACCAGGTGATGAAATGTACAACCCGTACTCTCCTTTATGCCATCAACCAGGTGATGAAATTTACAACACGTACTCTAATATCATTTGGCAACTTGCCATTCATACCACCAACCAGGTGATGAAATGTATAACCCGTACTCTCCTTCATGCCATCAACTAGGTGATGAAATGTACAACCCGTACTCTAATATCATTTGGCAACTTACCACTCATGCCACTAACCAGGTGAAGAAGGAACTCATCTTCATGCCACCAACCAGGTGATGAAATGTACAACCCGTACTCTTCTTCATGCCACCAACCTGGTGATGAAATGTACAACCTGTACTTTAATATCATTTGGCAACTTGCCACTCATGCCACCAACCAGGTGAAGAAGAACTCATCTTCATGCCACTAACCAGGTGATGAAATGTACAACCCGTACTCTCCTTCATGTCACCAACCAGGTGATGAAATGTACAACCCGTACTCTAATATCATTTGGCAACTTGCCATTCATGCCACCAACTAGGTGAAGAAGGAACTCATCCTCGTGCCACCAACCAGGTGATGAAATGTGATGAAAGGTGATGAAGGAACTCACCTTCGTACCACCAACCAAGTGATGAAAGCAACTCACCATTCATTCCACCTACCAGAAGACGAGTGGTACAAGTTGTACATGTGAACTCCTAGCATTCACAAATAATCAAAAACCCTCAAGCTTAACAACTCAACTAGGGGGAGCACTTATTCCCTACAAGAGTTATAGTCACCGACAAAGTCTTATTGCAAGCCAACAACAACTTCAGTGCATGACGTACGAAGATCAAGCTATTCTGCCCTCTTGCATCTGCTTCAGACGTTTCCCCTCTATAACAATGCAAACACTACAACTTGTAGAAAGCTTCACACATTCTTGATCAAAACAGTGTGAATCAAAACCAATTTATGGTGCCAACAAGAGCTTCATCAAAGGAGTTCAACCATAATTCTCAAAAGCTTCACACACTCTTGATCAAGACAATGTGAAGCAAAACCAATTTATGGTGCCAACAAGAGCTTCATCAATGGAAGGCAACCACAATTCTCAAAAGCTTCACACACTCTTGATTAAGACAGTATGAAGCAAAACCAATTTATGGTGCCAACAAGAACTTCATTAATGAAGGGCAACCACAATTCTCAAAAGCTTCACACACTCTTGATCAAGACAGTGTGAAGCAAAACCAATTTATGGTGCCAACAAGAGCTTCATCAATGGAGGGCAACCACAATTCTCAAAAACTTCACACACTCTTGATCAACTCTTGATCAAGACAGTGTGAAGCAAAACCAATTTATGGTGTTAACAAGAGCTTCATCAAAGGAAGGCAACCACAATTCTCAAAAGCTTCACACACTCTTGATCAAGACAGTGTGAAGCAAAACCAATCTATGGTGCCAACAAAAGCTTCATCAATGAAGGGCAACTACAACTCGTAGAAAGCTTCACACACTCTTTATCAAAACTGTTTGAAGCAAATTCAATTTATATGGTTCGTCCAAACCTTCGACTACTACAAGGTGTGGCTTGCATCACAATCTCTTGCTCAACAGTGTGGAAGCAAAATTTGTATATGTTGTCTCTCCCACATTTCCAAATTTCTAGTTTCCCAAAAAGAAAAAAAAATTGGGAAATTCAACAAAGCTTCATCAATGGAGGACAACTACAAATTCTCAAAAGCTTCACACTATCTTGATCAAGATAATGTGAAGCAAAATCAATTCATGGTACCCAACAAAGCTTTACCACAAAAGCTTCACCAATAAAAGCTTCATCAATGGAGGACAACTACAAATTCTCAAAAGCTTCACATTATCAAGATAGTGTGAAGCAAAATCAATTCATGGTATCCAACAAAAGCTTCAACTCCAAAGCTTAACCTACAAAGCTTCAACTCCAAAGCTTTACCTACAAAGCTTCAACACAAAAGCTTCACCCACAAAAGCTTCACCCACAATAGCTTCACCTACAAAAGCTTCACCCATAAAAGCTTCACCAACAAAAGCTTCACCCACAAAAGCTTTACCTACAAAAGCTTCACCCACCACAAAAGCTTCACCCACCAAAGCTTCACCCACCACAAAAGCTTCACCCACAAAAGCTTCACCCACCACAAAAGCTTCACCAACAAAAGCTTCATCCATAAAAGCTTCACCCACCACAAAAGCTTCACCCACAAAAGTATCCTATATCATGTTTTTTCCCTATCTTTTCTTTTGCCCTTGTTCTTACCTGCAAGACAAAGAGAAAGAGAGCAATCAGTCAGCACTTGGAATCAAGTTTCTAGTCAGGAACTGACTGCCTGGAGCCCCTTGCCTAATTACTTACCTGGCATTGCTCTTGAGTATTCATCTTTAACATCTTATGCTTCTAGAAAAGATACCACATCTGCCTGAGGAACAGATAGGGCAAGTGAGAAGGATACAAGGAAGCATGTGGAGACAAATGCAACAGAACATGTGTCGATTCATCTATTACTTCATCAACAGCAAAAGTATCCCATATCATCATGGTCGAACACACTTTTGATTTGATGGACTTGTTTTGACCCTCAAATTCTTGAGTCGGCCTTATACTCTGGAGGAAACTAGAAAACCCTTCAGCCCAATTCAAGAATAAACCTGTGGAAAGTTACCTCTTCAAAAGCAAAAGTATCTCATATCATCTCTTCTCATTTTTCTTCTCTTTATCCTTCCTGCTGCCTACAAGATAGGGAGAATGAGAACAATCAGCCTGAACTCAAAATTAAACTTCTGATCTGGGACTGATTGCTAGAAGCTCTGATTGCTTACCTTGTCTGTCACCTCTTTCGGCAGATCTCCTAGCTCGGCGACTTGGGGAACTCCTACTACATGGTTTGTATTGCGCTTGACCAAGCCTGAAACTACAAGTAAGCTTCAAGTGAAATTGATACATTACCTTGTGCATCTCTACCGGTTAAAGATACCACCCCTGGATAGAGGAAAAGTACTTCTATAGAATATGCCACCTCTACCTATGAGACAGATAAGGCAAGTTAAACGATACCACACTTTGGTACTTAGAAGTTTCGTGATTACTCAACGGCTTAGATCTTGCAAGTCCCCAACCGAGGAGCTTCCCTTACTCGGGAACTTAGAGGAGCACTGTTTGTACCATACTTGACCAATCCCAAAACTACTAAGCACCGGTCAACGTTATACCATCAAGGACCCAGAAAAGTTTCCCTCCAACCAGAAGGCCAATCACAGCACGACACATGTCGACATCAGGAGCCAATCATAGTGCGACACGTGTCAACATCAGAAGCCAATCACAACACGACATGTGTCAATGTCAAAACAAAGCTAGAAACTCTCTTCTATAAAAAGAGATCATTCTCCCACAATATTTCCTAATGTCATTTGTACTAAATCATTCACGAGTACTCACTAAAGGAGAGCTTAAACCTATGTACTTGTGTAAACCTTTCATAATTAATGAGAACTCCTCTACTCCGTGGACTTAGCCAATCTGGGTGAACCACGTACATCTTGTGTTTGCTTCTCTGTCCCTATCCATTTACATACTTATCCACACTACTGACCGGAGCAATCTAGCGAAGGTCACAAACTTAACACTTTCTATTGTACCAAAGTCCTCACCGATTTTTTGCATCAACATAGTTCATCCCTTGATTTCGGGAAAGTGGTTTTTACGGCTGTATCTAGTAATAAAACTAGACTACTTACGTACCCTGTGAATGGATCAAGCCGAACGTAGTTCACCCCTTAATTTTTGGGATTTTATTTTTTTATTTTATTATTATTTTTTTTTTTTTTTTTTTTTTTTTTTTAGCCGACCCCACTTAGTGGGAAAAGGCTTTGTTGTTGTTGTTGTATTATTATTATTTTTTTGTTTTACGACTGCACCTAACTTTAATGTTAGGCTACCTACGTACCCTTTTTGAGGGATAAAGTCATACGTAGTTCAAAGGAAAGGATTTTTTCCTTGCTTGCTTCCTCCATACATGTATCCCTCTCGAAGTTCGATAGGCACTGTTTATGCGTAGAACTTTTTCATGAGCTTTCCATTAACACATGGGTATATACATTTCCCATTGGATTTAGAGAGTTCGTAGGCACCTTTGGTGAAGACTTTGGTAACAACATACGGTATTTCCCATTTGGCTTCAAATTTTCCTTGCATCTTTCTGGTGATGACGACGGGTCTTCGAACGGTTAAGACTAAATCTCCAATAAAGAACGATCTAAACTTAACCTTTTTGTTGAATGCACCTGCCATTTAAGCTTGATAGACTTCAAGTCTTTGTTGCACTACAAGTCGTTTTTCATCAAGTGCTTCAAGTTCCACTAGCCTAATTTTTACATTTTCTTCGGGATCTATCAGTTGTGTGGCTACTCTTAAGGAAGGTAGTTGAATTTCCAAGTGTAGCAGAGCTTCTGATCTATACACCAGACTATATGGACTACATTGGGTGGATGTACGGACGGTGGTCCTATAGGGCCATAATGCTTTAGGAAGGCGTTCATGCCAGTCTCTTTTGTTTTTTTGCCACCATCTTTTTCAGAATGTTACACAACACCTTGTTGAAAGCCTTTGCTTGACCGTTGGCAGTTGGGTTGTAACTTGCGGAGAAGGCTTGTTGAATGTTGTACTTTTTGCAAAGATTGACCATGGCTCTACACTTGAAGTAGAGAATGTTGTCTGAGATTATTTTGGATGGGACTCCGTAGTGATAGATTATGTTTTTCTTTATGAAATTTGCAACATCTTCCGCTTTCACTTCTTTCAACGGTATCACCTTAGCCCACTTTGAGAAATAGTCCGTGCCTGCTAAGATGTACTAATGCTGGAGGGACGATTTTGGGGTTATCATGCCTATCACATCTAAACCTCATGCATTGAATGGCCAAGACAAGATGGTCGGATGGAGGGGCAATGGATTTTGGTGCTTGAAGTCTCCATGTATTTGACATTCCCAACATGATTTCACATGTTTCATCACGTCTTGAACCATTGTAGGCTAGTAATACCCAAGTCTCTTCAGCTGAGCTGCAAGCTTAGGTCCAGATTGATGGGTTCCGTAAATACCAGCATGAGTTTCGTAGAGAGTATGGGCTGCTTCTTCTTTTGGTAAACACCTTAGCAATAATCTGTCAAAAGACCTTTTGTATAATGTGTCATTTAGATACACAAATCGGCTGCCCTTCTTTGTACATCAACTCTTCCTCTGGGATTAGTTGGTAGTTTTCCATATTGAAGGTAGTCAATCAAAGATTGCCGCCAATCTAAAAATTCACCTACTTCCAGGACTATAACCGCATTGACTTCATGGTTTTCTTCAATCCGCTCTAATGTTGAAGGAAGTAAATGTCATTCTCCAACTATAATTTTAACTTCTCGTTCCTTAGGGAGAGTTAGAGATGCCGCTAATTTTGCCAACTCATCGACTTTGTTATTTTCAGACCTTGGAATGTGAGCAATGTTGATTTCTTGGAATTGTGATACCAAGTGTTTTGCTCTTTCATGATACAAGTTTAGATTTTCATTTTTCACGGCGTATTGACCATTCATTTGCTTGATGATTAGTTATGAATCACCATAAGCTTGAAGGCAATCAACATGTAGTTCGAGCGCAATTTCAAGTCCGATGATTAGTGACTCGTATTCTGCCACATCGTTTGAACATAACTCCATGAGCGAAAATGAATACAGGATTAGGCCTCCATATGGTGTGATGAACATAATATCTGCCCTCGCACCTTTTTTCCTTGCTGCTCTGTCGAAATAAAGTTGCCATTGAGAAATGTATGTCAAGAATACTTCTTTATCCGGCAAATCGCTCGGTAACTCCATGTTGTCGAGAACAGGATGAACTGCTAAGAAATCAGCTAGTGCTTGTCCCTTTATAGCTTTCTGAGAAACATACTTGATTTCAAATTCCGATAGTAACAATGACCATTTTACAAGACGACCGGATGACACTGGTTTTGATATCAAGTATCTGAGCGGGTCTTCTTTAGATATCAAAGTAATGCTATGTGATAGTAAGTAATGTCATAGTTTTTACACAGCGAAAACTAAGGCCAAGCAAACCTTCTCAATAGGGGTGTAATTTTGCTCTACCCCTACAAGCGTTCGACTTAAATAGTAGAGCGCATTTTCTTCTCCTTCTTCATTGTTTTGTGCAAGAATTACCCCCAGTGAGCGTTCAACTGCTACGATATACAAAATTAAAGGTTTCCCTTTAATTGGAGCCATCAACACCGGGGGTTTCAAAAGATACTCTTTAATGCTGCTAAGAGTGTTTTGACACGCGTCATCCCACATGAAAGGCACATCCTTTTTCATCAGCCTTGTGAATGGTTGACATCTCCCAGATAAGTTTGAGAAGAATTTTCTGATGTATGCCAATCTTCCTTGTAGTCCTCGTAGCTCTCGTAGGTTTCGAAGAGGTGGCATTTCCATGATTGCCTTGATTTTTGAAGGGTCAACTTCAATTCCTCGGTACCTTACTACGAAGCCAAGAAATTTTCCAGATGGCACTCCAAATGCGCATTTTAAATGATTCATCTTTGCTTTCGGAGTCTGTCAAAGACTTTCATTAAGCCAAGAAATTTTCCAGATGTCACTCCAAATGCGCATTTTAAACGATGGTGCTATGTAACATATCACTGAAAATGACTGTCATGGCTCTTTGGTATGTGGTTCTTGCATTTTTTAGTCCAAACGGCATTACAGTGTAGCAGTATATTCCTTTCGGAGTGCGGAATGCTGTAAGTTCTTCATCTTCAGGTGCCATTTTAATTTGAGTGTACCCTGAGAATCCATCCATGAAAGATAGAGCCTCAAAACTAGTTGTGGCATCTACCAATAATTCAGTTATTGGAAGCGGGAACTTGTTTTTTGGACATGCATAATTAAGATCTCTGAAATCTATGCAAACACAAATTTGTCCAATTTTCTTCTTTATCAATAAGATATTGGCGAGCCATGTAAGGTACTGAACTTCTCTGATAAACCCAACGTCTATCAGTTTGTCAATTTCAGCCTTAATTTGTACTTCAAGCTTAGGTCAAAAACGTCGTGATGCCTGTTTAACATAACGCCTTTCTTTTGGTATAGCCAATCTATGAATTGCCACCTTAGTGTCTAGACCAGGCATATCTTGATAGCCCTATGCAAACACATCTCAGTAATCTTGGAGAAGACATTTGTAATCTTCTAATTCTTCCGGTGTTAGTGATAGGAGCATATTTATGCGCCTTAGTTAGCTAGTTCTTATGCATTTTCGTTATGTTTTCTTCGTTAAAGTAGTCTGTTGAGCTACTTTCATGTGTTTTCAGGCTTAAAGGGCATATGACATAAAAGGATGCAAATTGGAGCCTTTTGGAGCAAAATTGAGCTTAGATTGGAAAGTACATGCTTGGAGCACAAGGAATGGACGAGTTTGAAGGTCAAAGGAGCTTAAGAAATGAATGTGAAGAACAAAGAATTCAGAATTAGAAACCAAAGTTTCTAAAGTTGGAAGTTTCTATTCTTGGAGGTTTCCATTTGTGAGAGTTTCTATTATTGGCTTTGGGCTTCTAGATGACCCATCCTTACCTCTTGGACAAGGCCGCACCTTCCTAGCCCAATTCATCTTGGATCCTCACTTAAGGCCGCACCTTCCTAGCCCAATTCATCTTGGATCCTCACTTAATGCCGCACCTAAACCCTAGCCCATTGCCTAATCTGATCTCCCTAATCTTTGCCGCACCTAGGGTTCTAGAATACTTGATTTCCTTACCTTGCAAGGCATTCTAGAAGCCTTAACCCTAGCCCACTAAACCAGCCGAACCCTAAGCCTTTTCCCATACAAAATCTGATTGTTTTAACCTATTTTCTGTTGGATTTGGGTTTCTAGAAACCCTAATCTGATTGCTAGGGTTTTTAAGTGCCTATATATACTCCTTTAAAGCTTTTGGCCGAACCTACCACTCCCCATCTAATTCATTCACGCCAAAAACCCTAGTTACATCCTTGCCGCAGCCTTTCACCCTAAAACTTCCATATTTCTGATTTCTACACCATGGCCGTGCCTCCCTAATCCTTTTAACCCTTCTACCCTCTTCCATAACCATCCATCCACCACAGCCGTGCCTTCCCACCACCATCACCACCTTGCGCAGCCACCAAAGGAGGAGAAAGAAGGAGTGTCGTGCAGTCCAAAGGAGGAAGACACCTTGCACATGCAATCTGCCATTAGTGGAGTGTTTGGAGTTCTTTCTTTCTTTGTTTCTGTTTCCATGTTTAATTTAAATTGTTGTTCAATTATGTTAGACATGTGGAACTAATTTCTTTATAGTTAAAGGTGAATTTGAAGCCATGGACATATGTTTTATATGATTTGATTTCTTCCAATTATGATTTCAGAAATTGTGAATGTGATTTACTTATCTATTTGATTGATAACTTGTTTATGTATGTGGGTTGAGGGTCGACACTTAATTTGCATGCCTAAACTTGATGCTAGGATATAAGGGAATTTCACCTAATCGTTATTAACTTGTATTCATAAGTAGTGAAAGTCGCTAGTCACGATTGTGTTAAGTAAATCCTAGGCAAGAGTAACATGCGTATCCCATAGTTATGAATGCCTCGTCAATGCTTATGATTTCCATTAAACTTAATGATCTTTGATATGTGTCTCTATCATGCGTATTCCATAGTTAGGGTCCTTGATAAGAATAATTTGGTTGTAATGCGTATTCCATTCAATTCAATGAATCTAGGGAAATCTGAGAATTAATTGGTGCAATCTAGTTAATTTGGGGCATTGTCATTCATGGTTTGTTGAAAGAGTAATTGGAGATCGAGTTGTATGCATATGTTCATGTGTGGATAAGGAACCCTCTAACTAGCTTCTCACCATTCTATTTAATCACAATCTGTTTTGCTTTACATTTGTTTTTTAAAGTTTGAGTTTTAAAGTTTTAATTTCGTCAAAATCATTCCCCCATTTATTTTAAAGTGTTAGATTAGTTAGAAATCCATTTAGTTGTGTTTTTAAGTGTTTTGAGTCAAGTCATAGTCCAAATTCGTCCAAACTAGTGTTAGGTACTCAAAACTGCCCAGAAAGTGGTTTTAAGGCAGTTTTGAGCCTTTTAGTTGCTGTTTTGAGTTTTTAGTTTGTTTAGGTGTTTTAAACCCTAGTTTTGCATTAATTGAGTCTAGTTTAGTGTTCTACATTATATTTTTATGTTCTTGAGTCAGTTTTACATTGATTAGCATCCCTAGTTAATCCCCGGTTAGAACGATCCCTATTTGCTCATATACTACAATTGTCATCCATAGGGTTTAATTTGTGTGTCAAGTTAATTTTCACATCAGTTAGTAAGGCACTTACAAATATAGGCTTGGGCTCGTCATCCGTTTCGAGATTGATTTCTCGAAGTTCATCCACAGTGGCTTGCCCTCCATCTTCTATTTGAGGTGGTGCCAGTTGAGCGTTGTCAATAAACTCGGTTGAGTTATCACCATTCTCCTCTTTTTCATCTTCAATGGTGACGCAATTTACTTGAGCAACATTACGAACCTCTTCTTCAATGCTTGATTCTTCATCTACTCATAAGCTTCACTTTTTAGAAGTGGTGGTGCATTGTTGAGGGTTCTGAAGCTTGCGCAAATACGACTTTGCCCTTTTTTCTTTTTGACAGGAAAACAGGTAGGGAACTGTCTAACAGGCTCAATTGGCTCGTTATCAGATTCCTTGCTTCTTTCTTTGCTACCAATCATGCTAACTTAAACAACATCTTGTTCCTCTTCTTGTGCATCATTATTTTTGTCTTTGTTTATCTTCACCTTTCTCTCCACTTTTTGCTTTTATGAGATTTCTTAGGCTGAGAGTTTGTGATTTTACCAAGTTGTTGGAAAACAGAAACTCGAGGTGGCTTGCTGTTGGATTCTTCTTCAGTCAACATTGCTTTCTCGAGATTAGTAAAGCCTTCAAACTCATGATTCTTTGTTTTTGAGACAAATGCTTTGAGCATTCCATTTCCTTGGTGTATCGTGACATTGATAGCACTCCTTTTAGCTTTATGCCTCTTCAGTTTTATCTTTAATTGAGCTTTTGACGAGGACTCATTTCTTTTGAATGAAACAATGAAACCATGTCGACCACTATTCCTTTGCAAATTTGTTGAGACTACCAAATTGCCCCTCTGAATTAATTGATTGATTCTGTGCAGAGGCTTCATGTAGCTGGTCATGAGTGGTTTAAATGCATTTTGGATTTGCTCTATTGCCTTCTTTTCAGGTTCTCTTCGATCTTTTAACGGGCGATGGAGAACTACTTTTCAGGATTTTAGAGCTTTAGAACTCGCGATTTTGACTAGTCTCAATGGTTTTGCCTTTTCCACAGCTGATGATTATGATTCTTTCTACACCACTTCATCTTTTGTTGGTTGTGAAAAAGTGACTTTTGACTGTTTGTAGAATTTTGCATCTGCGTAATTCACTTCCTCACCCCTAAATGGGTCGGTGTCCGCTAGAACTCTCTTTACTTCGCCATTCACCAAAAACTTGAAGCACTGATGGAGTGTAGAAAGAATGACACCATATGTATGAAGCCACGGACGTTCTAATAAAACATTGTAAGATATGTTAGCATCGATTACATGGAAAAGGGCGTCGGAATACAACTCTCCTATCTCCATTTATAATGATATCGTTTCCATTGCTTTTTGTCCGACTTGATTGAAGCCTTGAATAGTTAGCATTGATGGTGTCAGTTGACGAACATCCATCCCCAAAGCTCGAAGTGTTTGAAGAGGAAGCAAGTTTACTGTTAATCCACAATCAAGCAAGATTCGATTTATTGATGTATATCTCACCAATCCACTGACGTACAATGGCCGATTATGATACTCGTCTCCAAGTATAAGGTCATTTTCGTCAAATGTGATACTTGCGAGGCAGCAAGCGTAATACTTTGGCGACGTTGCCACTTCTATAAATTTGAAGCTTGTTTCAAATACTTCAGGACTTGTCAAAGACATGATAATTGCTTCTCTAAGCTCATTTGACATTTTTAGAGCATCGTACACACTGAGAAGAGATGGGATGCATTTAAGATAGTCGACGATGTCGTATTTGCCATCTTGGGACTGTAGTACATCTTTAGCATGTCTCTTAAAGGTACTTGCTTTTGTGGTTGAGACTGAAATTTCTACCGCAGGCTCCAAAGTGGTAGTGACCGGAACCTCTCTTGCACTTAGTTTATCGGAATGATTGACTGAATCAACTGCTTCTTTACCTCCTTTCTTGTCCGCAGACGGGATCTTTTTACCAGAGCGTAGAGTTATTTCATCTACCTCATTATCGTTATGGATTTCACATAAGGTCGCGCGACAGTTTCCAATTTCTTCCACACTTCCCTTACTCTTAAAAAGTTTTGGAAGGAGGTAGTCTCCGAGGGTTATTGGTGCTCTGAAATGTTGTTTGTACTCATCGTCTTGAAAGACTCTAGGCCCTCTTTGAGTACTTTTCTTCTTTTTCTTTCCATCATTTGAGGGTGGTCCACTCCATAATTTTTCTTTTGATCGCCTTGTGGAAGAAAGACGTTTAGCGATCTTTTCACCTTCTTTTCACTGACGGTTTACCACTCATCTTCGGATTCGAGTGATGACTTCGACGAATCTTCCCAAACATCAAAACTTGGTGCCGTTATGAGCTCATACAGAGTTGAAATTTTGGGATTTCTGAAACGAGGCATGTTAGGATAAGCATGGACAACTGTGGTTTCATTATTAACATGGAATCATACAGGGATTGACCCTTCTAGTAATGGAGTGGAGGGTGTTGATTTTCCTTCGATCATGTTGGACGTTGCCATTTGATGTTTCGAGGATGAATCCACCTCGATCTCATGCTTGTTGATCTTTTCTTGAATTATATCTTTAAGGATATAACAATCCTCTATCGTATGGCTGATGAGTCGATGATACCGACAATACTTTGGATCATCGATCTTATTTACTTCAGCGGGACGCTTTGGTTTAGGAAGCGTGATCATCTTTGCTGCAACAAGTTCATCGAAGATAGTTCCAACATCTTCATCATCGAAACTATATTTAACTTCTTTTCTTTCCTTAAGCAAAAGCCTCCTCGTCCCTTTGGTTTCTTCTTTTCTTTTTACATTGTCACTTTTCTTGTCTACTTTGACAAATGTCGCCATAGAATCTCCCTTCTTTGGAATTCTTTTGTTATCTCCTTTCTTGGTGTCAAACTTATTTTCTAAGTCTTGGATCATCTTTCCAATCACATTTTTCCGGGACATTTGCTTCTCTACATTACTTGCCTTCAATACCAACTCGTCAAAAGTTCGAGGCTCCGCAATTCCTACAAATGTTGCAATCTCGAGGATGAGGTTATTATAACATATTTGCACTGCCGAAAATTCAGAAATCTTTTCCATGCATTGTAGGTTAAGACTCCTCCATCTTGTGATGAATTCGCTCGCGCTTTCTCAAAGCCTTTGTGTTGTTTGAGCCAAATCCATTAATGTGACTTTTTTCTTTGAACTGACGAATTAAGCTAGAAAAGGTCTTTGCATATCATCCCATGTTAGAATAGATCCTGGCTCTAATTGAGTATACCATGTGAAAGAAGACCTTTTGAGTGACTGAATAAATTGTCGAACCAATAAGGGATCTAACTGCGATGTTTCCCCACAAGCTGAGTAAAAATGAGCTAAGTGTTCTTTAGGAGAACCACTTAAACTGTCAAATTTATCAAAGCTCAGTTTTTTATACCCTCAGGTAAAAGGCACTGCTTCATAATGAGTTAGACAGGGCTTCCGGTATTCGAGACTTGGTGTAGTTAAAGACATTTGAAATTCACGAATCTTTTCAGCAAAAATTGCATCGATATCTTGATGCGTGAGCTGGCCACCGAAACTTTCTCCTTCTATTTCTTTCCTTGGTCTATCTCCAACATTATTTATGCTAGCTTGAGGGCTAACTGAGATGCTAAAGTCACAATTTCAGCTTCATTATCAGCTACCAAAGTTGCCATTTCTGCTTCTTTTTCTACTAGTTTCCGTTGCATTTCTTGTAGTTGTTCTTCTGTATTTGATGCGCCAGTCATCAGAACTTACATGTTCTTAGATTCGACGTCTTCATTTATCTCCAACCTTTGGAATTGAGTCATTACTCTAGGAATCTCTTCCTGGGAAAAAGATTTGTTTCCTCCAGGAGTGTCTCCAAGGGAAGATGAACTCTCGGGAAAATGGACTGCCAATGCTCGAGCCCTTGCACGTGTGATAGGCCCCTCGAATTGAATGTTGTCACCTTCCTTGACAAGTTCATAGGCCTTGGCATTTTGTTGAACATTTCTGGGCACATTGGCATAGTTTCTCCATCTTCCTCGACAGAGGTCATCATGACCGTCTTCGTTGTAGGTAGAGTGATCGGGATTGTTTCGATCATGATTTGAGTGATGACAGGAACCTTGGTAGGCAATGATGATGACACTTTGACGATTTTGCATCGAGGCACCTTGGTGTCTTTAGGTGAAATAGCTCCAAGAAGCTTCCTTGAGACGATTTCGATATCTTCAAGTACACGCTCCCTAGCGATCTTTTTCCTAAGAGCTCATGCCGCTTTCTTCCTTGCATTCTACGGGGCGTTCTTGGATGGGCATTTCTTCGACCTAACTTTGATGACTTTGACAACCACCTTGCATGTCTTTGTCGCTACCTTCGTCTTCACCATGCTGCAGTTAGTTGATGCTTGATTGATGGTGAAGGAAATTCGGTGACTAGCATGCCTTCCATGTCCAAGTTTGGATTCAGCAGCAGGGAGTTCATGGAAGTAAACAGTAACTTGTGACGCCGTGCTTCCTATTTACAAAAACCAAAAAACATAGCACATTAATTATCTTCGAATTTAGAGATGAAAGGGAAAATGAATCCCACCGGGCGTGCCAAAAATCATGTTGAGCAAAAATTGTACACAAATATGTAAACAAGTAATTCACTCGACACAATTTCACCCTCATTCATTTTTTGAAGAGGGTTTTATTAATTTGAGTTTGACGCATTCTAGGCTAAGCGCCTATTAATTACAACCCTTCTTTTGGGAAATGAATACCCTTTGATTCTAATAAATCTTAACCTGAGGATTTCGGCTTTTATTTGATTTTGTGACTGCATCTAGGTAGAACCCTAGATTGCCTACATACCCTCATTGAGGGATCAAGTCACTCGTAGTTCCTTATGTATTTGTTGGGGTTTGATGCCTTATGCAGTTTCAGCTCCTACAAGCAAGGAGCACATGATGCCTTGTGCAGTTTTAGCTTGTGCAGGCAAGGAGCACATGATGCCTTGTGCATTTTTAGCTTGTGTGGGCTAGGACTTTGAACCATTGGAGCGTATGCAACTTCGTGCCATTTAAATCTTGTTACGGCTTCGTGCCATTTGATACTTGATACGGCTTCGTGCCATTTGAGATTTTGTTGCGGCTTCATGCCATTTGATATTTGACTTTTTCTTTTGCTTCGTGCCAATTGGGACTTGACGTGGCTTTGTGCCATTTGACATTTGTCGTGGCTTCATGCCATTTGACTACTTCAAGAATTTAACAGGAGCTTGATTCATTTTTGACGTAATGCAAATCCACTAATTTGAGGTGATACGTCCATCGAGTTTTGTACTTTGAGATGGCTTGTGCCCATACTATTTGAAATGATTTGTGTTCTCATTGTCTCTGTGCTTATGTTGCAATTGTTGTTGACTCGATGTGACTTAAATAGGTGCTTAAGTCTAAAAAGTCCACTTTGGTGAGGATGGTGGGCCCACGGGCTCAGTTTGCATTTAGCTTATCAAAAATCTTCCTCATATTTTTGGAGGCAGATTGTCTACCCTCCTGTTTGGGTGCCCTTCCCATCCCCTCCTATTTGTACGGTCACGGTTAAGCCACGTCAACATTTTATATTCCTATTGCTTTTTGTCTTGGCTCTTATACAAGTGGTCTTCCTCCAGAAATCATTTCGATATTCTGGGCTTCCGCAGATTTCATGGTATTTCGAATTTCTACTTGGATTGGGCAACAGTTGATTTCTAAGTGAGGTTGGGTAAGGTTTGGTGGAGTTCAAACTCTTTTGAATTGTTCCAATTTATCCTTTTTTTTTCTCCCTAAACCGTATAGGCTTTTTTATGCAGGTTACGAGCTCCCTTTTCTTTATGTTGCACCACCTTGCTTGTGCTCTTTTTTGTGGATCAAAAACTCAAAACGAAGAGGGGTGGAGATCAGGTAGGTCATCCCATTTTCGTTTTCTATGTTCTGGGTTTTCGGATTGGGGGTAATGAACTTGATTGGGTTGTAAAAACCCTTCTTGTTTTTGTAATGGTAGGTGATAAGCCTAATTTGATGTTGGTGGCTTCTGTAGTCTAAATTTATTTAACTTTTCCTTTATCATCAGTAGCTTTCAGTACCATTTTGACTTTGTTTTTGACATGGTTGTTGGACAAACTATTTTGTAGTACTGAGTTTGTTGAAGACAATTGTTGATTCATGGCTCCAAAGGTGAGAATTGCACTCTAAAGTTTGCAGGACACCCTCATTTCTTTTTGCTTCTATTTGTGTGCTGCCTTCCTTGCTTAATCAGAATAAGCACTATACATTTCCATTTGAATGTCTCGTGAGTGGTTTTATAATAACCGTACTCATAGTAGTTTTATCCTGCTTGATTTTCCTTCTCATCAACACTAGTCATCCATAAAATTTTGTCCTCAATATCCATGAGTAAATATAGCTTGATATTGAAGTGTTTTACACGGCATGTTTCCTCAAACATAGTTGCACCATTTTTCAATCATAGCAGCTACTTTTGACATCTTAGTCAAGTATAACTACTGTCAGTACCCATGAGTACATATAGTTTGATATAGAAGTGTTTTACACAGCATGTTTCCTCAAACATAGCTTCACCATTTTTCCAAACACAGCAACTACTTGTCCTTTTGTTTTTGGAATCCAGCAACTTGTGTTTTTCCTTCTTTGTACAACATAACTTTGAATTTTGAGCTTTTGTAGATAGCTATTGTCAAGGCACTTTGTTGCCATTCTTTCATATTCTTGCCCCCTGCTTTAACTTTTCTTTTGGTAAAGTCCCATGCCTTAACTTTTCTTTTGGTAAAGTGACTTTGGTCCATCTTTGATATACTTGTACAAACATCATCAACTTTGCTGGAGCTTTACGAGTATAAAGGGAGACTTCCTCTTTTCCAATTTCTCATTTTCCTTGGACTCTTATCCCCGATAGGTTTTCATAGAATTTTTAGCCATAGGCATCCTCCATATCTTGTACCTGTGAGTAGCAAAGAAAACACCAAACATAATAATTTCTTTCCTCTTGAGTTGCGTCTTTGCATATGTTGCTTCCTTGTTGTCTTACTTCTTAGAGACTTAAGCTTAGAACTTTGAAATTGCACCTGACAATCTGGCAAGGGGGTATAGACCATTTAGACTTGGTTGGAACTTCATGGGGTGGTCTAGGCCACCCCGAAGAAATTCATGGGATTCTGGAGATTATTTCTGTTGTAGTTAGTGTGGAGTTGGTGGATTGTTCAGAGCCTCCACCTCCATTTGTTTGGTGCAGGAGAATGGCAAGCAAAGAGACAAAAGCCAAAAAAGGCTAAAAGAAAGATTAGAGAAAAAGAATATCATTTGCCGGGGATCTTTGCTTGTTGTTCCCCTTTTTCTTTTTTTTTATTTGTTTCTCTGCGGTGGTCTCTGCTGCAATGCTTTTTGTGTTGCTATCTTTTTGTTCTATCTGTAACATAACATCAAACAAGAGAAAAAGAATAATTTTAACAGAACTTGTTTCATACCTGGTGATGAATATTCTTCTTTGGTTCTTGCCTCAAAAGCACGAATGGTTGAATTCCTTGTTCTCTTCTCTGGCAGCACTTCGTTGCTTTAGGTATTTTCTCTCAAAGTTTCTCTTATTTTCTGTAGAGTATCCCCTTTTTCTTTGTTCCTCCCTTCTTACTGCAACTGATGCCTATTTATAGACATCTTAGGAGGGTTCTAGAGCTCTTACGTGGGGGAGATAGAGGCCATGTTTTTTTTCCGCCACTTTCTCTTAACCAACCCCCCCCCCCCCGCGTACTGACTCCACGTTTCTTTTTATTGCAAAAAATGGGGGAGCACCTGTTTTTGCACGTTCCCCCTCCCCCTTTTGTAGGAAGAAATACATATTTTATTTTTATTTATTTATTTATTGATGCTGATTTGTATGTAAAGCCCATCCTCATCTTTTGGGCTGGATTACATTTTTGTTTTGCCTTGTAGTTTGACCCAATTTGTATAAACTCTATATTTTTTTATATGTTATATATTTTTATTGTTCAACACAATGGTCCCACATCGCGTAACAAAGTTTATATAGGAGTGATGATAAGATTTAATGTATGTAACCTTAAAAATCAAATACATTTAATAAGTGATATATATTGAATTCAACACGGTAACATGATCGTGGATAGTAAGAATGTACTAGTACAAAAGTTTTCCTCTATTCTTATAGGGGAGCTAGAACCATGACATATGAATTTGATACCTATAAATACATGTTATTTAGGGTTTAGGAATGCTCTTTAGGATTACAGCAACTGCTAAGCTACTTCCATCCACAACCTAGATTTTGAGATGAGGATGCCTTTGAACATAGAGACCACCATATCTATTCAGATCCTCACCCTGCATGCAAAATTTTGCAGTCAGAAGGTGGTGAAAGATTAATTAAGGGTGGGTTTCATGTAATCAATTTTGCAGAATATATAACAGAGTGGATCTCCTGGAAATAACCAAATTTAGAAAAAATTATAACTGAAGAAAAACATAAGAATTAGACATAACGACTAGAAAGCGAATTCAGATGAAACATTAACGAGACTATGAAAATATATAATTCACTCAGATATTGAAGGTAGAAACTGGCCTGATTCAAGAGGCCGAGACTTATAACTTTGACACCCTTTTTCTCAGCTTGAACAATGGCTTCCTCAATCAAGCTATTGATAGCTCCTTACTGGAATCGAAAGTAGTACTGCAATATTTGTATAAACAAAGCGCAATCATATGAATAATGTCTCTGCCTAAATGGTCTATTAAAACTAAAGTTTCAATAACAAACTAAATAAACTTTTAGTGAAAATTCAACTATATTTTGGTGTATACGATACATGAGAGCATACTCGAACTTTTAGATGAAAGAAAAAAAAAGGTTCTCACTTGCAAAGTGTATTTGGGTATAACCCAAGTTTGTAATCCGAGCTTGTTAAAACGCTGCCTCTCAACCACAAATGTACGACCACAGATCCGAGTTAACACCATGTACCACAATGTCACAGGCCACATCAACCACAGGTACCATTTTGATGTGTGGGGTATAGAGGCCAAGGAAGCAAACCCTAGCGGTAGATGATAGATGGATTCCGGTGTTGTTAGATGGGTTAGATGAAGGATATCTGGCGATTCCTCCTCTCTCTTGAGTGAAGTTTCATAGAGTGAATCAGCAGAATTGTCCACGGTGCCATATACGTAATCGTAGAATGGCATGAAGAGACAGTAATTGGTTCGGAATTGTGTGTGATGCAAAAAGTGAAAACTGTACACAAATTATATAATTAACTAAATTAATCATATATTATAAAGGTCTTCAGTTGATGATCTCTTAAATTGCTTTAAAGAATAAATCAACAATAGTTTGTTCATTTCAAGAATTAGAATTATGAGCTTTGCATAGATTAAGAGTTGGAATAAAGTAAGTCAGAAGGTGTAGGTATATGTCATAATTATAATAATTTTTAACTTAGTTGTTGATTGGCACTAGTGTTGGATTTAGCTAGCTATATAATTTTTTCATACATTTATATGTACTTATACATGAATATGGGTCTCTCAACTAAGCAGTTTATTACGCTTTTGGGTTGGATGCTTTAATATGGTTTCACAATCACGAAAGGTATACTCTCACCTTCATAAAAAGCGAACCAAAAAAGCTTTACGAGAATCAAACCCTAAACTTTTTATATGCTTAACAAAAAGCAAGAAGCTTGCTTTTAACATATAACATTAGTTGGGTTTCTTGCCCTAACAGTTCAAGATTGTGAGTGTGTCTAAAGTTTTGAATATGTATACGTCACTATGTATATACTATATACCCTCTACAAGTATGGAGATTTTTGTATTTAATATACATATATAAACGTAAATATATAGATACATCATACATACATATATGGGTGTGTGCACGCGCATGGAGAGAGAGAGAGAGAGAGAGAGAGAGAGAGAGAGATTCTTACGAAGAGGTATACATAAGATACTTGAGAGGAGGAAAGAGAGAGAAGAGATAGTTTGGAATGAGCTCAAAATTGCAGTGTCCCATGTTATTCATGAACTCAATATAAGTATAGCCAACACAGGATAAGACAGAAACTGTTCCCATGAACACAGTTGCTAGCATTGGTATTGAGAAGAGCAAGGAATATACTATGTGCTCCGCAAATGGGTGAATCACAGCTGCAATATAATAGCAAGATTACATAGATACAACAAAAAATGAAATTAATAATAATGTGGACAATTTGAACATTAGCCACGGAAAATTCTACAATATCCATTAAAAACTGGAGACTGGTACCGTTTTGTTCTATAAAAGTATACTGTACTCATCAATATATTCATGGTCCAACATTACGAAATAATGATGAGGTTATGAAATGAAATGGGGTAGCGGTCTTACAAGTAATAGGTTCAGTAACGGTTGACGAATGGTGATGAGAATGGTAGCAGGAGTAGAGGTAATGATGATGAAGTGCTCTGTGAAACCAATAGTAGAGGTACTCCACCAGGGCCGGTCCTGAGTTCTTGGGTGCCCGGTGCGAAAACTCAAAATGTGCCCTTTTTTATTACGAAAACATATGTTTAAAAAAATATATTTAACGAGAGCTGGAACCCAGTCGAAGCTGGGGAGCTAGGCCCTCACGCCCAAATTATATTACTTGAGAAAATATACAACGGGGGGACATAATAGTGAGATGCTCTTTACTCTTTTCATGTTGATCAAGCTTCACACCAAGATGTCTCCAATCACTAATTCCATCTTTTCAACTCAACCCAAGTTGATCAAGCTTCACACCAAGATGTCTCCAATCACTAATTCCATCTTTTCATGTTGATCAAGCTTCATACCAAGAAAATCTACTTTTCAACTCAACCCAAGTTCTCGAATTAGTGAGATGCTCTTTACTCTTTTCATGTTGATCAAGCTTCACACCAAGATGTCTCCAATCACTAATTCCATCTTTTGCTAACTCACTTTTTGAGGTAATTGTTTTAAACAATTTACAACAAAAGCAAAAGATTTTATCCAACTCTTTTGAGTACACGAGCCATTTCCTATCATAAATTTCACCCGTTGGTAATTTTCGATCATAGTAGTGTGAGGAAAATTTTCTAGAGAGTTTGTCCTTAGGATAAGTGAGATTAGTTTCTCGAATTGGTCCATTTTCTACAAATAAGGCTCTCATTTCTGCATTAAGATCATCCCAAATTCTTGGATCATAAATGTTTAAATGGAATGTAGGTTCGGGAGATTCAATATTTTCCTCTACACCAACATGATCATCATCAACATTTAAATCTATATCACCACCATTTTCATGGTCTTGAGACCCATCACCAACATTTTCCTCTAAATCACTACCATTTTTATGGTCTTGAGACTCATCACCAACATTTTCTTTTAAATCACCACCATCATAACCACCAATTTCATGATCATGAGACTCCCCAACAACATTTTGTGACTTTTCACTAACATCATTTTCTCTCAAATTTTCAACCGACTCATTCTTTGTAGAGAAAAATTTATTAAGAGATCCTCTTAAACTTTCGGCAATTTCGTTATCCTTTGTTTTTTTTTCCTTTTCATATTACCAGAGAGTTGTTTCCTAAAAGACATGGATTCGATAATTTGTTTGCAAAAATTACCTACACATGATATAACAAAAATTTCCTATCAAAATTATCATTCCAACATATATTATATATTATAAAAACACTAACACATAGTCTAACATATACAAATTGATAAAATTGAACCTAAATATTGAGTTTAAAATGAAATCAAATAATTCAATTAATCAAGAATTCAATTCATCCACAACAACAATTATATACATCAATTATAATATAATTATATTTCTATGTCACTTACAACGTTTTATATTAAATTATGAATTGATAATTCAAATTTTAAAAATTAGTTACCTCAAAACTCAAAATGGTTGGTGATGAATGAATGCACTTGTAGTCAAATTTCAATACCCAAATAAATGGTGCTGTCTGTGCTGTCACGTTGAGAATAAGGAGGAGGCCTGGCTCCTGCTGTGCTGTCTCCTGCTGTGCTGTCTCCTGCCTGCTCACTCACATCAGTGCAGCAAAGGCACAGGGGAAGTGGCGGTGGGGAAGGGATTGGGGAACAAAGGGGATGGAGGATTGGGAAAAGGTTGGAAGTTAGTGGGGATTGGGGAACAAAGGGAGGGGGTGTGTGGGGGAATCGGGAAAAGGGTTAGAAATTAGGGTTTATGGGACCAAGAGTGGTCCCTGTATATAACTTTTTTTTTTATAATTTTTTTTAATGCATAAAACCTAGGCCCCTTTAATATGTTGTCAATCTTAGGCCGTCCCCCTATTTGAAAATTGGGCTCTAGTAATTTTTTTTTTTTATACCTAGTTATTTGGGTTTTATTATTTTGGTGCCCCTTTAATTTTTGGGCCCTGGACAGTTGCCCTTGTGGCACTGGGCTAGGGCCGGCCCTGTACTCCACAGGACCAGCATGAAGTAGAATTGTTAAAACAACTCCGTCTGTCCTCCAAAGTGGTACATTTTGAGCCCCAGAGAACAACCGGTTGGAGAGGTACATTAGGGCTCCATTGAACAATATTTGGTCATCCCTGTAACAAACAGGGTTAGTTAGATCTTTATATAGATCAAATTATTTATTCATTGCACTCAGAGTGTTGATTCTGTTTTGTATAATTTTTTCATGTCATCATTAGGTACACTATATTCTACATATACATAGTATACACATGGATACAAAAATAAAGGTTAATTATTTGATGAAGAACATTATTTATCATGAATATCATTACTTATATCTTTTCTAAATCTACACTTAATTATATACTAAGACATATATTAAGAGATCCATCTTTGTCAACTAAAAAATGTGAAGTGACTAATGTGTCATTTTTATGTTAATTGATTATGATATTAGTTTAAACAATCGAGAATGATACTGTAATTTCCCTAACAACCTTCTTTACCATGTCTATTTTTTCTCTTTTTATAATTGTACATATTTTGTAAAATTTTATCATCACATACATATAGCATGTGTACAAATATCTAGTTTGCATAATAAAAAGTTGAAAATAAAAATCCAATCTAAAAAGTCATGCATTTGTAAAATGGAAAATGCTTTTTTCAGATGTTCAAAAAGAAAATTTTCCCTCTTTTTAAAATTCTTAGAACTTTGTCATTTTTGAGGTAATACCAAAATACATGTATTTAGAATTTTTGCAGGTGAAATTTGTCTTCCCATTTGATAAAAAAAATGATAATAATTTAATTATATACCCTTGAGAATTATGAATGGAACTATTAGCAAGGGTAATTATTATGTGCGAGAAGACTTAATTAACCCTTGGATTCAAATTACTTGCTTAGTTCTCATTCCTCGAGACACCCTCAAGTACAACTCGAACCATCCCTCTTCAAAAGATCTAATTGCATTATAAGCACCAGTAGCTTCCCCACGCAAAGAGTTTGTAGCAGATCTATCATTCTTTATGTTCTCAAGTATTGTACAAGACGCGTCGTACATATGTATCAAGTCACACACTGAATCATAATGAGAACCCCAACGAGTAGCTCCAGGTCGATGTATAGTACCGATTTGATTAGCTCCTCTTCCTGTCTCAAGTTCACCAGCACCCACCAACTCTTCAATGTTCACTGTGTGTGCAACCTGCAGCTGAGTATGACTCTTTGGAGAAGTAGTAATAACATTCACAATTGAACCTAATGCTGAAAAGAATAACCAGATAACAGCTACTTCTTTTGATGCTGCAACTAATGCCAATTGCAGTTGATGAGCAAAACAATGCACATAATAAGCAGATGAACACTCTTTAATAAATAAAGATTGTAGCCCATTCCACTGACCTCACATATTACTCGCACCATCATAGCCTTGACCTCGTAATTTGTTTATAGGCAACTCATGGAAGGCAAGGACTTTTTTTATCTCCCTATGAAGTGTTGGTGCAGTAGTGTCTTCAACCCACACAATATCTAAAAATCGTTCTCGTAGAAAACCATCATTATCAACAAATCTTAAAATAATGGCCATGTGCTCTCTGTGAGCAATATCATGTGCTTCATCAACAAGAATACAAAAAACACCATCCCCGACTTCTTCACAAATTTTTCTTCGTACTATGTTGGCGAGAATGTTCAAAACCTCCTTTTGGATCATGGGCGAGGAATATTTGGTATTTTTTGGTGCATTTTCTAAAACAACTACAGCCACCTTATCATTAAACTTGGTTGTATGCTTTACCAATTCAATAAAATTCCCACGATTTTTCGAACCCATTGATTCATCATGTCCTCTAAAAGGACATGCTTGAAATGTAAGCCATTGAACACACCCAATTGTAGCCTTGAGTCTCAACCGATTCTTCAAAATTTCTTCTTTTGATTGTCGATTAATAACCTTGTCAACATTCTGAGATGGATTCATCAATTCCTCTACACGTGAAACACAAGTATTATTTAATGAAGATGGACCTCCAATATGAGAAAGAAATATACAATTCTTTCCGTCGTTAACTCTTTTCCAATTGTTAAACCCATCAACAGTTAGTGTCGGATGACTTGTTGGACCAGTCCCAAAAGGAAAGCATGGGAAACAATATACTCTATATGTTGTTGGAGAATATTCTAACCATGGAAATTGTGAAAACCAAGAATACTGAAATCGACGATATTGTGATCCAAACCGAGACCTAGGATACTCAAGAAGTTTCGGATGGTAAGGCCCAGCTTTGATATAAGCACGTCGAACTTCATCTTGTTGATTAATAGGATGCTCATATATTTGAATTCGTTTCCTCGGGTCTCGTTCCAATTCCAAAGAAGCATCATCAAAAACTTTTTCTTGAGGTTCAATTATATTAGATGTCTGGTGAGAATCATGAGGCAGCTCAGTTGATATTGGTGCGTTATCATTAGATGCAAAAGGTACATCACTCTCTAATTTATCACCATCATCTCTTCTTTTTTTTAAAAAAAAAAGAATCAATAGTTCTTAACCTCTTCATTGAACGTTAACCTAACAAATTGAACAACAATAATGCAAGTTTATATAATAAATTATATTTCTAAAAAATCTATCAGACTATCAGAAAAAATATATTAAACTTGAAATTGAATTTTTAAAGTACAAATTCTTAAAATTAAAGCAATAAACAAATAAAATCATCAAGACATAAGAATAAAGTGGTTAAAAACTTACCTATTGATAAGAAAAATCAATAAGTTTTCTCACTTGTATTGTATGCTCGGTTTTTGTGAACTGCAGTGCAAAGAAGAGACGTCGAGACGGGACAAAGGCTTTTCCAAAACTGAAAAAGGGTCACTGTGTTGTACCTCAAAAGTCGAAATAAAATAATAAACTAGTCTACTCCTAGGAAACCTAAATTAATAAAATATTAAATTTACTTTTTAAAAACGGATGAGATGACTACTCTACTCCTAGGAAACCTAAACTAATCTCTATACTACTCCCTAAAAACTAATCAAATAAATAGACTTAATGGGAAGTGTGTCAGTGTGTGTGTCTGTAAGATTTGAATTATAATAATAATAAATTTTGATATTGATTAAAGTAAATAATTTATTTAATATTTATTAACTCTTACTTTTTCTAAAAGTAGTCCTATTATTCAGAACTTTTACTTATTGGATGGGCTATAACAATTAAAAATAATAAAATAACCTAAATTATCAGTATTTTTAACCTTAAACAACTAAAACTCTCCCTATGCTAGAGCCCGCCCTAACCCTGTTACTAGCTCCGCCGTTGCAACTTTGCATTCTTAATTTCTAGACCAATCAAATAAGGAGCATGACTATAAGACTAAGTTTCAAGTCACTTGTAGCTCAAGTAATTAAGGATATTTATCTATATTCGAAGTTTTACATTCAATTTCCCCATTCTCACTACACCTTATAGAAAAAAGAAACAAACATGAGACCAAGTTTGTCTAATAATACCTACTAACAATTGTGGCACATGTTATATATGCATGTAAGCAAAATAGTTATTACATAAAAGCAAAATGGTAGTAGATTCCTCAATGGAAGATGCAAAATGCCTTAAGGGGACGTTGTATATTTGTTCTTGATCGGAAGCTCTCCAATGACTGGATGTAAATTAATCATCTTCAACCTGAAGGTGTATATAAAAATGTATATCTACATCTTAGAAGGTGGTTTCCGCAAGTTGTCGAAAAGAAAAATATATGAGATATTTACATCTCTCCCGTTGTAAAACTAATATTTACATATCCCGGAGGTGTAAAAGTTTTTTTTTTTTTTTTTTCCGAGCAAACGATATTATCTACATTAAAGGAGTGGGGGAGTGGGCTAAGCCTCTCACAATGGGCTAGTGTAAATGTATTTTTTTTTTACATCTCAAATTTGCATCTCTTTATTGAAGATGCTCTTATAATAAGGAAGAGTAATAAAATAGGGTATTGAAAAGTATTTGGGAAGAGATTTTTATTTTTTAATTAAAATATCTTCTGGTACATGATTATCCAATATGTTATACTGTTTTATTTCATAATGGTAAATTTGAGAAATAAGTACTTGGAAGGGATTTTTAGAAAAGATCGACAAAGTCTCTTCTCTTACACACAACTGATGATATAATATAACGAAACAAGTGGTTCGATCCCATAGTTTGTTTATGGTAGATAATAGCTAAAGCTTGCATGAAAATTTGTCCATAGCTAGCTAGCAACATTTTCATGAAGTGGCAAATAATCTTCATTATTTTTACATCGGTTGAGTGGTGACAAGTGGGTGGAAACCATGTCGAAGACTTGCTTGCCAAACTTTGTCAGTGTCGGACATGGTGTAACCACACTCATGCTCCTTCCAACCTTCCAAGGCATGCACTATGCCTGCTATACGCCATGCACTCATCACCCTTCTTGGCAACCAATTCTGAGATATAAAAAAATAAAATTATAGGTCAATCTAATTTTCGAATTAAACAGAAAAAAGTGGCAATGAAATTAAAAAAATTATTATTGTTTTACTTATTAATTAATTGCTTACCTCACAAGAGTAAATATTCTCAAGAGATGAGGGAATCTTCATCGCTGGGGTATAGTGGTAGAAGCAGTCTTTGCGCAGTTTTTTTGGTGGGAGTTGGGAGAAGGGAACAAATAATGTTCCTCTTGGGGCACTCAACTGCTCTTTTTCTGTCAATCCATCTCCAACTAACCAAATCTGAAAAGTTGACTTGCATATATAAATTTCAATATTACAATATAAAAAGGAAATTATTATTAGTCTTCTAAAATAGTTATGTTGAACTATTTTTCTTTTAATGACTAGTGGAGTGCGTAATCAATTTTTTTTAGTTTTAATAACAACTCTCAATATGAAATATTGTTTTAAATTGAATTGCATATCATGGGTAAAAAGCAAAATACATAGATGATAATTGATACCTTGTGTGCATAACTTTCTGCAAGAACCAAACTACTTTCAGTGGCACTCAATGATTTGGTGAGCTTCAAATATTCATCTTCGTGTAATGTAGCTACCTGAAATAAACTCAATGCATATAAAAGATGAGTAAAATAGCAATACTACAAACACCAAGTCTAATATCAACTCTTACACCAACTTCGTCATATTGTATGAGTCATTTTTACATGATCACATAATATCAGTGGTCCCACATCACACATCACGTAAGAAAGTTTATATAGGAGTGATGATAATACTTAATGTATGTAACCTTAAAAAACAAATACATTTAATAAGTGATATTGAATTTAACACGGTAACATGATCGTGGATAGTAAGAATGTACTAGTACAAAACTTTTCCTCTATTCTTATAGGGGAGCTAGAACCATGACATATGAACTTGATACATATAAATACATGTTATATATATTTATTTACCTGGATACCCTTCTGGTACAAAGCAAAGGCAAGGGCATAAGCAACCTTTGTGAGGTTACCTCTGAAAACAACTTGAGTTGTCCCTTTTGGAATGCTGTTTAGGATTACAGCAACTGCTAAGCTACTTCCATCCACAACCTTGATTTTGAGATGAGGATGCCTTTGAACATAGAGACCACCATATCTATTCAGATCCTCACCCTGCATGCAAAAGTTTGCAGTCAGAAGGTGGTGAAAGATTAATTAACGGTGGGTTTCATGTAATCAATTTTGCAGGATATATAAGAGTGGACCTCCGGGAAATAACCAAATTTAGAAAAAATTATAACTGAAAAAAAACATAAGAATTAGACATAACGACTAGAAAGTGAATTCAGATGAAACATTAACGAGACTATGACAATATATAATTCACTCAGATATTGGAGGTAGAAACTGGCCTGATTCAAGAGGCCGAGACTTATAACTTTGACACCCTTTTTCTCAGCTTGAACAATGGCTTCCTCAATTAAGCAATTGATAGCTTCTTTCTGGAATCGAAAGTTGTACTGCAATATTTGTATAAACAAAGCGCAATCATATGAAAAAAGTTTCTGCCTAAATGGTCTGTTAAAATTGAAGTTTCAATAACAAACTATATATACATTTAGTGAAAATTCAACTATATTTTGGTGTATAAAATTCATTAGAGCATACTCGAACTTTTAGATCGTCGTACCCAGTGCACAAGGCTCCCGCTTTACGCAGGGTCTGGGAGAGGTGAATGTCGGCTAGCCTTACCCCCATTTATGGAGAGGCTGCTCCCAAGTCTCGAACCCGAGACCTACCGCTCATGGGCGAAGGCACTTGCCATCGCACCAAGTGCGACCTCTATACTCGAACTTTTAGATGAAAGAAAAAAAAAGGTTCTCACTTGCAAAGTGTATTTGGGTATAACCCAAGTTTGTAATCTGAGCTTATTAAATCGCTGCCTCTCAACCACAAATGTACGACCACAGATCCGAGTTAACACCATGTACCACAATGTCACAGGCCACATCAACCATAGGTACCATTTTGGTGTGTGGGGTATAGAAGCCAAGGAAGCAAACCCTAGCGGTAGATGATAGATGGATTCCGGTGTTGTTAGATGGGTTAGATGAAGGATATCTGGCGATTCCTCCTCTCTCTTGAGTGAAGTTTCATAGAGTGAATCAGTAGAATTGTCCATGGTGCCATATACGTAGTCGTAGAATGGCATGAAGAGAGAGTAATTGGTTCGGAATTGTGTGTGATGCAAAGAGTGAAACCTGTACACAAATTATATAATTAACTAAATTAATCATAATATTATAAAGGTCTTCAGTTGGTGATCTCTTAAATTGCTTTAAAGAATAAATCAACAATAGTTTGTTCATTTCAAGAATTAGAATTATGAGCTTTGCATAGATTAAGAGTTGGAATAAAGTAAGTCATAAGGTGTAGGTATATGTCATAATTATAATAATCTTTAAATTAGCTGTTGATTGGCACTAGTGTTGCATTTAGCTAGCTATATAATATTTTCATACATTTATAAGTACTTATTTATGAATATGGGTCTCTCAACTAAGCAGTTTATTACGCTTTTGGGTTGGATGCTTTAATATGGTTTCACAATCAGCAAAGGTATACTCTCACCTTCATAAAAAGCGAACCAAAAAAGCTTCACATTGGAGAATCAAACCCTGAACTTTTTATATGCTTAACAAAAAGCAAGAAGCTTGCTTTTAACATACAACATTAGTTGGGTTTCTTTCCCTAACAGTTCAAGATTGTGAATATGTGTACTTAACTATGTATATACTGTATACCCTCTACAAGTATGGAGATTTTTGTATTTAATATACATATATAAACATAAATATATAGACACATCGTACATACATATATAGGTGTGTGCGCGCGCGTGGAGAGAGAGAGAGAGAGAGAGATTCTTACGAAGGGGTATACATAAGATACTTGAGAGGAGGAAAAAGAGAGAAGAGGCAGTTTGGAATGAGCTCAAAATTGCAGTGTCCCATGTTATTCATGAAGTCAATATAAGTATGATAGCCAACAAGGGATATGACAGAAGCTGTTCCCATGAACACAGTTGCTAGCATTGGTATTGAGAAGAGCAAGGAATATACTATGTGCTCCGCAAATGGGTGAATCACAGCTGCAATATAATAGCAAGATTACATAGATACAACACAATATCCATTAAAAACTGGAGACTGGTACCGTTTTGTTCTGTAAAATTATATATTATAATCATCAATATATTTATGGTTCAACATTACAAAATAATGATGAGGTTATGAAATGATATGGGGTAGCGGTCTTACAAGTAATAGGTTCAGTAACGATTGAGGAATGGTGATGAGAATGGTAGCGAGAGTAGAGATAATGATGGTGAAGTGCTCTGTGAAACCAATAGTAGAGGTACTCCACAGGACCAGCATGAAGTAGAATTGTTGCAACAACTCCGTCTGTCCTCCAAAGTGGTACATTTTGAGCCCCAGAGAACAATCGGTTGGAGAGGTACATTAGGGTACCATTGAACAATATTTGGTCATCCCTGCAACAAACAGGTTAGTTAGATCTTTATATAGATCAAATTATTTCTTCATTGCACTCAGAGTGTTGATTAAGTTTTGTTTAATTTTTTGTCATCATTAGATACACTATATTCTACATACACATGGATACAAAAATAAAGGTTAATTATTTGATGAGGAACATTATTTATCATGAATATCATTACTTAAATCTTTTCTAAATCTATAGTTAATTATATACTAAGACATATGTTAAGAGATCCCTCTTTGTCAACTAAAAAGGGTGAAGTGACTAATATGTCATTTTTATGTTAATTATTGTGATATTAGCATGATTCTAAAAGGCGCTACGCGCTAGTCTAACAGCGGGCTGGAGCCTAGCGACTAGGCAACTAGGCAGGGCCTAGGTGAACTAGAGGGATTTAAGTAAATATATTATATTTCGTGTAAATAAGTGTTTTTGTACATAAAATATATGTAATTACCTCATAAACTACAAAATAGAATGACATGTATATTATGAATTATTGGAATATAATGAAAACATGAGGAACAAGCATATAATGTGTGGTCATTTAAGTATTTAAGTCTCTTACAATTTACTGGAAAAAAATAACATGCAAAATGAAAGTTATCTATTTTCTGTCTAAGTAAGTCGCAACCTAGGCAGGTGCCTACGCGGTTTAGGCGGGCGCCTCAGCAGGTCTAGGCACTCTTTCTTAATTTTCAAACACCTAGGCATTAATCGAGGCGATGGCCAACCGCCTAGCGCTTAGACGGGAATTTTTAGAACAGTGGATATTAGTTTAAACAATCGAGAATGATATTGTAATTTCCCTAACGACTTTAATTACCACGTCTATTTTTTCTCTTTTTATAATTGTACATATTTTGTAAACTTTTATCATCACATACATATAGCATGTGTACAAATATCTAGTTTGCATAATAAAAAGTTGAAAATAAAAATCCTATCTAAAAAGTCACATGTATGTGTAAAATGGAAAAAATGCTTTTTTCAGATGTTCAAAAAGAATTTTTTTCCCTCTTTTTAAAATTCTTAGAACTTTGTCATTTTTTAGGTAATAGCAAAATACATGCATTTAGAATTTTTACAGGTGAAATTTGTCTTCCCATTTTATTAAAAAAATTATAATAATTTAATTATATGATGTAGTACCCTTGAGAATTATGAATGAAACTATTAGCAAGGGTAATTCTTATGTGCGATAAGACTTAATTAACCCTTTGGATTCAAATTATTTGCTTAGTTCTCATTGCTCGAGACACCCACACCCTCAAGTACAACTTGAACCATCCCTCTTCAAGAACAACTCGAGTACTTGTCGACCCATATTTCTTGTCTCAATTATTATATTTGTGTGCTGGCATATTACTCAAAAGGTGTCGATATGGGGTCGAGTTGTTCTTGGTGGGGGCTCGAGCAAAAGGAACTTCGCAAAGTGTTTGAATACAATTAACACCTGAGGTTAATTAAGCCTTTTTCTGACAAATTTTGCCAACAACTTGGAAAAGGAGGCAAAAATCGCTTTGACCCTCTAAAAATTGTATTTTCCAAATATTCCAATCTGATTTAGGGACGCTTAAGGACTACCATACGAACACTAACAAATCACAAGCAAATCAATGGTAAGCTAATAAATCACTATAGACAAGTGGTAAAAAAAAATTAATAAATCACTATAGACACACAAAATCACTTTACCGTTGACATGCTATATAATGAAAGATCTCAAAGAATGAGAAGAAGATGAAAGTCACAATACGAAAACTTATAGATTAAAAAAACTTATATATTGGTACCTAAATATAGGTATATACAGATAGAAAACATAAGAACGAAGCTCAGATTATAAGGAAACTTAAAATTTATTAAGCAGCTGTAAAATAGATAAATTTATATAAAATAAAATGTAAATGAAATCCCAAATGCACTGACCAGTTTCTTTCTCTGTCAACCTGATCGAATTCAAGACCCTTGTCAAGAATTCGACCATTGCCTTTGGCTGTTCGATATCGAGAAAGAGTGATCCATATCTGGTTGTGGATCATCCTCCAAAGCATAAGTGGAAATATGAGGATGTAAGCTATATCTCTATCTTTTCCATCATTCATCATGAACAACATTGTGCTGTGAATGACCCAAGGAGCCATGATGAGGTACTGCAAGTGAAAACCCAGCATGTATACATGACAGGTGAAGTAATTAATAAAGCAAAATATAAAACAACTTGAAATGTACAATGATGATGCTGATGATATATAATGTTCAATGACTAAACCCTAACACACTATATAGCATGATATATATATATGTGTGTGTGTGTGTGTGTGTGTGTGTGTGTGTGTGTAGGAATGCAAAAGAGAGAGAGAGAGAGAGAAAGATGGAACAATAATAATCAGGTAAGAAAGTGCCTTAAAGCTTCCAAGTGGTTTCCATGGCCAATCAGTAAGAATTCCAGGCATAGAAGCCATATTCTATGTTGATTTTTGCAGTGTACTGGACGGGTTTATATATAGGCAGTTTCTGTGGACTTCTTGATCAAGTTTTTAATTTTCATTGTGTTGGATTTTTTTTTTTTTTTTCTTTTCTTGGGAGATGAATTTTGTTTGGTTAGCCGAATGTAGAAAGAGGATGGGGTGATAATTTGATTGATTTGGTAATAAACTTGGGGAAATGATTTATGTGCTTTTTTTCCCATTAATTCTTTTTTGTATTATTCAATTCAAACTAATTAAAAAAATTAAAACTTTATTTGTTTAAATATTTTGATCAAGGTCCTTAGCATCATTTAAGATATTTAACTCATGTATTTATGCATTTAATGTCCCTCAAATTATGAAATTTAACTAAATTCAAATAATATTTTTAAAATATAATAAATACTTAAAAATCAATAATAGAGTAATATTGTTCTTCAAAAAATTATAGCAAAAAAATAATGTACCCACATAATTATTAACATATTTTCAAAAATTACTATTGATATATTTTAAAACATAAAATAAATACATATAATTAGCATGGGTACATTTAGCAAAATTAAAAATGGGTACAAATAAATTTAAAAAATATGGGTACAAATAAAAATAAAAGTTTAAAATATATGGGCAAAAAAAGAAATTAATATATGGGTACAAATTAAAGCTGAAAATAAAATTAGTACAAATTAAAAAAAGGGCTGCAAATTAAAAATGGGTACAAACTAAAAATAAAAATATATGATAAAAATTTTAGCCATAAATATAAATATATTAGATGTAACGTTTCTAACACTAAACGAATGTATTTAGAAATAAAAAAAATATTTTATTATTGAAATAATTAATAGCTTTTATTAAAACCTAAGGACCTTAATCAAAAATTCAAAATGAATAAGGTTTTAATCAATAGAATAGTAAAAAGAGGGATAGGAACCTAATTTCTCCTATAAAAATCTCTTCCTCATGCAGCCCCAGCACCGCTTGAGGCAGTAGCGTACTTTTAACTCTTCAAAGGATACCCCAAAATAGAGCCAATGACACCAAAAAATACATACATATAAATTCAAACCCTAAGTTGGAGGCGTGCCATAAATATTAAACATGAATGGGCAAGCATGTGAAGAAAAAAAAAAGTGAGTGAAAATTAATTTCCTACATTGTTAAAACAATGGCACATGTGTCACTTATACTACTACGGTCTAGTAGTATTTTTCTTCACTTGTAAGTGAGAGGTCTTAGGTTTGATTCTCGTCAAAAGAGAATTTGAACCACATTATTGCTAGCTCATTGTGAGGCTTAGTCCACTCTCTCACTCTTTTAATGTAAATAATATCGTTTATTAAAAAAAAATGGTAAATTACATTTTACCACCTCAGGTTTGAGGTCTATTGCAACCTCATACAACATCTTCAAAAAATTTACCAAAAAAAAATAGCAGTTGAGGTATGAAAGTAAAATGTTTTGAAGATGTTGTATGAAGTTGTAATTGACATCAAACCTAAAGTGGTAAAGTGTAATTTACCCAAAAAAAAATGGCACAAGTACATAGTACTGGACTATTGATATCCACCCACCCGGTCTTCATTTTTCACCGACCATTTAATGAAGTTTCAGTGACAAGGACCGTATACGCCTCCCTGCACTTTCGTTAAGTCAACTTAAACAGTCTTAATTCTCGTGTCACTTTTGTCCACCTTCTACGATCCTTCCTTAAGTACCAAATAAAATCCATGAAATAATTACACATCATCCAGTTAATTCACCACTTTCGAATTATATTATTTAAACCCCTAAAATTCAATACCAACCCCGTCCCATTTTCTTTATTTCTTTTTGTTTGGACCCGATTTTACATCATCGACCCAAGTAATCGAGGTCGTTGAGTGAGCATGGTTCTTAACTGTTGGTTGAGAAAATTAAGATAATTTGCTATTGTTGAAAGATTATATTATGGTTTTTAATCATAATAATTATCTTTCAATAAATTATCTCAATTTTCTTGTACAAAATAAATGGGACAAAAATCATAGCCCCAATGAAGAAACAGGTGAAACAGTCCGATTTAATTTGGCTTTGTTAGCAGTGTACCGTGTGGATTAGAGCAACTCAGCTTGGATTCTTATCACGTGGCATAACATAGGATTTGCAAGGCTTGGATAATGGTGAGATAGGAGACCTAAGTAGGTTGGGTTATTTATGGATGTTGTTAGATGAATTGAATTGATGATGGACTTCTTCTTCTTTTTTTGTCAAAGAGTAGATATTATTAAATACGAATTGCAATGTTTACATCAAACACTAGAGTGTTGAACAACCACTCAGGCTCAAACTCATCCCAAGAATGCACACCCCCCCACACGCGTGACATAAGATGCCACAAAATGCCACAAGATGCGTAGCCTCATTACAAGCACGAGAAGTGTAAATAAACTCAATAGAACATAATTGTTGCTTAATAAGATTAATATCCCACAAAATAGCTTCCATGGTTGCTAGCTATATAATTATAATTATATATATATATATACACAATTGGTGGTTGCCGTACAGTCAGCATATATATATATATATATATATATATATATAGATATATATAATTGGTGGCTGTTTAGATGAACGTTATTTGTTCAAATCCAAGCATGCAGGTAATCTTGGGATTCGATGTGATAAGACTAAACACAAGGATCGAATTTGGTTGCATTTTTTACTAAGTTCAGAGTCTTGGGAGTAGTAAGGCTTATCCGAGACTCAAGTCAGTGGAAGAGTTTTAATAGCTTGGGAGTCTTTATCAGCTTATCAACCAGCGAGTACTCATCCCTATAAATACAAGACACCGTGCAACATTTCAAGCTCTCTCCAACTCAACATACAAATTGCCCTGCGCAAACTCTCGCTCTACGCAAAACTTCTCAAGAACCTTGAGATTTTTATTTTCTTTTTCGTTAACACATCTTCAGTTTGGATAAACAGCACTATGAAGGCAACCGGCGAACACCTTCAGTTTGGATAAACAGCATTGTTGCTATAGAATCAGCCAATCGCGGAGCACCTTCAGTTTGGATAAACAGCACTACGTCAAGGCCGACTGATTATCTATCCAAGTCTCGGTCTAGAAGGATTTTCAAATCCTTATTGGTAAAGATCATCTCATTAGCCTTCTCGGCGAAGTAAGGTGTTACGGATTACTAGGCTTGGTGCATCGAACGTCGAGTTGTTTTATGATTGGATACTCCCAAGTGGGATTTAGAGTTCGTCATTCTGATGACCGAACTACGTTTACGATTAAGACGCACATTTGCTTTAAGTACTTGTGCCTGTATAGTTAAGTGTCGATTCGACGTGCTTATACTTTTACAAATATAATCACTGTGACCGAATCTGGCGCCGACGGTTTGTGAACTTCGCAAGACTAGTAGCCTTGTCTTCAGGCTCTAGAACCCAAAGGCCGAGATGTGTTCCTTCCTTGGCCGCAGTCGCAAGATCAAGAAGTCAGCATAGCGCTCAATGCAACATCAACAAATTTTACTCCCCGGCCGAGCTCGGCTGTCAAGTTGGCACGCCCCACACACAACCAAATAACGTAGTTAGCTCATTAGTTACTCGACCTACGCGCCACGTAGGCTTGATAGTTTTTAGTGTCAACACTTTTATAATAAATAGCCTGTTGTGGTCTATTTTTATCTAACAAAATAGAGAGGGCAGGCGGTAGTGGGAGAGAGAAGAGAGATGTGTGTTTGTAGAATTGTAGGGGAATGTGTGTGTTTTTATCCCTCCTACATTGTGCCTTTATTTATAGTAGTAAAGGGAGAGAAGATATTCCTTCTCCTCCAAGTAATACAAGTTGTAATAGGAAAGGATAACTAGAATCAAATCTAATCTAGGATTTACACAATCATACTTATTCTAGGAATGTTTACAACACTCCCCCTTGAGTGTGCAAATACTTAAGGTAGATTTAGCATCATGCAGAAGTTGAGGAAGTTGACTCCTCGGCACTGATTCCAAGGAACAACGCTTATTCTCAATAAGGTAGGAACTTGCATAAGTAGTAAGTCTCACTAAAAAAAAAACCCTAAGGCTATGGCAAAAACCCAAGTAGGGACAAAATCCATAGTCTAAGGAAAAATGCGTGAGAAATGCAAAGTCAAAAGAAACGTCTACAGGACGTCATCAGGGATATGACCAGCCCAAGGTGGGTGCCTCGTTAAAACCTAGTTAGGTAACAAAAACCCAGTGAGAAAAATGCTCCTAATCGTAAGGAAAAAGAGTACATTAAGATCAAGCAAGTATCCAGAAGATACTCCCCCTAAGTTTGACATAATTCCAAAGAGAAATAGCAAAGTTACAACTCAGAAAGTTTACGCATACCAATTCCATGAACAAGCTTCTGAAACGTCGCCTTCAGTAGTGATTTGGTGAAGAGGTCGGCCAGATTGTCTTGTGATCGGATTTGCGTGACTTCAATCTTCTGATGCTCTTGTTGTTGATGTGTAAAGAAGAACTTCGACGCAATATGCTTGGTGTTGTCTCCTTTGATGTAACCCTTCTTGAGCTGTTCGATGCAAGCTGCGTTGTCTTCAAAAATCGTCGTCGGGGCATTAACGGCGGGATGAAGATCACAGGAGCTTCGAATATGGCCCATTACTGCTCTCAACCAAAAGCATTCCCGAGTTGCTTCATGTAAGGCGAGAATTTCAGCATGGTTAGACGAAGTGGCAACTAAGGTCTGTTTAGTTGACCTCCAAGATATTGCGGTGCCTTCAACGGTAAAGACATAACCCGTTTGAGAATGTGCCTTGTGTGGATCAGATAAGTATCCAGCGTCGGCATAACCAACAAGGCGAGAATCAACCCGATGAGCATAGGGTGCGGCATCACTCGAGGATTCGTAGGGATAGAATAAGCCCAAATCCGTAGTACCCTTAAGGTAACGGAAGATGTCTTTCACGCCAGTCCAATGTCTACGTGTTGGTGCATTGCTGTATCTTGCCAAAAGATTAACAGCGAAGGAGATGTCGGGTCTAGTGCATTGAGCTAAGTACAATAAAGCGCCTATCGCACTTAGATAAGGAACTTCAGGCTTCAAAATCTCTTTATCATCCTTCTTCGGACGGAAGGGATCTCGCTTTGCATCTAGCGTACGAACGACCATAGGAGTACTCGAAGACTTCGCTTTATCCTCATTAAAACAGCGCAACACCTTCTGGGTGTAGTTCGATTGATGTACTAAGATTCCATCCAAACAATGCTCTATCTCGAGACCGAGACAGTATCGAGTCTTTCCTAGATCTTTCATCTCAAATTCTGACTTCAGGTGCGAAGCAGTTCTAGCGAGCTCTTCAGGAGTTCCGATCAGATTCATGTCATCGACATATACTGCAACAATCGCAAATCCGGAATGTGACTTCTTAATGAACACACAAAGGCATAGTTCGTTGTTCACATATCCCTGACTAGTCAAATACTCACTCAGACAGTTATACCACATTCTTTCGGATTGTTTCAAACCGTATAGTGAACGCCTCAGCCGAATTGAGAGCGTGTTCTGGGGTTTGGAAATATTTGAACCAGTCAATGTAAGTCCTTCGGGAACTTTCATATAAATTTCCGTATCAAGATCCCCATAGATATACGCGGTTACTACGTCCATCAGCTGCATATCCAATTTTTCGGAAACTACCAAACTGATAAGGTATCGAAAAGTAATCACATCCATAACGGGTGAGTAAGTTTCGTCATAGTCAATCCCGGGGCGTTGTGAGAAACCTTGTGCTACATGACGAGCTTTGTAACGCACAATTTTGTTCTTTTCATTACGCTTCCGAACGAAAACCCACTTGTAGCCAACGGGCTTCACATGTGGAGAAGTAAGAACTACAGGTCCAAACACCTTACGTTTCGCAAGTGAATCAAGTTCGACTTGGATTGCTTGTTTCCAGTTTGACCAATCAGCTCTACGTCGACATTCATCAACGGAACGCGGTTCAATGTCATCGCTCAACATGATCTCAGTAGCTACTACAAATGCTAATGCATCGTCGACAATCATCTCATTTCTACGCCACACATCATCTAAGCTAGCATAATAGACCGAAATCTCACGATTCTCGGGAGGAGGATTCGTCTCTTCAAGGACGCTTCCATAATCTAGAATTTCCTCATGAGTTGGGTAAAATGAGTAAGCGATAGTCGGATTCACGGTAGGCTCTTCAGGACCTTGTGCCGTGGTTTTCCTCTTCCGAGTGTGTGAATCCTTTGAACCAAGGGGTCTACCACGCTTTTGTGTAGGGGCAGATGATTGGCTAGCTGCTAATGTACGTGGATCACCAGAATTGGCGTCCCGGGCTTCCAGGAGGGTAGTCCGTCGTACATTTAGTACATCTATCTTTGCAGGCGTATTCGCAGCTGGAATATGTGATCTTGTCACGCGCGCTAGATCGGTGAAAGCATCTGGCATGCTCTGAGCTATGCTCTGAAGATCTAATATGCGCTGCACTTCAGCTTCAAATTGAGCGGTGCAGGGATCTAAATGAGACAAAGTGAGAGTCATCCATGATAATTCGCGTCGTTCATTCGGAACGTTGACGTTCTTATCTCCCCCTAACGGCGGGAAGACTGTCTCATAGAAGTGACAATCCGCAAAACAAGCGGTAAACAGATCGCCTGTCAAAGGTTCTAAGTAACGAATAATCGAAGGAGAATCATATCTGACATAGATTTCCATCCTTCGCTGAGGCCCCATTTTTGTACGTAAGGGCGGCGAAATCGGCACATAGACCGCATAACCAAAAACGCGCAGATGCGATATGTCGGGTTCGCATCTGGTGACCAACTGAATGGCACTAAATGGTTGTGTCGCAACAAGCCTCAGGCGGACCAACTTTGCTGCGTGCAATATTGCATGGCCCCAAGCAGCAATCGGGAGCTTGGTACGTATGACCAATGATCGAGCAATCATTTGTAAACGCTTAATGAAAGCCTCTGCCAGGCCGTTCTGGGTGTGAACATGGGGTACATGATGTTCAACTTCAACCCCAACCGACATGCAATAGTCATTAAAAGTTTTAGATGTGAATTCTCCAGCATTATCCAATCGAATAGATTTGATCGGATAATCAGGGTGGTGAGCCCTGAGCTTGATAACCTGAGCCAACAGTTTGGAGACTGCAGCGTTCCTTGTGGACAACAAGCACACATGTGACCAACGTGTAGAAGCGTCAACCAAAACCATAAAATATCTAAATGGTCCGCAGGGAGGTTGAATCGGTCCACAAATGTCCCTCTGAATCCGTTGTAGAAAAATGGAAGGATTCGAACGAATCTTGTCATAAGAAGGCTTAGTAATAAGCTTTCCCATAGAACATGTTTGACATGCGATTTCATGGATCGAACCTAAGCTTCAGGTTAGTGGATGCCCGTGTGAAGTTTTGAGGATACGGCGCATCGCTATTCATCCAGGATGTCCCAAATGATCATGCCAAAGTGTAATTTCGTGCGCGGTCCCTGTGGTAAGGCCGGCCATATAGTGGCATTCGATGGGGCGTATGGTCGTAGTATACAGACCACTCGGGTTACGCTCCATCTTCTCTAGAATACGCTTCTGGCCATATTCGTAGGAAGTTACGCACAGAAATTCAACTCCGTTTTCTACGTGGGTTTCAGCGTGGTAATTGTTATCTCTAATGTCCTTGAAACTTAGTAACGTTCTTCCGGAACGTGGAGAATAGAGTGCCTCAGTAATGTTCAAGATTGTACCATTGGACAACATTATACATGCCTTACCGTATCCTTCTATCAGGTTGGATGGGCCTGAGAGGGTTGTCAGAGGTGCATTCTTAGGTACGAAGTTAGTGAAATAGATGCGTTCACGCAAAACAGTATGCGTGGTTGCACTATCTGCTAGACAACTAACTTTCCCACTAGTCATACCTAGAATGAAAAATTAATTTGAATTGGTCACATGCATAAAAGTTTATAAAAACAAGTATCAATTCAAAATAATTTCATTTATTCAAGGATTAAAACTGAATATCCAAAATAAATCGCCAACTAATAATCCAAAACATGAAGGAAAATTGTTCAAAATCAACCAAAAAACAAGGTGGGGTGCGGCCACTATGTGGAATTCGGCCCCAATTGTCTTATTTCAACTAAAAAAAAGTCTATGTCTAAGATTCTAATCTTCCATAGGAGTGGTATCCTCCTGAAAGTCAGAAACCTCCATCTTTGTAGTCTCCGGTTCGTCCACTTGCATGAAGTTTGATTCAAACTTCTTACGACAAGAATGATATTCATCTACAACCTTCTTGGGAGCACGACAAATACGGGACCAATGGTCCTTTGAACCACAACGATAGCACATATCGTCATTCATTGTGGCAAGTGCTTTGCCCTTATTCTTGAAGTTCGGGGCCTTAGGAGCGAGGTTTGGGCGCTTCTGGGCTTTGTTTCCTCCCTTGGATGAGCCTTGACTCTGTTGACCTTGGTGGGATGGCTTTTGGCCGCCCTTACCACGCCTCTTTTGGCGTTTTGGGTGCTGATTAGTGCTATAATGTGTTTCAGGCACAGCAGTAGCCCCAGTAGGTCGAGCTTGATGATTCTTCATCAACAGCTGGTTCTTCTTTTCAGCAAGAAGTAAAACAGAGATCAAATCTGAGAACTTAGTGAACTTCTGAGCTCTATATTGTTGCTGCAGGACAATATTAGAAGCAGAGAAGGTCGAGTAGGTCTTCTACAAGAGATCATCTTCAGTCAAAGTTTCATTGCAAAACTTGAGAAGTGATTGGATTCGACAAACTTCAGAATTATATTCATTCACAGACTTAAAGTCTTAGAAGTGCAAGTGCTGCCAGTCGTGTCTTGCTTCAGGCAAGAATATGTCATTTTGGTGATCGAAACGATCAGCCAAAGCGACCCATAATGCACGTGGATCCTCCTCAGCAAGATACTTAGTTTGCAGAGCGTCATGAATATGTCTTCGGATGAAGATCATAGCAGTGGCTTTTTCAGCTTCGCCAACAAGTTCAGTTGTTGCTTCTGCAATAGCAGGACGCAAGTTCTTGGCAGTGAGGTGGAGCTTCACATCTTGAACCCACTTGAGGTAGTTCCTTCCAGAGACCTCCAAAGCGGTGAAGTCGAGTTTGTTCAAATTCGACATGTTCCTATCACAAATAGATGGACAAGATGTGGTTAGTGTAATGGAGAAAAATCAATCCATTCACATAGGAGTAGAACATACAGGTTCTAATAGACATGTATTGGTTTAATTTTGCATGAAAAACTTCGGGTTTTCATGGGTGATATGTTTAAGAGAAAACTTTAGGTTTTCAAACAAGGCATGTTTATAAGAAACTTCGGGTTTCAAAGTAATTATGAACTTCAGGTTCATATATTCCTGTAGGCAAACACAAATATATATGCAAACAAATATGCAACAAATATATGCAAAAATATTGTATAATGATAATTGAATTAATTTATTTGGTCTTCGGGGCCAAATTAAAGTGTGGGTGAAAATATAAAAACCCATATTATTTAAAAATATTAAATAATAAAATCGCGGGGCCTAAAAATATAGGCCGAGAATCCCCGGGTGTAGGCTGCAAGCCCACGGGGTGAGAAGGGAATGGACTACTGCAGGCAGACCCCCCCCAAAAAAAAATTTCTTTCCGCGCGCGGGCCACTTGAGGTTGACCCAAAAAAACAAAAAAAATTTCTTTTTTTTTCGGTTTGGGCCGCAGCAGGCGAGCCCAGGAAATAAACAAACAAACAAAAAATTTTGTCTTTGCGGGCTGGGCCGCTGTAAGCGAGCCCAGCAAAAATTTGTTTTTTCCATATGGGGCTGAGAGACAGAGCCCGGATAGGGCTCGGGGAAAGGTCCAAAAAAAATCCCAGCCGTGCTGGGTGTGCTTGGCAGGGGAAGAAAACCGGAAAAAGGTGGACGGCGCCACTGCAAGTGGTCATGTCGAGGTTGTTGAAGCTCAGAGTGAGTCACGGTTGTCGTGGACAACCACGGAGATAAGGAAATCTCAACGTATCAACAACTATAAAACCCTAAAAAAAATTGAAATCGAATTAAAAAAATCCAACGAGATTCCGGTGAATCTCAGTTCAATTTGAAATGTGGGACGACTTCTAGTCGTCGGCGACGTGAACCAGAGGTTCAAAGCAATGGCTGCAGGCCATGTCGTGGCCAATGGACACCATGAAAGGTGTCGAGGTTGGTTTGCTGGGGACGCGATGGGCGTCGGGCTCTCGGCTCGGGAAAGCATGGGGATGCAGGCTGCAGGCCTTGCAAGAAGATGGGCTAGCCATCGCAGGTTGTGGGCCTGGTTGCGTTGTAGCCTTGCGTGATGCAAAGGCACGGGTTCGAAGAACCCTAATTCCCCAATCGCAAAAAAAAAAAAAAAAAAAAAATTAATTCAATTATATTATATGCATGTATAATTCTAATGAATCACATATTTACGTTGATGCATATGCAAATAATAGTTTCAATGCATGTACATATGTAAGATTCAATTCATGGCAAATATCAAATTCACATAATTGTAGCAATTTTGGTTATGAAGCATACACAATTTATGTAGAATCTAAAATACGTTAAACGTAAAGTTGGGTCATGCATCATGGTGAATGTTCATGCTATCAGGGCTTGCAAAATATCGAGTTAAAAGCCGTTGTTTGGAAAGAACCTGATTGCGTGATGATATGGATGAACTGGTTTGATGCAGAAAAAAAATCTCCAACGTCAGATTCCTAAGCGCAGCGGTAGGAGCGTGCTGATAACGTATTGTGGTCTATTTTTATCTAACAAAATAGAGAGGGCAGACGGCAGTGGGAGAGAGAAGAGAGATGTGTGTTTGTAAAATTGTAGGGGAATGTGTATGTTGTTATCCCTCCTACATTGTGCCTTTATTTATAGTAGTAAAGGGAGAGAAGATATTCCTTCTCCTCCAAGTAATACAAGTTGTAATAGGAAATGATAACTAGAATCAAATCTAATCTAGGATTTACACAATCGTACTTATTCTAGGAATGTTTACAACATAGCCAAAATTAATACAATCTTATTGAGGCAAAACTAAAATACATGAAAATGCAAAAGAGCACCAAACATAAGTCAAATGTATTCTACGATCTTCTCTTTATATTTACTTTTTACTGTCTTTATTGTCAATCGTTACAAAAAAGTAATGTGAGCCGTGAACGGAGTTAGAAAAAAAAAATTAACGGGACAACCTTACCCTCTAATTATACGTGAGGATAAAATATCTTCTATATTTTACATTGCTTTTCTTTTTTTTTTCTTTTTTTATTTCTCAAACTTCATTAAACTACAACTTGTAGGATTTTTTTTTTTTAAATGATGGCCTATTGAGAATATAAACTGAAATCAACGATCTCTAATTCGCGGATGTAGATACCAAGTAATATATTCATGATGAACCGTTCATTTATATGATATGTTTGGAAGATAAAATGATATCCAATTCGAATGATTTTTTGTAGAAGTGATCTTTAGTTAAAGATTAATAAACTGAAAGATTTCAACTGTTGATTTTATTTAGTTAAAATACATTATACGCAAACAGAGGAATATGTGCATCCCCACATGAGGGTATCCAAGTATTATCCATTATTTAAAGTAATTCAATTTTTTTTTCAAAGTGGTAAATTCAAGTTACATATGTCTTGCTATGAAACCTTTGATTGACAAAAAAAAGAAAAAGAAAACTAAAGGTCGGTTCTATAACTGTTTGCATTATGACAGAGAGGAAATACATAGAGAGAAGAAGGGACGAAGAAGAGTGGACAAAAAATAGTAAACCCAAAGTCTATTTAATAACCATTTCGTTTTTTATTTTTTATTTTTACTTTCTGTATTGAAGATATGTGAAAAGTAGTATATAGGGGAAAAAATGATGTATAAAGAATGGTGATGGGAGAGAGCAACAAAAATAACGGACGAATAAACAAAGACAAAATCTTAAAAGTGAAAACAACATATTTTTTAATAATTTTTAGCTTTCATTTTATGTGTTATTTTTCTTGAATACTTATTCTATATCTCATATTATCCTTCATCCCATGTCTTGATCATTTCTTCCCTTATGTATTTTTCGTCTATCATTAACAAAAAAAACAAAAAGAACTAAAATAGATATTAAACGAATAAAAAATAGTTCTAAATCATATCCAAGAAACCTTTGTGATGAGACCCCAAAGTTTTTGCCTTGATGACACAGATTGCTACGGTAACTGAAAGGGTGTGAATCCCTACCCAAGTCCTAACATTGCGCCCTCCTAAACGGATCCATCACACACGATCAACGTGTCGAAGAACATGCCGATCAACACCCACGCAATTAATGCTCGCAAAATCTCAAACGTGGTTAGGTTAATGAAAACAATGTATTGCTGCTATAATAAATTCTAACTGCATTTTCTCTTTAACTTTCCATTCTTCCTCTCCTGCATGATATTCAGAAAATTAAGAGAAGAAATTATTTCTCACATTTAATATAGTATCATTTCGGGTAGTATGGTTGGACCAACTTGGACGTGGGAAAATAGTTGGAGAAACACCGGTGAATACTATACCAGCGATGTACAATCCCTAAAAATGCGGTCAAATTTATGAATGACATATCAACTACAAGGTACTACAATCTTGTATCAACGACATATCCTCATTTATCAACGACATATCATTTAAAAAATTCAATAAAATTGTCAATATGTCAACGATGTATCATTTATTATTCGGTTTTTCTCTTTCTATAATATTAATTTTAAAGTGTTTACCACCATGGTGTAATGTTATCAAGAGCTTACATATGAAGAAAATTTTCTTTTACCGTAACTTAGTATGGTTTTGTGGTAATCTCCTTCGCTTGTAGATGAGAGGGCTTAAGTTTGAACCAAAGTATTATTGTCATATCCCTAAACAAAATGTATTCGTATATGGTATGGCAAGGGTATACTCAATTTGTACGTTATTTAAAAACCTAATTCGTTATAAGAAATTATGAAAAGATAGACTGCATTGTGTATAGACAAGTCGGGATTGTTTCCTCAATACATGTATTTTCCTTTTCTATTATTTCTTTTAACACGAGAGGAGGTAGGAACCATTTTCTATTTATGAGGTGTAGGACCAACAAGTTTATTCATCTCAAAAAGGATATAATGTTGGATCCTGTAATATTCAACTTGACAAAGAAATTATTTACATGATAAAATATGTATTACAAGAGCTATATCTCAGTTAAGTAGAGCAATTTTTTGCACACGCCAAATTTTTTCAAAGGAATCTCCGTCATGTAATAAAAAAAAAGATTTGATCTTATTGAGAATTTGATCTCATACTCTATGACTTTTTAGGGAACAAAACCGATGGCTTTGAGTTTGACTCCGATCTATTTTTTGCTAGGTATTGCGGTGTTGCCCTCTTTACTTAGAGCAACTCCACCGTTGCAAATGCCCCTTAGGGCAAGTCATTATTGAATAGCCTCCAATGAACAGTAACTGCCTTTTACATCTCCACCCTTACATTGAATAGCCATGACAATAGGCAATAAAATATTAGTATTTTTTATTTTATAAATTAATACAAAATAATTTTATTTGTAATTTTAGATAAGATTTTTAATTGTTCTCGTTGCGCCATGTGTCATTATCCGAGAAGACAATTTTTTGTGATAGATTTCGATAAGATATTTATCCAATGTCATCGTGCCACGTGTCGTTACCTTTTCAAAATCGTTGAGTATAGATTTCCGATAAGATTTTTAACCAATCATGTCGCGCCACATGTCACAATCTGAAGACAATCTTTGAGGATAGATTTCGATCAGATTTTTAACAAATGACAGCATGCCACGTGGCATTATCTACAACATAATCCTTTCTTTTTCCTCCATATAACCCACCATCCAGAACCAGAAATCACACACCAAAATCAAAATCTCTATCATTATTCATAATTTCTTATTCCTTCTTCACCAAAATTAAAATCTCTATCATTATTCATAGTTTCTGCTTCCTTCTTACAATGTCTTCTTTTTCAAGGATGTGGGAAATTGAGGAGCAAGAGCAAGAATTGTTTAAGTAAGGGGAAGAAATGTTCAATCTCCAGGTGGCCCAAAATGAGATGGAAGACAAAGAGGATGAGGAGCGTAGAAGGAGAGATGACGAAACAAGAAGCCAAAGAGCCTCACATTCTCGTCGAGTCATCCAAACTGTGGCTCAGATCTGCAGGCCCAGCCGTTCCGCAAACCTTGATAAAAGCAAGCAACGATGAGGTATGAATCTCTTGAACAATTATTTTGTCTGTAACAGTGCATTCCCTAATACGTACTTTAGATGTCGTTTTAGAATGAAACGACATTTGTTCAACAAAATCATGATTACTGTTTGCAACCATGATTCTTACTTTGTGCAAAAGAATGATGCTTTTGGTGTTATGGATCTTCTTCCTGAGCAAAAAATTATTGCTGCCTTGCGGATGCTTGCATATGGAGCATCTGTAGAGCAAGTGGATGAGATAGCGATGATGGGGAAATCAACCATTCTTGAGTCCCTGATGAGGTTTTGCTCTGCAATTGAATCTTTCTACACTGCAGAGTACCTCTAGAAACCTTCTGAGATGGACTTGCAAAGGCTTCTGAAGAAGGCCGAGATGCGAGGTTTTCCTGGGATGTTGGAACCATCGACTGTATGCATTGGACATGAAATTTTTTTCCAAGTGCATGGCAAGGAGCTTATAGGGATAGAAAATGAGCAAAAAGTATCATTTTGGAGGTGGTGGCATCATTTGATACATGGATTTGGCATGCTCTTTTTGGTGTTCTGGGGGCTCAAAATGACCTTAATGTCCTTACCCAATCCCCAGTGTTCAACGATGTCCTGCAAGGAAAAGCACCAAGAGTCACATACTGGGTCAACGGACATAAGTACCACGGGCCATACTACCTAGCAAACGGAATTTACCAAAGGTGGTCATCATTTGTCAAAACAGTGCCACGTCCGTAAAGTGCAAAGGAAAAACACTTTGCAAGCTATCAAGAGGGGTGTAGGAAAGATGTGGAGTGTTGTTTTGGTATCCTCCAAGCTCGTTGAGCGATTGTCAAGGGTGCTGCCATAATGTTTGATTTAGAGTCACTTCGATCCATCATGATGACGTGCATCATTCTTCACAACATGATTGTGGAAGATGAGTACAATTATGATGTCGTTGATGAATATGAGCCAGACACGATAAACAATTCCAGAACACAAATATATTGTGCTCATGACGCCACCAAAGAACCCGTGCAACACGAGCCATTACAAAGGGATGGACGTTACAATGAAAGGCTCATTCAATGATATACTGCAATTCAGGACCCATATATGCACAATGCTCAGCAAATTGACTTGATAGAGCACCAGTGGGAATTGAAACAAGCTCAAGATACTTAAGTTCATTTAGTGTGTTTGTTTTTATTTGGTGTGTTTTTTAAGTTCATTTAGTGAGTTTTTTTTTTAGTGTGTTTGTACTTTTATTTGGTATGTTTATGTAATTTTATTTGGTGTGTTTAAGTCCTTTGAATAAAGATTCTCTTATTTTAAATAAATTACCAAATTAAATAAATATACTCTTAGTTTAAATAAAGTACTAAATTCAATAAATTGGAAACAACATAAAGTACTCTATTCAATAAATAAGAAATTACAACCCAAAGTGATTGGAAAATTATGGGCTCCGATTAAAAACAAATTCCCTAGTCCCTTGTTAATGGAAAATCATCACCTAACCAATTTGTGGTTCTAGGATCATCTCCTCTTGTGGTGCTAGGACCATCTCCTCTTGCTCTCGCTTCCCTTGCATGCCTCATTCGCACCACGTCCACCTTCTCCAAATTCCAAAAATATTTAGAATTCAGTGACTTCCCCTCTAAAGGCTCCTTCATAATATCACGATCTTGTTGAGCCCTTCTTTCTTCTTTAATCTCTTCCCTTTCTTGCCTAAGTAGCTCTCTTTCTCTCTCATTAGATTGAAATAATCTCTCAGCAGCTGCAACTTTTGCGTCCTTTCTAGCCTTATCAGCCTCAAATTTAGCTATTTCCTAAGCCAAAGTCAATTCACCTTGGCGAGCAAGTTCTTCCATATATTTTGCATAATCATTCTTAGAAGCATTCCCTTCTCTCTTTGAAGACTTCTTACCTTGAGGCCTAATTGGATAATGGGAAGACCCCGACACTTGTTCAGGGGCGTTTTCGGCACTTCTTCTGCGTCATCTTCATGAACATGCGAGGCATGATCAGGCGTAGAGTGTAGAGGAGTGCTGTTCATGACAACTTCTGGACCGACAGGCACAATTCTGAATTTAGGACAATCTTTGACAATATTCCAACATTCCCACCGGTTGAATGATTTGTTTTTTTTTTTTTTTGCATTATACCAAGCTTGTGCTTGAAGTGTCTACACAATGCGGGAGAAGAAATAATTATAATCAAAGTAGCTAAGGTAAATTTGGGTATAGTACAAAGAAATAAATAATATATAGTTACCTGATCCGCTAAATTTTCCCCACTTCGAAGATTACTACTAACTTGTGTCAAGGCTTCTCTCCACATACTAAACGATTGGCTAAGTATTCTCCCACGACTGGACATCAATTCTTTGGTTTTTTTTCCACCAATTTTCTCAAGATAATTGGTATGAATAAGACTCCACATTTCTCGCAACTGCATCTCATAACCTGTAATCAGATCATGAGTAACTTCAACCCAACTAGAACACAACGTAACATCTTCAATAAGCGTCCAATTTGTACCTGCATCATTAGTCATTTTGTTGGAAACCAATTGGATTGAAACTTTGAGAGAAAGATTGGAATATGGTTGAAAGTATTTGAGAAAATATGAAATTGTGGTGTAAGGTAGATGATAATGAAAATGTATTTATAGAAAAGTAAAATCTTTTTTTTTTAATTTTTAAATTTTTTTTCAGATTTTTTATTAATTTATAACATTTTTATTCACATAATTAATTTATGCCGTTGGATTAAAAAAATTGAAACCCAACCCTCCAGATTGTGCCACGTGGCACAACGGTAAAATTTCAAAATTTTTTACTGTTTTTTATTCTTTTTTTTTAATTTATAAAGACGAATAACATGGACCGTTGATTTCAAATTCAATGGCTGAAATTAAAGAAAGTTTGAATTTTTTTTTACCGTTGGAAATCCAATGGTTCACAAAAAGTAATCGTTGAAATCCAACAGACACGAAGGTGCCACGTGTCCCAGCCAATGGTAACCTTTCAGAATCTGCGTCGCAGGCCCCACATTTGAAAACATGTCAGAGACGCGCCCCCATGCGTGCTTGAAGTGCACGTGCATGACGCGAAAAAACAAAAACAAAAACATGGCTAATGTCGCCCTAACGTCAGCATTGCATCATTTCCATCTCGGGCTCTCGGGCCAGCGATTCATGTTTGGCTTGTCGCTTGAGCCCCCTCTGGCGCTGAAGCCCGCATGGGTTGGACTTGATCGCCCCAGCGATTTGGTCGTCTTTTGTCCACGGTCCATCGGGCTAAAGGCCCCGCTGGACTTACTCTTAACCAAGACGAAGCAGCATATGTTGCATCATCTGCTACTTACTAATAGTCTAAAAGCACTGCAAATCTGCACGTTTCAATCCATTGAATGGGACCGATATTCAAAATATTAGTGTACTCAAAACTAAATACACTGCCCCATTTGGTGGTAGGATGAGTTATTTCAATTAAACTGAACGTGTAGCCCAATGTTTGGTGAGAAAAATTGTAACACGGATTGGATTGGCTACAAATCCAAAATAAGAGAAAATATGATGGGTTATGTAACCCAACCACACACATGGATTATGTGACCCATCCCTGCTAATTCAATCATATCCCTAGTGTCCAATCTCATTCAACCCACCAAATGAGAGACTTGTACTATGATCCGGCGTATATGACGCTCCGTATCTTTTAAGGGTTAAACTTTTGGTGAAAAACTGAGATTCAAGTTCAACTGGTTAAAATGTGCGGAATATCTCGAAGAGGATTTTTGATACATAGGTTCACAGGTTTTTTGCAGTTTCTGCATGCTTTAAATTGTGCTATGTCATTGGTAGATAGAAGAGTTATGACGAAATATTAAGTCTTCCCTAATATCGTTCGCGTTTGAAGCAATGCATGATCTGCGACGTACATCTCTTGCACCTATAAGTAGCAATGTATTACATTTTAATTCAACTAAAGTTACATCCATGAATATTATGTAATTGTAAATGAGGATTAGTTTTGAGACCCACTTCACATTGAATTTCAACATCCGAAATCGTTTGCATATTTAATTATCACAATGAAATTTCAATGTTTCTTAGAAATTAAAGTGTGTGTCAATTTCTTTGAATTCAATTAAATGCCTTAAATATTTCTAATTTAGCTAATATCTTGCAATGATGATCTATGATGTGCAACTTAAAAAATAGATGGTTCGGATGGTTAAAGTCCGATGTGGTGTGAGCCCAACAACTATTCCCCATTTTTATAAGAAAATGGAGATCCCTTCTCATTTTTATATATCAATAGTTTCATTAAAGAATAGTTTGTTAAAGATAAATAGAGAGTAATGTTTTCTTATCATCGTTATGTTTATATTGGTAAAATGTGAATTTGGACAACAGTCTTTGTATTATGTTGCTTACCAGGGCCGGCCCTAGCCCAGTGCCACAAGGGCAACTGTCCAGGGCCCAAAAATTAAAGGGGCACCAAAATAATAAAACCCAAATAACTAGGTATAAAAAAAAAAAATTACTAGAGCCCAATTTTCAAATAGGGGGACGGCCTAAGATTGACAACATATTAAAGGGGCCTAGGTTTTATGCATTAAAAAAAATTATAAAAAAAAAAGTTATATACAGGGACCACTCTTGGTCCCATAAACCCTAATTTCTAACCCTTTTCCCGATTCCCCCACACACCCCCTCCCTTTGTTCCCCAATCCCCACTAACTTCCAACCTTTTCCCAATCCCCCATCCCCTTTGTTCCCCAATCCCTTCCCCACCGCCACTTCCCCTGTGCCTTTGCTGCACTGATGTGAGTGAGCAGGCAGGAGACAGCACAGCAGGAGACAGCACAGCAGGAGCCAGGCCTCCTCCTTATTCTCAACGTGACAGCACAGACAGCACCATTTATTTGGGTATTGAAATTTGACTACAAGTGCATTCATTCATCACCAACCATTTTGAGTTTTGAGGTAACTAATTTTTAAAATTTGAATTATCAATTCATAATTTAATATAAAACGTTGTAAGTGACATAGAAATATAATTATATTATAATTGATGTATATAATTGTTGTTGTGGATGAATTGAATTCTTGATTAATTGAATTATTTGATTTCATTTTAAACTCAATATTTAGGTTCAATTTTATCAATTTGTATATGTTAGACTATGTGTTAGTGTTTTTATAATATATAATATATGTTGGAATGATAATTTTGATAGGAAATTTTTGTTATATCATGTGTAGGTAATTTTTGCAAACAAATTATCGAATCCATGTCTTTTAGGAAACAACTCTCTGGTAATATGAAAAGGAAAAAAAAACAAAGGATAACGAAATTGCCGAAAGTTTAAGAGGATCTCTTAATAAATTTTTCTCTACAAAGAATGAGTCGGTTGAAAATTTGAGAGAAAATGATGTTAGTGAAAAGTCACAAAATGTTGTTGGGGAGTCTCATGATCATGAAATTGGTGGTTATGATGGTGGTGATTTAAAAGAAAATGTTGGTGATGAGTCTCAAGACCATAAAAATGGTAGTGATTTAGAGGAAAATGTTGGTGATGGGTCTCAAGACCATGAAAATGGTGGTGATATAGATTTAAATGTTGATGATGATCATGTTGGTGTAGAGGAAAATATTGAATCTCCCGAACCTACATTCCATTTAAACATTTATGATCCAAGAATTTGGGATGATCTTAATGCAGAAATGAGAGCCTTATTTGTAGAAAATGGACCAATTCGAGAAACTAATCTCACTTATCCTAAGGACAAACTCTCTAGAAAATTTTCCTCACACTACTATGATCGAAAATTACCAACGGGTGAAATTTATGATAGGAAATGGCTCGTGTACTCAAAAGAGTTGGATAAAATCTTTTGCTTTTGTTGTAAATTGTTTAAAACAATTACCTCAAAAAGTGAGTTAGCAAAAGATGGAATTAGTGATTGGAGACATCTTGGTGTGAAGCTTGATCAACATGAAAAGAGTAAAGAGCATCTCACTAATTCGAGAACTTGGGTTGAGTTGAAAAGTAGATTTTCTTGGTATGAAGCTTGATCAACATGAAAAGATGGAATTAGTGATTGGAGACATCTTGGTGTGAAGCTTGATCAACTTGGGTTGAGTTGAAAAGATGGAATTAGTGATTGGAGACATCTTGGTGTGAAGCTTGATCAACATGAAAAGAGTAAAGAGCATCTCACTATTATGTCCCCCCGTTGTATATTTTCTCAAGTAATATAATTTGGGCGTGAGGGCCTAGCTCCCCAGCTTCGACTGGGTTCCAGCTCTCGTTAAATATATTTTTTTAAACATATGTTTTCGTAATAAAAAAGGGCACATTTTGAGTTTTCGCACCGGGCACCCAAGAACTCAGGACCGGCCCTGTTGCTTACACAAAAAAATCTACAAGTCACATATTGCACGCATATAGTAAAGTTAGGTCCTAACTACGGGAAGAGGATCCTCGCCGGATCCTCTTTGTGAGAATCTCGAGAATCCTCCAATCACATTCACTCATCGTACATCGTGCGGTCAATTTTTATCAAGTATTGTTTATATTCAATTTTAAATAAAAAAATTTAAAATGATTTTTTACCGCACAATATACGATGAACGGATGTAATTGATGGATCTCTGGGATCATCTCTCCTAACTACAGTCTTTGAAACCGGGTGAGATGAACTATGTGGAAAGCACTGCCCTTCGGCCAATCCTTTTCAAGTACGGCGTTAAAATCACCGGAAAAGGTTAATGAGGATTTAGTGACATGCAACAAAGGCCGGGTTTGAGAATACTGATTTGGTTGGTTAGGTTGATACATTTTTTTTAATAAACCCTTGTATTTACATAGAGGAACTTTTTTAGTGGTTGTTGGAAGCTACAAATTAAGTAGAAGAACATTTACACCGCTTGTGCAAAAGTTTAAATTTCGACACTCTCATTTGAACACGAACGAAGGCTTTGAACCACCTTGCGCGTCTAGAACTTCGAAGGTCGTTGGATTGGCTACTGTACGTCGAATTTCTCCTTTGTTCTCCACCTCTCAAAACCTAGGGATGTGGTGATTGCCCTAAAGACCTAAATAAAATATTGTGAACTATGAAAAGCTTGTATTTTCTTTTATATTTCTCTCTTCCCAAATCGCCCAAAGAAATCCCGAGCATATTCCAATCTGAATCTCTCTTGATTTTCCTCTAATTATACAAAGATAATTAGGAGATATTATATCAATCCATCACCTTAATTTGGGTGAATTAATATTTGATTTATTTATCAAATAAAATCCTACTTCTCCCACTCACCTACACAGAGTGGCATAATCTCAATCAAACCATATAGTTCACATCCAGTCTAGTCTATCCCCTTATATAGAAAATGAGACTCGCAACCTTGCGAGAAAAGAACGTATATATCCAAGAGCACTGTTATTAAGCTATCACCAAACTAACAAGAGTGCATCACTCGGAAGGTCATCTTTATAGCCCAGACTCTCTTCGTAATACACAAACTTGACATTATTTATCTCTCATTTTGAAATAAAAAGTAATGTCATGTTTCACAAGTATCAAATATCTATGTCTGATTTTTAATAACAAAACATCATGTATCAAGTAGTTTCCAAAAAAAAAAAAAACATCATGTATCAAGTATTAAGTATCATGTATCCATCTAGACCAACGAGAAATTTCTTTTCCTTCTAACGTTTCTAGATCGATGTGCCCGACTCTTTTTTTATGGTTCGACTTAGTCTAATTGAATTTCGATCCGGAGAGAATTTTCTCTTCGATCTGGAGAGATTTTTCTGTGTGATCGGTACACGGGATGGTATTACGTGTCACAATAAATTATGAGATATGTATGCTAAAAAGTTAATAACTTAAAAAATAAAATTTCCCATCATTCCTATTAAAACACATGGTGTACTACTTGTGTTCCCGTCACAACTAAAAATTTCTCTTCGATGAGAGATCATGCTTTTGTCATTTCAAATGAATAGCTGTTTGAAAAAATATTTTATTTTAAGAGAATTGTTATTAACACTCCAAAAATCTCATTATACACTCCAAACTTTTTATATTAAAAAAGAAAAATACACTTGTGAGGAGTGTAAAATGAGATTTTTGAAGTGCCAATAACACTTCCCTATTAAGGTTATGTGCCCCCTTTTATTTTCCAAGATTTATACGATTGATTAGTTGGTTTTGTACAGTTTCTGCATGCATTAAATTGTACTATGTCATTGGTAGATAGAAGAATTATGGTGCAGTTTCTGCATGCATTAAATTGTGCTACGTCATTGTGCTATGTCATTAGTAGATAGAAGAATTATGACGAAATATTAAGTCTTACCTAATATCGTTCGCGTTTGAAGCAATGCATGATCTGCGACGTACATCTCTTGCACCTATAAGTACCAATGTATTACATTTTAATTCATTAATGTCCCACACAAATATGGGAGGCAGAAGTGACACAACACTATATTTTGACTAAAGTTACATCCATGAATATTATGTAATTGTAAATGAGGATTAGTTGTGGACTCATTTCACATCGAATTTCAACATCTAAAATTGTTTGCCTATTTAATTATCACAATGAAATTTCAATGTTTCTTAGAAATTAAAGTGTGTGTCAATTTCTTTGAATTCAATTAAATGCCTTAAATATTTCTAATTTAGCTAATATCTTGCAATGATGATCTATGATGTGCAACTTAAAAAATAGATGGTTCGGATGGTTAAAGTCCGATGTGGTGTGAGCCCAACAACTATTCCCTATTTTTATAAGAAAATGGAGATCCCTTCCCATTTTTATATATCAATAGTTTTATTAAAGAATAGTTTTGTTAAAGATAACTAGAGAGTAATGTTTTCTTATCGTTATGTCTATATCGGTAAAATGGGAATTTGGACGACAGTTTTTGCCTTATGTTGCTTACATAAAAAAATCTGCAAGTCACATATTGCACGCATACAATAAATTTAGGTCCTAATTACGAGAAGAGGATCCTGGACAAATCCTCTTTGTGAGAATCTTGAGAATCCTCCAATTATATTCGCTCATCTTACATCGTGCTGTCAATTTTCATTAGATATTGTTTATATTCAATTTTAAATAAAAAAAATTTACAATAATTTCTGACCGCACAATGTATGATGAACGAATATGATTAGAGGATCCGGCGAGGATCCTCTCCCCTAACTACGGTCTTTGAAACCGAGTGAGATGAACTATGTGGAGAGCACTGCCCTTCGGCCAAACCTTTTCAAGTACAGCGTTAAAATCACCGGAAAAGGTTTATGAGGATTTAGTGACATGCAACAAAGGCAGGGTTTGAGAACGCTGATTTGGTTGGTTAGGTTGATACATTTTTTTTAATAAACCCTTGTGTTTACAGAGAGGAACTTTTTTAGTGGCTGTTGGAAGCTATAAATAAAGTAGAAGAACGTTTATACCTCTTGTGAAGAAGTTTGAATTTCAACACTCTCCTTCGAACACAAACAAAGGCCTTGAACCACCTTGCACGTCTAGAACTTTGAAGGTCGTTGGATTGGCTAAGGAATGTCGAATTTGGGTGGATTAATATTTAATATTATATCAATCCATCAACTTAATTTGGGTGGATTAATGTTTGATTTATTTATGAGATAAAATCCTACTTCTCCCACTCACCTACACAAAGTGGCATAATCTTAATCAAACCATATAGTTCACATCCAGTCTAGTTTATCCCCCTATATAGGAAATGAGACTCGCAACCTTGCGAGAAAAGAACGAATATATCCAAGAGTACTATTATTAAGCTATCACCAAACTAATAATAGTGCATCACTCAGAAGGTCATCACTTTATACTCCAGACTCTTCGTAATACACAAACTTGACATTATTTATCTCTCATTTTGAAATAAAAAGTAATGTCATGTTTCACAAGTATCAAATATCTATGTCTGATTTTTAATAACAAACATCATGTATCAAGTACTAAGTATCATGTATCTATCTGGACCAACGAGAAATTTATTTTCCTTCTAACGTTTCTAGATCGATGTGCCCGACTCTGTTTTTGATGGTTCGACTTACTCTAATTGAATTTCGATCTGGGGAGATCATGCTTTTGTCATTTCAAATGAATAGCTGATTGAAAAAATATTTTATTTGAAAGGTATTTAAGGTCATGTGCCTCCTTTTATTTTCACAGATTTATATAATTGATCTCGATATGTTGTCAAGATTTAATTAATGGAAACTTTAACGAAAAGCATCCGGTACTGTTCACTTTAACGAAAAACCATATTTTTACACTAAAAAGTCAATCCTGGTACTATTCACTTTACCCTTTATTTTGTCCTTATCATTAAAACTCAAAGTTTTCAAGCCCTTTTCATTAATTTTCCTTTAATTAATATGTTGTCCAAATTCTATCAAGATGTCCTCAAGAAGGCATCAAGGCTTTCGTGGTTCTGTCGAGATACCGTCAAAAGGGTGTTGAAACTTAGTTAGGAGTATTTTAGGAAAAGAGGGTTAGTAGAGATTATAAATTTGGAGCAAGACTATTTTTAATTGATGGGTTTGTAATAAGCTTTTAGATTCAATTTCCCAACTAAAATACACATTCACAATATGAGAATGTAGGTCCTCCAACCATCATATGTGATCTCCTTGTGGAGGATCTTGCTTTTCCTTGTACTTTGTAGTTGGCCTGATTTTGGAATGAAATGAAATATCATCTTTTCTTCAAAAAAAAAATAATAATAATAATAATTCTAATCACATCATATTCGAGGAGTTGATTCACTTTGTTTTTTAAACCCTAATTTTTATTTATTTAATTATTCGAGCAATAGTTTACACTAAATAATCTAAGTGTGTGTGAGAGACTTTCAAGTGCCGAGAGATTGAGGCCAAATCACTAAAGCATGAATTACAAAATGTAGATACGAGGGAGTAGAAACGCACATCACACGTGCATTACAAAGGCCTAGTTGACAGGTGTGATTGCAAATTGAATCCCTCCTACCTGCAACTTTTGTAATTATCATGTATTGCATTTTAATCCATCCTATCTAAAATTTTGAAGTGTCTCCCTTTCATACTGAACTTCAATTCCTTATGTCATTTCCAATTGAAATGGCTAAATATAACCCAGTCTAGAATTATAGTTTTGTAAAAAAATTATTTTTAAATAAAAAATGTCAAATCATACTCATAACATCTCTAATCGAAAAGGCTATGTTTAATCCCTTCAATAATTTATTAGTTTTAAGTTTATACTTTAAATTTGTTGGTTAATTTAATGAAACTACCGTTGAATGTTTTCAAATCTAAATGTTAAATTTGAATCAATTGTTGCAACTAAAGAGCTGAGCCTCAAAAAGGTGCTAAGAAGGGAGCTACATTTGACCAGCATGATGCCCCTTTGGCCAAATCATTAGTTAGAGATGAGTTTTTTAACAAATCAAGTCATTTTTTTAGCTTTTTGAACCTAGCCCTTTCCATTAGAGATGGGTTTAGGACAAAAATTTCTAACCCAAACATAGCCGAAAGGATTACAATTTTATAATCTTGTGAAGATGTGTGAATGAATTTCCTTTGCCTTTTATTTCAAAGAATTCAAGTAATTCATACTTATGAAAAATATACAGCCGGTTCCACCTCAATGAAACTTTAGAACGTAAAAAAATAAAATCAATAAAAAGATCGTACCCAGTGCACAAGGCTCCCCGCTTTACGCAGGGTCTGGGAGAGGTGAATGTCGGCTAGCCTTACCCCCATTTATGGAGAGGCTGCTCCCAAGTCTCGAACCCGAGACCTACCGCTCATGGGCGAAGGCACTTGCCATCGCACCAAGTACAAAAAAAATATAAATCACCATTGCTACTAAAGTACAAGTTTATGCTACATTCGGAGCGTAGCATATAAGAGACCCTATAAAAAACTTATATGATACACCAGGGTTTCTTGAGCTACTTCAAAATTCCAAATGACAGGTTTCTTACCTTCAGTTAGGCACCCACAAGGTTTCCCAAGAGAGACTTCTCATTTCGGGCGTGACCAGTGGGTCCCACAGCTGGAGGTGCATGCACGGTGATTGGCAGAACCCACTCGCTTTTGTCTCTACCCTCTATAAAAAGAGGATGCTCGTACCTGGAGCAAAAAGAATCCAGGATTTTGGAAACAGCTGAAATTAGTACATCCTCTGGTACATTGACATTAATTAAATGCAAATACAATAGGTTTATTAGGAATGTTTGACTGGCACTTGCTGTAACCTTATCTTCTTAAAAATAAAAATATAAGCAATAATACATGTACACCCTGGTGCGGGCTCAATCCCCCCACCCCAAACATTTAACAAGTTAACCCAGTAACGCTATTGTTTGTCCAAAAAAGAAAAACTGCATACTAATAAGCACGAAAATAAAAACTCATAAATCCTGAACTTAGCATGACAACCTCTTGCAGCAGTTTAATCAATAGGTCAGAAATAAGAAGCTTATGAATGATTCCACATGGTCGGTCATACCTGGTCCAATCCACATTCTTCGGAGTGGTAAAAAATTCAAATCGAAGTTCCCATTGTACAGAAACATGGGGAGTGGAAAAAGACATAGGCCCATCCATGGGAATGGAGAAAAGAAAACTTGTCTGCACCAAGTCCGCAACAACCTCATAATGATCACTCTGGATCTACAAAATTAAATAAGATCCGTCAAGCATAACAAAACAAAATCATTAAAATATGTAACCAGTAAAAATCCTTCATAACCTAACATCTGATTGATTCTCTGCCATTACTCTATAATCAATTAAATTAACCAGGATTAATAAATGGAGCAATGTGGTTTTATTGACCAATATGCAAAGTTCACAACATGATTTGATAAAATGGTATACAAAGCTCAAAATATGAAAGGTTGGTTTCTACGGTGAAACAAGTGTAGAGAAGACCGACCTCTGTACATGATTGCATGTACCCTTAAATAAATCAGAGAGGAAAGTAAACATGGTAAATTTGTTTTGGTTTACGATGATTTATATCCATTACATGAGCTTCTGTAATTGCTTTATTTCAAAGATATTGCCTGCCTTCCTCATTTGTAAACATAGTTATAATATGGAAAGAAGAACCAGCAGTCCAATTAAAAGGTTAGTAACCTCTCATTTGAAAATTAAATACAAGAAACTAGCAGTAGTTCTTTCCAAGGTGCATTTGCATTGAAAGTACAGATGAAATTACGCTGCGTTCCTTTCCAAACTTCCTATTTTTCATTTCTTTTTCGTTTCTTATATTAATATAAGAAATACAGCATAGCACCCCTTCTTTACACACTCCAGCATTCATATTACATCCAAAAACTCAATCCAAAGTTGATGACCAAACAGAAAATATACAACCCCCCACAACTTTGATTCATGTGTGAACCATTACCCATCAGAACCTACTTTGCTTAACCGCTATTATTAAAAGGTATTTTGTAGCAAACTATGTCCCTAACTTTATACAACATAGTGCAGAGTTAACACGAATCAAATGAACATCATCAAAGAGAACCACACAGAACAACCCAAGCCTTCTACAGACCAAAGATTTCATTATTAAATATTTTATCAAAGTCTGATTCAAGTACAATGAAACGTGATAATGGCTACTGAAGTCACCCTTTCAGAGTTGGCCTAACATTTCAAACATATTTCCTAAGCACATAGAAGGACCGTCTTCAAACTGAACAAAACACTTTTAGATCTGTAGAAACTTCTCAATAGCCCTAGAAAAAGCTTGATTATGAGAACATCAACACCCAATCAACTCAAAATCTTGTGGTTGTGAATAAGACCTCAAACGAGAGCACATTCTTTCCAGGTTTTGGAAGCAATTTCCATTTCAGGGTTGTTTGTGGTTTTTGAAAGATACACCTAATTCACATCCCAAAATCAATTTTTACCCATTATTAATTCCCCATTCCTGTATCTTAGGGTCTGTGTCAACTGCATGTCAAAACCTACATAGAAAAAGAACAAAACTAATCCCAGATACTAGAAGCTATTGATGTTAACTCTTAACAACTGTTCCTTAAAACTTCAATAAATTGGCATATGTTTAGGTATGGTTTTGAAGCACTTCTCATTCAATTGATAGCTAGAAATAAAAAAAGTCATACCTTTGTAATTGTGGGAGAATTCCTCCGAGAAGGATGCACAAAGCGCCGGCTAATAGTTTCTGAAATCTCCAATGTTATAGAAACCTGAAAAACAGAGCCAGGCAGTGATATCTGTAAACCTTTTCCAAACACCATAATTGATTTCAATATTACTTCTAAATTGCATCTACCTCAAGGCATCTTCTAGCTCCTTCTTCATGAAAGAAAGTAAGAGTTCCACCAATCTATTTCCATGGAGAGATAGAGAACATTCACAACTACCAGATAAAGAAAATGATGCAAAACAGGCAGACGAGAAACTATAAACAAACGAAATTACCATATCACTGAGGTAATAATTGGAATCAGAATTTTTTGGGGAACATCTAAGCAGAACTCGGTCATCCAGCCGGATATTGTATGACCTCCCTCGAATGAAGCCCTCTGCTGCAGAAAATATTCACAGAAAATTAGTTTTCAAGGACTCATTACAAAAACAGAAACAATTGCATCGAAGATGTATAAGAAGAATAAGAAGTGCAGTAATTTACATGCTAAGGTTTCAACTGCTCCAGATGCTGGTGAAGAAGATGGCCTTGCTTCATCATCCAAAGAAAGTTGCTTTGTGAGATTCTGCTGCTGGCTTGGAGAGCCAATAGCAGATGAAATCAGGGGCAATGAAAGATCTGTTTGACAAAGTCATTTGCCAATTAGAAGGCTAAACTTCTGACAAGTATCTTGTAAGGAAATACAAAATGGAATTGGACTCTCAATGAAATGAATATCGAAGAGGTTAGAGAGTTAGTGGTAGAGGTAGTGGGATTGGAATGGGAGTTGGAAGTGGAAGTGAAAGGAAATTCTGAACAAATGCCAATAGTAATTGAACAAAATAAAAGGGAACAGAAACAATGACAATAACTCAGCAAAATGGTTGAAATAACACAGAAACAATTCTGGAAATGAGCACAGAAAATAGCAAGAACAGAACATAGGACTTGAAGCTTTTTCTAGGTGGTCATAGAACTCACTAGCACCAGTATCGTATAAGACTTCAGCCATAGAGAGCCGTGGGATTGCAAGATTTGAAGATAAACTTGTACGTTCTCCTTCAATATAGACATTATCCTTATTTGAAGACCGTTGGGACTGCAAGGATAGTGAACTTCCGAATGTTCTGTTTAAATGTTCTTTCATGGGATTGTATGAAGAAACGGATGAGATCTCATCCCTTGAGCTTTCATACCCTTCTTCAACCCCATCATATGTTTCGTTTGCTTTCACCTGTAAGATGAATTAGTTCACCTTATTAATGATAAAATGGATGAGTAAATTTGTTATTTTGAAACTCAAGAGACAAATATTGCTGAAATAGGGAACTCTATAATGACTTTGCATGCCTGAAAATTCCTAGAAACATATAAATGAAGAAAGACATTGTGGTAATATGAGCATACCCAATCAGAGTCCCCATCCATCTCTTTCCAATACATATCCATTTGGATGGTTACAGAAGGTACAATCCCTGTAAACACATAATTGACAGATATATCTCAAAACAGTATCCAACATGCATAGACTATTATTTCAAAACATGTATATCAAACCAAAATGGATATATCTAAAAACAGAAAAATTTATTAAAATGATTAAGATGCAGGAACTCGAAAATAAGACAGAGTTTAGTGTAGACTACACTTCACTGGTACAAGGATAATTACTTGAGAAAAGACGAAACTGTATTATAAGAGCAGTATCCAAGGGCTTGTCTATTGCCCAAAAGAACTTGAATTGCGACATTTACATACCGTAACACAAATTAATTACTACTCTTACACAATTGACAGAGATCTTACCTACATTAAAGAAATTGGCACAGGAATCTTTACTTTTTTTTCTAAAATTGATTCTATCACATCACCAAGTTGACAGTTCTAATTTATTGTAATGCTTTCATTTAATAAATACAATTAGTGTTGTACTTTTATGCGCAAACGGAAGCGAATTCTAACATTCTTTATGCGCAAACGGAAGCGAATTCTAACAAAGTACCAATATCAACGTTGTAGGTGAAAGCTAAAACAAACAATCTCAAACTAACACAAGAGATTTACGTGGTTCGGCGTAAAGCCTACGTCCACGAGCGAAGCACGACAAGGAATTTCACTAAACAAACTGAGATTACAAAAGAGTATTTAAACTCTCACAACCCAAATCCCACAAATCACAAACCCTAAACCAAACAAGTAGAGAACTCAAACAAATGGAGAAGATTCTCCCAAATTGCTCTCTAACTCACAAACTCACAAATTGACTCTCACCAAATTGCCACACGAATGAGCCACACAAAATACACTAACCCTAAGGTCCTATTTATAGTGCATAGGACTTAGGTTACAATAAGAATCCTAATAGGAAATAAATCCAAATCCTAATCAAATAGGTAATTAACAAAATCTCTCCACCAAGGAAACTAACTAAGAAGTCAAAACCAAACCCAAATAGGACACCAAAACCAAATAGGTAACACAAACCTAATTTATTGCATCATCCTAATTTTGAGTCAAAAACCCAACAATTAGTACAGAAGATGCCATGTAATAACATAGAGCATCCAATAAGGCTCTCATAAATGATCTACGATGAATAAGAAGCTCAATTCCAATATATTTTCCAAGTCTGATGCATGAAATACTATGATTTACTTATGATCAGAATTACTCATTTCAGCTTCAATTCAGCTTCAAAATTACTCATTTCAGGCTGAAATTATTTATTTCAAGCCATATCTTGAACCTAAAAAGAACTTCCAAGAGAAAAGCAGTGACACACAGGTTTACATCCCAGAGTAACAAAAATAAAGGAAAAACTTACCATCTGTAAGACCTTCCATTCCCAATCCACTGGTTTTCTGAGTGACCCATACTAGTACTGGAACACGAGCTTCCTGGATGTTTAAACTTGATGAGGTCACACATCAAAATGTGGACATATCACCTCAATATAGAAAAAGAAGACTAGCATGTACAGGAAGAGGTATTTTTACCAATATCTACCTAAGTACAGATTCACACTCACACGTGAACACAACTCTCTATGTATATTTACATATGTATGACATAAGCACATGTTTGATAATGACAACCACGGATGCAAAATGTTGATTATGTTTAAAACAGAATCTGGATGAAAATATAGAGCATATGATTACTGCATATACTGATAACTACAGATAAGCCCTTGGAATATTTTTGACCAGATTCCGTTCTTATAATTGATTAGTGAATAGTCCGAATGTACCATTCAAATTTAGCAAAGAATGCTTCAGAGAATGTATCACAAGGATAATTGACAAGCCCAATTCTTTTTCTTTTCCCGTTCCCTCCAAATGTGAATATTTTTTTCATGATCAAATTGACAAGCCCATTTCTCAATCAACATTATCATGTATAAAGTTTGTTAAAGAACAAAGTTTATCAGGGTGAAATACAAGCACGCTATGATATTCAGAGGCAGAAAATATAATAATACAATAAAGCAGTGCCAAATCTATCATACAGGAGAACAGTCATGTCAACAGCCATCATAATAAGTCAAAGAAAACCAACCATTTCAGGAAAATCTTTCACTGATTCTCCACGAGAGTGGGCATTCTCCAATATCAGCCATTGTCCAGACATTGTACTTCTAACATAGTACATATATCGAAGGGTAGCACCTTTGTACGATGGTGGTATAACGGGGGCCAGCAACGACCGCACCACATCTGCAGAAAACATTGAATATTAACAGAAAAGAAGTTTACAGCGAAAACGATTCCAACATAAATTCTCTTCTTAAGATAAGCTAAAGCTCCATGTCACCATCCTTTCAAAATTTTATAATCAATAGATCAGGTTCATGTTACCACTCCCTTGACAACAATAAAGCACAAGCCTAAATTTGTTTAGAAATGAAACTCTTATTAATGTAGTGCTTGTAGAATGTCCTTTAACTAAGTAGCTCAGATAACCACTCCCCCAAACCCCATTCTCTCTCTCTCTCTCGCGATCTCTCTATCTCTCCTGCTTTTCAACCTTCCTAATGTGAATCTCTGGTTTATCCTTTGAGCAGATTCTCAGTTGATTAGATTGGGGATGATTACTGAACATCGTGGTTGAATTCTTAGGTAATGAGATGTAAGATTGTTGAACCCACTGCTTTATAATACTAGTCTTTGAGTTAATTTTGGCGGCTCGTTGGTTTATTACTACAGAGTACATGTTACCTTCCCTAGTTCAGTATCTTATTCATTCTTAAGACCAATCTTAACCACCTTCGATGAAGTCCATTTAGCATTCAAAAGAACAACAAAAACACTAACTATTCTAACAAATACGATAGATCGATTGATATTTCTCAATTTAAATCCTAACATCTACAACTTAAAATACACGAAAACAACGCTGCATCGAAAATTTCACAAGTCACGAACTTCACTCACATGATTTCGTACCCCCGGGTGAAACAATCTGATTGGTAACCAGGGCTGGAGTCGAGCACTCCATGAACACATATTCACCTAAACGTCTCACGTAACAAACAACACAAACACACAAGTAAATAGCCAAAAAAAGGCAATCAAATAATACAATTCGTTCAGCTTTTCTGCATTTGTTTCTACCTCTCCTCTGTCTGGATCCAGCCGTCGGTTTCTGCGTGGCGAACCACTGAGAATCGAGCTTCTCAATCCCCTTAATCTCAAACCCTAGGCGCTCGATCAAGAGCGAGTACGCCGAACCGTCATTGCTGCTAGGGTTCGAAATCTCGATGGTGATGAGGATGGGATCGCCGGGCCTGTAGACTTCCTTGTCGGTTTGGAGCTTGAGAGTCGGAAAGAGCTCGCTGGTCACTGTCTTGGCGTTCGAACCGAGGCCTCCGAAAATGGCGGATAACCTGCGCGGCAACATTTGCGTCGTTTTGACTCCGATTCTTCTTTAATCGTGGATCTTGATGGGGGAAAATCTCAGAGCTCGGAACTGTGTGGCAGTGGAGGTTAGAGTGCGGGTCGTGGAGAACGACGGTGTCTCGGTTGCTCTTTCATTGCTCTTTCTTCTTCTTCGTCTTCCTGTTTGCAGCAGAGTCACAGTCGCAGGGGACAGGGGAGTCTTTTTGGGTTTTGCTACTTTTTTTCAGTTTGGTTTTCGGTAGATGACACCGGTTCTTTTTTTCTTTTACTTTTTTTATTATTACGTGCGATTTAGATAAAATATAAGTCCTTTTAAGACATACTTTAATTCTTAGAGAAAATTCAAATGTTAGGTTCTAAACTTAATTCAACTTACTCTAATATTTAGGACAAATATATGTTTTAACCCAAAACTTCATTTCTGGAGCAAAAACTTCATTTTTGGAGCAAATTTAGGCCAGGATTTCTCCTGGATTAGTGGGGTTGCTATATATGTATTGACACACCCCGATCCTAGAATCAAGGCGTGCTGGCTATTACGTGAGTGTGATGTAACCAAAAGTGCGATGCGGAAGCAAAGGATATGAGAAATACGAAGGAATAAAAACCAACTACTAGCAGTAATACCCAACTAGCATGCTAGAGTAAGTTTAAGTGTGCAGTACACAATTTCAGAGCATAAAAACTAGACGCAGTCAAGTAGGACTATAATTAAATTACAACACCCGCAGGTGAGTCCTACATGCAGGAAGTCTGTCAGAACGCCGAAGAAAACCTCGTGAGCCACCAACTGCTAACTAGAACATAGAGGGGCGCAAAAACAAAATTGAGTGGGTCAATAAAACCAAAGTTTTCCAAAACATTTCATTTTAAACATTTCTAACCCCTCACTGTAAAACATGTATACCTTCCCAGAAAATAATATAATAATATATAAAACCTCATACGTCACAAATCACCAATCTATCACAAATCCAGGAATATGCCATGCCATAAATGTCAATAACAAAACATGGATGCATCAAAATAACAGGTGACATAATGATTCAACCGGAGACCCTGCAGTTGGTCCTGTACGGTTAATTTCATAGCTCAATATCCAACCCAGCCGGAGTCACCACGGTGACCTATACGGCACTACTCTGCACATAAGTCGGAACTACCTGAAGTAGTCTGTACGACAAGAATGGTGTAATGATATGCTCTAGTGCTTCTCTCATCAATCATCTGCGCGCGTAATCTAAGGTCACCTACTAGTCGGAACCACCTCTAGTGGTCTGTATGACTAGCATGTCCGAACCCTCTCATGGTCTGTACGACATGCACCTACTTAGATCCAAGGTGAGCGTGCGATGCGGTGAATAATATAAGCACTAACACTAGGGGTGCAGGTTATGAGCTCTCAACACAATTCACATCATCAATGATTCACATGATTAACATAAAACTCACATGTGCGTCCACAGCACCAATTCACACACATATATATATATGCATCAATATCAATTCATATAATTCATAGTATGCATGCATGGCGTTTGAAAACATACTTTCATATAAATTCAATTTCTAGGAAAATCAATAGTATATAGGTATATACTGAAAACAAAAATACCCACTCACTGGTAAGTCGATGGGTCGTAACCCCCGTGACGTCCCTGGATGCGCTCGTCCCCGGGATAGGTGTCACCTATATGCGAAACAACTATAAAAACGTTAATTAATGCACATAACCCACAATTCGAAATAACTTCTCATACGGTGCTCAATTTGGGTATATGAATATACCACATCAACCTACTCAACGTCACGGACGTCAAGAAATTTTTAGAAAAATTTTCTGAGGCCGCACGCGCCGGGAAGGGCACGGACCCACGCACGTCTTCTTCTTCCTCCAGTCGCCGGACTGGTTTCACCGGCGACGGAAAAGTCGTCGGTTTCTGGGGAATTTTTAAACCACTATAACTTCCTCATTTCTTCACCATTTTCAACGTTCTTTATATCAAAATGAAGATCTTGACGAGATGAACACATCCATACCTGTCTCGACCCCTAACTCGCCGAGGATTCACCGGAAAAAGCTTCCAAAGTTCTGGCCAAAATTGAAAAGTTCTGTTCTCTGTCCTCCGACATCCAAATCCTACCAACGACGTACCCCGAAGCTCGTGAGGACTTCCTTAAGCTCACTGTGAGCTTGAAATTCCTTGAAACACGATATTTTACGTGTGCATGAACAGTGATTTCAATATGGGTCACGGGTTCGACGAGATTTCTAAGGTTTCACGTCCTAAAAATAACACCATTCAATTCAGAAGGTTAAAAGGATGAAGAATCTCACCTTATTGGCGTCGATCCGTGGTGATTCGAGGGTATTGGCCCTTGTCCGTACAATTTGAGTGGGAGAGAGTGACTGGAACGGAGAGGAGAGAGAGAGAGAGCACGGGGGAGAGAGAGAAAGGGTTCTGTGCGTGTGTGTTGTGTGGTCCACCCAAAACAAATCACCACATCATTCCCTAACCACACAATTTTACAACCCAATTTAATCTAACTTAAATATTTTTCCTAAAGTTTAGGAATGAATTTAGTCCAATAATATGCCACACACACATACCTTAATACCCGTCAAGGGTAATTCCATCATGAAAATTCCGTCATTTCATGTCCCCGATATAAAAAATCCCGGAACGGGCTGTGACATGTATTTTTTTAGTTTTATATTTATAAATTAATTGAATTCAACGGTCAAGACCTAATATAATCAAATCCAACAGTAAAAAAACATATAATGGTCCAAATTTAAATCCAACACCAAAAGTAATTAAAAAAAAAATCCTTTTATGTGTTTCACATTCTTTCATACTGTTCCACAAGTTTCATGGTGTCGGTTTAATGGTTTTTCAATATTTATTGGTATCTAAATATTTTAAAGTTAAAATGTCCATAAAATTAAATTATGATAGTCTACATAATTATTTTTTTAAATTACTTTAAGAAAAAAAAATTATTCTAAATTTATTTTTTAATAATCTCGGGCTAAAAACTTAACACATAAAACCATCTCCAACTCTTGGAATAAAACCTAAAATTTTTAGCCCAGAAAATTTAGGTTTTAATCCAAAAACAGTTTTTTTGCTCCAACCCTTCTAATCTAAAATTTTAACCCCAGATTATTAAAGAATGAATTTAAGTTAATTTTTTAACTTAACTTTAAAAAAAAAATTATGTAGGCTATGCAAAATTAATTTTATGAACATTTTGACCTAAAAATATTTAAATTCCAATAAATATTGAAAAATCACTAAATCAACACATGAAACTCATAAAACACTATGAAAGAATATGAAACATATGATAGAGATTAAAAGAATTGTAAATGGGAAGAAATGGTTTTGGAAGATGGTAGAAAGAAAAATTGGAAGAATTGTAGGAGGAAAGTGAGTTTTGTGTGGATGTTTAAACAAATACATAGATATTTATAGAGTTTTTTGGTGAATTTTTAGTTAAATAATTTTATTTAATTATTTTAACCGTTGAATTTAAATTTGAGTAATTAGAACTTTTTTTTTTACCATTAAATTTGATTATATTTAATCTCAACTGTTAGATTCAATAAATATATAAATATAAAACTAAAAAAATGTTTGAATGTGGACCATTAGATGAACCGATGGCCCAATTGATTGTGGCCACCAGATCATAAAAGAGTCGTTAGGCTCAGTTACCCATCAGACAGCCCTGTAAGGATGGGCCATATTCTTTAGGCTCCACCAAATTTTTTGGGCTAAATCTTGGAGGAAAATTGAGTTTGTTTTAGGTTTTAACACTTAACCCAATTTTAGAACAAAGGTTTGAGAGAAATGGAGGGGGAATATAATGGAAAATTTAGGACTTACTCCAAGCGTTGGAGTTGGTCCAATGGTTAGAGAAGAAAAACTGTTTCTAAGTTAAAATCTAAATTTTCTAAGTTAAAAATTTTAGGTTTTAACCCAAGAATGAGAGATTGTCCAAATAAAAATATGTCTAGCATCACTGTTTTTTTTTTGTTTTTTAAACTTCTGGGTAGATTTGCTCAAAAGGCCGTGTGTGAAATTGTGGGACGACATTTACAATTTTATTTTTACAGGCGACAAGTTTTTTCATATAGCAGATTAATTTTTCCACATATTGTAAATAGATCTAGTTGAGTATTGACAAAAAAAAAAGATCTAGTTGAGTTACTATTTTATTTAAATTATAATATGTATATTTAGTTTGTATTAAATACATATTGTAATTTGTATTATTATTGACAATATATCAATAAATTTGTAAAATGTTATTGACACTCCAAAAATCTCATTTTACACTCTTGTATGTTTCTTTTGTAAATATAGAAAGTTTAGAGAGGATAGAATGAGAAATTTGGAGTTCCAATAACAATTCCCTAGTATTTATGCTAATTATAAATAGGTCAATGAGATTTTAAAGTAAACTATTGCACCTAAATTAAACAAAAATTACTAATTATACTACTACATAACAACTGGGATTACAGCTAGCAACCCTCTTATTAGATTTTTTATAGGGAGTTTTAACGAAAAGCTCACGGTACTGTTCACTTTAATGAAAAACCACATTTTTACACTAAAAGGTCAAATCTGATACTATTTACTTTATCCTTTATTTTGTCTTTATCGTTAAAACTCAAAGTTTTTAAACCCTTTTCATTAGTTTTTTTTTTTTGTATTTAGGAATAGGTGAACCCGACATCAAACAATGCATTGCAGTTTATGTTTTGCAGTTTAATTGATTCAGACTTTGCATGGCAATTTCTAAATTATTGTAATCGAATTAGTGATATCAAGTATTTAACTTTAGTACGAGCGGTTTTGACTCTTGTATAAAGCTAAAATCCAATATTGAATGTGACTAATTTAACTATATTAAACATAAACTGCAATACAGAGTCTAAATTACAAAAAGGAACTGCAATGTCGTGTATGATCTGGATTTCAATTAAAACATGTCCAAATTCAATCAGCCTTTCGTCCTCCATTGCAAACCCCTAACCCAATCAAGAAATAAACCCAAAAAAATCAACTTGCACATTCTAAAACAAGACCCAAATTGAAAAATATACTAATCTGATTTCAATTTGCCATCCTTTCTCCTTCCTCTGTCGCTTCCATCTTTGTGAACTCAATCAACAACCCCTTTCTTCTTCATCTCTCATTCATATTATGAACTCGATTGACAACTGCTTATCCAGCCTATAAATTAATGAAATTCAGTAGCGGATAGATGAGATACAACAGTCGACCGACAAATTTAGTGACAGCGAGAGTTTCGCGTCCACTGTTATCACCCAAGAGATTTTCATACATGGGCTTTCAAGTCTAGAATTAATGATCAAGCAAAATTTTAATTACAAAACCGAAAAAGGAAGCGAAAGAAATTTGATGCACTGAGTTGGAGAGACGCTAGTTTGAGAATAAGCAGACAAAGTCATTGCAGCACCAACCATTCCAATCACAAAAGCACTCGACTTCGGATTGATTTTTCCTTTTTGGCTATCAACTTAAGAGGAATGAGAGAATACATTTTTTTTTAAACTTTAATGCTGATGTAATTGAAAGATTTTAATGGATGATTAGAGTTCAAGAGCAACTGAGGTCAACTCTTTACTTATGAACAACCGTTGATATGGGCTTGAAACCCATGTGATATTCTTATGCCTAATTAACAAAAATATTTCATTGATTAGGTCCAAAACATAAATTTAACCATTGATATATGGTTATCCTTTAATACAATCAGGTGGCATCAGTCCCTTCCCTACTACACTTCTCTAAGAACTCTTTTTAAGGATTTTGGCATCTACGAGTGGGTATGAATTTCCTTCAATAGTGATATTTCCATCATGAAGAAGTTTGGAGGAGACTGAATTACATACGGAGATTTCTCTCTCAATTGACTACCCTTCAAGCTATTGAAGAAGAATACTCCCACATAATGAACAAATAAGTGTTAGCATGCCTTTTTATCATTTTGTTTTAGGCTAGAGAAGTAAATGCATATCCATTTTTGTTTGATTTGTCTTCCTTGTTCTTCATACTCACTCATAATTGGCAACTGTTGGACTTACACCACCATATTCTTTTTTTAATTCGAGTCTTTTACTTCTTTTATATATATATATATATATATATGGGATAGGATTAAAGGACAAATATCTTTACACTCCTTATTAGCCCTTGGATCTTTTTTTAATCTAATGGTCATAATTAAAAGTTAAGATTATTGTCATTAATTTAGTAGGGGAAGTGGCAATGACTTGGAATAAATTAACATAAACCTCTACTAAAAATTTAAAATATTTTGAAAAGAGTCATGTTTCACCTAAACCATTCATCTTCCTTGGCGAACATCATCTTCTTCATGCCATTGTGTTGTGCGTCAAATAAAAGTTGTTGCTGAGTCTGATTAGTTCTTTTGTTTATATTGTTGTGTATTTAATTAATATATATATATATATATATATATGTATATGGTGTTGCGTGCATAATGGGAGAAAGGCTGCAGTGCCTTGTGTGAAGAAACACAACCAAAGGTTGCAGTGCCGTGTCTTTTGGCAAAAGGAGCATGGCTACAGTTCCATGTTTCTACTGCAATGCCGTGTCTTTTGGTAAAAGGAGCATGGTTGCAGTTCCATGTATCTTGGATGAAGAAGCACAACTAAGGGATGTGTCCCTTGCTATGAAATCAGAAAGTTATGACTTCTTGCAGTTTCGTGTCACTTACAATGAGATTTCATCTTTTTAGAAAATGAAAGATGCAGCAAGGTGCGACTTTGATTAAAAGATGCATCCATTTGGTGGTAATGATGCAGGAAAGAACATGACTTTTTATAAGCAGACTTTGATCCATCTTCAAAGTGTCACACCCCAAAACTAGAGATGTGAGATTAAGAGAAATAACTAGAACAAAGTGGTTGTTCAAGGGTGCAAAACAAATCTCATCTTAAGATTATGTCAACGAAAATTTAAATTCCACAATTCCATTAAACCAAACTACAAAAGTCAATTTAAAGAAATAGAGTTAAGGATCTCATGGTAAGACAGACTACAAAAGCGACCTGAACCGTAAAATTCACCGAAAATAGCTCGTTCAACCAAAACAAGTGAAAATTTCCAAATCCAAAGTAGACACATGAAACTAAGTTGTGTCAAAATTTCATTGATTTTCAAGTTTGGGAAGTATAGGAAAATTTTAAAACTAAAACAGGCATGCTGCTGTTTTCCTGTAAAAACAATTTCAGCAGCACCAAATTACTTTGCAAATAAAACTGTCTATATTCCAAAGAACAAAAATCTGAAATTTTGCAACATACCACTTAGGTAATAGACACCCACAGTTTTAAACATAACCAAGTTCATAGTGGTTCTTCAAGAGCCATTCATAAAACCTTATAGATTATAATGAGTTCACAAAAGACCTTCAGGGCTTCTAACAAGAAAACATTTTCAGGCCATTTGAGGAAAGTGTACATGAGCAAAACTATACAAGCCAAAAGACAAGTACTTACATATACATAGTTTTCATAGCCCAGGTAAGTAGAATCTCCAACCCACCGAAGTCGACATCATTTTAGTCTACTACGCAACAAAAGGATCTTTTACAGACAGAGACTAACTATACAAACACTTTGGCAGCTCACCCAAAATAAGTATACGTCTGGACTCCCTTCTACTAGCCCACACTAGAGCTGCCACTTGAAAATCAACTAGTCGACTCTACACACCTGAAAGTACATGTTTAGAAAAACGGGTGAGCATAAAATGCCCAATAGGGGTTTTAAAGTAAGTCCGTAGTCATTTAAAATTTATGGTGCACACCAGAAAGTAATAAGAGTGATTCAAAACCATTTATATTCATTACCACGAAATCCAACAATCTGAAATATGCTCTAAAAAAATGCTTGGAAGTAACATATGACAGAAAAACCAAAGTTTTAGAACATTAGTAGCGTTGATAACAACAATACAACACACAGGTTCAGAGTCACTTCCTTTTTCATAAGGATAAGAAAGCCATTATCATTTAAAGAAACACAAACACAACTAATCTCAAAGATTTTTTGTTATCCCCAAACAATTGACTAGCAGATTGGAAAGAACTGTGGTAATATCTGGGCAATTTACATATCACATGTATTTATCACTTTTATAACTCATTCTCACAACCCACACATGAAGCTCTCCCCGAGGAAACATTGGGTCATTGTGCCCATAATCAACAACTTCACGGGTCATTGTGCTCATTCATACATTTCTCAACATTCACATCTGCACAGGTATTATACTACTTTCCATCTACTTTTACAATTTGAACACTCGTATCAAGATGCTTCAAAATTCGACATTGAGTAAAATATCAGGCATGCACATCAAAACAAAATCTTGAAAAATCATTTCAATCACTTTAAACTCACCAAAGTTGTAGCAACGGAATTCGAATCATTAAGACCAAACCATAGAGAAATATTTTCTTCACTTTTTTCACATAATCGAAAAAGAAAAACATTTTAGGTAAGCTTCAAATAATGCTCAAATGCCAACAATCCTTGATCAAGTAAAAATGAAAAACCCAAAATATTTTATTTTTTATTAAACTCCCCTACCTCAACACAATTTCTTGATATTCAACTCCCAGGGTGTTCGTCAACTTGTTCCGTAGTCACCTTGGCCTTCTCCTCCTTATCTATAAGTAAGAAAAATCATAAAATCATCACACATCACTTATACAAAATATCAGACAACGAACCCTAATTCAAGGTTAATTGGGGACTTTAATCAAACACTTGGTGCTCAACTCTAAAACTAGAACATGAACTATGATACTTTCATGTTTCCTACTCCCACCCAAACTAATTCATGAGTTATCAAACCAAATAACAATTAGATCCCAAAGGTAAGAAATAGATACCTTAAATGGAGACAAAAGAAAGATCCTCACTTGTTCTAATCTTCACAAATAAAGGAAAAGAAAGCTGATTTCCTCCTCTTCAATTTTCTTTTTGACAATTTAAGGGCTAAAAGGGATAAACCTTTTCATTCCTTTCGGCTAGAAGGGAAAGCAGCAAATATGAGGGGGTTTTCTAGAAACCCCATCCCCTTTTATTCCCTTTTTCAAACGATAGCTTTCCCTTTTCTTTTATTTTTATTTCTTTTCATTTAGTTCTTCTCTTTTCCAGCCAAAGCTTGGTCTCAAAAGTAAGAGAACTTTTAATGGCCACAAGTTACTGATAAGTGATTTGAATAAGCACTGAATAATTTATATAGCCTATTCTAGAATGTTAGTGCATACTGCTATGATATAGAGGATGAAATTTAAATTCTTAATGAGGTATAATAATATAAGATGTTAGAATAGCAGGAACATATACAAGTAACCTCACCTATATAAACATAAGGAGTGGTGCCGCTTCTACCAAGAAATTTTTTTGGGTTTTCTCTTGTAAATGTTTATGAAACCATGATGTAGCACATGGCCATAATAGTGCTAACTAGACACAAAATTTTCTCTAAGGAAGCTATAATATGATCATGTGTGTAGCCTTTTCCTGTTTTGACTGATAAATACATAGTTTAAGGTATGGAAAGGCCACTATTGTATTTGTAAGAACTTTGAGATACTTACACTAATTGAAGGTTAAAATTGAAAGATACCATTTTGTATGCATGAACATATGTGTATGATTAAAGTTAATGATAGAAAAAAAATTGATTCATTATAATATTTTTAGTTTTATATATTTTGAGATAGAGGAGAATTGTTACATGTTTCCAAGTATATGAGCATATATATATTATTGAAATAGGGAAGGATTGTTGTGTATTTCATTAATATGTATATATATATATATATGTATATGCATATGGTGTTGCGTGCATAATGGGAGAAATGCTGCAGTGCCTTGTGTGAAGAAACATAACCGTGTCTTTTGGCAAAAAGAGCATGGCTGCAGTTCCATGTTTCTGCTGCAATACCGTGTCTTTTGGTCAAAGGAGCATGGCTGCAGTTCCATGTATCTTGGATGAAGAAGCACAACTAAGGGATATGTCCCTTGCTATGAAATCAGAAAGTTATGACTTCATATAGTTCCATGTCACTAACAATGGGATTGCATCTTTTAAAAAAAAATGAAAGATGCAGCAGGGTGTGACTTTGATTAAAAGATGCATCCATTCGGTGGTAATGATGCAAGAAAGAACATGACTTTTTATAAGCACACTTTGATCCATCTTCAAAGGGTACCATAGTATCTATAAATAGCCTATATTGGCTGCATATTTGGATATACAATTCTTCAAACAATATTTTCTTATCATCTTTCTCTCCATCAAAATTAATTTACAAACATGTATATTGTTGGTATATAAGTAGCATGTATCCCTGCAACACAATTTTAATATGCTAGTTACACAATATTAGTAGTAATATTGAGAAATTCCATAAGAGAACCAATTATATCTCCTGCAGTCAAAAGTAGCTAGGTGAAGCAATATTCAAATTCTTATGTCACTTTCTTAATAGCAATAATTACGTTGTAGTCAAAGTTGTTTCTGAATATTTAGTTGCTTATTTCGATAAAAAAAACTTGTTAATACTACCAAAATAAAGAATTCAAGAACAAATAGTCAAAATTATTCTCTTTTAAAAGCTAGTTGAAGAGCACCGTTCATCATGTGAGAGGCGCTATTGTTGCTTAACAGTGAACTCCCCAAAATGCCTATCACGTTGGTCTTCAGCAAGTGCTTTCCTCCTTTTTTTTTTTGTACAGTAAGATGATGATTTTACTACGCATTAGTCATCCTTCAATAGCTTTTTTCTTCTGTTTGAGAAGGGTAGAAAAGCCAGGGGCTTCCATTTTCTTCTAGATTCATGTACACGTGTTGGTCATCATGGGATGAGTGTCACTTTACTTGGCTCTTCTTCTACTTTTGCTTCTCTTTTGTTTTCTTTCTCATAATACTCATCGTGATCTCCCGTTCTCTCTTAGAGAATTAAACCATCTATGTCGTTCTTGCTCAAAAACCTCAACCCATTGTATTTCCATCGGCATTTTAGGTTTGCATGCACGAATTCATTTCGTATTTGAACAAAATTTTAAACCAAGAAAGTGTTGGGACTGACAAGCGTGCTTCAAATCAGCATGTTATATAGCTCCGTTTGATTTAGATGAAGAATTCAATTGGATTTCTGGTGTGAGATTTGTTTGATTGTTCGTTTTTTCTTGAATTATTCTGCTGAAAATTAGTTGTGTTTTGGAAATTCTTTGAACATAATTGACATAGATTCTTCAATTTTTGTGGGTTTAGTTAGGATCCCTATTTTGAATTATGGAGGGGTTCACTTTCTTTTCTCTTTTTTTTTTCTTTTCTTTCTTTAATTTGATAGTTAAAGGGACTTGGTGCACCAAATAAGTGGGTGGGGCTTCCAAATGTACTTTTGCATGATGGAAAATATTTGTATATGATGTGTGTTACTTATATCCTTAATTTGGTTGTCAATGATGATATAAAGTGATGATATAAAGTTGTTGAATATGACAATACAAAGCACTCATAATGCGGTTAGGCATGTAAGATATTCCCTTTAAAGGTTGGAGAACTTTAAAAGGTGTGTTGAGAAGTGATAATAGACAACAAAGGGCTTGTGATTATGGATGTCCCTACTAGGTGGAATTCCACATTTTAATGTTGGAATCGACTTTGAAGTTTAATAAGGCTTTTGATAGATTGAAAGTAAATGATTGTCATTATCTGTCATACTTTGTTGAAGACAATCATGGTAATATGAGGGAGGAGCCACCTTCGATTGACTATTGAAGTGAGGTAGAGATACTTGCAACCTTTTTGAGACTTTTTTATGAAGTCACTTTAAAAATATGTTGTTTTAATACTTCAACAATACATACTATTTTTGGTGATTTGTTTAAGATCAAAAGTCTCTTGCATGAAAACAAAGATAATCCATTTTTGTCTATGATCTCCATGTTGATGCAAGAAAAATATGACAAATATTGGGGTTCAATTGACAATATGAATCAATATCTTTTTGTTGCACTTATGCTTGATCCTTGCTATAAATTGGATAAAGTTGTTGATTATGTTGAGATACTAATAGATGATGACAAAGAAAAAGTTCAAAGTGCCACAAATGCGATGAAGGATTTGTGGTGAAGGATTTGTTGATTGATTTTTAGAAGATTCATGAAAAGATGTCTTTCGGTACACAACAAAATACAAGTAATGGTGGTAGTTCTTAAATGACGAGTGGAGGTATTTCATTAAGCATGACAGAAATCGAAAGAAAGTTGAAAGAAAAGATTGAAATGAGAAAAGCAAAAGGGAGTCCGGATTGTGCACAATAATGTGGATAGATATCTTTCCGATCCTTTGATATATATTGAATTGGTGGAGGGTGAATTGGGTTTCTAAGTATCCTATTTTGGCACGTGTTACAAGAGAATTTTAGCACAAGTGGACTGATAATTAATTCATACTGTAGTTATTTGAGTCCAAAAAATGGTGGAGACTTTGATTTGTACCCAAAATTGGCTTGGTTTATCCATGTTGCATTACTTCATGAGCCAACCATTGATGAGATTGCGTTTTGTGAAAGAGCCGAGAAAGGTAATTTTATTTATTGCATTTGATTTTGTTAGATTATTTTAAGTTAATTTTAATTACATGTTCATTCTTTTTTTATTTGTATGTAGTAATGGCAAGTTGAAATTTAAGAAAATGTGCTATGTTGTCCTTAGGCCGACTAAGCGTTAAGAAGCAAACTCTCATTCAAACTTGAGTGTTGAACTTGAGGACTTGAAGAGGTGTGGAAGACATGAAACTTTGCATGTTTATTTGAATTTATGATTTTAGTTGCAATGTTTATTTAAGCGTAGAAGAATTGAAATATGATGTTTATTTTAAGTTGGACTTTTAGAACACTTGAACTTTGTTTTTTTTTTTTTTTTTTTTTTGTCCAAGTTGGACTTTTGGAAGACTTCAAACTTTGATGTTTATTTTAAGTTTTGGACTTTGGAAGATTTGATTCTAGTTAACTTTGAATGTTTGAGCTGTGATTTTAATGTCTTTGGTTTTAGATGGAATGCTTGTTTTATTGATTGTGTTGGAATTGTCGCTTCGAAGTTTTCTTTAAAAACAAAAAAACAAAAAAAGAAAGAACCAAACTGGAACCGAACTAATAAAAAACCGAACCAAAAGAAAACCAACGAAAAACCAAATTGAATAGTAATTCGATTCGGTTTCAGTTTTGGCAAAAAACCGAACCGAATTGTATCAAACCCACTTCTACATATTTCCACCAAGCCTAACTTTCTTTCCCTCTCTTCCCCCATGTGCCTCACTTATGGGATTTCTTGCAAAATGTCCATAAAAGAAAGAAACCTTTGTCACGCCCCGATCCCGACATACGTCCCGGATCGACATGTGACGTCATCAAGTATCTGTATGTCTAATATACGTTACCTCCAGGATATGGCAAAGTACAACTCGAGCATCGACACATAGTAATTTTTCGTGTACTTTATGGTTGCATCTAACCTCCTTGTTAGACTGCCTACGTACCATAAACAGGGATCAAGCCATTTGTAGTTCATCGTTTCACTACACTCGAACATTCATCACATAAATCACTATGTCTCAACAATATACCACAATGCATATCATGCAATTTTCAAAGAACAAACAACGAAGCACAATCATATTCTCGAACCATATTGATCAACAAGTCTAATCATAATGCCAACAATCACAACCAACGTCATTCCATAACCACATTATCAATGACACATACAATACACCAAAATGCAGGGCTAGAGCGACACAGTTCGGCCAAAGCCTACATCTCTGAAAAATAGGATTTCGAACCACTCAACGAAATCCAACAACATCAAGTTCTAGACCACTCAACAAAACCAAAATACCAAATGAGATTTCGGGCCACTCAACAAAATCCAAATCAGGATACGATTCCGGATCACTTAACGGAATTGCAGAGTAAAATGTATTTCGAACCTTTCAATGGAATCCGAGTGGATACGATTCTAGACCACTCAACGAAATCACGGAGTGCAATGCATATCAAACCACTGAATGAAATCCAAGCTGGATACGATTTCGGATCACTCAACAGAATCGCGGATCACAAAGGATTCCGGACCTCTCAACAGAATTCAGACGGAGCAGGGAACCAGACTACTCAATGGAACCTTAGCAGATACTCAGTTCCGGATCACTCAATGGAACCAAGTGGAAGGCCAATAAATATAGCAACGCTCGAAGAACAAGATATGAAACAAATACTCAAAATACAAAAACTCAACAAAACACGAAATGGAACAAAGCATAAGGTACACAATTAGAACGGCTCAACGAAACAAGAAATGAAATAATGATACGATATATGAAACAAATCTCGACGCAAGAAACCCCATGACAATGGGTTCATGGTCCACTACTAGCCCTCACATTTCATCACATAAGGCCAAACATATAAATCAAACCATATTTCCAATATGCATGTCAAATCACATTTCATCACCTCATGCCAATCATACAATCATAGCACATTTCAAATATACACATCAAATCACTTCTCGTAAATGTTTTCAATCCACAACCAAATTACAATTCACGTATGTAGATCGGTGGTAATAAAATAAAATAACAATTCAATATAAATCATCTATATTATAGTCACTTGTACGTAAATCAAGACACATGTCGTCGCAATGAGCCCACTACGCTTCATGAAATCTCAACCCCACTCTAAGATAACCATCACGCTAGAAGAACTTGGTCTAGTTGACTAAAAAGCCAATCATCGATCAAGGTCGAAAGTAGGGTCCACAACTCTAGAAATCTAAACCGGAGGATCCACCTAACAGATTTCTAATCCGTAACATCCCAAAGTCCACATTATGCTTCTAGAACAACATACTAAAATTTCATTACGATCTAACGATTGAATCTTCACCAATCACGAATTCAAGTGGCGGTTGACGTTTTATTTTTATGAACTTACAAATCAAATTCGGGAAGATCCGTAAGTCAGATTCTCGATCCATCAGTTCCTAATGTCATCAAATATTATGTTCTATAACGCATTAAAGTTTGGTGACGATCCAACGGTCGGATTGTCGATTCATATATAATTAAGTGACGTATTATAATGGAAATAGGTTCAAACAATCAAATTCCATCAAGCGGGTATCAAATCCGAAATCAGGGCATCCAATTTAGCTTATAAAGGCATCGTCGACCTACTGGCCACGCGCCGTCGTCTCGATTCATCGGAAAATTCAACTAATTCTAAAAATTACCAAAATTCACAGAATTGTAGATTTCAAAGAGTAGAGCAAGTTTTATACCTGTGGCTAAGTCCAATTTGGCCAGGAAAAGCTCCAATTTCCCTCGAACCCGCCGGAAACCCTAGAAATTGGTGGCTTCCGTCACCTCCGGTGCTCCGCCACCCCTATAGTTATTTGGGCTTTGTTCTCGACATGGTTTCTCGCGGCACCCACGATGTAAACCCTCATGAAATCACAATCAATTTTCATCGATTTTAGCTAGAATTGGATGTTATGATGTGGTGATGAAGTTTGGTGGTGATGAGAGGTTGAAGAAAGCCAAAAAATTGGACAGAATAGTCGTCGGAATGGTCACAGATGGCGGGTCGGGTCACGTGTACACAGGTCACAGAAGGGGGAAATCCCGTTGGGTGTTTCTCACCCCCTCTCATTTTTCTCCCAACTCTATCCTCCCATTGGTTCACATCCTCCCTTTTTTTTTCCTGATTAGCCGCACCCCACCCTCATTTCTCTTCTTTTCTTTCAATCCCAGCCATCCATCTCTTTCCTTTCTCCATCACAGCCATCCACGTGGCCTTCCAGATTTTGTGGAGCATTCCAGATTATGATCAAATGACCATTTCGCCCATAACTTTGCTCGTTCATAACTTATTCGTTATAACTTCGTTTCATGAACGGTTTGCACCCACACGTTCGTGAGATCGAGCTCTAATCGTGTAACGCCCCACCCCGAAATATTTATTTCGAACAAACATATCGATGATAGGCCCAAACTAAACTCTTGTTTATTTAATTACCATTAAACACGATTCTTTATTTAAATTCCTTCATCCCTCACAAAATCTATAACCATAATTTACTTACCACATCAAATGATATTATTTCCAATTAATCACCATTTTCTTCTCTTAGATCCAATTTTCCAACTAAAGATTAATTCTCTTTTAAATTAAGGCTGCATCTAACTCTGTTAGACTACCTACGTACCCTTGAGCGGGATCAAGCATTTCGTAGTTCACAATTTATTCTTTTATCCATTTCCTAAAACATTCTAGTAACGGAAATATTCAACATTAGCTTTCACAATCGAATTACGTCACTTGGGTACCAATTACGGATTTAAAATATCATAATCTGCACAATGTCGGCCCAGTGGCCACGCAACCGCCACCCATGGCAGAGCAAGTTTTATATCTATGGCCAAGTCCAATTTGGCCAGGAAAAGCCCCAATTTGCCTCGAACCCGTCGAAACCCTAGAAATGGATGTCTATCAATTCGTCCAATACGCAACACCACTACCCCTAAAATTGTTTGGGCTTTGTTCCTGACCTTTAGAGGAGTGTTTTGGTGGGTAATTAATGGAGATAGTTGCACAAATGGTGGATCTCAGGCATGGTTCTCTTGCGGCACCCATGGTGGTTTTCGTTCCACATTACAACCAAATTTCATCAAATTTTTGTGTGGAAATGGAAGAGGGAGGGTTGTGAGATGTTTCCCAAGTGTTTTCTCGACTTAATTCGTCGATAATTAACCGGGAAACCATCGGGTTTCATGGTTTCCGCTAGCCGGTTCACATGGGTCAAGAGACCCGATTTTCCCCTACTTATTCTTCTCTCATTTCCCTCCCTTCTCCCCTCTTCCCTTCCGTCCATCTCTCTCCTTTCTCTCTCTTTACTCCTGATCCCAGCTGTCCACGTGGCTCCATCAGATTGCTCCAAAAAATCTGGAGCCTTTTAGAGTGAAGGTTAAATTTACTAAAATGCCACCAACTTTGAACGTTAATAACTTCTTCGTTATAATTTCGTTTCACGAACGGTTTGTGCCTACGCGTTCGTGAGATCGAGCTCTATTCAAATATGCAAAGAAATATGATAAAATATATGAGGATAAAATTACTTCCTCGTATAATTACATTAATCCACTAGGGGCATTTTCGTTAATTTACACTTAACGAAAAATTATATTAATAATAATAAAATCTGGAAGCGGGATTTCACATTTTCCCCGTTCGAAATTCATAACAATAAATCGATTTATTTTCGATTTTCTCCACATATTCATAATTATGAATATCAAATTCATATATTTAAATTTTCAGGGTATTACATTCACCCTCTGTTACAATAAATCTCGTCCTCGAGATTTCAACCACCATGTTATGAAAAGAAATTAGGACTATTCCACCCTTCCATTTATAGTGAACCAAGTCATATGATTTTATTCAAGCTCCAAAATAAATAGATCAACAAAGAATCATCATGATTCACAGACTTTTCCTCAAATTTCCAACCACATTTGTTTGAAAAATATACCAGAACTTCTAACCTCACACATTGGCAAAATAAATATCCACATCAAGCCACAATCTTCATGGCTTAAAATAAATACTAGGTTATCAAACCATATCTACCGTTGGTTAGATAAATACTAGCATAATAATCCAAATCATCGGTAAACCATTTTCCATCTTTGGTTATACACAATCGTTACCACAATTCTTTCTCAAAATTTCTTGTCACAATCACTGGCGATACCCAACATTAGAAATTTTTTGTCATATTCATCATTACCAAAATAAATATCATACATTTCAGCCACAACCATCATCAGTCAAAGAGATATCAGAAATGCAAGCCATAATCATCATCGGCTAAATAAATATCACACTCACTAGGTAATGGAAAGAAAGTTAAAACCAAATCTACCATACCGTTAACATTGAATGAAATCAAAATTCATTTTATGATTTCATTCATTTCCACAATTAAACTAAATTACCCATAGTAAATTTAAAAGCCTTTTAAATATTTCTTTCAATTGTTTCTCTTTTAAATTCCTTTCAAGTGTAACCAAAGATTGAATAAATTAGTGACTCACACTTCCAGAGCATTATTCACATTCCATCAACCAAAGGAGAGAAATTTATATATCACGACTCTAACGGTCAACGAAATTAAACCTGATTAATCTTTAGTTGGAAAATTGGATCTAAGAGAAGAAAATGGTGATAAATTGGAAATAATATCGTTTGATGTGGTAAGTAAATTATGGTTATAGATTTTGTAAGGGATGAAGGAATTTTAATAAAGAATCGTGTTTAATGGTAATTAAATAAACAAGAGTTTAGTTTGGGCCTATCACCGTTATGTTTGTTCAAAATAAATGACCTCGAAAGGTCTATGGATTTTAGATAATTAATTCCCAAACTTCAAATTTCGTAACTAATTTAATTAAAATCTAAATTCAAATAAATTAATATAATTCCCAAAAAATAATATAAAATCTTAACAAGATAAGTACGTTGATTATAACAGTAAAATCCAAGAATGAGATTTCACAACCTTACTCATTGTTATAAAGTAGACATGATTAAGAACTTAAAGATGACCACCAGCATATCAACTCCTCCTCCGTCGTCACATAGAAATACAAGAGAGAAAAATGGGACGAGCAAAGATGTACGAGAGGTGATGGGAAGGAAGTGAAACAAATGTACATGAAAAAGAAAACTAAAACTGAAAACAAAAATTAATTTTTAGTAGATTTTATCTTATACTTTTATTTCCTACTTTCTCCTTCATTTACCTTCCTTTCTTCGTTCGCCCTTCACCCTTCTTCATTTCTCATTCTTCCATATACATTTTCTCTATCTGGATAAAAATATAAAAAAATTCAAAATTCAAAAAAAAAAAAAAAAAAAAAAATTCAAGCATAGCCTTTTTTTTTTTTTTTTTAACAAACATTATTTCTACACTAAAAGGTGAGGTTGGCTGAAACTCACAATAAGCTAATAATAATATGATTTAAGTTCGCCTTTAGAGATAATCGAATCTAAAATCTCTCAATAAAGAAAAACACTACTAATGTCCGATTGCTAAAACAGGCAACGCGAAAACAAAAGGACCCGGCGCGGATAATGTTTGTGTCGGTCCCACCCCAGCGTATTTAGCCAATTGCTTTGACTGTTAACAAAGAAATCGCGATCCCTCTTTCCAATTCGGGTGGAAAGGCAGCCAATTTGACAAAACAGAATAATAAAGTCAAGTCTCCACCGCCAATCATCCAATCACAGATTCTTCCTCTTCCCACTTCACTCCTCTCTCTCTCTAGTTTCTCTCTCTACAGTCAAGAGCTGCGACTACTCCGGTGGGGTCGGAGAAATGTCGAACTTCAACTCGCCGATCAGGCTGTCGTCGTCCGTCGTCAGACACCTCAAGCAGTACAGAGTGAGGAGAATGGGCAGCAATCCGCTGCTCCCGCACTCCAGATCCTTCACCACAACCGAGGGCCACCGCCCAATCATTGTCCACAAGCGCAGCCTCGACATTCTACACGACCCCTGGTTCAATAAAGTAACACCCAAATCCAAATCCTTCGTTTTTTTTTTAATTAATTACAGTTTATATGATCTGATCAATTAGTGGTTGGGATTTGGTAAATTGGATTGTTATTATGTGTGTTGGGTTAAAACTTAAAATGTAAGAGATTAATTATCGAAATTGTTGTTGGTTAAGCAAACAATTGAACTAAAATCATGTTCATTACTGCATAATCCGAAATTCAAGTGTAGTATAAGCAATGTGCCTAATTATTTGAATGAGTCTTTTTGATATAGCGGTACACTCTTTCTGTTTAATCTAAATTTGAGATACGAACGTTATTGGAATTTGAATGAGTGTTTGGTGGTGCTGAACCATGGCATTGTGTGATACTATATATTGCATATGAATACTGATGGTGTTTATCATCTTCGTGTTTTCGATGTTTGGTTAATTTGATTTTAAAGTTGCAAATAATTGATCTTTGCTTTTGCTTTTTTGCCCTTAAATGATTGTCAAATTAGGGGACGTCATTTTCCTTTACAGAACGAGATCGTCTTGATCTTCGGGGACTTCTCCCTCCAAACGTTATGTCTACCGAGCAGCAAATTGAACGCTTTAGTAAGTCTGTTCTTACTTCCCTTTTGGTTCTTTTTCCTTTTGTAGAGACAAAGTTAATACTGTTCCCATTTAAGGTTAAGAAATAAATCTTAAACGTAAATAGTTATATAGACACACATATAACTTATGTAAAAACTGTCAATGAGGGCCTTCAGTTACTTTGGATAAATGACTAATTCAAATAATTTTTAGAAAATGGAGGAACTGCATATCTAAACCTCAACGAATGATGAAAATTACTGAATGTAATAGAGTTATAGTGTATAGTTAAAGAAGAAAATGTGTAGCAAGTTACATAACATTTTAGTTCCCTTTCGACTATCTCTACTAATACGTTATTTTATAGTTTCATTTCTTAATTTCATTGGTGTATAAACCTTGATATGTTGAGAGTTTAATTGTTTTTGTTGTTAAAGTCAAAGGTATGTCCTGAGTCCTGACTGACTGATACTCTTTTTAAAGGGCCATTTTTAACTAACTGGTTTCTCAAATATGCTGGGAGTAGATAGCCAGCATATAAATAAATAGGGGAATATGTTAGGGGCAAGGAATTGTTTTCAAAATTTCCTGCATCTTTGTATGTGATATAGATTGGACAATTGTGTCCTCAGGCCTCTTTTTAGTGGCTTAGGTTGGGGACTAAGGGGAAGATCGTATTAGTTTGTTACGGTCTCCGAATCAGGTCTCTTTCTCCTCCCTTGCTTCTTCTACGTTTAAGTTTTTGAAGTTAGTCCCCAAGTGTGTTAGATTTCTTAATAGTTTACTAGAGCAGCAAGAGTTTTGCATATTCGTGGATTTTCATAGTGTTTAAGCATCGTGCTTTCTCTCTTAGTTTTAGATGTTCAAACCCATTTTATTTCCAGATAAACTAACTGAAATGTTTTTATTAATACCTATTGGAATTTGTTAATTGACAGTGGTTGACCTGAAAAGACTTGAACATCAAGCAAGAGATGGACCGTCTGATCCAAATGCTCTGGCAAAGTGGCGGATACTTAACCGGTTGCATGACAGAAATGAGACAATGTATTATAAAGTGAGTTAACTTCAGCATTCATCTACTTAATGTTGATGTGAATAATACTTTAAAATTGACGTGTACCATTTATCTTCATTAGGCGATATTTAAAAAATAACATGTTTCAAAATTTTAATGCGTAAGTTGAAATGTTACATTTTTTTTATGGATCATGTTTTATTTAAAATTGTAACTGTGAACAGGTTTTGATTGCCAACATTGAGGAGTATGCACCTATAGTCTACACTCCTACTGTGGGTCTTGTATGCCAGAATTACAGTGGTCTGTTTAGAAGGCCGAGGGGAATGTACTTCAGTGCAGAAGATCGTGGAGAAATGATGTCCATGGTTTATAATTGGCCTGCTGATCAGGTCTTTATACTTATTAAGGGCGCCCTCATTGTATGCCATATTTTATATGAGCTATCATCACTTTGTAGATTGGTCTTTGTTTTCTCAGGCTTTCAAATGCTTGGTCTTCATTTTCTTTTTTCTTTTAATATAATATTCTCTGCTTCGTCCTACAGAAAAATTATATACATAAATCTTGATTGCTAATTAGTCGCATTGAATCATTGGTAATGACTTGAAGAGTTATTAAGTCGCCCAAAATTTAGTCCTGGCTATTGGTATTTCATAATGTTAATTTACCGAGTCTTATTTTACTTAGTTCCAACTTTCGGATGTCTGTGTTTCATTATTGTCTGTCAATATGCTAGTTCTTGATGCTTGTTTTTCTATCTTCCTTGCATTTTACATGGCCATATGATGTAAGACACCAGCAGGTTTGTAACGTTTGCTAGCTACTTGTTTGGAAGTTATGTTTTTTTAATTTTTAAATGAGTGATACAAGCCAGGACTAGTAAATGCGCAAAATGGTAGAAGTATAGATATGGGACTTCAGAGTGAGAGATGTGGGTTCATAGTTAACCAGTTTAACCAAATAGATTATATTTATTGAGGTTCATATGCGTCTAAAACTAGGAGGAGAAAAGGTTTTAAGTATTAATAGAAGGTCAATTGTTAAAGATAGTAAACCAGAAACAGAGGCTAAATTTATTACCCTTCTTCTCATTTTAACATTTTCCTTGGGGTATGATTTTTGAATGTGACCATCAGTCTTGGTATTTCAGAAATAACACAGCCTAATTCTTTACCGAAATAAGAAATGGTTCAACATAATTCATGTGATCAATCGTGGAAATCATTTGTAGGTTGATATGATCGTTGTTACCGATGGGAGCAGAATATTGGGTCTTGGAGACCTTGGAGTCCAGGGAATTGGAATTGCGATTGGGAAGCTGGATTTATATGTTGCTGCTGCTGGAATAAACCCTCAAAGAGTAATGTCTTGCTCATTTGTTTTCTTTTGGTTACGGTTCATCACCAAATTAGATAACTGTGATATGTTTGTCGCAACATATACATCCATAAAATGCAGCAAAAGTGTTTACTCCTAGTATGATTGGAAGTGATGATTGTCAAATTTATGTCAGTGACCCCATTTAAATTACATTGATCCTTATATGTTAAATTCTTTTGATAAATGATATTTGAGTTTATGTATCATTCTTTTTTATGGTATCCCTCCTGGCTTAATGGGCCCAGGATGACAATTTTCCATCTATTTCTATTTCCTTTTAGCTATAAACTTGTTTCTTGTATTGTATATATAAAATACACCAACTGCTAGAGGGTTCTTAATGTAATACTGGGGAATTAGTGATACTTTCATCTTCCAAGATTGTGAACTGCTAGATCTTGTTGGGTGTTTTCCATTGATGTTGACCTGGTGAACCTTCATCTTGATTTGTACTGTGCATCATTTTGCACATACTCTCCTTGCGGTCACATGTGGAAAGTTATTTTGATGTAATACTGGGAGTGATACTTTCGTCTTCCAAGATTGTGAACCACTAGATCTTGTTGGGTGTTTTCCATAGGTGTCGACCTGGTGAACCTTCATCTTGATTTGTACTATGCATCATTTCGTACATACTCTCCTCATGGTCACTTGCGGAAAGTTGTTTTGAAATATTTCCTTCTTATTGTTCTTCATCCCTTATCCTGTAGGTACTTCCTGTGATGATTGATGTGGGAACTAACAATGAAAAGCTGCTCAAAGACCCGTTGTGTAAGTATTTCATCATCCAATCTTGGTCAATCTAGTATGGTATAAGAAGCCGCTGTTATGATTCTTTACATTGTAAATATGGTGCTGGTACAATAAATAATATTTATGTGAATTGAATTGGCGCTCTGAAGAATTGGGTAACAATCATTTCAGAAAACAATTATTCTGTTTTGAAGTCAATCAAAATATGGTTCTGGTACACGATTTTGTGATTATACTTTTGGTGTTCCATTGTCCTTTAAGACATGCAATTTAAGATGTTCATATATATTAATGAGTGAGCACATGGCAAATGTGTTCTAAATACAGGATTTGTAAAAGCGGTGGAGTACAAGAAGTTTGGTGATTCTTAACACTGTAAAACAAGAGGCAGTTTCGTTGCGAGAAAAAGAGAACATATAAACATAAAGGCAGCATGCAAAATTTTTTTTGTATAACGTTGAATTAGATGCCCAAAACTCCTATTCTGTTTTTCTGGTTGAATATATTTTTTTTTACCATTACCGTGTCCTAGATGTAGAAGTAGAAAAGGAAAAACAAAAGTACAAAGGTAAGTGACACTAGTTTCATTTTGTCTACTAAAAAATCCAGTCGATATTTTTACAGTAATTGGGACAGGTCGTAGCCAAATGATAAAACATTATATTCAACAACTATAACAAGTACTTCTAATATTTTATGGTTCAATTTTTCTTTTTTATGTCTAGCTTTCACTTTTCAGATCATTAATATTCACTGTGGCATCAGTAGCATTTGTATTGCTAGTTCTTTCTTTATGTACAAGTATTCTTTGACAGTTGATTTTATATCCATAGCAATCAACAACCATCCATTCTTTATTCTTAGATTTGGGATTGGAAAGACATCGTCTTGATGGTGATGAGTATCTTGCTGTTGTTGATGAATTCATGGAAGCTGTGTTTAGTCGTTGGCCAAATGTGATTGTGCAGGTAATTTGAAGTGTCATTCCTGTTTACATAGTTACACGAAGCTGGAATGCTAATATGCACGACTTTTCTCAAAAAAAACACTTACACAACTTTTCTGTACAGTTTGAAGACTTCCAAAGCAAGTGGGCCTTTAAGTTGTTACAGCGTTACAGAAGTACCTATAGAATGTTTAATGATGATGTTCAGGTATTTGACTTCTTCATTTCATGAGGTAGCATCTGATCATTTTTAGTTGATGGCTGTGTCATCGTTTTATATCAATCAGGGTAAATTTAAACTCCTTGCTCACCTTTTGAGTAAAGGCCTCTATTTACACTTCCAATTAAAGTATAGTTCGTAGGCCCAGTTTTATAGCTTTAATTAAAGGTCTCTATTTACACTTTCAAATTAAAGTATAGTTCGTAGGCCCAGTTTTATAGCTTTAATTAAAGGTCTCTTTCTAGTTCAAAAGTCCAATCCTATCTTCTTAGCCTGCAAAAGAAAAAGAACAATACTAACTTTTCCATAGGAAAAAAAAAATTAGAAATCTACTTTGAGGCACACTTTTCATCCTTACATTTTTCGCTAGCTCTGGGGTTGGCGACCGTGTCGTGTTTGCCGCTTTCGCGTCGTTTTCATGACACAATTGTGTCAAACCCATTAAAATGAACAGGTAATATGAGCCAACCTGTTAAAGAAAATATATTTTACTTCAATAAATACAACAACAACAACAAAGCCTTTTCCCACTAAGTGGGGTCGGCTATATGAATCCTAGAACGCCATTGCGCTCGGTTTTGTGTCATGTCCTCCGTTAGATCCAAGTACTCTAAGTCTTTTCTTAGAGTCTCTTCCAAAGTTTTCCTAGGTCTTCCTCTACCCCTTCGGCCCTGAACCTCTGTCCCGTAGTCACATCTTCGAACCGGAGCGTCATTCGGCCTTCTTTGCACATGTCCAAATCACCGGAGCCGATTTTCTCTCATCTTTCCTACAATTTCGGCTACTCCTACTTTACCTCGGATATCCTCATTTCCAATCTTATCCTTTCTCGTGTGCCCACACATCCCACGAAGCATCCTCATCTCCGCTACACCCATTTTGTGTACGTGTTGATGCTTCACCGCCCAACATTCTGTGCCATACAACATCGCTGGCCTTATTGCCGTCCTATAAAATTTTCCCTTGAGCTTCAGTGGCCTACAACGGTCACACAACACGCCGGATGCATTCTTACACTTCATCCATCCAGCTCGTATTCTATGGTTGAGATCTCCATCTAATTCTCCGTTCTCTTGCAAGATAGATCCTAGGTAGCGAAAACGGTCGCTTTTTGTGATCTTCGCTAGATTGCTCCGGTCATTAGCGTGGATAAGTATATAAATGGATAGAGATAGGAAAGCAAACACAAGATGTACGTGGTTCACCCAGATTGGCTACGTCCACGGAATAGAAGAGTTCTCATTAATTGTGAAGGGTTTACACAAGTACATAGGTTCAAGCTCTCCTTTAGTGAGTACAAGTGAAATATTTAGTACAAATGACATTAGGAAATATTGTGGGAGAATGATCTCGTAATCACGAAACTTCTAAGTATCGGAGTGTGGTGTCGTCTTGACTTGCCTTATCTGTCTCATAGGTAGATGTGGCATCTTCTCTGGAAGTACTCTTCCTCCATCCAGGGGTGGTATCTTTAACTGGTGGAGATGCACAAGGTAATGTATCAATTTCACTTGAAGCTTACTTGTAGTTTCAGGCTTGGTCAAGCGCGATACAAACCATGTAGTAGGAGTCCCCCAAGTCGCCGAGCTAGGGGGTCTGCTGAAAGAGGTGACAGACAAGGTAAGCAATCAGAGCTCCGACTGATTGTTCACCTTCTCCCCATCTTGCAGCAGCATGAAGGATAAAGAGAAGAAAAATGAGAAGAGATGATATGAGATACTTTTGCTTTTGAAGAAGTAACTTTCCACAGGCTTATTCTTGAACTGAGCTGGAGGGTTTTCTGGTTTCCTCCAGAGTATAAGGCCGACTGAAGAATTTGAGGGTCAAAACAAGTCCATCAAATCTAGAGTACGTTCCACCCTGCTGATATGGGATACTTTTGCTTTTGACAGAGTAATGGATGTATCGGCACGTGTGCTGTTACGCTTGTCTCCACATGCTTCCTTGTATCCTTCGCACTTGCCCTATCTGTTCCTCAAGCAGATGCGGAATCTTCCCTGGAAATATAAGATGTTGAAGATGAGTACTCGAGAGCAATGCCAGGTAAGTAATCAGGTAAGGGGTTCCAGGCAGTCAGTTCCTGGCTGGAAGCTTGATTCCAAGTGCTGACTGATTGCTCTCTTTCTCCTTGTCTTGCAGGTAAAAACAAGGCCAAAGGAAAAGACAGGGAAAAAGCATGATATGGGATACTCTTGCTTTTAACCCTGATGATATGAGATATTCTTGCTCTAGTATAGCTTGTTTGCAGAGGTATTATCGGGGGGAAGGAAAGCTGAATATTTCGAAAGGCTTCGTTGGGAGTGCCCTCTCAGATATGATGAAGGGTTGAGCATTTTTGCAGGTATGCCTGTCTGTTGGGGATGGAGGTCGACATATATAGGAGTCTCCCTAAGAAGTAGTAATGCTATTCCTTTACCCTGCTTGGTCATAGCACGGTAGTGGGAGCTGTCAGTTTCACATGTTTTAACTCTGTCAGAGCACTTTGAAAAAGTGGTCTGTGGTATCTGGCTCTCGAGATTCGGAGAACGATGCCTCTTCGATTTTTGAGAAAGCAATCATGCTGGGGGTCTGGCTCTCGAGATTCGGATAGCAGTGTCTCTTCGATTTTTGAGAAAGTAATCATGTTGGGAGTTTGGCTCTCGAGATTCGGAGGGCGGTGCCTCTTCGATTTTCGAGCAAGCAATCTGTTCGGAGTGTTGTCTCGAATATGAGTAAAGGTTGGGCATGTTTGCTAGTCTACCTTGCCACGAAGCACAAAGGTTGACACACAGGGACTTTCCAATTATCCAGCAATGGTACTGTTCCTTTACCCTCTCTTCGATTTTGAGAAAGTAGTCATGTTGGGAGTCTGGCTCTCGAGATTCGGAGGACGGTGTCTCTTCGATTTTGGAGCAAGCAATCTTGTTGGGAGTGTTTTCTCGAATGTGAGTAAAGGTTGGGCATGTTTGCTAGTCTACCTTGCCACGAAGCACATAGGTTGACAAACAGGGACTTTCCAATTATCCAGCAGTGGTACTGTTCCTTTACCCTTGTGGGTAATAATATGGTAGCTAGACCTTCAAAATTTATGGGTCTAAACTTTGTTAGTGCTGTTTCTTTGCTATTCTTTTACCTTTCTTGGTCAGAGCGATGTAGTGGGAGTTGCAAGCTTCACGTGCTCAACTTTGGCAGAGAACTTTGGCAAAGTTATCTGTGGTACCCATGAGCTATTGTTGCGTGTGGGAAGTGGGTGATTGAACAGTAAGATTCATGTGCTTTCTACTTCACCAGAAGTCTTCGACAGAATGCCCATAATTTCTGCAAAGCTGAGTGTGCGTGTGACAGGTGCTGACAAGGCTAGAAAAGTAGGTGCCTCTTCGATTTCTGAGATCGGCCCTCGTGGTCTCTAAGCAGCCCAGCTTTTGAGAAAGCGAGCGCCTCTTCGATTGATTCGGAGAACGATGCCTCATCGATTTTTGAGAAAGCAATCATGCTGGGGGTCTGGCTCTCGAAGATTCGGGGAGCAGTGTCTCTTCGATTTGTGAGAAAGTAATCATGTTGGGAGTCTGGCTCTCGAGATTCGGAGGGCGGTGCCTCTTCGATTTTGGAGCAAGCAATCTTGTTGGGAGTATTTTCTCGAATGTGAGTAAAGGTTGGGCATGTTTGCTAGTCTACCTTGCCACGAAGCACAGAGGTTGACACACAGGGACTTTCCAATTATCCAGCAATGGTACTGTTCCTTTACCCTCTCTTCGATTTTTAAGAAAGTAGTCATGTTGGGAGTCTTGTGCACTGGGTACGACCTTTTAGTCATGTTGGGAGTCTGGCTCTCGAGATTCGGAGGACGGTGCCTCTTCGATTTTGGAGCAAGCAATCTTATTGGGAGTGTTTTCTCGAATGTGAGTAAAGGTTGGGCATGTTTGCTAGTCTACCTTGCCACGAAGCACAGAGGTTGACACACAGGGACTTTCCAATTATCCAGCAGTGGTACTATTCCTTTACCCTTGTGGGTAATAATATGGTAGCTAGACCTTCAAAATTTATGGGTCTAAACTTTGTTAGTGCTGTTTCTTTGCTATTCTTTTACCCTTCTTGGTCAGAGCGATGTAGTGGGAGTTGCAAGCTTCACGTGCTCAACTTTGGCAGAGAACTTTGGCAAAGTTATCTGTGGTACCCATGAGCTATTGTTGCGTGTGGGAAGTGGGTGATTGAACAGTAAGATTCATGTGTTTTCTACTTCCCCAGAAGTCTTCGACATAATGCCCATAATTTCCGCAAAGCTGAGTGTGCGTGTGACAGGTGCTGACAAGGCTGGAAAAGTAGGTGCCTCTTCGATTTCTGAGATCGGCCCTCGTGGTCTCTGGGGAGCCCAGCTTTTGAGAAAGCAAGCGCCTCTTCGATTTCTGAGATCAGCCTTCGAGGTCTTTGAGCAGCCCAACTTTTGAGAAAGCAAACGCCTCTTCCATTTCTGAGATCAACCCTCGTGATCTCTAAGCAGCCCAGCTTTTGAGAAAGCAAACGCCTCTTCGATTTCTGAGCAGGCGCCTCTTCGATTTCTGAAGCTCCGTCGAGTGCAGATTTTTATAGGGGCTGGCATTAAGTTCCAAAGCACACTTGAATCTCCACCAGTAGAAGCTTCATTCTTGCACTTCTAAGATCTTGATTTGTCCGACCTCTTCTCTCTTCAACACCTTTGAAAATGTCTGGCCCCTCCGACCGTCGTTTTGACTTGAACCTTGTTGAAGAGGCAGCCCCGCCTTCTCCAGACAACATATGGCGCCCATCCTTCGTCTCCCCTACTGGTCCTCTTACCGTTGGGGATTCCGTGATGAAGAATGATATGACCGCTGCGGTGGTGGCCAGGAACCTTCTCACTCCCAAAGATAACAGACTACTTTCCAAACGGTCTGATGAGTTAGCTGTTAAGGATTCGCTGGCTCTCAGTGTTCAGTGTGCAGGTTCTGTGTCTAATATGGCCCAACGCCTATTTGCTCGAACCCGCCAAGTTGAATCATTGGCGGCTGAAGTGATGAGTCTCAAACAGGAGATTAGAGGGCTCAAGCATGAGAATAAACAGTTGCACCGGCTCGCACATGACTATGCTACAAACATGAAGAGGAAGCTTGACCAGATGAAGGAAACTGATGGTCAGGTTTTACTTGATCATCAGAGATTTGTGGGTTTGTTCCAAAGGCATTTATTGCCTTCGTCTTCTGGGGCTGTACCGCGTAATGAAGCTCCAAATGATCAACCTCTGATGCCTCCTCCTTCTAGGGTTCTGTCCAGTACTGAGGCTCCAAATGATCCCCCTCCGGTGCCTTCTCTTTCTGGGGCTCTACCGACTGCTGAGACTTCTCCTAAGCAACCTTTGTGAAGGCTCCCTCTTGTGTGTTTATTTTGACTCATGTATATGTACATATTTGTAGCTTATCGGGGATATCAATAAATAAGCTTTCCTTCATTTCAACGTATTGTGTTAAATACACCAAAGCCTTCTTCGCTAAGTTCTTTGAATTTTCTTTTGTTGAAGCTTGTATGTTGAAGCTTTATGAGTGGAGCATGTAGGTTGGGGTAGTGTTCCCTTAATTTTCCGAGTGAGGAAAACTTCTCGGTTGGAGACTTGGAAAATCCAAGTCACTGAGTGGGATCGGCTATATGAATCTTAGAACGCCATTGTGCTCGATCCTGTGTCATGTCCTTCGTTAGATCCAAGTACTCTAAGTCTTTTCTTAGAGTCTCTTCCAAAGTTTTCCTAGGTCTTCCTCTACCCCTTCGGCCCTGAACCTCTGTCCCATAGTCGCATCTTCTAATCGGAGCGTCAGTAGGCCTTCTTTGCACATGTCCAAACCACCGTAACCGATTTTCTCTCATCTTTCCTTCAATTTCGGCTACTCCTACTTTACCCCGGATATCCTCATTCCTAATCTTATCCTTTCTCGTGTGCCCACACATCCAACGAAGCATCCTCATCTCCGCTACACCCATTTTGTGTACGTGTTGATGTTTCACCGCCCAACATTCTGTGCCATACAGCATCGCCGGCCTTATTGCCGTCCTATAAAATTTTCCCTTGAGCTTCAGTGGCATACGGCGGTCACATAACACGCCGGATGCACTCTTCCACTTCATCCATCCAGCTTGTATTCTATGGTTGAGATCTCCATCTAATTCTCCGTTCTTTTGCAAGATAGATCCTAGGTAACGAAAACGGTCGCTCTTTGGTATTTCTTGATCTCCGATCCTCACCCCTAACTCGTTTTGGCCTCCATTTGCACTGAACTTGCACTCCATATATTCTGTCTTTGATCGGCTTAGGCGAAGACCTTTAGATTCCAACACTTCTCTCCAAAGGTTAAGCTTTGCATTTACCCCTTCCTGAGTTTCATCTATCAACACTATATCGTCTGCGAACAGCATACACCAAGGAATATCATCTTGAATATGTCCTGTTAACTCATCCATTACCAACGCAAAAAGGTAAGGACTTAAGGATGAGCCTTGATGTAATCCTACAGTTATGGGAAAGCTTTCGGTTTGTCCTTCATGAGTTCTTACGGCAGTCTTTGCTCCTTCATACATATCCTTTATAGCTTGGATATATGCTACTCGTACTCCTTTCTTCTCTAAAATCCTCCAAAGAATGTCTCTTGGGACCCTATCATACGCTTTTTCCAAATCTATAAAGACCATGTGTAAATCCTTTTTCCCATCTCTATATCTTTCCATCAATCTTCGTAAGAGATAGATTGCCTCCATGGTTGAGCGCCCTGGCATGAACCCGAATTGGTTGTCCGAAACCCGTGTCTCTTGCCTCAATCTATGCTCAATGACTCTCTCCCAGAGCTTCATTGTATGACTCATTAGCTTAATACCCCTATAGTTCATGCAATTTTGTACGTCGCCCTTATTCTTGTAGATAGGCACCAAAGTGCTCGTTCGCCACTCATTTGGCATCTTCTTCGTTTTCAAAATCCTATTGAAAAGGTCAGTGAGCCATGTTATACCTGTCTCTCCCAAAAGTTTCCACACTTCGATTGGTATATCGTCTGGGCCTATTGCTTTTTTATGCTTCATCTTCTTCAAAGCTACAACCACTTCTTTCTTCCGGATTCGACGATAAAAAGAGTAGTTTCTACACTCTTCTGAGTTACTCAACTCCCCTAAAGAAGCACTCATTTCATGTCCTTCATTGAAGAGATTATGAAAATAACCTCTCCATCTGTCTTTAACCGCGTTCTCTGTAGCAAGAACCTTTCCATCCTCATCCTTGATGCACCTCACTTGGTTTAGGTCCCTTGTCTTCTTTTCCCTTGCTCTAGATATGAAAAATGTCATACTAAATTACTAAACATGCAATATCTACATACCACATTGTTGCATAAAATTAAAGAAATTACCTTAATTTGGAAGGATTCGTGGTCAAATATGAATGTTAGCTGGGAATCTTGATTCGCAACCTTGCAGTTGGGTTATGGGAAAAGTAGTTGGCTGTGATTCATCACTAGTTGCGGTGGTGCATGGTAGTGGTGGCTTGGAAGGTGAGATGAGACAAGCCCGTGGTCGTGGTAAGGGCTTGGACGGCGAGATGAGACAGAGAGATGGCAATGGGAGAGAGAGAGAGAGTGAGTGAGTGAGCATCAAGACCGAGAGAAGACAAACCGAGTAGAGTTGGTACTGGGAGTCTGCGAGAGAGAGAGGGTGAGAGTATAAGAATCCAGCAGTAAGGATTTAATCTCACTTATGTTAGATTGAATCCTATGGCTATTGTAGTAGGTTTTCTTTAGTAGTTAAAAAATTACCATAAAAACATTTTTCTTAACGGGTTGAAATGATTTACCCGCTGGTAACCCGTTTCGACCCGTTATCTTAACAAGTTCTTGACGGGTGACATGATAACAACCCAATTAGTTAACTCATTGACCTGAAATTGTTATTTTCGTGTCGTTTTGTGTTAGTTTAACGAGTCGTGCAAGAAATTGCTAGTTGTAGGTGAAAGTCAAAAGAACGGTGTCTTTACATGATATCCTTGGTTTACAACAAAAATTATACATCTTCACTGTACATCTTTATTCAGATGCTTGGGTAATATTGAACGTTTATTAGCCATTTAGTTACTTTCAGAATATAGGTACAGTGAAGATGTATCATTCGCAGTATGTCAACTACCCAGAAATTTATCATGGCTAGTTGGGCAAAATTACAGTTTCGGATATACTTGTATACCAGGCTGTCAATTTTGTCTTAGTGTAATAAACGGGAACTGAAAACATATCGCCTGTATATGTTGTTTTATACCCATTTACTACTGATTTGTATATGTTGCTGCAGTATATGTATATGTATATGTATGTATATGTGTGTGTGTGTGTGTGTGTGTGTATGTAGATGCATAAATGTATATGTGTGGGCTTATAAGAATGTATATATAATTGTTGTCCTTATTACCTTTACTCCAACACCAATTGAGGGATCCCTCAAATAAGGTTTTCTGGGGAACACCCTTTTAGGGCCCACTCTTCATTGTATTTCAATGATTAAACCCGTTTAATTTGGAAGTAGTCCCTCAAAGATCCTTGCAAAAAAAGCACTCAAATCTGAGTCATTTCAATGATTAAACCTTAGGTTATTACTTTAGTCTTTCTTGGAATACCGTGTTCGTCTACTTTCTTCACTACAATAGGATGTCTTTATAGTTTCTTATTTGCCTCCACTTTTCTAAGGATAATTTTTTAATGATGAAATTAAATTTTTTAAATATAGACGGTTCTTATGTTTGAAATGAAACTCAAAGTGGGGCCCACAAGGTGCCCCTCAAATAAGGTTATTTGATCCCTCAATAGAAGGGGACTCGTATTTACAATTTTTGCTATAATGATTGATGGGAAATTCATTGGACACTAGATAGCAGGAACTTGAGTAACAGTTCTTCAACCTTCCTGATTGTAGAACTTGAATCTAGATATTTGCCTGCCTTTCCATTTGCAAAGCAAGAAAAGGATGCATGTGAAGGAGGGTGTTGGTTTGATGTTCAGTGTTGCAAGATTCACTAACTGCTTAAGCATTTGTATGACGTGGGCAATTATATATATTGACCTGTTTTAAATTTGTCTTAATTCTATATCTGGACCAGGCTTTTGAAACTGGGATATATGGATTGCACATATAACTTATCTTTTCATTCTGGTTTATTTTACCTAATTTCATGTCAATCTTCTTACAGGGAACAGCCGGAGTTGCAATAGCTGGACTTTTAGGAGCTGTAAGAGCACAAGGAAGGCCAATGATTGACTTCCCTAAACAAAAAATTGTTGTTGCTGGTGCTGGAAGGTTAGTACTTAAGGATACTCAATTCTTTAAAGCATATACTTCTGAGCAGTGAAAGACTTGAATACAAGGAGTATGGATGTTTTGATAGAGTGGTAATGAAAACCGGATAGAGCATTAATTTATTTTATCTGGTAAGATGTTAGTGGTCCTTTGAGTATGGTTGTACCTCCAACAACTATAAACAATATTGTTTGCCTGTCAGTTTATTCTATTTCAACATGGGACTTAGAGAGAGGGCCTGTTTTCTTATTGCTCTACTTTCTGTTCTGTTGGACTTTACTTGGAGAGATATTCTCTTGCGGAGTGGAGTACAGTCTCTGATTTACATTGTCAAATAAACATGCAACACTGCCAACGGTTGTTTTGGGAGGCTTCTATTTGGCCTTGAATTTATGCATCTTTATACCGCAAAATAAGGCTAAAGAATTTACAGTGACAATGAATTATCAAGGCTTCTTTGCTTATTCTTTGCATTTTTACAGTGCAGGAATAGGGGTTCTTAATGCAGCACGGAAAACAATGGCAAGGATGTTAGGAAACAATGAAGATGCATTTCAGAGTGCAGGCAGGCAATTCTGGGTGGTTGATGCCAAGGTGAGTGAGCAGTCACACAATGCCTTAGAAGGCTAGAACCATAAAAAACTCTTTCGGCTTAAGAAAAAAAATAAAAAATAAAAAAAAAAACCAAGTTTTTGCTTTTATCACTAGGGAATATCCTTAATCACTTAGTTTTTGGTTTCAATAGAGTTCATTATAGAACTCCACTCAATAGCGAGCCTCGATGGAAATGCCCTGATTTTTCATTTCCACATATTCTTCCCCATCACGCCGTTGAAGCAGTTTCTTTCTATTAGCAGAACTGTTGAAATATCTGCTGAGCAAACCAAATTGGCTATTTTATATGGCATTAGTATAGTACGTGATACTACAATGTAAGGTACGATGACTCCTGTTTGTGGCTTCTTTGTTTCATCAGATAACCTTATGGTGGCTATAGAGTTCTTCCCTATATGTGTACTCGATATCCAGATCGATGATTTTGAAAGTGGATGCAATTAAAACATTGCCTGTTCTAGTTGCTTCACCATTAGCAAGACAAGATAATTAAGTTGAAAAAATTATGTTGGTTGTCATGTATGCAGGGTCTGATCACAGAGGAACGTGAAGATATTGATCCAGATGCCCGTCCATTTGCGAGGAAAGTCAAAGAAATTCATCGTCAGGGGTTAAGGGAAGGCGCAAGTCTTGTGGAAGTGGTTAGTCTATTTTTCACACTTCAGACAATATAAATTGGATCTTCTTAAGATTTTTCCATGTTTAGAGAATTAAAATATAGTACAGGAATCTGGATATGACCTATCGCTTTAAAAGAAATATTGTGTACACATCTTGCAAGAATTGCATTACTGAATTTGTAATTAAATTTATCTATTTTTTACAATTAATTGTACAACAATACTGGTTTACCTAAGAGTTATTTATGCACTGTGTTAGCGATTTAAGCTGAACCTAGCGATACATAAAAGAATAATTAGCATTATCATCCCTATAATAATACGGTTTTATTGAATGTTCTAAGTTCTATACTATACACATGTTATGGGAAGATAGTTATATTATTTGTTATATTGTCTAATACCTTATTCTGTAGGCACTGTCAGTTTTTCAATACTCATAACCACGTTTTCTTTGCTTATCAGGTTAAACAAGTTAAGCCTGATGTGCTTCTTGGACTTTCTGCAGTCGGGGGATTGTTCTCAAAAGAGGTATTTAGAATGCATTATGCACGTGAAAAGTTTTTCGTTAAAATCTTGGAGTATAAGCATTTTCTTTTTTCATGCTTCTGGGATCATTTTGTATCTTGAGTAGTAGTTTTACACTTCAGAAATGATAATGATAAAAATTTAGCACATGGGTGTCCAGTAGCGCTTTTATCAAGAACGAAATGCTTAATTTTTCTAAATTAAGAAGGTTTAATGTAGCAAAATTTCTCATTATAGATTGCAAAATGAAACATTTGTTTTGCCTCATGGTCATGTACAAATTCTGTTATTTTCAACCTATTTTGTAAGATGCAAATGCAAAATTCGTGGGGGTGGTCTGAACGTGAAGTACAAAAGTATTTATGAACTGTCTCAGTTCTTTTCTGTTAACTGATTCACTGCATCTTTATCGGCCAAGTTTGTCATGTGATGAAGGATCATTTGTACCATGTTTGTTAGCTTGTCTTGTATTCCTCTCTATAATTTTTATTGTGCTACGCCTGGCAGTTCTGTTCTTTCAAAGTTGATGCCAAGCAGGTGTAAATTTTAGGTATTAGAGGCCCTTAGAGGTTCAACTTCAACTAGACCAGCCATTTTTGCAATGTCAAATCCAACAACAAATGGTATGCCTTTTTTTTTCTTTTCGGGTCTGGGATTGGGGGAGAAAAGGGTATGGAAATTCAGATTAGCTTGTAGTGTTGAGCTACATTGTTTTGTTTTGGAACAGCCGAGTGCACTCCCGAAGAAGCGTTCTCTATCGTGGGTGACAATATTGTTTTTGCCAGTGGAAGTCCATTCAAAGATGTGGATCTTGGTATGTATCAAGAAACTTCTTTTTTTTCTTCATGCGTTTTTTCTTACTGTTTGAATAAGCATAATTCTGGACTTCTTATCAAGTGTAACTGGTAACCGTTAACTGATAAGTATATTAAGTACTACATTACTGATGTTTTTTTTTTTATAATCTATGACGAATTTGGGGCACAAATGGTTGTTAAGGGCAGAATTATCCTTGTACCTCATTCCTTTAATCGGTCAAATATGGGGCCATTATGTTTCGCTCCTTTTCTGCTTGTTTCCTTTCTTTATTTAAAGCGAACCTTCTTTCCTTTGGTTTGCTCATGTACATTTTGGGATGATTACACGATATTTTGAGTATTCAAATACAGCTAATTAAGGAAATGAAAACAGTATTTTACAAGCATTTATAAGGACTTCTTGGGAAAATTCAGGCTTAAGGAAGATTTATTGGTAGTGGAAGGCAAAGTCTTCAAGATATTGTGTGGCCAAGGACTGAGGCAGAGAGACAAGTTCATGATTAAACCGGTCTGAGACTGGAAACCTTTTATGCTCAAATGAGATGGGTCTCACACCCCCTTGATGCTGAGAATGAAATATTTGACTTTTTATTGCAAAACTTAGACCTGAATCTGAGTATACAATGCATCATCTTAGATAGGTGATGGGTCAGAGAATTACTGAAATAAAATAACATAACTCTGACTTCATGCAACATACACACCAAGGCCAACAGTTACTTGATTCTGATCCTGTTTGTGGCTCTTGGAGCATATGCCTACCAAATGAGAACTGAAAACCTATTTTTCAGCCCTAGAAAAGATTTGTCAGATTCATGTAGATTTAATGATAGCTAGTAATATTCCAGATCCACGAATCATTTCTCTGCATTCTTATATGTAAAAAGAATCACCACCAGAAATCTGAATCATTTCTCTGTATTCTTATTTTGATACATCTACACTACCGGAAGCTCTTACCTGAAGTTCTATATTTTATAGGAAATGGCACTATTGGGCACTGCAACCAGGGAAACAACATGTACCTCTTTCCAGGGTTAGTTGTCCACTTTCCCTCTTCTGGAGTAATCCAAATCCAACTTAAAATTTTCAGTCCTTGCGTTTCATGATATAAATTCTACTTTGTTCATGCAGTATTGGACTTGGTACTCTATTATCTGGCTCCAGAGTCGTCTCCGATGGCATGCTACAGGCCGCGGCTGAGTGGTATTTCTCATCTACTTTATGAACCAGCTTTTACTGGATGTACATTTCGACAGTCTAGCTTGGCTCGAAAAGAATTTCATAATCTATGCATTTTTAAAATTAACCTTGCATCATCTGTTATAATCAATAAGATTCATGTTGCTTGACGCATAAAAAATGCGGTAAATAGTGTTAATTAATCAATTGAAGAGGGTTCGTTCCTTTTCTCCCAAGTATAAACTCTCCCTTATATTGAAGTCAACTGTGATTGGACATGTGGGAAAGATAGTTAAGGATAACTCTCTTGTTAAGCACGTAATGCCAAGAATAAGGTTGTAACCGTAGGCAACGCAAGTGGAGAGATATTGAGAAAGTATTCCAGAGAAGAAGATATCGAAGTCAACTGTAATTGGACATGGGGGAAAGATTGTTAAGGATAACTCTCTCGTCGAGCACGTAATGCCAAGTATAAGGTAGTGACTGTACACAACGCAAGTGGAGAGATATTGAGAAAGTATTCCAGAGAAGTTTGTTAGAATTATTATGCTCCCCTTATTTGTGACTTATTATTTTGTCCTTCAAGGATATTTTTTTGAAACTTTAGTGTGGAAAATTCTTCTTATTTGTTGTAGACTTTGGTTATGGTACAGATTTCTATTCCTGTTATATGATTATACATACAGATTTTTTCTTGAAATGATATACATGTGTGTGTGTATGCATACGAAAATTTCAACTTTCGAGAGTATTTTCCAGATTATGCTTTAGGTTGTGAGTTCTAACATTTGATTGAAAACAACAGCCTAGCAGCATATATGTCAGACGAGGACGTTCTTAAGGGGATTATCTACCCTTCTATATCTAGGTATAGAATCAGTGGACTTATTGCTTCTTTTTGTGTCATTTCCCCTGTTTTTATCTTTATTTAATGTTAAAAGATTTATACCCAAGATCTTATGCATATCTATACACTGGATTCATATTTGCAGCATACGAGATATCACAAAAGAGGTGGCTGCAGCTGTGATAAAGGAAGCCATAGAGGAGGATCTAGCAGAAGGGTACCGTGAAATGGATGCTCGAGAGCTCCAGAAACTTAGTCAGGTATATCTGTTTTACACTTCTTTTGCTATTTCAGATGATAAGATACTTGAGAGTCTTATAATTCTATTCGAAGTACAAACCAACTTTGCTCATGAATCTAAATTTATGATGTCGTATGAATATTGATGAAGGCTGTTGTTTTATATCTATGCCGGTATTAATCAGTTTCCAGCCTTCATGGATAAGATAGGATGAATTTCTTGATTCTCTAAACATTATCGATAGTTGAGATCAAACCTAGTAATTGAAGTTTCATTCACATAATTATTTTAATTTTTAGTTATTGAACTTCTAACGGTCACTTGTATGATTATGGATTGTAGGAAGAAATTAAAGAATATGTGCAGAACAACATGTGGAGTCCAGAATACCCGACACTAGTTTACAGGGACGAATGACCATCACCCACAGACGAGAAGTGTTGTATGTATCGATTCTTTTGGTCAAAACGTACGTGTTTTGTCACATTCCTCTTCAATTGTGAGCATGTATCCTATAAGTTTTTACAAAATCTTAGCGGGTTCTTGTGAGATATATACCTCTAACTTACAAGTAAAGTTGCAGATTTTTGTTTTCTAATTTGTATCATAAACGATTCAAACTACATGGATCGAAATTGTAGATTGAGTGCTTCCATACTTTGAATGTATTACGTACATTGTGCGTTTAATAAGATCCACACTTGGATGGGCATAACTAAAAAGTTAATTGTGTTTCTTCATACTTGCGCGTGTTTGTTGAAAGATTTGTTAACGTTAGTTGACTTTGCATTGTGAGTTTGGCAAGATCCACACCTCTGTCATGAACAACAGAAGGCCAAAGGGATACTTTTGACAGGATTGGCACGTAACACATGATAAATGCCCATGTATGATGTGTACGTCCCATCTGTTTGGTTCATAAGAACATTGGCAGGCCAAAGGGAAAGGGATACTTTGTCAGGATTTTCCGCATGCCGTATGAAGCAAAACGTACTTAAAGACCTCCATCGCGGTCATGGATGATAAAACCACCGCACGCACATTCTCCTCCTCCTCCAAGATGCCACCGTAGCTAGCAGCATGCCATATGGGTACTTGTACCTGCATTGGTGGTTTCAAACCTGTGATAGGTGCCATCATATGGGAACATTGTATCCATCTCTCTCGACCTTGTCCCGCAATACACCCATATATCTGCAGCTCGTAGACAAACAACGTTTGATATCCACTGTTATACCCAGTTAGATACACTAACTAATGTCCATGTTTACGCACAAAACAAGTCTCTTAGTGAACTTGTACTCCGTTCCTAAGTTCCATAGTTTATAACTTTGGATTAGATTAGATTAAAATAGAATATCGCGAACCTGGGCAAAGATTTTCTGTTACAAAATTAGGACTTTCAACATAATTTTTCTTAGGAGTCACTCCTCCATTAACAATAATGTGGCGTCCATTTTTCATAATAATGTCATTTGTTACTTTAACCGACCCTTCATTTGTTCAACACATACATATTGCCAGTCTAATTTGATGCATTAGCACTAGAAGGAAGCATAAAAATAATTTGGTATTGAAGAGTGTAAATATATTTTAACATAAGAGGCACACTTGATAGTTCGCTAGTAAAAACCTCATGGTTTAAACCCTCCACCAGGCAGTAAAATATACGCAAGTAGAAGCCAGGCAAGATGCCCATGTCTGCATCTATCATCATAAACATCGTCTTTTGTGCCTACATTGCTCAAACAACACCATGACAACGTAATTTACTTCCACAACTTGCGCAACGACATGTTCTTCTCGTTCTCCTTCTTCATTACCTTGGCCACTGCCATCTCAAAATCTTCTTGCGTTACGTGAACCCTTCTCTCCCTCAATGCAAACATTCCAGCCTCTGTGCAAACGGCCTGCACAAAGGAAAAATAAATCGAGAATAAAGATTTGATACAGCACACAAAACCTCACTTAATGATAAACCCCGAGGGGAAAAAAAAGATGAGTACCTTCAGTTCTGCACCAGATGCACCATTCATCTTCTCTGCAATCTTCTTCAGGTCAATTCCACGCATCAAATTCATTCTTCTTGAATGAATTTTCAAGATGTCCCAACGAGACTGCAATTTGTGAAATGCATTAGTAAGTAATTTATTCAAGTCATGTCCGATAACCTAGGCAATGACAACAATCAAAAGTGCAATAGGACTAGAAGGCAAACATGCAAGTATTGCAAACTTTTTTTATGCAAAACCTCCAACTTCTGTGGCTTTTTCTTTTCTTATCTGACTTATTCATATCTATTCCGATCAGAAAGCAACTGCACTCTACTAAAGCATTTACTGCTGACCAACCTCCATAGGATACAGACAATCAATAGAATAAATGCTGACCTATGACAACGTAAAACAACCTACTGCAAACCATCGATTCTATTATAGTGACCAGCGTGTACCTCTTCACTAGGATTTGGAAACTCAATCTTCCTGTCAATTCGTCCAGGCCTAAGGAGAGCTTGATCCAGAATATCAATACGATTTGTAGCCATTAAGACCTGTAAAGGATGCAATTGAAAGAAGATAGTGGTCAGATGAAAATTAACGTAAAGAAACATTATACTGTGTTTCTAACCGGTGAATCCACATTCTGATCAGTACCTTGATCTTGTTTGATGCCTCAAACCCATCAAGCTGGTTGAGAAGCTCAAGCATGGTCCGCTGCACTTCACTGTCCCCATTGCCACTACCAGATTCCATACGAGCAGATCCGATACTGTCGATTTCATCCATAAAAATGATAGATGGCGCATGTTCCCTGAAATAAAAACCAAATTAACATAAGTTAAGCAAACAAATGAGTGCAAATCAGATTAGCAACTGTAAGTGAGAGCATCCCATAATCATTTTCAATCCATTTGGACCGGCAGGCTTGACAAGATCATTGAATGATTACAGATTCATCCAAAACCTGGTTCATTGCAGCGATATACTTGAAAGTTCAGGGAGAACCCAATAAGATACTGTTCCTTTCGTTCTTCAAAGTGCCATAGACCGGAGAAACATATATGCCCCAGATGACTCCATACTACTAATACTGATGCCAACAGCCAACATTACAATTATGAATATTTAGCCTGCTCTAGCTTAGGATAGCCGTCCATGGCATAAAGCAACAAAATTTTAAATCAAGGCAACAAAAGTAATAGAAACAGAAATCTATGACCAATCTTGATGAGAAAGATCACAACCAACCTGGCCATGACAAAAAGTTCTCTGACCATTCTAGATCCTTCCCCAATGTACTTCTGGACCAACTCCGAACCAGAAACCCTGATGAATGTACAGTCGGTGTGATGGGCCACAGCCCTAGCCAAAAGTGTTTTCCCAGTGCCAGGTGGTCCATAAAGCAGCACACCCTGTTGTATTGAAGTGTTAGTTTCAAGGAAGAAATGTAAGTTGTAACAGTTAGCGCCTATCTAGTAAGCAAATAATGAAATGTGATAACTTGGCAAAATAGTATTACCTTTGGCTGAGCTATACCAAGACTCTCGAACAGTTCAGGATGCTTAATTGGAAGCTCAATGACCTGGAGATGGAAAGATTTTTAAACATCATTTACAACACATGTAGAAGAAAGTGTATATGTATTATCAAATAAAACAAGCAAAACATGCAAACGCAGGGAAAAAAAAAAGGTAGGAATGTGCAAAAGCAAACCTCCTTTATTTCTTTGATTTGCTGATCCAGACCACCAATCATATCATAAGTAGAATCGGGAACTTTTTCAACTTTCATAAGGTTGACCAAAGGATCAACTTTGCTTGGCAAGACCAAGTGTAGCACGTAGCTGTCATTACGGAGAGCAACTCTTGTTGATGGTGTGATCTTTGTGATATCAATGTTTTTATCAATATCAACGACATATTTCCCTTCTGGATGAACCTGGAAAACAAAAAGAAACAAAGTACGTAAAAAAGGTATCAAACAATTTAGTTAGCATAATTAATGAATACATTGAATAGTCTTGTAATTAAGTCAAGTCGCATAATTTTCAACTTGATCTTAAAGATTTCCTACTTACCTTAACCAAAACCTTGTTCTTTCCCATTACTTTAACAACTTCACCAACATACGATCCGGGCTCCTGAAGCAGCTGCAGTTCTTCCCTGAGCATTCTCACTGTTCAAGTTGCAAATTTAAATAAGTCTAATTGATCAACCGAAAACTCCAACTTGACTTGCGACCATATGTTTAAAGGATGAAGAAAAATAAATTAGGAAGAAAAAAAAGGCAACAAGAAATCCAAGTAAGCAAAAACACCGATTAATTGGCATTGTGATCGGTATTAGATAATACAAACTGCGTACTTGCTCAAGTACATAACAGACAGACACTGTTGTTAGAAAAATTTGAAATAGACCTTGCCTACAACCCACTTTCCAATGCCGAAATCAGATGATTTCACATTATCCCCTCTGTTATTATAGTCAAGTATCTTTCTACTCCAGTTTACCGGTATACATCTCAGTTATAATTACACTAAGACAACAAAGAAAATTAATTCGAGCATACGCGTTTTCACCCCTCGACGAAACACTCGAGAGAGTGAGCAAGCACATTTCCTATATTCATGAAACCGCGTACCACGTTCCAGTTTTCAATATAAGATATTTCCAGACAGAAGAATTCAACAACCTAGTTTATAAAAGACCAAAACTTTCCTAGTATTATCTCGAATTTCCTACCGAAAGTATCAATCATCGTCCTCTTCAACATTTAAATTCCTAGTTATCAGTAAACCAAACCAAAAAAAAATCAAATCTTGACCTCAATTTCCCCAAACACAAACCGCAAGGCACGACCTAACATCCACAACAGACCAAACAAAACTAAAAATTTTGAAGAATCAGAAATTAGGGTTTTGGAATTAGGGGAAAATCGAACCTCGGGAATTGAGCTCGTTGCGCTGAGCTTCGAGGCGATTGAGGTTGTGAGTCTTCTGGCGGACCTGGAGCTGAAGCTCGTGGATGTGTTGGAGGTAGTACTGCCTCAGTCCCTCGCCTTGCTTGGAGGCCTTGGCGGAGCACGTCTCCTCCGGCGCGGCGTCCGGGTGCTTGATCTCGACTCCGGCGGCAGCCATTGCGATTCTTTACGTGGGATTGGTGCAGTGGTTGGTGTCGGTGCGTGGCGTACTGAATCTGAGAAGTAGGGAGAAACCGAGAATAAAAGGTTGTATTTGTGTTGTACAAGAATTCTGAATTCCTATGGATTGGGCTTTATTTTAGTTGGGCTTTCAGTTGGGTTGCAAATTATTTGGGGGCCCATGCTGTTAATTTGAGACTCTTCTTTCAAATTTTGGTAAAATGGGCTAGGGTTTAGGGGGGTGTTTGTTATCAATGACTTTTATTTTAATGGAATACGATAGCTTTATTTCATCATCTCAAGTAGATAACATATCTTGGTTGAGTACACCCCAATACTATCTGGGGGTTCCTCATACAAAACTACTATAGAGTCGCTACTTAAACTCATCTTAGAGAGACTATGTGCCATTCCATTACACGAAGGGCCAAAGATCATATCACCCCCATGGCACTTCCTACACCCACTTTCACCCTTTGCAGCGGCGCCAACATTTAGTTTAAACCAACCATCGCTAAGAGCCAACCATCGTTGCTACTTAGGCAATTTAAAATGAAGGGGTTGAGTATTAGCTAGACGAAACTCATGCCTCCACGCAAGAGTACGTTGTACCAGCATTGAATGATCCTTTTCACACCAAAGTGTTGCGATTCGTCCACAACACCCACAAGAACATCAGCATAGCATCAAACTCCACCTGTTTAAACTCCAAAACGTAGATTAGCCACTCCTTCATTGATTCGTGGTACGTAAATCCACCTCTAACGCCCAAAGGAGTAGCAGCCCATACCACTCGAGCAAAATTGCACTCCTTCATAACATCGCTTTTCGTCTCGAGAGCATCATCACATCACAGACATGAGGTCTCCATTCACACTCATTTTTTTAATCAAATTAGCTCTAGTATGGAGGATGTCAATACACATTCTCCATCCACCTACCTTAACTTTTGCAGAACACAAACCTTCCAAATAGCTTGCCACAAACCTCGATACGCACCCCCCTCACTCGACAACGAAGAGGCCTGGTGCACAGCAGGTTCGTGCCACCTTATAGGCACTTTTTCACTGAAAACACTTCCTTTTTGTTAAAGTACCACATCAACCGATTAGGCTGCCTACGAAAACTTAGCGGAAATGAGCATATTAATCGAACTTCCTTTACAGTAAAAAGTTGTTGCAACATCTCAATCTGTAAGCTTCTAGTCTCTTGCATAATCAACTCAGTAGATGGAGGGGGCATAGTAAGAATCTTGAAAGAATTAGGCTTAGGAATCCAACAATCCTTGCACACTTGAATGGACTCACCATCGACCAATAGTCCAACGCGTACCACCCTTAAGCATGAAATATGCCTTCAAGATACTTTTCTAGGAGTACAATGTCGAAGAATGGGCAGCAGCATTCTAAAAAGAACTATCAGGGAAGTATTTTGCTTTCAAAACATGAGCAACAGGTGACGTTGGTTGCTGCACAATGCGCCAACCCTGTTTCGTCAAAAATGCGAGATTAAACGCGTAAAGATCACGAAAATCCAGTCCCTCATCTTCCTTTGGCTTACACATTTTATCCTAAGACATCCAATGTATCTTACGAGCTTCGATGTCACTACTCCACAAAAAACGTGCCATTAATTGTTGAAGTTCCTCGCAAAATGATTTCGGAAGTAAGAACATGATTGGCATACGCTAGTAAGGCTTAGTTAGCAACCTTCACTAGCAACTATTTGCCCCCACTGCTAAGAAGCTTACCTTTCCACTCATTAAGCCTTTGGTAACTTTTTCTATGATAAACGTGAACATTTGTTTCTTGTCCCTCCCCATAAAAGTAGGGAAACCCAAGTGTCGATCATGTCGCTTGACTCGTTGCACCCCCATAAACAAGGCAAGTTGGTCTTGTAAAGCCAACGCCACATTGGCATTAAAAGCAACATAACTCTTAAGAAAATTGATCTCTTGTCCCGACGCTTAAGAGTATATGTCTAAAACATGTTAGATCACCCTGCAATCCTTGACCGATGCTCGCAATAAAAAAAGAAACTGTCATCTGCGAACAACAAATGATGTAGATATGGTGCGTAATAATGAAATGAATCTCATGCAGTACTTCCTCCCTTTCTTTCCTCCTAATTAACGATGATAAGCCTTCCACACAAAGAAGAAAAAGATATGGCAAGAAGGGGTTGCCTTGTCTCAACCCCCATGGAGGCATAAGATAACATTTCACCTCGCCATTCACCAAAAAAGAATACGTGACTGTTGACACACATGTCATAATGAGTCGGACCCATGCATTTGCAAACCCCAACCGTAGCAGAACGGCCTCCAAAAAAACCCCACTTCACTCAATCATACGTCTTATTGAGATCCAACTTTGGAGCTAAGTAACCATCCCTGCCACTCCTCTTATTATGTAAGAAGTGCCACACATTGGTTGCTAGTAGTGAGTTGTCAAAAATTAACCTACCAGGAACAAAAGCACTCTGAAAAGGCAAAATCAGATAGGCAATCAAAGGCTTCAAATGATTCGCTATCACCTTGGCACATATTTTGTATAAAACATTACACAAACTGATCGGACATAACTGAGTCATATCCTGGAGTTCTTTCACTTTTGGAATCAAAACAACATGTGTAAAACACTCATCCTTTGACTCGAAGAACAAACACACAACTTCAACAACATCCCCACCAACAATCTGCCAGAATTTTTGGTAGAATAATGGGGACAATCAATCCGGCCTCGGGGACTTTAAGGGGTGTATTTGAAAGACAACAAGCCTTACTTCCTCCACAATAACTGGTGCAAGTAGATCCTCATTCATTGCACTCGTCACACAAGGGACAATTGCATTTAACACGGTTTGAAGTGCATTTGGCAGTATACCCTGTGATGCAAATATATTAGAGAAATAACTAAGCACCATAGTTTCTGTACCTTGCAGAGACTCGTGCCACATCTCTACCTCGTCCCTTAGGCCCTTTATAAAATTCTTCCTCCGCCTATTGGAAGCTTTCTTATGGAACCACTTCGTATTGCAATCCTCTTCCTGCAACCATGTCGTACGTGATCGCTGCCTCCAGTAGATTTCTTCACTTGAAAACAGCGTATTTGACCTTTCTATTAAAAATTTCCTTTATACTAAAACATCCTCCGCGTAGGGCTGTTTAAAAAGAACTCACAGTTTGTCTCTAGCAATCCTTTTCTCCTTTTATGTATTGCCCAAAGAATTACACTGCCAGTCAAGCAACATAACTATAGTCGCCTTGATTTTAGAGAAAACTTGGAAAAACTTAACACCTCGAACGGCCCAACTCCATCCTTCCTTCACCACCTCTTCATACCCCTCATTTTTCAACCACATCTCCTCAAAACGGAAATGCATGGTATTTTTACGAACCGTTTTAAGTGAAGCTCAAATTTCTAATAACAAAGGAAGATGGTCCTATTAAAGGGATTCAAGTGCACCACTCATGTGCGAGCAAAAAAGGTCCCGCCAATCCCGAGTAGCAAAACCTCTATCCAAACGACATTTCACACCATCCTCACTATTTTGACCCTATATATACTCATATCCTACAAACCCCAAGGTCCACCAGGTTGCAAGAGTTCACTGCCTCTCGAAACAAATTTGTCTACCTTTCCGCTCGAAGGTTCCCTCCTAGATGCTCATATGAGCTACAACACTTCGTTAAATTCCCCCACACATAGCCAAGGAAGAGAACTGTTTCCACTTAAGCTCGACATCAATGCCTAGGTCTTGTATCTCTCCGCCGTAACCGGACATCCATAAATGCCAGTAAGATGCCATGGTGTACCATTTGGGCTAAGCACTTCGTTATCAATGACTTTTAGTATCAATATTCTCTTGGTCATGTATCAATTTATAGAGATTTATGATGTTATTGGTGGAATATGTTTTGGGTATTTTGAATTGCAAATTATATTAAGTGGTTGTATTCAATTGCAAGTTTAAAAGATTTTAAAAAAGTTTACAAATTTAAGGGTATTCAATCAAAATTTTAAATGAATTTATGGAAGTTCATGGGTATTTAATAAAAAAAATTATTTCATAAACTTCATAGGAATCTGGTGTATTTAATGTGGATTTTAAAGTAGTCCATAAAACTTCATGTGTATTAAATTAGGAATTGATTTTAAAGTATTTTAAAAAGTTAAGGATTTTGACGGGCTTAGAAGGATTTTATATGGTATTTTAGGCTCTAGGAAATCAGGCATCTCCCCCTAAGATTCGTAAAACCCCATTGGGTAGGCATTCAACCCATTATGCTACTATTTTATACTCATATTTCCTTTCATTTGCACTATTAAACATCCAGCCATCTGTCCCTTCTTTATCTCCTTAAGGTTTCTCTAAGAAAGCCTAACATCGATTGGCAAACTTCACCGCATTTGCATAGAGCTGCCATATAATTTTTCGTTATTGAGCTTCAGAGTGATGGGCAAAAAGTAATAAAACCAAATAATGCATAAAAACAAAAAATCAAAGTTGAAATTTTGATGGTCCAAAAAAATTGAACCAAAACCTATGTGGGCTGAAAAAACAAGAAAAGGTGGGACCAAAAAGGCCCAGACCCAAATCTGGGCTGGGTTGGTGCACGGGCCAAAGCTGGACAACAGACTGCAAGCCTTCTGGGTTTTTCTAGAAGCAGGCCCACATAGGGTAATCAATAAAAGGCCCACTAAATGTGATCTTGTGCTCTGCTGTGTAGGGACAACAAAGCTCTTGCGGGCTGTTGTCACAAGGTCCAAGAGTGAGCCAAGTCTAGATGGGCTGGGTGTGCATACCGAAGGGTCCAAGCCTAAATTGGGCTAAGGTTGGACCAAAAATAGGACACCCCAGCGTCTCTGGGTTTGGTCGATGGTTCAGGAAAACTAGCGTCGCTACTTCAGGCGGTTGTCTCCTGGGTCTGGGACAGTTGGTGCAAGCCTAAGGTTCGATTGTGAACCAATTTTGGCAACAGAGGGGATCCTCGATGTCGTGATTAGCCAGAAAACAACGGGTTGTGCTTGGTTATAGGCTGAGGGTTTCTGGGTTTAGGGTTAGCGCCAAATACCGTTGTATTTGTTCTCGATGGGAGTTGTTGGCTCCTGGGCTTGCGACTCAAAGTGGCTCAGCTACGCCGGCTGTTAGTGGCTCGAGCTTTGCCAAGTTTAAAAATCTTAATTTTTGTTTTTGTTTTTTTGCTTTATTCACATATCAATTCACATAATTGTATAATTATGAATATAATGCATAAACAATTTATGTAGAATCTAAAATTTGTAAACGTAAAGTTGGACATGCATTATGGTGAAGGTTCATGCAATCAAGGCTAAAAAAATGAAAAACTGTTGTTTTGGAAGAACCTGGTTACGTGATGATATTGGTGAATTGGTTTGTAGTAGAAAAATCCCTGTCAAATTCCATAACACAGTGGAGGAGTGTGCTGATAACTAGCCTATTTAATTGAAAGGGAATAGATGGGTGTGGCAAGAAAGGGAATGGAGAAATTATAGGGATTTCTTGTGTGTTGTTATTCACCCTACACAATGTCTTTATTTATAATAGAAAATGAGGAGATGATTAACTTGTCCTCCAAGTAAATACTATATTATAGGGAAAGAATAACTATAAACCAAATCTATACAGAATTTACACAATTACAATATAAGAATATCTATAACATAAAGGGCCCGTTTGTTTGCCCTCACTAAGTCTCATTGGACTAGACTAGACTAAAAGTTAGTCCAATCTTGTGTTTGTTATCAGCATGGGACTAGCTTTAGTGGGACTAAAGTTCACTCGCTCTGACTAAAACCTTGCTTGGTCCTAGCGAGGCCCCCCAAATACCTTGGGACTAGCTAAGACCATCTTCCCTCTCACGCCGCGTCTTCGTGCTCGTCTTGCACGACTGCACCATCTCTGATGACGACTCGTCTTCCTCCACCCACCCCTTGCCGTCTGCAACTCCAATCCCCACCCATGAAAGAACAAGTGAATTAAAGCAGCTAATTTGCAAGAACAAGTGTAATCAGAGCAAAAAAAGTCAATAAAAATTCGAACGGAAGAGAGTAGAGAGATGAGTGGAGCCTACCTCCTCATCGTCTTGTCCCACACAGACTCGATCCATCTTCACTCCTTCCAATCTCAGAATTTTCAGTTTTTCACTATTTTTTTTAAATTTTTTATTATTAATTTTCTATTTTCATGAACTTGATTGGTGTTTCTTTTTGGGATTTGACCAAAATCGTAAAGGCAAATAGGAGAGAGAGTTAAGCAACGAAGGATTAGCTAGTGTGGGAATAAATCGTGCCTCTGTCGAATACCCAGTCCTGTCGCTGTCCAATATCAGCACCCACAAGAATCGAGCCTCTGGATCTCGATTCCCTCGTGTGATTCTTACTTTCTTTGGACTATTCGGCCCCTTGATTTTCTTCGTCAGCTATGATTTTCTTCATCTGAGAGCTAGAGAAAGATTGAGAAGTTTTGTTTGGTGGGAAGAGAAAGGAACGATAGAGATAGGGGAGAAAGAATTAAAATGAACAAAAGAAAAATATCTAAATTTTAAAAACAATTTAGTCCATAGTTTAGTCCGGCACTGCACCAAACGTTTCACTAAGTTAGTCATGCTTAGTCTAGTCCAAGCCAGTCCAGCTTAGTCTCTAAAGCTAATTTAGTCCGAGATAGAACATACCCAAAAGATACACAAAAATTCATAAAATTTTGTCTATAAATTAAGGGTGCGTTTGTTGCGCCGGACTGTCTCGGACTGGACTAGCTGCCGGGACTAAGCTGGACTGGCTTAGACTGGACTAAGCTGGACTAATTTAGTGAAGCGTTTGGTGTAATGTCGGACTAAGAAGCAGGATAAGAAAAACAGTACTGTTCACCAGATTTGTGTTTGCTTAGACTAGGACTACAAATTTTTGCCATTGTGTAATAGAGTAATGCTACAAATCTCATGATATGGGTTAATTGGAGCATATTTTTGCCATGTATATTATGAATCTTAAAAAAAATTGACAATTGTTTTGTTTCTATTACCTGCTAATAGAATTGGGTTTAATTTGCAAATGTAGCTTGGTTTAAACTCTATCACCCAACAAAAGAAAAATAATAGTGCCCAATACATGCAACTTCAACAAATACAAGTACATAAGAAGATCTCCATAATTTAGAAAATCCTAGTTAACATTAGTTAACATTAGCCAAAATAGATCTCCATAATTTACAAAATGGCTAGTTAACATAAGCCAAAATACTAGTGCAAAGCTAAGTTATAAGCCATAACATAAGATTGTATGATTAATAAAATACATCCATGTTAACATTAGCCAAAATCCTCATCCGCTTGCGTTGTCGCTTAAAAGCCTTTGGACGAACACTTTCTTGAGTTCCGGTTTGATTGCCCTGCACACACACACACTGCATACATACATGCACACACACACACTGCATACATACATACACACACACACACACTGCATACATACACACACACACACACACACACACACACACTACATACATACACACACACACACACATTGCATACATACACACACACACACACGGCATACATACATACACACACACACACACACACTGCATACACACACACACACTGCATACACACTCACACACATACTCACACGGACATACACACTCTCACACACGGACATACACTCACACACACCCTGCATACAAACATACATACACACACACACACACACACGACATACATACACACACACACACACACTGGTCAGATGCACACACTGCACTCACACGGACATACACACTCTCACACATTGACATACACTCACACACACCCTGCATACATACATACACTGCATACATAATCAAATTGTACAACTTAAGTTGGTTCAAACTTACACACAATACACACACACACTACACAAACACACACACACACACACAATACACACACACACTACACAAACACACACACACACACAATACACACACACACACACACACACACGGCCACAATACACAAACACACACACACACACACACAATACACACACACACTACACAAACACACACACACACAATACACACACACACTACACAAACACACACACACACACACACAATACACACACACACACACACATACACACACACACACACACGGACACAATACACAAACACACACACCCACACACACAATACACACACACACACACATTACACTTACACACACATATTACATACACACACACACATATTACACTTACACACACAAAGATTACACACACACACACAGAAATTACACAGAGAGAGAGAGATTACATACACACACACACACACGCACACACACACACACACAGAGATTACAGAGAGAGAGAGATTACATACACATAGATTACACACACACACACACAGATTACATACACACACATATTACACTTACACACACACAGATGCACACACACAGATTACACACCCAAATTTTTACTTGGATGCTCTACCAGGTCAAATCAGTCTTTCAATCTCAGCCGTTTAAGAAAATGCATTGGTTCCCAGATTGGACCACATCATCTACCAATCTTCTTCCCCACAAAAACAAAAATAACTCAAATAAAGAAAAAAACCCATTTAACAGAAAACCAGCGGCGGCGCCTGGGGTGCTTACGACGGCCGCCAGCAAAGTAGTGAATGTTGCAGCAAATTAAAGAAAAAAAAACATTTTACCAAAAACCAGTGCAATCGGCTACCATGCATGCCTCTTCGAGTCCAAAACATTTAACAATCAGCTTAATTGACTTCATAAACTATCAAAAAATTCGAATTGACCCATAAAAAAAATCCAAAAATAAAAAATTCCCAAAATAGACAAGGATCACAGCCCAAAAACCCGAATTTCTCAAAAACCCAGAAACAAAAAAGCTGGAAGAAGGCGGCATTACCTCAACTTAGGCACCAACGAGAAGCTTTCGTCGATGAGGGTGAGGAGGACGACGACGAGGAAGCAGGGCAAGATCGACGACGAGCGACGAGCAGGACGAGGGACGTTGGGGATCCTCGCAGAGATGAGGACGAGCAGGACGTTGGGGATCCTCGCGGTTTTCTCTCTGTGCTTACGAGTCCGCCCAAAATTGGGGTTCTTCGTTAAGAACTCGTAAGGAGGCGTGTAATCCGAGTGAGTCCCACCTAAGCCCATTAAAGCTAATCCGGTTGCACACCAAACACAGGACTATAGTCTAGTCCAGTCCAAGCCTTGCTAATCCTGTCAAACAAACGTGCCCTAAGTCTCTCTACCATATCTTGAACATGAATGTCCTATTCTTCCAGAATGAAAGACTATTCAAATTTCAAAATTTGAAACGCGTTGCTTTTTAGCGAAGGCCCATCTCCTCAGCGGGGCCCGCCAGTTTTCCAAACGGTGCTCATTGGATTCAACCCCGAAAATACATATAATTCAACCTCGTCGACTTTGGCGGTTGTCCTAAAAACAGAGAGAGAAAATAAAACAGAAACGAGGGAGAAAAACTGTGTCATATTTCACCTTTCGAGAAGCATTCAAAGAGGAAGAGAAGTCAAGTTCTGCTGCTCCGCTGATTTTCCCATTTCTTAAGGAGTAAGCGAATTCAGGGTTTCAAATCAAGAGAGAGAGCTGAGATTGACGACGATGGAGAGCTTGATAGGGCTGGTGAATCGCATCCAGAGGGCGTGTACTGTGCTCGGTGACTACGGAGGCGGCGATAGTGCTTTTTCCTTGTGGGAAGCTCTGCCCTCTGTCGCCGTCGTCGGCGGCCAGGTCTGCCTCTCCCATAATCGCCTTTAACTGATTATTTCTCGTTTTCGTCTAACTCTGTCGTTTAAAGGGGTTTTTAGGGAGAAATTTTGAGAAAAGTGTGCAACTTTTTAGGTAGAGATTAATGGAAAGTTACTTGCACTAGATAAAGAGCAAATTTTTGGTTAAGAAGCAAAAGTAAAGCTGGACTTTTAATTGGATTTTTATTTTGAACATGTGTGTATATTTTTTGGAGCTGATTCTTTTTCCCCTTTTGTTTTTTGAACATTTGGGTATTTGTGAGAACAGAGTTCCGGGAAGTCTTCGGTTTTGGAGAGCATTGTTGGACGTGACTTTCTTCCCAGAGGATCTGGTTAGTTATAAACTTTGAGTGTATTTGGAAATGTTTAATTTTAGCTTACTTGGCATTCGATTATCATGCCGGTGTTGTTTTTGGTTACCATGGCGTTGTTGATTTTGTTACGATTTCAGGGATTGTGACGAGGCGACCTTTGGTGTTGCAGCTCCACAAGACAGATGAAGGAACCCAGGAGTACGCTGAGTTCCTTCACCTTTCCAAGAGAAGGTTCACTGATTTTGGTATGTGAATTATCTCCCTTTTATGTTTGCTTCACATTTGTTTAGATTTGAAGGTAGGTAGGTATACTAGATATGTCACTTAATAACAATGAAAAGCTGATAATTTTTAGCTCGTAAACAATAGATTATGTACAACTGCATAGTTTTTCAGTTGATCACCTTACTTGTAGTAGAGCTGGAAATTTGACGCCGAGTCAGTAAGTATACTGTATGGAGTTGGACCACTTACTGAAATTTCTTGAACACCTCCAGTGATACATTTATTTGAGTTTAGGTAGAAGCAACCTGGCAATGTGATTGCCATGCGATAAGGCTTTGTTGTTGTTGTTGTATATTTCAGCTGGGCTTCTAATAAACTTGTTTTCGGATTTGTCTTGTTTTTAGGATTAATATTAACTTGTGCACTTGCTCTTAATAAACACCTTAGCATCTTGACTTAACAGTTGCTACTTTTACTTAGAGATATTAGATTTTGCTTATGAAATTGTCTATTGTTTGCTGAAAGGAACTGACACCCAAAACTTTTATGCTGTTGTCTCTTTGCAGCCTTGGTTCGAAAGGAAATTCAGGACGAAACTGATAGAGTAACAGGAAAGTCAAAGCAGATATCTCCTGTTCCTATCCATCTCAGCATCTACTCCCCGAATGGTATGTTGCAAATACCGATCTTTTGTTTGTTTATTTATTATCTAAAGTTTGGATTCGCCCATTGGAAATTTGTTGTCCAATAACGAGCCGTAAATTTTAAAGCTTGCACAATTTAATGTTACTCTTTTGTGTGGGTGCCTTTTGCGGGTTAATGTGTTACAATTTATCATCTTTGTTATTCTGCTTAGTTGTAGTTATAACTGTAATTTGCTCGGATGTTTATTTCACATATCCACTTCTGCTATCCCGACTCTTTTGGCCACATTTGTATTACATGAATCTACGATGGGAAGGAATTGTATTTCTTTTCCATTCCATCTCTTAAAGGAATTGAATTGGTATTTCCAGTGAGTGTTTGGAACAATTGTAGGATTGAAGGCTAGGAATGAAATAAGATTCAACACATTTCCTTTAATGCTCTTTTTATTCTAAGCATTGAAAATATCATACGAACACACTTTTTTCTCCCTCTGGTCACAAAAATATATAAAGGTCGTACCCAGTGCACAAGGCTCCCGCTTTACGCATGGTCTGGGAGAGGTGAATGTCGGCTAGCCTTACCCCCATTTATGGAGAGGCTGCTCCCAAGTCTCGAACCCGAGACCTACCGCTCATGAGCGAGTTCACAAAAATATATAACATACAAAAAAAGACGTAATATCTAAAAGAACCATTGATGAACGTTGATAAAGGGAAGAAAAAAAAATCATTGATAAGCAGATGAGAAAGGAGAGTGGCTTTCTCATCTCAGATCTATATATTGGTAAACCGACCTAAAAATAAATAAATACTAGTAGAATATAAAGCTAGCTCCAGAACAAGCCATAGCCAATAATAATCGCCAGGGAAGGATGGACAGGGTAGAGATATCATAGCCAAACCAAAGGAGACAAGGAAAATTTTGTGAAATCAAGCAAAATTTCTAGATTGGAGATGAGATGGGTCAAATGTACTAGTGGGTTGATGAAATTCAATGACGATTAACTGATGAAGTACCAACGTACGCAGCTTTTAATTATGCACTGGAGAGATAAAGATTTAGTGAGGGATTCAATGGAGGAGCAGCACCAGCAAGCTTTTGTTCCATAGTTTTTAAATATTATTTTCACTTTAATTGGTGTACACGAATGGCCGAGGGGCATATGAAGTAATTTTTCATTACGTAAGTGAACGGAAGAGAAATTCGGGCGTCCCTGTCAGTATTGCAATTCAGGTTGTGGGGCAGAATTGACTGCAGGCAATTCCATAGACGTCTTTCTTTTATATTTTGATGGAATGGAAACCAATGCAGTTTCCGTGTAAGTACACCTCCATAACAAATGCGGCCCAAGAGAAATATGTTTCTATGTCAGAGGAAAATATAGTTGTAAGCTCGATACTTGATATTTGCAAATTAAGCGGCATAGTTTTGAGACCCCTTTTGATACTTTTAGGTATTATTGCTTTTAATCTATTTTTCCTTCTCTTGCTTTTATATTTCACTTTTCCACAGAGATGAATGTTGGAGTTTTATTTACATTATCAATTTTTGTGTTCGTTTCCATACACTAATTCTTGATCTCCTTCGTTTGGCAGTTGTCAACTTAACCCTAATTGACTTACCCGGTTTGACGAAAGTTGCTGTCGGTATGTTATATTTCCAATGATAATTGATGTGATTTGCATGATGCAAATTTATTTATCAGATGCTAACAATGACGGTTGTTCTTTTCAGAGGGCCAGCCTCAAAGTATTGTTGAAGATATTGAAAACATGGTTCGATCTTATGTTGAGAAGGTAATGAATCATTACGAAATCACATATAATTTTCACGGGAGCTTTGAAGTCACTGACTTGTCATTATGCACGGAAATATTGATGTAGTATGGTGTGGTTGATATTTTTGTTCACTGTATAACTTCAGTCTGTGAGTGGAATTAGATTTGGTAGAGCAAGTAGTTGAAGATTCCTGGCATTTTTCAATTCCAAATAGCCTTGTCAAAAGCTGTACTTTTAGTGTTTCAGTTTTATAAAATCATTCTGTCACTGCTTTATTTAAACATGTGGTGTTATTTTTACTTCTTGTGCCCTCAGGAGTGAGATCCGGTTTTGCAGGAATGTCAGAGGTTGGTCGTTGACTGACCTCTTGCATTCCCGCAACATAGGTCCTACTCCTGAAGTTTTTATGTGATTTCTCTACATCCATTAAAAGTCAATAACCATTTCTTTTTTCCTATGAACGTCAATAGTGTTCTAAATTCTAATTGATGTGTTTGTGCTTATTGTAGCCTAATAGCATTATACTAGCAATATCTCCTGCCAACCAAGATATAGCCACATCAGATGCTATCAAACTTTCTAGGGAAGTGGATCCAACAGGTATGCTCTATTTATTCTAGCGTAACCATTTCTGCCTTTTGACTTGCGCAGTTGTCTTATTGCTCTATTTTGTCTTCTCTTATATCATTTTCTTTACGCAGGTGAACGGACATTTGGGGTGTTGACAAAGCTTGATTTGATGGACAAAGGAACTAACGCATTGGATGTATGATCTCTTCCTTTCTTCCTTCCTTTCTTTCTTTCTTTCTTCCTTCCTACACAGCTAACTGTTATGTGAATGACTTTCTAACAAGTAAATTACATTAATACTTTCCAATAGTTGAGACCAGGCTCCTATCAAATTCCCCCACACTTAGCTTTTGCTAGTCCTCGAGCAAAACAACGGAACAAAACATGACCTAAACCTTCCAACAATCGCCTCAGGGATTTCCAATGGTACATCACATATTAAAAATCATCATTCCCATAGATTTTAGTCATCTTCACACTTAAGCACATACTTAATCATAGTCACCACGTACTAGTTCACATATAACCATTTAAAACATGATTTTGAATGTAGTAACATGCCTTAGAGAAATTGCTCAAGTAAATTACATTAATACTTTCCAATAGTTGAGACCAGGCTTTTAGCAAGTTGCATTTACATTTAAACTGTAGAAGTTTTCAGTCATGCTATAGTTATGTGTTCGTATTTAATGGAAGTGATCCTTCAAGCTCTACTGTGGTTTTCTTTACATGCTCTGTGCCTGAAACAAAGAAATATGTTCAAATATAGTTTACATTTCTTATGTCTGTCCACATAGGTTATTGAAGGAAGATCTTATCGCCTGCAACATCCTTGGGTTGGAGTTGTGAACCGTTCACAAGCAGATATTAATAAAAATACAGACATGGTTCTTGCGAGGCGTAAGGAGCGCGAATACTTTGAAACCAGTCCTGACTATGGGCACTTAGCTAATAGAATGGGTTCTGAGTATCTTGCAAAACTTCTCTCAAAGGTTTGACTCAGTTGAATGTATTTGAGTATGAATATTATTGTTGCAATTGAATATAATTGGGTATCATTTTGATGGGTTGATATTGTTTGTAGCATTTGGAGGCTGTGATTAGGGCTCGAATACCAACCATCTTGTCTATGATTAACAAAAGCATTGATGAACTTGAATCTGAGATGGACCATCTCGGTAGGCCTGTTGCCGTTGATGCTGGGGTAAGCCGTCTTTATCTGTGACACTTGACCATAAATGAAATGATATTTGAGCAATCATGAGTTTGTGACCAAGAGTTTGTATTTTAGGCCCAATTGTACACTATACTGGAACTCTGCCGTGCATTTGACAGGATTTTCAAGGAGCATCTAGATGGAGGGTAAGATCTACTTGTTTAAGCTTTGTCCCTCCAATGTTTACCTTTTTAAGGTAGTGGGGATTATTTATGTATTGTTTTCCCTTTAGTTCTCAAATCCTTAGCAAAATTGGCATAAGCTGACCTTGCTTGAGATATGATTGATGAGTATGATTGTAAACTCCATGTGGGTATTCTGTATTCAATACAGTATGCTGGACAGCCCATGCAGGTGATCTAAATATAATGTATTATGCTTAGTTAGCATTAAATTGTTTGGCTGGTTCCAGTATTTAATACGAAAGAACCTTGGACTATCATGGTTTGAAATTTGTAAGTAGTTAGTAATTAGGTAACTTAGGTTTTGGCTTTGGATTGGTTTTAGTAGGTTTTAACCCATCCTTTCTCTTCTGGATCTGGATAACCCTGGTGGTTACATGTGCTGGTACTTGGTTGCCAATAGTTTCATCTGTGTAATACTCTGCTTCATAGGGATTTATGATGTTAAAGTTGTATGTAGTATCATCAGATTTGTTGATTTCTTTTGACCAAAATAATTACTATGGTTTGTTGATATCTTTGTTCTTCATTTTGTCATATTAGACGGGCCGGAGGTGATCGGATTTATGGTGTCTTTGATAACCAACTGCCTGCTGCATTGAAGAAGCTTCCATTTGATCGACATCTTTCTATGCAGAATGTAAGGAAAGTGGTTTCAGAGGCTGATGGTTATCAGCCACACTTGATTGCTCCGGAGCAAGGTTACCGCCGCCTAATTGAAGGGTCACTGAGGTATTTTAGAGGGCCAGCTGAAGCTTCCGTGGATGCTGTAAGTTATCCTTTTTTCTTTACTCTCTACTATTCAGGTTGTGAGTGTTCTTAAAGTTCGTCTAGTCGTACAGAACTTTTGATCAGTCTTTTATCACTTACTGGCTGAAAATCCACTGTAGGTTCACTTTGTCTTAAAAGAACTTGTGAGGAAGTCATTAGCAGAAACTCAGGTGAATGGAGTTTATTGTTAGTTATAAATTTTAACTAGTGTTCTTTTAGTGAGAAACGGGATTGATATTGATGTTTGTAACTCAGGAATTGAAGCGCTTTCCTAGTCTGCAAGCTGAAATAGCTGCTGCATGTAATGAAGCCTTGGATAGGTTCCGTGATGAAAGTAAGAAGACAACTCTTCGATTAGTGGACATGGAATCTGCATATTTGACTGTGGATTTCTTTCGGAGACTTCCCCAGGAAATAGAGAACACAGGAAACCCAGGAAAGCCTGGTACAACACCAGCAGGAAAGCCTGGTACAACACCTGCCTCTGCTGTGGACCGCTACTCAGAGGGCCACTTTCAGAGGATAGGATCGAACGTATCCTCTTATGTGAGAATGGTGTCTGAGACACTGAGGAACACAATCCCCAAGGCTGTTGTTCATTGTCAAGTCAGAGAGGCTAAAATGTCGTTGCTGAATCACTTCTACATACAAATAGGGAAGAGAGAGGTACTCTCTCTCTCTCTCTCTCTCTCTCTCTCTCTCTCTCTCTCTAAAATGCACAGGAACACTTTTTGATGCTCATTGACTTATCAGAGTTGTTAAATAGGATAATACTCCTCAAAATCATGATTAAAACATATTTAAAACTTTCTGAAAATAGAAAAGTTTTAAAGTTTGAAGTGTCGTAATGGGTCTTTGATTGTCATCAGTGCATTGCTTGGAGCTGTTGCTTTGTTTTGGTTACTATTTTATGTGATTATGCCCTTTCAGTTTCCAAATGCGGTGTTAATTTTGGTGGTGAAAGCTTATGCTCTGAAGTCCGAACATCTCTAGTTCAGTGGTTCATGATAATGTGAAATACAAAATAACCACCAAAACTAAGAATGATTTTTGTTTGGGACACGAATAACTACTACCGCTTCTGTTTTTTAATTACTGTTGCTTTGGTTTGTGCTTCAGGCTAAGCAGCTTTCCCAGCTGCTTGACGAAGATCCGGCCTTGATGGAGAGGAGGCAAGAGTGTGCTAAAAGGCTTGAATTGTACAAATCAGCTAGGGATGAGATTGATTCTGTAGCATGGGTCCGCTGAGATGGATTATTATTCCGAGACGTTATAGTTACTGCTGCTAACACGATCGAATTTGTTGAATTGTTGGACAACAGAGATGTTGTCCTCTCTTTTTTTCTTCTGTTTTTCGATTGTTATTCTTGTAGGTGTTGACCCAAATTCTCATGGTTTGGGAAATTCTAGTATTTTTTACTATATATGTATAGTATATCAGATTGATCACGCATTACTTGTTTTTGTCTCGCAAATCTTTTTTTTCATCCCCTAATTTTAATCAGTTTTTGGACCAATATGTCAATGATTGGATTGTGATCACATTCCTCCCTTGCAAGGTAACGATCCTGTTTTGTCCTTCTTAATTCAAGTGAACTTGGAGCCACAACAGGGTTTGTCGTTTGCCGCATCACTTGTGACTCAAATTTGGTGCACAAAGTTAGTGTTCCTAGCATTATTCATGGTGTTTTTCTCGTAGTACGACCCTAGTGTGTGAAGCCCTAGGGGGTCCACGAGGCAACCGTAACCAACGCAGGCCACACCTTGCTTGTTTTGGATGACCACCAAGCGTTCACACCTTGCTTGGGACTCGACAAGGCACGAGGATCGAGCACACCCAAGCTTAGCTAGAAGGATCATTGCTTGGTACACCACTTATACTCAAGGTTTTAAAATACACTAGGTATTAGTTGGGCAGTGGGTTAGGATCTACCACCTTGGCAACTAGGGGGTTTTAGCGGATTTAAGTAAATTTATTATATATTGTATAAATAAGTTTGCCTATACTACAAATTACATAATTGCATTGAGATACATAAATTGCAAAATAGAATGACTTATAGATTATTAAGTATTAGAACATAATGAAAACATGGGGAACAAGTATATAAGGTGTTTGTAGACATTGAAATTTCGGTGAAATAAATATTGACAATTGTATTAAAATTATAACTTCCATTCACTTCACCTACAACAAACACTCATCCCACCTACAACATCCTCTTACTTCACCAAACAAATGGATGGTGGTGATTCATTCTCAAAGCCTATAAATAGGCTTCTCCATCAAGCATAGAAGAGGACTTGACATACATTTTCTCTACTCTCAAATTGGAAGAGAATTCACACACACCAAAGCCTTGAAGCCTCGAAACTCTAAAGCTCTCAAGCAAATCCCGAAGAATCAAGAAAGCCCTCTTCGTTCTTCGTTAAAATCCTCCTTCAAGATCAAGCCCCAACGACTCTTGAAGAAACTTCCACTAATTCAAGATCAAGCCCCGACGGCCCTTGAAGAAAGTGTTCATCATTCATCATCCGTTCATCCTAAAGATCAAGTCCCGACGGCCCTTTGGATCAACAACATCAACAAATCTACCCATTACAAAGATAGAATCAGAGGCTAAATTTGTAGAAGAGATTGTAACCCCTAAATCATTAATACAAATATTATTTTGTACACGTGTTCTTGTCTCATTCATCGCAGGAATTCCCGTGTTTACAATGTTCTCTAAGTATTAATCAATTCTCTTACAAATTATTGAAAAAAATGAAATGTAACTATTTTCTGTCTAAGTGAGATTGGTGGGCTAGGCGCATTTTTTGAATTTTCAAATGCCTAGGGATTAATCAAGGCGGTGGCCAGCCACCTAGTGCCTAGGCAGGGCCTAGACAGTGCTAGGCGGCGCTAGCCTAGGATTTTTAGAACAGTGTTATAATTATCTATAGAGATAAACTGTTGCATATTGCATAATTTTATCATATCAAGAGCTAATTTTGCTCTTATTTCTTTGGTTTTTGATTTTTGATTTTGTTGAAGGCAACCCTTCTGGAAGGGAGCAATACTATCTATATTGTATTGTATGATAAACCAAAGTTCCATTCTGTTACTGAAACTACAACTACAAAGTCCATATCGCAGAATGACTTCTCATCAGATATGAAGTCTGCTTCTAGTTCCACAGAATCCTAGTATATTTATAATTGAATTGTAAATCCTACTCCTATATTGATTAGTTGTGTTCTCCTATAAATATGAATGAAATCTGGTTCACTCATTATGAGTAAAAGTTGGTCCCCAGTGCGAGACTACAGTTACTTCTGCCTAAGCCCGTGACACTCCTATTACCTACAATGCTTTGGAAGCTTTACTCCTGAGTGCAGAACAACGTCACAATGCATTCTCTCTTCCTTCAGATGTCGACACCTCTGCCTTTGCTGCTGTGCGTGGTGGTTGCGGTGGCGCTATTCCTGTGGCCGTGTTAGTTCGTTTCGTGGTGATCGCAGTGGTGGCTATTCAAGTGGTGGTGGTTTTTCTCATAGTTCAAACAATTATTTTCCACAACATTCTTCATATGCAGCCCCTTCTTAGGGTAATCCTCTTCCAATGACATTCTCATACCTCATCCTGGTTCCAATGGCTTCTTCAGTTCACCGCAAACCTTCTCTTCATCTGGCCGCATTCAATGTCAGATTTGCAAACGCTATGGTCACTCAGCTATTGATTACTTTAATCGTCTCAACATGTCGTATGAAGGTAGGATTCCTTCGTCTGATCTTCAGGCTTATGCAGTTGTCCCTTCTTCTCATGTGTTTACAGCTGCACCATTTGTGCAACAATGGTTATTCGACTCCGAAGCCAACTCTGACATAACCAATGATGCTGGTCAATTACATAATCTTCATGATATCATGGAACTGATCAAATTTGTGGTGTACATAGTGGTCCAAGTTTGCGAATTTCTCAAATTGGTGACTCCTTTCTTCGCACCCAATATGCTTATTTTCGTTTGCCTAATACAATATATTGTTCTCAAGCCTCCACTAACATAATTTCTTTAAACCATTTTCCGATGATAATAATTGACTATTCACCTTACATCCCAATTTTTATCGTGTGCAGGATTCACGGACGGGGATGACCCTTTTACAAGGCCGGAGTGACAATGGACTCTATCCTTGTCGTTCTTCTCCTTAAACTCAAGGTTTTTTTTTGCTTTGTTAGGTGAACGTGTAACTGATGCTTTGTGGCATTCTAGGCTAGGTCATCCTTTGTTTTCTATTTCAAAACATTTAATTCTGTGAATAAATTGCCAATTACAGGCACGTTTTCTAGTCAATTTTGTCAATTTTATCCCCTAGGTAAGAGTCATAAGTTACTGTTTTCTTTATCTACATCAATGTCTTCTTCTCCTTTGGAATTAATCCATTTTGATGTTTGGTCTTCACCAACTCTTTCTGTTTCTAGTTTTAAGTATTATGTGATATTTGTGGATGATTTCTCCTGTTATGCTTGGTTATATCCTTTACGATGAAAATCTGATGTTTTCTCTACCTTTGTTACTTTTAAAAACTTAGTTAAAAAAAAAACTTAGTTTACAATATATTCAATTCTAAGATTAAGGCCTTTCAAACTGATGGTGGTGGGAAATTTGTTAATCGTATTTTCAAAACTTTTTAGATGAACATGGCATTTTGCACCGTCTCACATGTCTTCATCACCTTGAATAGAATGGTTTGGCCAAAAGTAAACATCGACACATAGTGGAAACCGGCCTTACTCTTTTAGCTCAATCCAGTTTGCCCACACCATATTGGGCCAAGGCTTTTCACACTGCTAATTACATAATTTGCCTGCTCGTACTCTTTTACAAAATCTTTCACCATATGAAAAATTGTTTCAAAAATCTCCTCAATATAATTTTTTCAAAGTTTTTGGTTGTGCATGTTATCCTTATTTGCGTCCGTACAATAACAATAAATTGTAATTTCGTTCCAAACATTTGTGTTTTCTTGGGTTATTCCCTTAATCATCATGGTTATATGTGTTTAGATCCCTCTATGGGACGCATTTTTTTTTTCTTGACAAGTTGTGTTTGATGAGAATAGTTTTTCATATCAAGAATCTATTGTTACTTTGCTGTCGTCGCTCTCCTTGTCTATGGATCTTGTCATTCACATTGGTCCGTCTCCTTCACCGCCACCATCTCCTTTGCAGCCTATCATATCGCAACCTGCACCCATTACCCAGCCTCATTCTGATGCTTCTCTTGCCATTTCTCCTCAACCTGCACCGCATCACCTTTTGCTGGTTTATACTTGCAGACCAAAACTTGCAGCTTAGCCTTTTAACCTTTCTGCACTGCCACCAAGTGACCTGCCACTAGCCCCATTCTCCAGTGCATCGGTTCCATCTACTCTCGAGGTAGGTAAATCATCCCATTCCATAGTTACTCGTGCTAAAGTTGGAATTCATAAGATTGTTACAAAGTATGCTTTTACTACTAATCTTGATCATGACTTGGTTGAGCCTAAGTGTTTTAGTCAGGCTAACAAATCTTCAGAATGGTGCAAAGAAATGGCCGATTAATTCAATGCCTTGCAAAGGAATGGTACGTGGACTTTGGTTCATATCCAATCCAATATGAACATCCTTCCAAACAAATGGGTTTACAAAATCTAGCAGAGATCCGATGGCACCATTGAGCCCTATAAGGCACAATTAGTCACTAATGGGTTTCACCAACAAGAAGGTTTGGACTACGGTGAGACGTTTAGTCCCGTTGTTAATCATGTGACTATTCGATTAATTCTCTCCATTGCAGTTCACTTTAATTGGCCACTTCGCCAATTGGATGTATAAATGCGTTTCTCCATGGAACATTGAATGAAGAGCTCTATATATGGCAACCATCAGGTTTTATTGACCCTCAACGTCCCTCTCATATATACAAATTGCATTGGTCTCTCTATGGTCTCAAACAAGCACCTCGTTCTTAGTTTCAGTGTTTTTATCAACATTTGGAAATGTAGGATTTATATCATCACATACGGATTCCTCCTTGTTTACTTTCTTTGATGGCTCTATGATCATCTACTTGTTGATTTATGTGGATGATATTCTTGTTGCTAGTAATAGCATGGCTCATATCACTTGATTAATTCAGCAGTTGAGTCAATTGTTCTCTATGAAGATCTTAGCCCCTCCATTATTTCCTTGGCATGAAAGTTCATCGTACTAGTCATGGTCTCCATCTCACTCAAACCAAGTACATCACTGATCATCTCAAATGTACCAAGATGGTGGATTGCAAGCCAATTTCAAGACCTGCGATTAGTGGCCGTCGTATTAGTGTGCATGATGGTGAACCATTATCGGACATCACCGAGTTTCGGAGTGTCGTAGAACCATTACAATATCTTTTCTTCACTCGTCCTCATATAACATTTGCTGTTAATCAAGTTTATCAGTTTATGCTTAAGCCAACTACACTTCATTAGGTTGCTGTTAAGCGTATTCTCTGTTGTATTAAAGGCACTTATACGTTTGGTGTCATTTATTGTCCGAGTGCTTTTCCACTCACTGCCTATGTTGATGCTGATTATGCTGGTGATCCTGATGACTGACGCTCTACTGGTAGATATTGTATTTTCCTTGACGACAACCTTATTTCTTGGAGTTTGAAGAAGCTACGAGGAGTGTCTTGTTCTAGTACGGAAGTTGAATATCGACAACTCGACTACATTGCCGCTGCTCTCTCCTAGTTTTGAACCATGTTTTGTGATCTTCACCTTCCTCTTGCTCATATGCGCCTCTGGCGTGATAATGTCAGTACCATTTCTGTTACCTCAAATCCACTTGACAACCAACGAATGTGCCATGTCGAGGTCGATTATCATTATGCCCGTGAGAAGGTACTTGTAAGGAACTTCAGGTTGATTATGTCTCTTCCAACTCACTGATCTTCTCACCAAGGGTTTATTTGCTGTTCGTTTTGAGTTCTTGTTGTCCAAACTTGTCCATATCGCAGAAAGACTTCTCATCAGATATGAAGTTTGCTTCTAGTTTCACAGAATCCTAGCATAGTTATAATTGAATTGTAAATCCTACTCCTGTATTGATTAGTTGTGTTCACCTATAAATATTAATGAAATTCGGCTCACTCATTATTGAGTTGAGTTCTACAAACATAGTCTTCTATCTTTCATTGTATCGCTATTTATTACATGATCATTGTGATATTAAGGTGCAATTTGATGTGTCAAACAAGGATTCTACTTGCTTCACAACAATAGCTAGAATATGAATCATATAGATATCTCCCATTGGACGAAAATGGGATTTCATAAGTGTGATTCACTTCAGATCGTGGCAGCTCTCCAACAGCAACTCACCAATTTGGTTCCCGTTTTACACATTGGGGAGGACGCAAAGGTTCTACTCTTCGTGATCATTGGAGTTTCAATTACCATACTCACCATCAAGCAAACGGTGTTTGTAACACCCCGCCCCTGAAAATATATATTTTGTTTACGGGGAATAATGTTGATGATAGGCCCAAAATAAACTCCCGCTTTATTTAGCAAAGTTTAAATCACGATTCTCTATTTAAATTTCTTAATTCCTCCTCATTAACTGTAACATATCTTAATCACTAAGGCATGTGCCTAGATTTTCTATCAAATCTAATTTTCTTCTAATAACTCAACTTCTCAACATAAAATAATTCTTGATTGACAAATTATGAGTTACCCACAAAATCCATAACCCAACTCATTCATCAAGAGCATAAGATAAATGTAGTAAATTAATCTACCAATTTCTCTTCTTAGACAAATTCTAAAGTATGATTCATCTCGGTTATTTAAGGCTGCATCTAACACTGTTAGACTGCCTACGTACCCGTTAGCGGGATCAAGCCTTTCATAGTTCACATATTCCAAAATTTAAACCAAATCTGAATATATTCATTTAATCCAACATATACCAAAATCGTATTAATATTCAAACCACAGCAATTTGATCTCAAAACATAATTAGAATAATGAAATTTGCATAAAACACAATTGTCGGCTCCCTGGCCGTGCGCCACTGCACCCGCCGCCGCGGGTGGCGGTCGGCCGCCCCGACTAGCTGGAAAATTAATTATTTCTAAAAATTCTCAAAAATTACAGAAATAAAGATCTCAAATAGTAGAGAAAACTTTATACCTGTGGCTAAGTCCAATTTGGCCTAGAAAGGCTCCAATTTTCCTTGAACCCACCGAAAACCCTATAAATGGGTGTCCTCGATTCGTCACCTCCGGTGCTCCGCCGTCCCTACCATTGTTTGAGCTTTGTTCCAGACCTCAAGGGGAGTCTAATGGTGGTGGAGATGGATGTAGTTTGCTTCAGATTTAGTGGATTCGAACACCCACTCGCCGCACCCCACCGTGCGGTTTCTCCCGATTTAAAGTCCAAATCCCTATATTTTTGGGATGTAATAGGAAGGGGGAGGTCGTGGAGGGGTTTCCAAGTGATTGTTTGGTGTAATTCACAGGAAAAATGGGTGAAAACCCATCGGAAATTGCTAAGGGTGCCGATCGGGTCGTGTCACCAAAGGTCGGGTCCCGATCCCCTGTTTCTCTTTTCCCTCCTTTCTCTCCCTGATTCCCTCCTTCTCCCCCCATGATTGGTCCGAGACTCTCCCTTATCTCTCCTTTCCTTTCCATCAGTGCCACACACGTGGCACTCCCCTTTTGTTTCAAGATTTTCTAGAATCTTCCCACTTAATGACAATATAATTATTTTACCCTCAACTTCTATCGTTCATAACTTTCTCATTATAACTCCGTTTCACGAACGGTTTGCGCCTACGCGTTCGTGAGATCGAACTCTATTAAAAAAATATAATTATAACCTCAAAAGATCTATGGATTTTAAATAATTAATTTCCAAACTTTAACCTTCGTAATTAGTTTAATTTAAAAACCGATCTCAAATAAACTAATATAATTTCTTGAAAAATAACATAAAATCTCAATAATACAATTACGTGAATTATAATAATTTCTCAATTCTATCTTCATAACCGTAAATCGATTTATTTTCAATTTTCTCCACATATTCATAATTATGAATATATTTCATATATTTAAGTTTTCAGGGTATTACAATGTTGCCCACCACCTTGCTCGTAATGCTCTTTTTGTTTTTAATCTAAGATGGTAATTGTGGTTCGCTACGACCTTTCCTATCAAAGGTTGGCGTACGTAATGCTCTTTTTGAGGATCGAAGGTTTTCTTGGTTTGAACAACTTTCTGATGACATCATTTATGATCTGTCGTTGGAAGAGTGTAATGGGCAGTTGGGTTACTTTGTTTAAGCTCCCTGTGTGGTGTAATGTTGTTGGTTCTTCTATCAATAAAACTCTTTATCTTTTCTCTCAAAGAAACAAAAATATCATACAAATATATTTATCCTTAATAAATCTCGTATCTCTTAAATAGAATTCTTTTGGCACCGAGTATTTTGTTTCTTACCCAACATACTTGAGAAGTTAGAAACATTTTGACTTCAACAATAAGATATCTATGCTAATGAAGTATTACATACCCGCAAGCTCAAAGATGAGCCATCAACTCTAAAATCTAAAACATTATCCCAAACTTTAGAGAAATATTTTAGTTCATCTTAAAACTTTTATTTCTGATATTGCATATTTGTGTATTCACTGACAATTATAACAATGCGGAGGTGTGTTTCCTTAAAATGTGACCAAGAAAAATTATCACTTAATACAATGTGGAGTTTATTCCTATAGTTAACTGGTTCTAAGTTGGGACCAAAAATTTGTGTGATGTTAAAAAAGATTATTATTTTATAAAGTATTACTTTAAAGAAGTTTTACTGTAGTTAGATTATGTTGTCAATATTCTTACTCTTCTAATATTTGTCTTGTATTGTCTAATTAAAATCTAAGGGAGGGGTTAATGATGTAGGTTTAGTTAATTCTGGACCACAATTATCGATCTTTTTCCATTCCGTGGTGTTCTGTCACTTCGTTTTTTCAGTAGTGGAATATTCTTTGGTTGCACTGATTGATTCTTGTAGGTGATTTTCAAAATATTTTATAAATATGTTGGAGGTTACGTGGAAGCAACCATCAGACTTAGCGAATGCTAGCGCCATATACTTACTATTTTGAAGTGAAAAAATTATAATAAGCGAAATTATTAACGCTATGTGACCGTCTGAAAGATTACTGGAGAATGAAAAGGGAATATGCAAGAGACATGGAACATGGCACACACGTCCACTGAAATCCACTTGTTTTTGGACTCAACTTAAATCTACAATCGTAATTAAAATTTCCATTCACTCACGTCAATTTGATATTTTTGGTATTAAATTTTGACCTAAGAAAGTATATCCTTATAGGAAACGTCCAGCTGCATATCAAACTCTTTTCTGACCACTTATAAAAGATGATAGAATTTGCAGAAGACTATATCAGCCAAAAGCTCATCACAGAAGGAATTAACTCAGCTTCTGAAATACCTTCCTTTCTTGTATCCAGTTTTTACACCAGCAGCAGCAGGATGTCAAATATTTCATCAAATTCTCTCCCAGCTGTTGATGACAGGTTTGCTTTTCTTTTCTTGCACATGAAGCTTCTCGTTTCAACCTCCTTCTTCCTTCTGTTTCAGTACTACTACATGTTTTAGAAATTTTGAGTTTAAAGATGAGTATTGAGTTATTTGTTTGAGTGTTTTGTTTTTGTTTAATTACAAACGTTAAGGCGGTTGGCCTGGGTAGTGGGTCCGCCCCTTTGCTTTCTATTTTCAATCTCTTTTTTATATATAGATAATGGTAGTTTAGAATATTGTATAGTCAAAGAAAAATATTACATGGTAGTAATGCGTCAGTCACTTTGCTTTTTATAAATTTTTAGGTTTTTCATTTAGTATGCACGCCTGTTATACTCAAAATATGTATCATTTTTAATGATTGTGTATATAAATTTCAAATAAGACCAATAACGAATAAAGTTTGTAGATTACGAGTAAAAAAAATACAATTAGATCATAATATTAAATAATTTATATTAAGTATTGCAATGTAACACGGTTTGCTTTTCCCACATCGGGATGATGATTGCTGGATGCACCTCCACCGTGCATGCGTTATCCTTAAGCAAACCAGTTTATTTTATTCACATAAGGAAGATAAATGCGTCTTTCTTTCCTACCAAGATAGGCTTTTATATTACGTATATCATTTTGCTTACAGGCATCGAATCGAAACACACGTACACTAATATTAATAGATACTAGCATTTATCTACATATTTTATGTATAAGAATATATTTTTTTAGAAAATGAGAAGGGAAGGAGAGAGAAAGAACGTGGGGGGAGTGAAAAGTTTTTTTTTTGTTATTTATTTATTTTTTTAATATTGAAGGTATTTTAACATCATCTGTAGATGAAGCTTCAATAAAAAATAGTAAAATTTGGACCTGTAAATTTACATTATTACCCATCATTTTTTTGTATGATAGAAGACTAAGTAATCTTTTCACCCTCTTTTAATTGATAAAGAAGGTTTCATTATAATATATTTTTTTAGAAAATGAGAAGAGAGGGGGAGAGAGAAGTGGAGGAGTGATAGGTTTTTGTTTTTGGTTATTTATTTGTTTATTTGTTTATTTTTTTTAATATTGAAGGTATTTTAACATCATCGGTATGTGAGACTTCAATAAAAAACAGTAAAATTTGGACCTGTAAAATTACATTATTGCCCATCATTTTTTTTTGTGTGAAGGAAGACTAAGTAATATTTTCACCATCTTTTGGTTGATAAAGAGAGTTTCATTAATTAATAGAGAAGAGATGATAAAATATAAGGAAAATTAATGAAAATGGCTTGAAAACTTTAAGTTTTAACGATAATGATCAAATACAGGGTAAAGTGAATAGTAACATAATTGACTTTTTAGTGTAAAAATGTGGTTTTTCGTTAAAGTGAACAGTACCAGGAGTTTTTCGTTAAAGTTTTCTAAAATATATGTTTAATCATGTATATTGTTTCGATTTAATCCATTCATTATTATAATTAAAATAACGAGAGGTGTTAAAATAATAGAAATAGTACATTCAAATGGGATTTAACTACAACTTACATGTATATAATATAATTATCATTTTCGACGGTCAAATAATAATTAAATGTAATAAATACATATATTCACATGAATTATTTTGATCACCAAATATCAATTTATTAAACACGTGTAAGTTTTGTAGCTAGTCCTAAATTGAGCTCCCTAAACAATAACTCATCGTTTTGTGCATTATTTTTGTATTTCACGAATCTAATGTTTTTTTCACATGTGATATTTTTCTTAACATATAATACTTTTCCCAGAATGTCACATGTATTTTGTTAAAGTTCTTAACAACAACCAAACGTTTGAAAAATACATGTGAGATTCTTGAAAAAGCACAAATTTTGTCGCATTTAGAGAAATATAGTTTATATTTAGTGTTTTTTATTTCTCAATTATTATATTTAGTGCTTTGACAATTGCAAAGGCGTAGTTAGTAAAATATGAAATGTGTGTAGTGCGTATATAATTCTGCAGTTTTGTTGTAATAACACTTTGAAAAATTCGGCCAATTTTTAAAATCTAAATTTTTTTAATTTTTATTGTAAGTTAAAGTTTTTAAATGTGTAATTTAACAAATCATTAGGACATTTACCAAAAACAAAACTCTATTTAAAAATATCTACATACTTATATTAATCAAACAAGTGCATTCCATAAAATCTTCGAAATATTTGCATGACGAATTGATGATGACTTGGGTTATGTGTCATTTGGCTTTTATTAATCCATAAGCACTTTTCCAAATTAAATTTGAAAGAGTAGTCCGACTTTTACCATCTACTTGTACCAACATTTATATAATCTCTTTAATAAAATTAAGATCCGCTAATGTATGTGGGCTCCTTCTTTATTAGAAAGATGTGTACAAAAAGATGGTAAGAATAATATTTTTGAATTTGATATCAAATGTATTAGCAACAATGATATGGTTTGTGATAAATGATGATCTTTCTTAACACTGTAATATTTCTTTAATATTTGCTTAATTACGATGATTGCGCACAAGGTAGTTGATGAAATGCCTCAAAGAACTTGCATAGTTTCTGTAAATTTGTCCAGACAAGCATCTTGTTTTATTTTATTTTCTTTATGTTTAAAACTTTTGTTGCTCTTCTGCTGGCCCTAATCATCCTTATCCTCCCATTTCGTAATGGCAGCAAATCCTCCCTGGCTTTTCTCGCTCCTCTTGAAGCAATTCTGTTTGATATCGATGGAACATTGTGTGATTCAGATCCCCTCCATTACCATGCTTTCCGTGAAATGCTTCAAGAAGTAGACCTCTCGCTCGCTCTCTCTCGCACACACACATACACGCATACTTAGCATATGAAACTCACAAATATTTGTGTACCGCAGGTAGGCTATAATGGAGGGGTTCCTATCACTGAGGAATTCTACAGTGAACATATTAGTGGAAAGAACAATGAGTATCTTTGCGGTACCATCTTTCCCGATTGGGAAATCAAAAGGGCAAGAAAATTCTTGGAAGATAAGGAAGCCTTTTTCCGAAGGTAAAACTATATCAAACTGTCTTTGATCACACAATTAATGTTCATTTTCTGTTATATAAAATGATTTGGCATATTTATGTATGGATATTGGATGAAGTTTGTACTTTTGTCACGAATGACAGGACTTCTATAGCTAAAGTTGTATCAACTACCACCTTTATTGATTTGTAAAAGATTCTGATCTTGTTATATATATAGCGTGTCGCATTACCTGTCTACATTCTGGATTTGACAGTGTCCTAGCATAACATGTCAGACTCCGGTAACTAAAAGAAGATTTCCGTTAAGACACACTCGATCTTAAGTGTTCAAGTTTTGCTTCTATCCATTATTTTTTCTGTTATCTAAGGAGAACCTTTCTGAGCCTAACTTACGACACACATGCAGATTGGCATCTGAAGAATTGGAACCTGTCAAGGGCCTTGACAAGTTGTGCAAATGGATTGAAAAGCAAGGCTTGAGACGGGCCGCAGTGACAAATTCTCCACGAGCAAGTGGGGAGCTAATGATATCATCATTAGGGCTCACAGACTTCTTTGAAATTCTCGTTATTGGAAATGAATGTGATCGAGCAAAACCATTTCCAGACCCTTATTTGAAGGCTCTTGAAACACTTGAAGTGTCACATGAGCATACTTTTATCTTTGAGGTTTGGCACTTTGGCTCTCAAAACTATATGCATTGCATTAACGATAACATTCTCTGAATGGAATTCTGATATGTCTTGCATCACACTCATCTTTGTTTTGTTTTTGGTTGTTAAGGATTCCGTTTCAGGAACGACAGCTGGAGTAGCAGCTGGAATGCCAGTTGTTGGTATAGCTACAAGGAATCCTGGGACGTCATTGATTAACGCTGGAGTCTCCTTCGTTATTAAAGATTTTGAGGACACGAAATTGTGGGAAGCACTGGAAAAGTTGGAGAAGAAGCCCGAGGCAACGGCAGAGGCAACACCAGAGGCAATAACAGTTGCAATTGCAACTCCAACTCCCAGTAATATATAACCTTATATATATTATGATTCTGTTCTGGTACGCTATTCAGGCATTCGGACATCTCAATCTTGTTGTTGTATACGAGTAAAAGCTTATTAGCAAGCACAGTTGTCAAATGACTCTTCTTTTGACGACTCGTGAATAAAAGCAACGTGATAGTATTTCTTTTTTTTTTTTTTTTTTTCATTTCACTTTTTTATTTACCAGTTGATGGTGCTTTGATGACATATTAATTGCATAATATTGAGGGCGGCGTAATGAGTTAGGATTAGACATGTTCAGGGTTCTATTTGAACTTGAACTCAAAACTGTTATCACGAGGGTGGATTCGGTCATTCAGAAAAATGTTGTGTTTGATTGCAACACCAGTTGGAAACTGATGCTCCAACTCTCATTTCAAAAACGCCAATTGACACAAGGAACAAAGGATGTGGCCTGGAAACTTGATTCTCGCTTGAGCAAAGGTACACTTCTCTTTTTCTTCACGAGCAGCAATTGTTTGTCCTGCAGATTTATGGAATACTTTCCATAATAAATTTAGGAATTTGAGTGGTTTTACTGCTACCAGTCTCGCCAACCAAAATCAAAGATTGGTTGGCTTTGAGAGCTTGCAAGAAGTTTCTTTTTGTTGCCAAACTAGCAAAGTCTTCCTCTTCTCAAGAATCTCATCGTACATCTGTGAACACGGAAAATTCCTGAAACGAAAGAGACAAGAACAACGTGCACAAACAAATATTATGTATTTGATGATTTTGGGTTACAATCTCTCTTTATTTTGATCCTCTGATTCGATCTCCGTAAGGTGTGTATTTGTGGATGTGTGGTTGATCCAAAGGGCCGTTGGGCTTGATCTAAGGATGAACGTTCTTCAAGGGCCGTGGACTTGATCTTGAAGGTGGATTTGAGCGGATCTTCAAAGGGGCTTTTGGGCTTGATCTTTGAAGAACAGTGATGAAAGGATCTCCAAGGGCTTTTAGGCTTGATCTTGACAGTGATGAACGGATCTTTAAGGGCTTTTGGGCTTGATCTTGAAGAACGGTTGGATGTGTGGATTTGTCGACGTTGTTGATCCAAAGGGCCGTTGGGGCTTGATCTTGGATGAACGGATGATGAACGATGGTGCTTTCTTCAAGGGCCGTCGGGGCTTGATCTTGAATTGGTGGATGGTTGATCCAAGGGCCGTCGGGGCTTGATCTTGGAAGAACAATGAACGAAGAACGAAGAACCCTTTCTTCAAGGGCCGTCGGGGCTTGATCTTGAATTGGTGGATGATTGTTGATCCAAAGGGCCGTTGGGGCTTGATCTTGGAAGAACGATGAACGAAGAACGAAGAAGGCTTTCTTGATTATTCGGGAACCTGGATGCTTGAGAGCTTCGGTGTTTCAGAGCTTCAGAGCTTCAAGGTCTAATATCAATTGCTTTCCTTAAATGAATGAAATAGGCTTGTATTTATAGAATTTTCCAATGCCTAATTTTGAATATAATATCCTAGATGAAATAAGTCGTTTCTGCCAGGTGTTGACACATGTCCTATTTGATGACTTTTCCAACTCATTTCAATTTTCGTTGAGTCACACGCTACGTGTAAAATTTATGTAATACATGAGCGTTGACACTTTGATTTATCGGTCAACATTTATTTACCGAAATTTCGATGTCTACAAATGCCCCCACTTCAAGGCGCGTCGTATACATGTGATTGTCACGTGTAGGAGATGCGTTTTGAAGTCCCTTACTGTAGATGTCGATCCAAGGGCCATTCGAGGCTTGATCTTGGATTGGGCTGGAGATTTCTTCAAGGGCCGTTTGAGGCTTGATCTTGAATTGGGCTTGAGATTTCTTCAAGGGCCGTTGAGGCTTGTTCTTGAATTTTTTGTTTGAAATTTCTTCGAGGGCCGTCGAGGCTTGATCTTGAAGGTTGAAATTGGACCACAAGGAGCTTCATGTGGTAGATGATCTTTGGCTTTGGTAGTGGGTGAATCGACACATATTTTGTTGCGCTTTGTTGACTTTCCACAGCTTTGATCTTGAACTGGGTTGAAGGATTTTCTAGATTCCTCCAATTGTTGATTTTCCACAGCTTATTCTTGAACTAGGTTTTGATTCAAGGGTGGTAGACACTTAATCTTGAATCGGACTTGTGATTTCTTCCAGGGCCGTCGAGGTTTGATTTTGAATTTGGCTGGAAGCTTCTTCAAGGGCCGTTGAGGCTTGATTCTTGAAGGCTGACTCGAACACACGGCAAGCAGGCACGAGGTGAAGGTGACGACTTGTTGCTTTGTTCAATTTTTCTAATTCACACCTGAGTAGTTTGGTCAACGGTATGATCTCCGAGATTGATGGGCTCCTCTTCCAATTGGTGACTTGGTCTTTAAGGATTTGATTCAAGGGTGGTGAATCGGCACGTGCAGCCCACAACGCCTAGTAAGTCGACCCAAGAATTTGAGGGTCAAAACGAGTTCACCGTCCTCAAGCAGATGCGACATCTTCTCGAGTTCTTCATCTCAGACTCTTTCTGCTGAGTTGACTGTGCATGCTGCATTCTTCTCTGCTTGTTTGTTTAGGCAGATGTGGCAGCTTCTCGAGTTCCTCAGTTCGGACTCCTTCTGCTGAGTTGATCGTGCAGACCGCATTCTTCTCTGCTTGTTCCTTCTGCACCTTGTCTCCACATGCTGCAAGGTATCATTTTCACTTGCCTTATCTGTCCTCCAAGCAGATGTGGCAGCTTCTTTGAAAGTACAGCAGCAGTGGAAGGCGAGTACTCGAGAGCAGTGCTAAGTAGGCAATCAGGGAAGGGTTCCAAGCAGTCGGTTCCTTACCCGAGTTTGAGTGGAAGTTCCGGCATATTGTTTTCTTTATCCTTGTCTTTGTAGGTAGGAACAAGGACAAAGGAAAGGACAGGGAGAGTGCATGATATGAGATACTCTTGCTTTCTACCCTGGTGATATGTGATACTTTTGCTTTGGAGTCATTAGCTTGCAGAGGTACTCCAAGGAATAAGGAACACTGAATGACTCGAGAGGTTTCGTTGGGAAAACATTTTTTTGAGATGAAGAGAGGCTCTGTGTGTCTGCCTTGCTATGGAAGGTGAAGGTGGACAGTTATAGGAAATTCGTTAGTACCTGTAGAGGTACTATTCTTTTACTCGTGTCGGTAACCAATGCGTGATTGATCAGTATGGCTTCACGTGCTTTCTTCTTTATCAGAATTTTTCGACAAATTGTCCGTAATTTTCATCAAGCTGAGCGTGCGTTTAATAGGTGTTGACGAGGCTGAAAAGACTGGCGCCTCTTCGATATCTGGGATTGGCGCTTTAACAAATTGCCCGTGATTTCCGCAAAGCTGAGTTTGCGTGTGACGGGTGCTGACAAGGCTGAAAAGACTGGCGCCTCTTCGATATCTGGGATTGGCGCTTTAACAAATTGCCCGTGATTTCCGCAAAGCTGAGTTTGCGTGTGACGGGGGCTAACACGTCTGGAAAAGCAAGATGCTTCTCCGATTTCTGAGCTTGCCTCTTCGATTTTTGAATCGGTATTTTCGAACTCTGAGCTTGCCTCTTCGATCTCTAAAATCTCGTTGAGTGCTGATTTTTATAGAGGCACGTAGTTCGTTTCAAGCACACTTGAATTTTCGCTTGCAGAAACTCCCTTCTTGCACTTCTAAGGTCTTGATCTGTCTGACCTCTTATTTCTTCAACACCTTTGAAAAATGTCTGGACCTTCCGACCGTCGTTTTGACTTGAATCTTGGTGAAGAGGCAGTCCCGCCTTCTCCAGACAACATATGGCGCCCATCATTCATATCCCCTACTGGTCATCTTACCGTTGGGGATTCGGTGATGAAGAATGATATGACCGCTGCGGTGGTGGCCCGGAACCTTGTCACTCCCAAAGATAGCAGACTGCTTTCCAAGCGGTCTGATGAGTTGGCTGTTAAGGAGTCTCTGGCCCTTAGTGTGCAGTGTGCGGGTTCTGTGTCCAACATGGCCCAACGCCTATTTGCTCGAACCCGTCAAGTTGAATCGTTGGCGGCTGAAGTGATGAGTCTCAAACAGGAGATTAGAGGGCTCAAGCATGAGAATAAACAGTTGCACAAGCTCGCACACAACTATGCCACAAACATGAAGAGGAAAATTGACCAGATGCAGGAATCTGATGGTCAGATTTTACTTGATCATCGGAGGTTTGTGGGCTTGTTCCAACAACATTTGCCTTCGTCTTCTAGGGCTGTACCGTGAGTGAAGCTCCGAATGATCAACCTCCGATACCTCCTCCTTCTGTGGCCCCGCCGACCGCTGAGGCTCCGCCTGAGCAACCTTTGTGAAGGCTCTCCTCCCTCTCGTCTGTTTATCTTGATTTATGTATATGTACATATTTGTAATTTATTGGAAACATTAATAAATAAGCTCTTTTTTTTTTTTTTTCTTTTTTATTTTATTATTATTATTTTTTTTAATACATGAAAAATCCCTTTGAATAAACTTTTCAATGTATCAATATCCTTTGAGAAGTAAACAAAGATGATCGATCACTAACAAAACTCTACAGCTAAAGCGTGTTACTTGTGGGGATTGTTCCATCTCAAACATACAACTAAAGCTGTATGTCCCTTTTTTTTTTTTTTTTTTAATATGCTGCTTGTAGTGTCAGGCCGATATGGGCGTTAAAGCTTCTCCCGGCTTTAACAAAACACGGTGAACATGGGCGTTAAGGCTTTTCCCAGCTTTAACCAAAGCTTTTTTTTTTTTGCTGCTGCATGTGTGTATAATCATTTACGGTAAACATGGGCGTTAAAGCTTGTCCCAGCTTTAACCAAAGCTTTTTTTTTTTTTTTTTTTTTTTTTTTTTTTTGCTGCTGCATGTGTGCATAATCATTTACGGCAAACATGGGCGTTAAAGCTTTTCCCGGCTTTAGCACAACACGGCAGTCATGGGCATTAAGGCTTTTCCCAGCTTTAACCAAAGCTTTTCTTTTCTTTTGCTGCTGCATGTGTGTATAAGTAAGCCTTCCTGCAAGGCTTTTGGACATGTATCCGCTCCTCTCCATCTGCTTGAAAGTTTTAACCTATCAAGTGTAGTTTCATTTGCACCGAAGCTTGCTGCTCCATGCTTTGGTAGCTTCTTTGGACACCATAACTGCACAGCCACCATCCTTGCTGCACTGCCTTTGTCACCCTTGCTGGTTGCCGCACCGCCTTACGTCCTTGTTGCACCGTCTGCTGCACACCATCGCACTGCCTGCCATCCTTGCATTGGTAGCCACCGAGTACAGCGGGTCTTCAAGCAGCTGGAGGGCCGACGATGAAATGATGCCGACGTACGAGGTGTAGCCGGTGGAGCTTGGTAAAGACAACTTTTGCTGTGGAAAGTTTCAACCTGGCGGAGAGTGGTGCAGCTTCCTCACTTTATGTAGTTCTTTTTATCTCAGTGACAAACTTCTTTTCTTCTAACTGCAGTGCTCTGATTTCCTTTTCCATCCCTCTAGCAGCAGGGGTCATTTCTTGCTTGTTCTCCCAAAGAGCCTCTTTGGCAGTGGGTTTCTTACTGAAGCTGTTCCAGGCGCAAAGGCTGTAGGAATCAGAGCACTCGGACTCGAGCAATATTCATATCAAGCCATGTTAGTAACTCATGGATCTCTTCCGCATTTCTCTTGTTGCTGGTTTGTGATGCGGCAAGAACATCATTCGTGCACCTAGTGACCTCTTGCCTCAAGAAGGATATCTCATCATCCCGTCCTTGCAACTGTGATTGAAGCTTTTCCACCTCAGCAAGGAGGCTTGCAGCTAGCTGATGTAGCTCATCAAACTTACTGACAGTGACGGAAAGCCTTTTCATAACCTTCCCGCGGGAAGTTTCAAGGTTCTCCAAATCTAGATTCTTTTGTTCCACAACCTTTTCCAGTTCCTTAATCCTGGAAGTGTGACCTTGCATCTGCATGCATGCATATATATATATATATATATATATATATATATATATATTTTTTTTTTTTTTTATTTGCTTTGTCTTGTCATCTGCATACATATATATATATATATATGTACTTTTATTCCTTTGTGGCGTCTTCTGCATGCATATATATATATTCCTTGTCCCACATTTATTCCTTGTCCCGCCGTCTGCATGCATATGTATATATATATATATATATATATATATACACACATATTTGTTTGTCCCAGTCTGCACATATATAAAATTTCTTATAATGTGCGCACTTTCACTGATGGATTTTTTTGTCGTAATGCTAGGGATCTTTAATTACGAAGCTTTCAGAGGCGTGGTATTTGGAGTGCGCAGGGCGTGAGCATATTTGTGCCTTCTGCTGCCTAGGGTTTGCGCAAGAGATTGCAACGGGGTTTCGTTGTGTAGTGCCTTTTGCTGCCGCTTGGAAGGACTGTCCCGTAGCTACCCGTTTTGCCGTGCTGCTGCTGATTTGTTTTTTTTTTCGAGGTCATGGTATTTTTTAAGTGTTTTAAGGGCAACACCCTTACCATTCTTGCGCATGCAGGTGACTCGCAAGATAGAGGAACGACGTTGAAGCTTTACGAGCCACTGACTGGTCCTAAAGCTCTTACTCTTCCTGCGAAAGATAACTCCATGCATATTAAGTCGTGGTCTTCCGAAGTATCTTGGGATGTGGTAGATTCTGTCCAAACAGATACGAAGAAGAAGGCGCGTATCTCGAAGATTCTTATCTTGAATCCGTCGCACCATGCTGGTGACAATCATTCGGCCTCATTTAAGCTACTTGGTGATCACATCCGCATTGGAGCTAAGGTTTGGAGGGGTACCCTGTCTACTGCTGGAGAGGCCGTTTTTGATGAGTTTTATTGGGAGTGGCTCGAAGATGTCTTAAGCCGATCTAAGGACGTGCTTACTAAGGTGGACCTTTACCAAGCCGTGTATGCGTCTTTGTTTAGTTACGATCACCATCCTTCCGTTATTCGTGCGTTCTTAGAGTGTAGGTGTTCGGCCACCAACACACTTCACACGGCGCAAGGGGAGATGTCAATTTCACTTTGGGATCTTCACCGGATAGGAGGTTTGCCGATCTAAGGTAAGTTTTACGACGAGGTCGTTCCCAGCGCAGAGGACCTTTCTCTTTGCAATAACCGAGGATTGCCTGCAAGTTGCCGCTATTTGTTTTGGGCATATCACAGGCTTTTCCAGGATGCTCGGGGTAAATCAGGCGTGAGGATTTCCTCATGGATCCGATTCTGGTACTGGGAGGTCATGAGATATAAGAAGCCTTTGAAGAAAGTTGGTCGTAACAAGACCACTAGGCCAAAGGGCGATTCAGATCCGTTCGGTGTTATTGGCGCAACCAGGCGTCGCTCTTCTGATGAGTTGAGAGCATTTGAGGATCTCGGCATAGCACCAGAGCATGTGGAGGAGTCTTACCTGGCTGCTTTCTTAGCTTGTTGGCTTTGTAAATTTGTTTTCCCCGCAGGCGACGTCAACTTAGTTCGCCCTGGAGTTTTCAAAGTTGCTAGCAAGATGGCTGCAGGTGAGTCTTTTAGCCTCGCTATTCCGGTCTTAGCCAGCATTTACAACGGCTTGAGCATGGTTTCTGACTCGGCAAGCACTGAAGATCGTGCTGCGGTGCTTCCTTACCACTATGTGTATGGTTGGTTGGGTGAATATTTTGACACTCATTTTTCTCTGTCGACTCTGGATAAGTCAAGACCTTCCTCATCGACCGGAGCCAAGCTAGGGCCTTTGATGATGAAGTATTCTGGTGTGCTCTCCGCGAAGAGCCTTGACGATTTACAAGCGCGAGCGCTATTTAAGAGTTGTGAAGATTTGAGGATGGACCCCTTAGCGAGAGTTGGCTCGGTGCGGCGAGGCATCGTAGACAACTCGCATCTCCGCTTCTCGGACTTGTCTTATCTTATAAGCCTTCGCTCGGGGTTTGTTTCTTTGCGGTAAGAAGACCGATGTATCATCCAGTCATATAGCCCCCACCGTTTCAGCAGGTAATTTGGTTTTGTCCAAAGCGAGCCAGGCAAGTTGAAGGAAATGAACCCATCGGTATCCCTGCAAGCCGTGTACATGCATTGGGAGTCTTGTACCCGTTCATGCACAAATGCTGTTATTACGCTGCCGGCCAATGATGAGTTCAGGAGTAATCCAGTGACCCGTGTTTACGCACGTTGGTGGTCAAAGACACATTATGAGAACTCGGGGACGGCAAGTGGCGCCAATTCTTCTCACTTAAGTGATGATACGTCGAGAGAGGGTTGTCCTGTGGTTTCTATGCGAATGGTACCCCTTGATCGCGCAAGTGCGGCTCCCTTACAAGATAGACCTGTAGCTTTAACTCTTCAACGTCCATGCTTGTCTCCTCGACATCCGGATGATTCTGAAGAGGCGGGGGATGAAGGTGACTCGCACGAAGATGGATTTATTTTGCAGCAGCGTCCACAAGTTTCAAACAAGCGACCACTTGAGGATGCTCAGGCTGACAGTGATGTCAATTTTCGTCACAAGAAGAAAGAAGTGTTTAGAACTCCTCAATTCGATGACCGTGAGCCATTTGAGAGAGATGTATATCCTTTATTTTTCTCTTATGATTTCTTCTGCTTTTGTCGTTTTGGCTTTTATTTCTAACATCTTTCTTTGTCTTCTTTAGGTTGGGCCTTCCCGTCATTTTGATTTGGGAACTGCAGATGTTTATTCCTATACGGAGATGCTATTTGCAGGTAACCTACCTACAGACGGGGATATCGGGGATCCTCCTGGTGCAGAGCTTGTTCCGAATCCGTCGAACTTCCCGAGTTTGCCACGTGTGGGTGGGGGTATGCAAGAACCCGTCATGCGTCCAACGCCTTTGCCAGCTAGCTCTGAGATCTCTTTGAGAGGACCGAATCTTAGCGGTACTGAGCGACTCATCCATCGCATAAGTCTTGGTGCAGCAATGGAGATCAAGGGCCATATTGAGGCGGGGATTTCTAAGTGTCCACTGGAAGACCTCCCGTTGCTTAATGAGGATTTGTCGAAGTTTATTTCAGTGATTGACAACCTTAACGTTGATTCCTCCTCCTTGAAGATCAAGATTGCCGAACTCATGGCCGCCTCGACTGAATATTCTTCCTTGCGTGCTATTTCCTTAGAGAAGTTGAGTCCAGATGTCAGAGCTTATCAGCTAACCATGATAGACTCATCACTGGCTCAAGTCCGGTCATTTCAGCAAGCTGTTTCAGGAGATTATCAAGTCACGGAGGCTTCGTTAACTTCTGTCCAAGGGCGTCTAGATGCATTGGCGCGAGAGCGAGAGCAGTTGATAGTCGAGGCATCACAACTTGAAAGTGTCCTCGCAGAGCAGGGAACTGCACTTTCTCAGTACCAAGAAGAGATTTCACGCCTAGAACGAGAGAAAAGCACGACTATTGAGTTACCCATCTTGTCTCCCACCGAGGTAGAGACTTTGAAGACCTTGGAAGGCTCGCTTGGAGATCGCCTTCGTGGTTTTAGAAACATAGTTTTCAAGTAATATTTCTTGTAATAAGGCCTTGGAGCCAACTCCTTCTTTCAAAGAAATAAAGCATTTATGTTCTTGATTTTGCTCTTCGATCCTCAAAGTGTTTACTTATTATTATTATTATTTCTTTTAGATGGTGTGACTGTACTTGAAGTTTTGACACTTCGAGTTGCCTACGTACCCTTTGTTGAGGAGGGATCAAGTCATAACGTAGTTCAAAATACACTTTTTTTTTTTGGCGTACGCAGTTTATGCTCTTGCGGGCCAGGAGCTTTGGTTCATGCAGTTTAGGCTCGTGCGAATAAAGAGCGGTAATTTGTTGCCTTTCAAGGGTAGTAGCGCTTTAAGAATCTGCCATTGATAGGGCCGATCTTCAAGCCGTCTTCCGCCATGATTAAGTAGGCGCCATTGGTGTAGACTTCTTGTACTACGTATGGTCCATCCCATTTTGACGTGAACTTGCTCTTTGTCTTGTGAGTTGTGATGATAGGCCTACGCAATGAAAGGACGAGATCTCACATTTGAAAAGACCGAGGGAGAACTTTCTTGTTGAAGGCTTTAGAAAGTCGCGCTTGATAACACTCCAGGTGCTGCTGGGCTTCGAGTCTTTTCTCATCCAGTGCCTCCAGTTCTTGAAGACGCAACTTTGCGTTATCTTCGTCAGTCAAACCTTCTTGTATAGCCATCCTTAGCGAGGGGATTTGACTTTCGAGTGGTAGAACAACTTCTACGCCATATACAAGAGAATAAGGTGTGGCTTGGGTAGGCGTTCTATATGTTGTCCTGTATGCCCATAGGGCTTCGCCTATTCTTTCATGCCAGTCTTTCTTTGTTCTACCGATTACCTTCTTCAGGAGGTTGCACAATGTCTTGTTGAATGCTTCTGCAAGACCGTTGGCCGGAGCATGATACATGGAGGATTTGCGCTGCTTGAACTTGTACTTCTCGCAGAGCTCGTCCATGAGTCGGTTTGAGAACTACTTTCCGTTGTCGGTGACAATGTAGCGAGGCACCCCATATCGATGGATGATATGTCCCTTGATGAAACGGACGACAGTTTCCTTCTTGACTTCCTTCAGGGGTATGGCCTCAGCCCACTTAGAGAAGTAATCCGTTGCAGCCAGGATGTAAGCCTCCCCTGTAGATGACTTTGGCGCAATTGGTCCTATGACATCCAATCCCCATGCATCGAACGGCCATGAAGTAGCTGTGGGGTGTAATGGTTCAGGCGGTTGGTGTATGAAGTTGGCATGAAATTGGCAGGCTTGGCACCTTTTGGCGTATTCTAAGCAGTCCTTTACCATGCTTGGCCAGTAATAACCCATTCTTTTGAGCTGGAAATGAAGCTTTGGTCCGGACTGGTGCGCTCCACATATTCCTGAGTGTGCTTCTTCCATGGCTTGATTGGCTTCTTCCTCGCCTAGGCATCTCAGAAGTACCCCTTCAAAAGATCGCCGGTAGAGTGTCCCTTTGTAATAGAGGAAGCGATGTGCTCGTCGACGTACTTCAGAGCGGTGTTTCGGATCATCTGGAAGCATTCCATGCTCCAAGTAGTTGATCAGAGGCTGTCTCCATTCTTCAACGTTGACCGGAAGTATTGAAATAACGTTTGTATCACTTAGTACTATTTCAGTGACAAGTGGGATTACCCATCTTTGGCAGACTGGCACGTTTGTAGCTTCGTTTTCTCCTAATGTCATGCTCGAGGCTAGGTTGGCGAGAGCGTCTGCCATTTGATTCTCTTTTCTTGGCACGTGTTCTAGTGTTACGGCCTCAAACCTTTGTAGCAACTGCGTTGCCAGCCGGAAGTATGGGACAAGGTCGTCTTTCCTCACCTCATATTCCATCAGGAGTTGATTGATTATGAGCTTGGAGTCGCCGTATATCTCAAGGGCTGCGATTTCCATGTTGATTGCCATTTGGAGTCCGAGGATCAGTGCTTGGTACTCAGCGACGTTGTTGGTGCATAGTTCGCTTAGCTGGAATGAATAAGGTAGTACTTGCCTTCGTGGCGACATGAATACTACTCCTGCCCCCGCTCCGTCTGCTCGTGCAGATCCGTCAAAGAACATCGTCCATGTCGGGAATATGTCGATGCAGAACACTTCTTCGTCGGGCAGGTCGTCTGCGATTTTCCAATCGGCTGGGATTGGATGGTCGGCAAGGAAGTCTGCTAGCGCTTGTCCTTTGACGGATTTAGCTGGGACGTAGATGATCTCGTATTGATTGAGAAGTAATGCCCATTTAGCTAGTCGCCCTGTCAAAACTGGCTTAGACATGACGTATTTGACCGGGTCAGCTTTAGCAACCAAGTGGATGGTGTAAGCATGCATGTAATGTCTGAGCTTCTGGATGGCAAACATCAAGGACATGCACATTTTTTCTATTGGGGAGTAGTTCAATTCAGCGCCGGTAAGCGTTCGGCTGAGGTAGTAGAGCGCTCATTCTTTCTGGGCCTCGTTTTCCGGTGCCAAGAGTGCTTCAACTGAACTTTCCTGAGCAGCAATGTACAATATGAGCGGTTTCCCTGGTACAGGTGCCCCTAGGACAGGTGGACTTGATAAATACTTCTTTATGCTTTCAAAAGCGTTGTTGCATGCTTTGTCCCATACGAACGGAACATCTTTCTTCATGAGTCGACTGAACGGTTGACAACGCCCTGCAAGGTTGGAGATGAAGCGTCTGATGAAGGCTAGCCGACCTTGTAGACTTTTCAACTCATGCAGGTTTCTTGGCTCGGGCATGCTTTGAATGGCCTTGATCTTTGATTGGTCTACTTCAATGCCCCGATGCTTGACAATGAAGCCAAGGAACTTTCCAGATGTGACGCCAAATGCACATTTTAACGGGTTCATCTTGAGGTTGTATTTTCGCAACCTTTCGAACACTACTCGCAAATCCTTCAAGTGATTTGATCTTTTCTTTGTCTTGACCACCACATCGTCCACATAACATTCTACGTTCTTGTGTAGCATGTCATTGAAGATCTTCTGCATCGTGCGTTGATATGTAGCTCCAGCATTCTTCAGACCAAAGGGCATCACCTTATAGCAGTAAATACCTTTCGGAGTGCGGAAGGCTGTTAGTTCCTCATCTTCAAGAGCCATGCGAATTTGATTGTATCCAGAAGAGCCGTCCATGAATGACAGTGCCTCATGGCCAGTGGTTGCGTCCACCATGATTTCGATGATTGGCAAGGGGAAGTCATCCTTTAGGCAAGCATTATTGAGGTCTCGGAAGTCCACGCAGACACGTATTTGTCCAGATTTTTTAAGGACTATGACGATGTTGGAGATCCACTTGGGGTATTGCACCTCTCGAATGAAGCCTGCTTCGATCAACTTGTCGATCTCGGCCTCGATTTGTGGGATGAGCTTGGATCGATAGCGTCTTTGAGTTTGCTTTATTGGTCGCCTTCCAGGCTTGACTGCAAGATGATGCACCGCAATGATAGGGTCGAGGCCGGGCATTTCCTTGTAGGTCCAAGCAAAGACGTCCTTGTACTCTAATAGCAGCTGGTAATACTTCTCTATCTCGTCCGCACCTAATAATGCACTCACGAAGATGGGCTTCGGTTCCTCACTTGTGCCTAAGTTGAGTTCTTTGAGATCGTCAACCGTGGCTTGCCCCCCATCTTCGAGTTGTGACGGTGCCGCCATGACATCTTCCTCGAGGATTTCTTCTTCACCTTCTTGGATTGTGATGTGGAAGACGTCTTGGGCTTCTTCTTTGGTGTTATCCTCTCGAGCTAGTTGGCATGAAGATTGTCCAGTGCGAATGATGGTGCGCCTTTTCACTTTCAGTGATCCGACTGTGTTAACCTCCAAAATTGCTTGGCGCTTCATTCTTGAAGGAATGGAACTTCGGACGTCATCCTTTTCCGCCAGGCGATCGATCTCTTCTGCTTCTGGTGTCGTCTTTCTCCTTTTGGAAGGCTCTTTGGCTTCTCCAAGTCTTTCCATAACTGACTGTCGTGGAGGGGAGCTAGTCTTATTGCTTTGCTTTTTAGGTTTCGATAACCTTTTAAAAACAGAGCCTCGAGATGCTGACGTTTTGAGCCTTTTGAAGACGGAAGTTTTGTTTTGACCGCTCATGAGTTTAGGTGCCGAAACTCTGGCATTTGAACAGTTCATTCTATCGAATACTGATGTTCGGGGGGCAGGTTGAGGCTCCTCTTTATCTTGTATAATGCTTACGCTGATGTGTTGAGCGCTAGCATTTTTTGCCTTGCTGGAGATCTTCACCGGTGCATTTGGTGTGAAGCCAAGTCCAGCTTTGTTGTTGCTAACCCCGTAACCATGCTTCTCCAACTTCTTCTGAGTTTTAGTGAGATCACGTTCGTTGTCTTTGACGGTGTTCAAATCATTCTTTCCCAAATTTTCAGAGGAGGTGAAGTTATACCCAGCTTTCGACATAAGTTTGTAGGCGTTTGGATCAAAACCTTCTTCGGTCCTTTTGGTTGGGAGAAAGCTTGGTTCTACCCCCTTTGGCAGGCCTTTTATGAAGCCCTGTGATGGTTTTGCAACCTTGGTGTCGCCTAGCTGGGTCAGAGGCAAGACTGCATTCGTTTTGAGCAACTTTACATTATCTATGTGCCGCCGTGCATCGGCTTTGCTCGCTGCAGTTTCAAACGGGGATTGACCATTCTTTCTTCTCGACGTCGGGATGTACCGGAAGACGGGTACGCTTGGTCCATTTGAGGTCGTCCTACTTCCTCTGGTCGTTGCAGGTTTAGAAAGCTCATCGTCGTTTTTGCTTGAAGATGGCATAGCTTATTCTTCTTGCTTCTTGGGCATAGCCTGCCACTCCTGTTTTTTAGGCGCTGCTTTGCTCATGGATTTAATCTCTTTTGGAAGAGTTTCGGGCACCGTGTCTTCATTCATGTAGAACTTGGCGTCTGCGAAATGTGATTCGGCTTCGGTGAATGGCTTGGTGTCGCCATAGATCACCTTCACTCGTTCTTGGTAAAATTTTAAACATTGGTGAAGGGTGGACGGTACCACTCCGTTCGCATGGATCCAAGGTCTTCCTAAGAGCAGACCGTAGGAAGTTCTTGCATCAATCACGTGGAACATCACGCTTGACTTGAGTTCACCAATGGTCATCTCCACTTGGATCATGCCCATCGCTCTTTGTCCTCCTTGGTTAAAACCTTGGATTAGTAGACGGCTTAGGGATAGTTCATCCACCTTGATGCCGATTGCGGTCATTGTTGACTTTGGCATGATATTTATGGCTGACCCGCCGTCCACAAGCATGCGGCTGACTTTATGCTCCCTTACGTACCCAGAGACGAAGAGAGGTCGGTTGTGAGGCTTGGATCCTAGCAACAAGTCTTCGTCGGCGAAGTGGATTGTGTCCTCGGTGGCACAGCATGTGGCACACTCGTGTGACCGAGGCCTCAAGCCTTCGTTCTTGCTTTCTTGCACTTCGTGGTCGTTTGGACTCTCTAAAACCGTTGCCAATGCCCTTCGTATCTTCTTTGGCAATTGTAGCGCTTCCTCGATGCTAAAGTGTATTGGCAGACCTTCTTCAGGTGTCGGAGTATTTTCTCCCTCAGCGGCGACAATTTTGCCCTTTGAGGGTTCTTCCATTTTTACTTCGACCACGTGACATGCGGTGATAGTGCAATGTTGGAAAAAGTCCTCCGGGAAGTACTCGTGCAATGAGACGGGAATGCGTGGCTTTTGCTCCGCAGGTTCCCCAGCATATATTGGCTTAGCAGCTCTTATGTTTCTCTTAGGCTTCCTATTACCGCGACGGCGGTGCTTTCTCCCTTGTTCCCCCTTTTGCTTTATAGCTTGCGGTTTTGGTTTCCTCGTCCTCTTATAGGTCACCAATGTCCATCCTTTGTCATCGTCAGTAGGTGCGTCCTGGTTGCTTACCCCCAGTGACGGTGGTGCAGAATGTGCAGTGTGGTTTGAGTATTGCCGAGCATGGTCAGGCATTTCTTGAAGAAACACGGGATCAAAGGATCCGAACACGACCGAAGTGGTGTGCGTCGCAGCTGTGTCTTCTAGGTCGAGCTCAATCCGTCCTTGTTGTGCCAACTTCATGATGAGTTCTTTTAGGATGAAACACTTGCCCACATGATGACCCACGATACGATGGTACTTGCAGTACTTGGGATCATTGATGCGATTCATTTCTTCAGGGCGTTTGCATTCGGGTAACTCAATCACCTTCTTCTCCAGTAGGTCGTCCATCATTGCGTCTATGTCGGAGTCCGGAAAAGGGTATACCTTCTGCTCTAATTCCCTCAAGGTGTTTTTGTACCTATCTTGGGTGTGGGAAGGCTCACCTTTTTTTATCTCCCTTGCTTTATTGAAAGAGATTTTGACGGGCGCGGACGAGGTCTTGATAGAGGTGGTATTGGTGGTAAAAGCTTCCTTGGCGGGCTTTTTCCCATGATTGTCTACTCTTGAAGTGAATACCTTATCCCTTTTGAAATCGGTGATTGGCTCCTTCTTTCCATGGTGGGCGAGGCTCAACTCCATGTCGTGGGCACGGGTGGCTAATTCTTCAAAAGTTCGTGGTTTGATACCTTGAAGGATGTATTGTAAACCCCATTGCATGCCCTGGATGCACATCTCGATTGAAGAAATCTCGGAGAGTCTGTCCTTACAGTCGAGGCTTAGATTACGCCATCGGTTGATGTAGTCCATGACTGGCTCGTCCTTCCACTGCTTTGTGCTTGTTAGCTCTAGCATGCTCACAGTGCGGCGGGTGCTGTAGAAGCGATTGAGGAATTCCCGCTCCAGTTGCTCCCAACTGTTGATGGACTCAGGCTCCAGATCCGTGTACCACTCAAAGGCGTTTCCTTTCAGCGAGCGCACAAACTGCTTGGCGAGGTAGTCCCCTTCGGTTCCTGCGTTGTTGCAAGTTTCAACGAAGTGGGCGACGTGCTGTTTCGGGTTTCCCTTTCCATCAAATTGCATGAACTTTGGTGGTTGATAACCCCTCGGCATCCTTAAGGCGTCGATCTTCTTTGAATACGGCTTTGAATACAACCCGGATGTATATGAGCTCCCTTCGTACTGTGCCTTGATGGTGTTGGTGATCATCTCTTGCAGCTGCTGGATAGAAAGGGATCCCATGAGTGCCGCTGGTTGGTCTAGTTTCGGCTTCCCATCGATTTTCTTCACCGGGGGTTCTTCGTCTCCGCCAGCTCCTCCCTTTAGCGGATCATCCTCTGGGTCGGGTTTTTCACTGTCCTGCGCCTCCAGTCGGTTGACTAATGCCGCGATTTGCAAGTCTTTTTCTTCCACAGTTCGAGTTAGTCTTGCGATTGCTTCATTCATTTGAGCAAGCTGTTCCTCGATTGAAGTTGCTCCAGCGGTCATGACTTGCATGGCTGAACTGCCGCTTGAATCGTCATCGGAGAGCATGGATTCGGAGTATTCCCTTGGTCTTTCCCCCCTTGGTGCCCTTAGTGAGGCTAAAGTGATCACAGGCTCATGCCTAGGGTACTCTCGTTCCCCTGGCAGAGTTGATGCAGAGGTGAAAGAGGTGGCAGAAGTAGCTTTTGCTTTGCTTCGAGTCGTGACACCCAACGTGACACCACTTGCGACGAGGGCGCATTTGTTCTTTGCGCCGGTTATGGGAACAGCTTGAGCCTTCCTTGACGTCATTGATTTTGGAAGTGTGCTTATATTCCTTGAACGGAGGAAGAGATGAGAGGTAGAGATGTCCCACTGGGCGTGCCAATTTGTGAACACGGAAAATTCCTGAAACGAAAGAGACAAGAACAACGTGCACAAACAAATATTATGTATTTGATGATTTTGGGTTACAATCTCTCTCTATTTTGATCCTCTGATTCGATCTCCGTAAGGTGTGTATTTGTGGATGTGTGGTTGATCCAAAGGGCCGTTGGGCTTGATCTAAGGATGAACGTTCTTCAAGGGCCGTGGACTTGATCTTGAAGGTGGATTTGAGCGGATCTTCAAAGGGGTTTTTGGGCTTGATCTTTGAAGAACAGTGATAAACGGATCTCCAAGGGCTTTTAGGCTTGATCTTGAAGAACAGTGATGAACGGATCTTTAAGGGCTTTTGGGCTTGATCTTGAAGAACGGTTGGATGTGTGGATTTGTCGACGTTGTTGATCCAAAGGGTCGTTGGGGCTTGATCTTGGATGAACGGATGATGAACGATGATGCTTTCTTCAAGGGCCGTCGGGGCTTGATCTTGAATTGGTGGATGGTTGATCCAAGGGCCGTCGGGGCTTGATCTTGGAAGAACAATGAACGAAGAACGAAGAACCCTTTCTTCAAGGGCCGTCGGGGCTTGATCTTGAATTGGTGGATGATTGTTGATCCAAAGGGCCGTTGGGGCTTGATCTTGGAAGAACGATGAACGAAGAACACTTTCTTCAAGGGCCGTCGGGGCTTGATCTTGGAAGAACGATGAACGAAGAACGAAGAAGGCTTTCTTGATTCTTCGGGAACCTGGATGCTTGAGAGCTTCGGTGTTTCAGAGCTTCAAAGCTTCAAGGTCTAATATCAATTGCTTTCCTTAAATGAATGAAATAGGCTTGTATTTATAGAATTTTCCAATGCCTAATTTTGAATATAATATCTCAGATGAAATAAGTCGTTTCTGCCAGGTGTTGACACGTGTCCTATTTGATGACTTTTCCAACTCATTTCAATTTTCGTTGAGTCACACGCTACGTGTAAAATTTATGTAATACATGAGCGTTGACACTTTGATTTATCGGTCAACATTTATTTACCGAAATTTCGATGTCTACAACATCTACAGTAAGAACTTCCAGTCCACCTATTGGTCACATTGCTTACCATCGTGGTGCGGCTCCTCTAGAGGTAGTATGAAATTCTTGAGAAGAAGAAGACTTTGCTAGTTTGGCACCAAAAAGAAACCAATCTTTGATTTTGGTTGGTGAGACTGGTAGTGGTAAAACAACCCAAACTCCTAAATTTGTTCTATATAGTATTCCAAGAATCTACAGGACAACCAGTTGTTTGTGAAGAAAAAGAAGTGGTCGTTTGCTTAAGTGAGAATCAAGTTTCTAGGGCACATCATTAAGCGTGGTGGCATTTGAACGGACCTAGAGAAGATGAGGAGCATTCAAGATTGGCAGACGCCCAAGAACATGAAAAAACTTGTCTCATCCATCCTCAAATTCACATAAGACGCCTCCCTCTCTTTCCCTTTTGTTCATTACCTTTTAAATATCTATACTTCTATACTAACCTTCCTTGTAGACTTGTTAAACAGGTCGTATTTGTTGTGTTCGTGTCGTTTTTGTGTCATATCCGTTATCTTAACGGGTCGTGTGATGTTATTATCTTAATCGGTGATCTGATAATGATCCGATTAGCTAACGGGTTGTGTAATTGCGTATCAGGTTAACGGGTTATGTAAAAAATTGTAATGTCTAATGTCTAGATATAACAAACGATATATTATCGGGTTCTTAATGGATCAACCAATATCGACCCGACTTATTAACGGGTTTTTAATGGGTCACCCAATAATGATTAGATTCGTTAACTAATTGACCCGAAACTTAATTTTCGTATTACTTTGTGTCAGGTTAATAGGGTTGTGCAAGAAATTCTCAGACCTACTTCCTTGTCAATCAAAACGTCTTAAAAATACTAAACTTCACCCTTATTCACATACCTAGTGTGCATGCAATGCTAATATAAATATAAATATACATAGATATACATGGGTTAAAATCTGAAGATGAAGACACAAACTTTTGACACAAATTTTCAATTTGTAGGGCCCACTTTGTAAAGTATTTCAACGATACAAATTGTCCATATTTTAGTGCATTATTTATAGATCATCTTTGCAAAAATTAGACAAAATGGACGAATACGGTTTTCTATGAAGAGACACTAAATTTAATTCAAAACAATAGTATGATTTCAGATTTGTGTTATTCTTGGTAAACATGGCTTTTGAGGTAAAACATAAAAATAAACAGTTGAATGTTAAAACACATTACAGAGTGAAGCATACAAAAACGTATGTCAAATCTTAATATTATATATTTTTATATTTAAGTTCCATAAAATCATTTCCAAACAAATTTCTATAACAAATATCTTTTCCACCCACGAGCCTGTAATAACAAATGAATTTCTGATGACTTCTTTTTATAATTAGAATTGCGTGATACTTTTGAGTCATCAGTAGTTCATGCATAATATATTCTTCCTATGGTATTATTGTATATGGGAATCATCCCAACTTTACTTTTTTGAACAACCCAGGGCTAAGAAGCCAAACAGAAGCAAGAAAGCCTACACCGAGGCAAACACAACAAAACTAAACACAAAGCAAAGCAGTGAGTAGGGATACAAACCACAGACACTTGCACTTAGTAAAAGTGTCATCCCAACTTTACTTAGGTTTGTTTATATATGTTGTGTTTCATAAATTAATAGAATAACAACAATAAAAAATAACTTCATTTTCTTCTAAAAATAATAATGCGTCGTGGTTAAGATATTAGAGAAAACTATATTTATAAAAGTATTAAAAAAATGCACTTTCATATTTGCTATGAAATGGATCTTCGATTTCAACTTATTCACTCTTTCGCGATTTTTAAGGTGTGAACATCACTTTGTGGACCGCGCGTATGGACGTAATGTGGTCCGTTTGATGAAAATTGAACGACTGAAAATGATCTCCATTAGAATGAGCTTAAGATGAAACATGATCATAAATGGTCCGTCAGTTAATTAAAATGGTACTCGTCATGAATTCAAAATTTTTGGGATTTAAACCATACCCTCGACATCAACACTTTCCGTCTTAAAATAAGTCTTGTCCTCCTACAAAAACACTCCCTCTCCCGTGTTTGCTCAAACATCGTTGTCGTCGAAAACATCCTTCCTGTTCGAAAACTTGCTTCATGTTCCAAACTTGGTTAAGTTGGTTTGTTGTTGTGTTGTTCGGCCTCACATAATTTCTAGATAGTAGTGAAGAAAATCAGGGGACTTTGGTTGGAGGATGTGCAATGGGTTCCAAAGAAAGGACGTGCTTTTTCGATTCATTCGAGCTTGGTTTAGACTGCTTCCGCAATAAGCTTGGTCAAATTTTATTCCCCAGTGAATTTCAAATTTTGTGAGTTTTGAAAAAGGAACCCTAGAATTTCATTTAGTTATTTATGTTAAGCATTATAAATTAAATTTGGTGTAAGGTTAATTATGCATGTTCGTGGATGTAGTTAGGTGGAATTTGTCGATATATGTCAAGTTTTTTTTACAATTAGGGTGAGTTGTGAACTTATGAAGTTATGTTGACAAGTTGTGTAGATGCTGGGGCATTATCTGTTGTTTTGGTAAAGTTGTACTTTTGAGTAAGGATTGAATTTTGCATCAGAATTACTGTTAATTTTATGGTGGTAGGGATTGATTTTTGTATCTGAATTATTGCTAATTTTTTGGTGGGAATTGAAATTGCTTAAGTAATGATGCTCTGTTAATAGTAGGTGTAAGGTTATGAAGCTTTGGTGACAGGTTGTCGTTAGGTGATGCCCATTGATTGTTTATGTGTGTGTGTATTGTTATGTGCACAAGATATGGCAACCTAGGGTACTCAACTAGCAATGAGAGAAGAAGTGTATAAGAGAAGGGTTAACAACCTATCCCAAGGCCTCCATGTGTTATGATTGATTAGGGAGAAGTTTAATGAGGCAGAGCTTGGTGCCATTGGGGCAACTTGCTTTGGCCACCTTCAGGGTGTGGATGAATTAGCCTTTAGTGGGCAATTAGTCATGTGTTGTCACTCTGTAAAGTGGCAAATCAAGGGGTTAAAGACTAGATGGGCTGACCTATTTAATAGGTTATGAATTGACCTGGTTCACAAAGCAGGACTTCTACCTCATTACCGAACTACTATGTGACGAACCCCATGACATAAAGATAGAGCCACAAAGGATTAGGTTGTTGAGGGAGTATTTTCTAGAGGCAATAGTAGAGGCAGCATGTGGCGACCCGTCCCTAATTTTCCATGTAATTTCATTCCCGAGTGTGTAAAATGATGATTATGCCCTTGTTGGCAAAGTGACATGGACGTAGTTATTTGGCTTTTAATTTATTTTTCCTATTATTGTAATTAAATTGTACTCGTTGTTACGAATGCATGAGTGCAAGTTAGGCCCCGAATCGGATTTGTAATGATTAAATTACGCCCAGATAAATTGCGTTAACAACAGGTAGAATTGTACACGTGTGTGCTAATAATTTAGTGTTGAAAATTACTGTTTTTGATAAGGTTAGCCGGATTGTGTAATTTTAAAGTGCACCAAATCTTATCACTTTTCTCTTTAAATCTGTCTCGTGACCTAGTCTCATTCACCAACAAATTATTTCACTACCCACATTTTCTCCCCCAATCAGACACTCCCCTCTATTTTTGTCCAATCATAAGTCTTCTCTCTCTCTCTCTCTCTCTCTCTCTCTCTTCTCTTTCTCTCTCTCTCTCTATTTTCTCTTTCTCTTTCTCTCTTTTTCACGCTGTGTGTCTCTCCTCTCTACAACAACTAAACACCATAATCAAATCTCACAGATCGGACCTCAAACCACCACCATTGTACTTCTCTCATCCCCACGAGTCCATCCATACGAACTGATTCTAAAATGGTTGAGTTTTGAGGGTCCAACTCAGAGCAACTTGGAGCTCCGACTTGGGTGTGAGTTCTCTGACGACTTTCTGTTCGAGTTGCAAAGTTTTGGAAGTTCTGGAAACATCTACACAACTCCCTGAGGTTCCTAGTCTAAGTTGGAATTGAAGACAACGGGAAAACACACGGGTTTAAGACGACGAAAATAGGTCCAAGAATTTCAAGGCTTTTTCAGTCCATTTCAGTCTACTTTTTGGACTTTTAAAAGGTACAACCTTGTTCTTCTCTTCCCAAGCTTCATTTCCATATAAAGTACGGCGAAAATGGTTGAGAAATGAGAAATTTTTGAAGTTTTAAAGTTTTTACAAAAATTAGGCCAAATTTTCCAAAATCCGACGAACCAGACAGTGGCGGCGACGACGAAGGAACTTTACTGGAGAAGAAGGAGGAATATTTCGTTAGGCTAACGAAATATTCTAATGTCGTTCAGGTACTTAACTGATGCCGTTAGTTTTAACGGAATATTCCGTCAAATCTGATGGAATATTCTCTAGGGAATCTGCCAGCACATGCAACCGCATGGCCTGCACGTGGGCGCATGTGTGGCCGCGACCTGGCAGTGCGTGGCTGCACGTGATTGACGTGTATGGGTCTGTGACATTGTGTAGAATGTTTTCGTATATTTAAACCTTCCGTTTGAGCAAACTATGGGGGATTTTCCTAGCCTTTGAGTGTATGTCCTAATTAATTAATTAGTATAGTTGATTCACATATAGGAGAATTACCCTGAGGAGGTACGAGGACAAGCAAGGCTATGAGGATACGATTCGACAACGTATTAGTGAGTGGGCATTTATTTTTATATATATTATATATAAAGTTTTTTAGTTTTCACAAATGCTTTTGGATTGATATTACGCCTATCATGCCATGTTTTATTTAATTTTAAAAGTGCTATTATATTGTTGAGATTTATAAATTTTCATGGCATGTTCATATTCATTTTACTTGCTCATCATGCATGCTTGCACTGGTGTAGTACTCGCCCCGGGCCAAGGCTAGGCTTCACGTGTATGTTCACATTGCACCGCATGTTCACCTTGGATCCATTGTAGGTGCTAGTCCTGTCCTAGGTTGCAATAGGCAACTAGGACTCATATGTGATGTGCCTAGCACCAGTTTTCACATGATTGTAGTACTAAAGCGTATATTATGATTAGACACAATCATGTTCATGTCAGAATCTCTCTGCATGAACTCGTGTGTTAGCACAGATTGATGAGGACCTAATTTTCTTATGCTATGGTTGAGATGTTATGATTGGCGTATTTATGGAATTATTGTTGATTTACATTTGATTTCATACTTATACGTAGTATGATTTTCTAGAAATTATACATGTTTTACGACGATGGGTTAGTATGTTCAGAAAATAAATGTGTCTTATAAACTTTTGTTTTTTCCCACCCACCCTTTTGTTTTTCGTCCCTCCAGGACTTAGTTAGCTGAATTCTCTGTGTCGTACGAGGGATCTCTGGCGATTCTGACATTTCCATAAATAAATGTAGGAGCTTATTTCTGGTTGTGTAATAAGTACCTTAACTAGTTTCGACTGCTCTACTTATGTCGTACTGTCATCTTTGATCTGAACACTTGTGTTTTATGGGTTATTTCCACTACTGCGCACTCTCTACTTTAGATTGAATAAATATTAGCTTTGGTTTAAATTTATCCATATTTTTTATGCTTCACTTTCCTTTTTGGTTACGTCACCTTTGGGTGTCGGCCAGCATGCCTCGACTCCAGTCAGGGTGTGTCAGTTTGGTATCAGAGCATAGACAGTCTTGTATCCCTTAATTGTGTTATGGGTCCTAATAATTTTTGATCTTTTATGTCAGAATCATGCCACCTCGTAGAATGCCACATGTCCCTTATGAGACAAACTTTCCTGATTTTGGGCAACTCGGTGAGGCTGTCGCTAGCGCCATTCAAACAAGACTTCGTCCTCCCAACGGACTTCCTTAGAGACCATATCTCATCTTCAGATAAATAATTTCTTTGGCAATGAGGGACTCGAGAAATCTGAGGCTTGGATCGACCATGTTGAAAAGACTTTTTGCGTTATGCAGAGACAGTGGAATCTTCCAGTGGAGCGATGGGTTAAAACAGCAACGTGGTTCTTTTGTTTGGGAGCTGAATCATGGTGGGCTCAGGAGTCACGCCTGTTGTTTGCTTAGGATGCCATGAGCTAGGATGTTTTCAGGCGCCTATTTGAGGCCAGATTCACACCTCCTGAATATAAGGATCAAAAGAGAGACGAGTTCACAAAGTTGAAGTAGGGTAAGATGTCAGCAATAGAATATCACTGAAAGTTCATTGATTTATCTCATTATTGTCCTGCTATTGTTGAGAATCTCAAAAAGATGCTTTGTCAGTGTCACATCCTGGCTTGGGCCCCTACTACATCCCGGGCTCGACTCTACCGTAGCATGATATTGTCTGTTTTAGGCCCCGACCACGCCCTCACAGTTTTGTTTTTGGGAACTCACACGAGAACTTCCCAATGGGTCACCCATCATGGGATTGCTCTTGCATGAACTCGCTTAACTTAAGAGTTCCGATGGAACCCGAAGCCAGTGAGCTCCCAAAAGGCCTCGTGCTAGGTAGAGATGAGAATATACATGTAAGGCTTACATAATCCACTGCCCTGGGTGATGTGAGATGTTACAATCCACCCCTCTTAAGGGCCCGACGTCCTCTTCGGCACATTTCTGGCCAGAGATTGGCTGTGATACCAAATTGTCATATCCCGGCCCGAGCCCCCACCACATCTCGGACTCGACTTCACCGTAGCATGATATTGTCCGCTTTAGGCTCCAACCACTCCCTCACGATTTTGTTTCTGGGAACTCACACGAGAACTTTCAAGTGGGTCACCCATCATGGTATTGCTCTCGCGTGAACTCGCATAACTTCGGAGTTCCGATGGAACCCGAAGCCAATGAGCTCCCACAAGGCCTCGTGCTAGGTAGAGATGATAATATACATATAAGGCTTACAGAATCCACTGCCCTGGGCGATGTGGGATGTTACAGTTAGTTTAAGAAGGGGACTCGTAAGTGACTTCGTTCTTTGGCGGCCTTTACTCCATGCTCCACCTATCAAGTAATCTTTGAGATTCTACTTCGTATTGAAGATTCTGAAAATGGCCTTGATGATGATGATGATGATGAGTGTGAGATCCCATATTTTTATAATATTATTTGGAGATATTAGAGTGAATTGTAGATGTTTACTACATTTCAACCATGTTGGCTGTTATGCATGTTGCAAGCTAAGTGATTTCATGCTTACAATTACATGACTAAGCTTTATAGCTTAGCCAAGTGGACAAGACAAAGAGGAGATGGCTTTGGATTCGCTTACGAAGGACATGTGTGTATGTGACTCATGAAATTAAGCAAGAGGTGGCCATTTGTGAGAAAACACAAGTGCTTAGTGAGCACTGTACATGGTGACTATGTGAAGCTACATACGTGGATGTGTCTTTTGATTATTGACACCTCATTGCCATTAGGATAAGAACCGGTCTTACGTTTCTATATTTTATTAGTATTTTTACTTGGTTATTAAGTCTACTAACCGTCTATTACTAGTATAAATAAGAGAAGGTCATTGCCATTTCTCTTCAAAACCAAGATAAGCACTTGAATGAGAATAGGATGGGATGCAATCCATGCATTGCTTTACGTAGAGATTGACATCTATATGCATACATAAATATAGTTATATAAAGTTTAGTATCGGAAAGTGATTGGAAGAAGTACTTGGTGATGAAGGAGCTTGCTCAAGTACGTGAAGTCAAGCTATTGGAGTAGTGACATTGATCTTCGTTTTAGCTTTGAAATCGAGGTAATGATTTACACATGATAAGATTGCTGGGACTTTGTACAAGTTTCATATGAATGAGATTTAGAGAAATATGATGTTTGATTCAAAATACTTCGAAGTTGGACTTTAAAGGACATTTGTATGGAACAAATGAGTTGTACTATTGATGGATTGTGTTTTGGCTGATATACATTGAAATTCTGGGAAAAACAGCCTCAAAGCCGCTGGTTTTATACCAGGGAAAATAGTTTTAGTTTAGGGTAATTTTGTAAATTACCAAAAGTTCAAGGGCTAAAGTGCAATTATCAAAAGTTTGGGAGACCTATTTGAAATAATAAAAGTTCAAATACATAATTTTTATTATGGCTAAGTGAAGTTCCCTATTGGATGTAATTGTTGTTATGGGAATAAAGTTGAGTCCTTATATATGGATAAATAGTGACATATTGTAATTGTTGAACTACGGATTCCAATTACTTGTGGTGCTTGCGTTTAATCGAGGTATCAGTGAGGAATATTGCTTGCTTGGCTTTGAGACCAGGCAGGGGGGATCCTCACTTACCCTAGTTATGGAATTTTGTGAATGTACGTATATGTAAATATATGAATGCCTGTGAAAGCTGCATATATTTTTTTTTGTGATAGAACTATGAGGAAAAATGGTTTTGTTTTATATCATGATATGCAGGTTGTTTTATGCTACAAACTAAAGTGATGACTTGAGAGTGAATGGGGCATAGCAACCACCTTGGGTTTTGATCCCCTAAATCTTCGGAGGGGCTACTACGAAGGGATTAGTACTGCTACCTTTCTAGGAGAGGTACTAGGATATCTAAGGGTAGAGCATTAAAGGACACTCTCGCTACACCTTACCATAAGTATATTCGTTCGGAGTTGGTCCAGGTAAGGGGGTAGTTGGTCATTAGACCGGTCATCAAGCATGTAGTGATTTATTGGGATCCCTGTTTTCTTTTTAAAAGAAAATTGTGTTGGCATACAATCTATTTTCAAAACTAAACAAAGCTTTTGTTGTGCATCAATAATTTTCCTATAGTATATGTAGTGTCATATACTATTTTCAAACCTAGCTAGGGTGGATTCCCTAAGGGAGAGAGATGAACGTTTGTGATGCTCACCCCTACTTTATTACAAGACCGGTGCACCTACAAATAGACGATCTGGACTAAAGTCGGGACAAGCGCTATTTGTTACTTGTCAACTTCTTAGTCGTTCATTGACTTTCCACAAGTTTTTTGTTTGTACATATGCTTGATTCCCTCCATCTTGAAGGAATCTTTTGTAGCTAAACTTAGCACCTTGTACTTTCCAAATCATACCTAAGAGTTGGTTAGTATGTTTACTTACTTTAAACTCTTTGTTTTGTTGTAAGTTGAAAACTTCGTCTGTGGTGTAAATTTTTTATCCAAATTCAGTTGCCTTTTAATTCTTCATTTACCAAAATGATTTCCGCTTCCGTACTGCTTAAAAATAAATTATTTTACTTCCCCTTAAATGGCCTTACGTTCTATTGGTAATGTAATGCTATAGTGTTGGAATTTAACATTATAATATTGCATTGCTAATCGAGCATGGCACTGTTATATGCCTATTTATGGGGCGTGATAAAAAGGATAATAATAAAACTTAGAAGAATAACAATAGGAGGCAATCATCCTTTGGTCCTCAAAAGACTCAAAATTTCAAGAGAAGCGGTAACAATTCTGGATCGTCTAGTGGTGGTTCAAATTCCAATGCACCTCGAAGGAGCGGCAAATCCACTAATAGTTCACGTTTTCAGAATCAAAGGAACTTCAACAATTTTGGTGCTAAGTTCTGCCACAGGTGCAATAACCGTCACTACGGTGAATGTAAGAGGGGAAGTAGTGGATGCTACACATGCGGTTAGATAGGGCACATATCTAATCACTGTCATCAGAATCAGAAAAATCAACCTACTACACTACCATCTACAGTTCCTCTATAGCAAATTCTAAGACCTGGTACCTACCAGCAGACAGGTTATGGTAGTGTTTTCTACTACTAGGGCGACATATCCCAATATCCGGGAGGAGTGTATTAGTACCCACCTAACATTCCATATTACCAAGGCAGCTATCAACAGTATCAAGAGGTTATACACCTGTAGACATCGAAATTTTGGTAAATAAATGTTGACCGATAAATCAAAGTTTCAACGCTCATGTATTACATAAATTTTACACGTAGTGTGTGTCTAAACAAAAAATCGAAATAAGTTGGAAAAGTCATCAAACAGGACACGTGTCAACACCTGGCAGAAACGACTTATTTCATCTGGAATATTATATTCAAAATTAGGCCTTGGAAATTTCTATAAATAGAAGGCTAATTCATTCATTTGAGGGGGGGAATTCATATTACACCTTGAAGCTCTGAAGCTCTGAAACTCCGAAGCTCTCAAGCAAATCCCGAAGGATCAAGAAAGCCCTTTTCGTTCTTCATCAAATCCTCCTTCAAGATCAAGCCCCGACGGCCCTTGAAGAAAGTGTTCTTCGTTCTTCATTCTTCGCTCAAATCCATCCTCTAAGATCAAGCCCCAACGGCCTTTTGGATCAACAATCATCCACCAATTCAAGATCAAGCCCCGACGGCCCTTGAAGAAAGTGTTCTTCGTTCATCGTTCTTCCAAGATCAAGCCCCGACGGCCCTTGGATCAACAAGCCACCGTTCTTCAAGATCAAGCCCAAAAGCCCTTGAAGATCCGTTCATCACTGTTCTTCAAGATCAAGCCCAAAAGCCCTTGAAGATCCGCTCATCACCGTTATTCAAGATTAAGCCTCAACGGCCCTTGAAGAAACACTCATCCTCAAGATCAAGCCCCAACGGCTCCTTGAAGATCCGCTCAAATCCATCTTCAAAGATCAAGCCTACGGCCCCTTGAATAAACTTCCAACAGTTCATCCAAGATCAAGCCTCGACGGCCCCTTGGATTAATCAAATATCCATAAATCAACACCTTACGGAGATCGAATCAGAGGATCAAAATAGAGAGAGATTGTAACCCAAAATCATCAAATACAAATATTTGTTTGTGCACGTTGTTCTTGTCTCTTTCGTTTCAGGAATTTTCCGTGTTCACAAATTGGCACGCCCAGTGGGACCATCTCTACCTCTCATCTCTTTCTCCGTTCAAGAAATTCGAGCACACTTCCAAAATTAATGGCATCAAGGAAGGCTCAAACTATTCCCACAACTGGCGCAAAGAACAAGAGCGTCATCGTCGCAAGTGGTGTCACTTTAGGCATCACGACTCGAAGCAAGGTAAGAGCTACTACTGTCGCCTCTTTCACCTCTGCATCAACTCTGCCAAGGGAACAAGAGCACCCAAGGCACGAGCCTTTGATCACCTTAGCCTCACCAAAGGCACCAAGGGGCGAAAGTCCAAGGAAATACTCCGAATCCATGCTCTCCGATGCCGATTCGAGCGGCAGTTCAGCCATGCAAGTCATGACCATTGGAGTAACTTCAATCGATGAACAACTGGCTCAAATGAATGAAGCAATCGCAAGGCTAACCCGAACTGTGGAAGAAAAATACTTGCAAATCGCTGCACTCGTCAGTCGACTGGAGCCACAGGACGGCCAGAAGATGAGCCTACGGTGGAGAGAATCGATGTGAAGCCGGAGCCAGACCAAGAAACGGCACTCATGGGATCTCTTTCTATCCAGCAGTTGCAAGAGATGATTGCCAGCACCGTCAAGGCACAGTACGAAGGGAGCTCAAATACTTCCGGGTTGTACTCAAAGCCTTATTCAAAGAAGATTGATGCCCTAAAGATGCCGAGGGGATATCAACCACCAAAGTTCATGCAGTTTGATGGAAAAGGAAACCCAAAGCAGCACGTTGCACATTTCGTCGAAACTTGCAACAACGCGGGGACGGAGGGAGACTACCTCGCCAAGCAGTTTGTGCGCTCCCTGAAAGGAAACGCCTTTGAGTGGTACACGGACCTAGAGCCTGAGTCCATCAACAGCTGGGAACAGTTGGAAAGGGAATTCCTCAACCGCTTCTACAGCACCCGCCGCACTGTGAGCATGCTAGAGCTAACGAGCACAAAACAGTGGAAGGACGAGCCAGTCATTGACTACATCAACAGATGGCGCACTCTAAGCCTCGATTGTAAAGACAAGCTATCAGAAACCTCTTTAATCGAGATGTGCATCCAAGGTATGCAATGGGGTTTGCAATACATCCTTCAAGGCATTAAACCACGGACCTTCGAGGAATTGGCCACCCGCGCCCATGACATGGAGTTAAGCATCGCCTATCATGGGAAGAAGGAACCGATTGCCGACTACAAGAACGACAAAGTTCTTAAGACAAAGGTGGAAAAGGCTGCATGGAAACCCACCAAGGAAGCGATGACGGTCAATACATCTCCCGTCAAAATCTCCACACGAGGCAAGGCGATTCAAACTGAAGCTTTTCGTGATCAAGAGATGCGTAGGCACACTTTGAAGGAGCTTGAGGATAAGACTTATCCATTCCCCGACTCTGATGTGGTTGCCATGCTGGATGACCTGTTGGACAAAAAGGTGATCGGCTTGCTTGAGTGCAGACGGCCAGAAAAGATGAATCGCACCGACAGTCCAAGGTACTGTAAATACCACCGCTTCATCAGTCATCCGATAGAAAAGTGCTTCGTACTGAAAGATCTCATCATAAAGCTGGCTCAAAAAGGAATCATTGAGCTAGATCTTGACGATGTGGTAAAGTCAAACTATACCACCATCACTTCTGGCTCTTCCGACTCAAGGTTTTTACCTCAACCGCTGGGGGCATCCTCCAAGACAAGCAAAGTTGAAGGTTGGACTCAAGTCACTCCTAAGAAATTGCACAAGAAGCATACTTCTCCTCCACAAGTCCGCCAATCGGAAAGGGGGCAAAACAACTCTTGTCAACCTTCAAAGCAACGTGAACGTGTTGAAGATGATGAAATTGCGACACAAAGATCATCCGTTGCCATCACGATGCGCGACTTCTTGCCCGAAGACTTCTTCAATCACCCGGTCAAAGCTCCTTGCTATGAAAATTGTGAGGAACGCCTCTCCAAAATTGCTTGACAAATCTACCAAAAAAATTCTCCTCGCCCGCACGAGTCTAAACTGCATGGCACAAAGCTCCTGGTCTGCACGAGCATAAAAGGCAACACCAAAGCTCAAGCTCCTGGTGTGCACGAGCATAAAAGGCAACACCAACGCTCCTGGTCTGCACGAGCATAAAAGGCAACACCAAAGCTCCTTGTTCGCACGAGCCTAAACTGCACGAACCAACGCTCCTGGTCCGCACGAGCATAAAAGGCGACAACAAACGCTCATTGCCTGTACGAGCTAAAACTGCAAACGGCAACAAACGCTCCTTGCCTGCACGAGCTGAAACTGCAAATGGCACCAAGACACGCTCCTTGCCTGCACGAGTTAAAACTGCAAATGACACAAAAAGAAAATACCAAAAAATATGTATGTATTTGAACTACGTTATGACTTGATCTCTTCTTTGGAAGTGTACGTAGGCAGCTCGAAAATTCAAATTCGAGTTCAGTCACATCAAAAATAAAAAAAAATAAAAAAAATAATAAGTGTTTTATTAAATAGAGTATTTTATTACAAAAAAAAATGAATACATATGTTATTATGTATTTACAAAAAATAAAAAAAAATAAAAAATATATATATATATACAAGCATTTTATATATATATATGTGTGTGTATATATGCATATACATAACTACCAAAAGCCCAAGCTTCAGCTTGTCTTCTTCTCCAAGCTATTCTCGGCCCACAACGCTCAGATCCGGGCCCATGAAGAAGCCCAAGTCTCTCTCTAGCAGCCCTTTCTCCCTCTTCCTCGGACACCGAGGGCAAAGCCTGGGTACGGACCCAGATCAAACCCAGAGTACCGCCCATTCTCCCACTCCCAAGATCTGTCATTTGGAGCAGCTTCACCAACCTTTTCTGGATTTGATTTCAACAAGGAAGACATCCGCTTCTCAATGGATGTTGTGGCCTTCACTCAATATTGCAGGTTTCTTTTCTTATGCTTTTCGATTTCGAAGAAGACGAGGTTGAATCAGGGATTGGAAAATTACAGAGGGAGACTCGAAGTAGAGACCCCAAGTCGGAGAACATCATGGTCGGGTGCTGCTGCTGAGAGTTTGGTCGTGGTTCTCCGATTCGCGATCCCAGGATGTTCTGAAAGCTTGTCATCCACCTGCCGCCTGCCATCGGTTTCTGGAGTCTTCGTCACCGTCGTGAAATATCTGCTGTTAGGAAAGGTGCCGGTGGCGATTTCATCGACCTCATCGACTTCTCTAATGAAGACCCATTCGTCACCACAGCGGATGGTGCGGCGGTTTTTTTTAACCCTGCCGTCGATTCCTCAGCAGTCACCGCCGTTAACAGCTGTAACTCCTCGGTCTCTGGCAGAGAGCCTCAGTTCTCCGGCGACTGGAGCTTTGGCGACTCTCAGATCTCCGGCGACCTCTGCGTTCCGAACGACGATTTGGCGGAGTTGGAATAGCTGTCAAACTTTGTGAAGGATTCTTTCTCAGCAGACAATGGTTTACAATGTCCACACCAATCGCGCTCGACCACCTCCGAGGCTTCACCGCGGACAAACACCACCTAAGCCTGCCCGCTGCTCCTCCACCGCAGCGTCTATCAAGCACGCGAGCTCTATGCTCCGCTCCACCAACCATACTCGACTTGTCGCGCTACTTCGTGCTCAAGATCGAGGACTGACTCGAGTCTCCCATCTTCGCCATGATGCTTCGCTCCCGGCTTCAAGCTTTATCCCAACCCGACTGTGCTTTGGGTTCTAGCTGGATCTGACATCAAGATCTCCGTCGTTTTCACCAGTCAAGGTTTAGTAGCGGACATCAAAACCGCCTAATTTTGCACTAAGAGGAAGCCCGTGTGGTGGGGTCTTTGGTCGTGAAGGGTATTGCATCTATTTTGGATATGGAAGCATTCGAGGCTGACCCAGGTGAAATGAGGGATGTTATCAAGGTTGATGAACTTTCTAAAGGCCTGTTGGCTGCCTTCCTCGGACCTGTATGGACACACAGGTTCGGATACAGCTGGCATACAAGACGGGCTACTTTGGTACAAAGACTTTGGGCAGCAAATGGATGGTGAATTTCCAATGGCTGTTGTGCAGGCCAACAATTTGCTTGAGGATCAAAACCAGGTTGAGTCTGGTCCCTTGAGCTCGCTCGAGTCTGGCTCGTCTGGCACCTTTTTCAGAATATATGACGATCATGGCAGTCCTGAGACAAATGATTACCTATTCCAGCATCTAAAAAAACGTTCACTTCAGAGCAACAGTCCATGTCAGTAGACGTGATACGGAAAGCATATCAAAGCAACAGAACAGGGGTTCCTCTCTGTTGTTACCAAACAATGGTATATGAAATCCCAAATTACAGCTATTGGATCTTGTTGCCTTGCTGGTGTGATTTGTGGTGGCACCCTCAACTCACGTTCGTGCTATCCATGCTCTCTGCCCTCTTTCTCCAACTTCACAACCGCCGTCAAACGACTAGCCGGTCGTGAAGCTCGAAGCACCATCTTCTTGGCCTTCTTGCTCAGCTCCCTGCAAATTCCCCAGCCCATCATCGAAATTTATACAAAAAAAAAAAACATAATAGAAAATGGGATGGTGGATCAAAGATGGGGAACAGCCCCATGGCAGATCAAAAGTTTCTGGTGGTGCATGGACACTATGTACAGAAAGAAAAAAAATGATGATGGAACTTGGTGCATCCAGCACCAAAAGAAAAAGAAAAAAATAATAAATAAATAAATAAATAAATAATAATAATAATAATAAAAATGCATAGAGAGAAATAGAAGGTCCATTTTATTTATTTTTCTGGAAATTTTACATAAATTTGCATTATACATACTTTAAAAAAAAAATCAAATCAAATCAAATTTACAAAAGGGGATCTTCAAGGACGATCAGGTGCTGCCTCACCACTCGGCAGAGCTCCAGAAATGAAAGGCGCCGGAGGTTGACTGTTTGAAGTCACACCACTCCGCGGAACTCCAGGAAGAAGATGAGCCAAAGGTTGATCATTTGGAACTTCATTACGCGGTACAGCCCCAGAAGACGAAGGCAAATGCTGCTGGAACAAACCCACAAACCTCTGATGATCAAGTAAAATCTGACCATCAGATTGCTGCATCTGGTTAATCTTCCTCTTCATGTTTGTCGCATAGCTATGTGTGAGCTTATGCAACTGTTTATTCTCCTGCTTGAGCCCTCTAATCTCCTGTTTGAGACTCATCACTTCAGCCGCCAATGATTCAACTTGACGGGTTCGAGCAAATAGGCGTTGGGCCATATTAGACACAGAACCTGCACACTGCACACTGAGAGCCAGAGAATCCTTAACAGCCAACTCATCGGACTGTTTGGAAAGTAGTCTGTTATCTCTGGGAGTGACAAGGTTTCGGGCCACCACCGCAGCGGTCATATCATTCTTCACCACTGAATCCCCAACGGTAAGAGGACCAGTAGGGGATATGAAGGATGGGCGCCATATGTTGTCTGGAGAAGAAGGGATTGCCTCTTCACCAAGGTTCAAGTCAAAACGACGATCGGAAGGGCCATACATTTTCAAAGTGTTGAAGAAAGAAGAGATCGGACAAATCAAGATCTTAGAAGTGCAAGAAGGGAGTTTTCACAAGCGAAAATTCAAGTGTGCTTTGAAACGAACATCGTGCCTCTATAAAAAATCAGCACTCGATGGGATTTCAGAGATCGAAGAGGCGAGCTCAGAATTCGAAAAGGCCAATTCAAAAATCGAAGAGGTGCTAGCTTTCTCAAAAGCTAGGCTTGCTAAAAAATCACGGGCGATCTTCCTTTCCAGACTTGTCCGCACTTGTCACATGCGACTTCTACACTCGAAGAAGCTCAGAAATCGGAGAGGCATCTTGCTTTTCCAGACGCGTCAGCACCCATTGCACGCAAACTCAGCTTTGCGGAAATCACGGGTAATTTGTCGAAGTGTTGATCCCAGATATCGAAGAGGCGCCAGTCTTTTTCAGCCGCGTCAACACCTGTCATATGCACACGCAACTTTGCGCAAATCACGGACAATTTGTCGAAGATTTTTGGGTGAAGGAGAAAACACGTGAAGTTTACTGTTCAATCATCCAACGGTTGCCGACACGAGTGAAAGAATAATACCTCTACAGGTATTAAAGAACTTCCTATAACTGTCCACCTTCACCTTCCATAGCAAGGCAGACATACAGAGCCTTTCTTCATCTCCAAAAATGCTTTCCCAACGAAGCCTCTCGAGTCATTCAGTGTTCCTTATTCCTTGGGGTACCTCTGCAAGCCAATGACTCCAAAGCAAAAGTATCTCATATCACCAGGGTAGAAAGCAAGAGTATCTCATATCATGCTTTTTCCCTGTCCTTTCCTTTGTCCTTGTTCTTACCTACAAAGACAAGGATAAAGAAAACAATATGCCGGAACCTCCACTCAAACTCGGGTAAGGAACCGACTGCTTGGAGCCCTTCCTTGATTGCCTACCTAGCACTTCTCTCGAGTACTCGTCTCCCACTGCTGCTGTACTTCCAAAGAAGCTGCCACATTTGCCTGAAGAACAGATAAGGCAAGTGAAAATGATACCTTGCAGCATGTGAAGACTGGTAGGTATAAAAGCACACCACAAAGTAGCACACAAATATCCTATTAATTTTCCTTATTAACACTAAAATTTGTCGACTGTAGCATATGAAAATAAGGGTCTTTCCCGCAGAAGATTGTTTTATCAAAATACTTAAAATGTCACAAAAACGGGGTGGCTGTCTCTACTGACCAGCCACCGAACAATAATTATTAGACTAACTTACACTTATCCAAATGCAACGAAATTTTATACACATAAACTAGACACACCAAGCTATGCTCACACAAATGTTTGGGATTTTTGGAGTTGATTAGCTATTTAAATTAAATCGGACAAAACAGGACCTCAACAAGTTTTAAATAATACCAATAGATTTTAATTCACAAGTTAAGAAAACGAGTTAGGGGGAATTGTTATCCACCACCAAATAATCATGCAAACATGTTATGTTTCATTCAAATTCCTTTTATTTCCGGATGAAGATGCTCAAGTTGGCTCAATGTTAGAACACAACCTATTACTCTTTCTTATGTAGTATGTTAAGAGAATGGCGTTTTCAACTTAACTTAGTTCCTAACATGCAATCTAGAATGACGTGTTCATAGATTTAACAAGTAGAAATCATTAAGAATAAAAAGAGTTTGAGTCATCACAAGGCATCGTAAGTACTGGCGTTGTCTTACTTATCCTAGAAATCGGTTCACATGTTAACCACAATTAACAAGTGCTACTCTAGAACATATGTAGGTCCTCATTCAACAAGGGCAGGCAAACATATATTCATAGCATTAAAATCCTAGATATGCTCACTATGTATGCATCCATAGAAACACATAAAGAATTTATCAATGACATAAGTAGTGAAACAATTTTCATCCTTTCATAAAAGTCATTCAAACAAAATATCACAACAAACTTGCAATCATATTCGGGGCTTCAAAACAGCCCCTAACTACTAAAAAATAGTTACACATTATTCTCAAATTAAACCAAAAGTAAAACATGGGTTTGAGAAGATAAAACCAAGAAAAATAGAGTGAAGCTTCTTCTTCCTCTCCTGCCGTGTCTCTCTGCACTGTCAATCGCTGTGTCTCTCTGTGCTTACTTATTCTCACGTCCCACTCTCTCTTTTGCAGTCTGCTTCCTTTATATTTCCTTTTTTATTCTTCTCCGCGTTGTCCGTCCACTTCTCTCTTTCTCCTCATCTGTTATCCTCTCTTTCTGCCTATTTTATTCTTTCTTTTTGTTCCTCCCATCTTCTGCCCGTGTCTGCCCTTGTCTTTTTTATTCTTCCACCTGCCTTACTCTCTCTTCTGTCCCCGTGTCTATCTTCCCTGCCTTTGTGCTTCTATCTTTCTGCGCTGACAGTCGTCTTCTTTTATTTTCTGCTCCTCTCATTTCTCTTGGTCTCTCCCCCACCTCTTATTCTTTTATTTTTCTTTTCTGCTTGCCACTCATTCCGTGTCCTCCTTCATGCATTTGCTGCTGTATGTTAATCATTCATCATGATTTTATGCTTTCTTTTTTTATGTTGTATCTGAAGTGCCCCTTTGCTTTTCTCTTCTTTGTCCGTTGCCTTTAGCCAAAGGGCAATGACAATTCAAAGCACCAAGCCCATCATTTTCTCATTTCATTATTTTCTTATTCCTTCCACCATTCCATGTCTTCCATGCCGTGCTTTCCTTTCCGTCTCATTTATTTCTGTTGCTCAGTGTCTTTTATTTTCTTTTCAGCCCATTTTGTTTGAAATTAATCCTAAAACAAAATTAACTGTACATTAACACAAGGTAAGGTAAAATGCCACAATTTTAACACAAAAACATCACAAAGACTTTAGAAATGGATGGTATAAATGCATGAAATATATGAGTGATCAAATACCCCCAAACTTACATTTTTGCTAGTCCTCTAGCAAAACAAAACACAAAACAAAACCACTCAACTAAGACTAGACTCAACAACTTAGTAGCCAATTTCTCAATTCGATTTCATATCTAAGTTCCAACCATGAAATACATTGCCAAGAAGTAAGTAACAAGAGCTCAAAACATCATCCAATAGTTAACCAAATTTCCTTTAAACAAAACGTTGAAAAGCCATGTGTGAGCTAGCCATGTCAATGCAATTCCAAGCTCCTTTAAATCATCATATGCAAACATGTGAGCTTCTCACAAGACATACGCTCATTCACTCATAAGTTTTGGTTAATGTGTTTCACTCAAGTGATCTCAGTGTACATGCCGCCATATGCTTGTTTGTCCACCTAACTCGCTTATCAATATTTAAGTAATACCTTGGATCAATAGGACTTTATTACGGTTGTAATGGGGCTAAAGGTGAAGAAAGGATATGGAAATCAAAAATTTTGAGAAAGTACACTTTAGTAGTTTTCCAACACCTCAATATCACACCACCTCAAATTGAAAGCAAAATAATAAACTTCGAGCACCTGTTACTCCCCAAATTTAACTTCAAAAAGGAAATTTATACTTTGCAGACAAATTTTCAACAAATCAACACTCTCCAATTTTCATATATTTCGTTTTTTTATTTATTTATTTATTTTTTATATGAAAGAAACAAATCTACAAAAGCTACATCACCCATCAAATTCACATTTCATTGTAATAAACATGCTCCATCCATCTTTCTACATAAATGAAACCGCCAAAAGCACAACCCATGTAATACTTTCTCAAAACAATAAGGAATCGATTTTTGTGTATGGGCTCAACTCCAATATTGGAGCAAGGTAAAGAGATGTGGCTAACAAAGAAATGGCTTAGTTAAAGGCTCAATGGGCTACTACAGATAAACATAGCATATAAGGTAGGCATGAAAGGCTCAAACGATCCAAAGATGGCCTATATCACTTCCAAGTTATTACATGAATTGATTAATGAATCGAGTAGTATAAAGCAAGTTCTAGAGATACATGTACAGTGAGATCATACGCACAAGAAGGAATGAGATTGATGCATAATGGTTCAATCATGTATAGGCTCAAAAACTCACAAGGTTTACATAATCTCACATGATTCACATATGAAACGCTAAATCATGCTCAAGTTTCACATTGACAAGACTAGGCACATTTATTTTTCAAGTTGATTTCTGGAAATCACAGTTAACACAAAGACAACGAAAAGAACTTAGACTTTCTTGAAAGTAAGAAGGAAATTAAAAACAAATCTCATCATAGAATTGAGAAGTAGCTACAAACAACAATAAAAATGCAAAAACTTTTTTTTTTTTTTTCATTTACATTTTTTAATAGAGAAATAAACTAACGAAATATATTTCCACCCCCAAACTTAATTATAGCATTGTCCCCAATGATAATGAAAGGAAATTTTTGAACAATAAGACATAAAAATGGAATCAAAGAAAGATAAAATGAAATAAAGACATAAAGAAAAGGAAAGAACACACCAATTTGTGTAGGCGAATCTCGGAGTCTGATTTGAAACCAAGGAACTCTGAATTGTGCAGTCTGCATTCTTCTCTGCTTGTTTCTTCTGCACGGCAGGCAGGCACGAGGTAGAGGTATTGGTCTGTTTCTTTCTTCAATCTTTCCAAGTGCCCACCTCTTGCTTTCTTTCTCCTTGTCCCTAGCTGAATTGTCTCCACATGCTTTGAGGTATCATTTTCACTTCCCTTATTTGTCCCCCAGGCAGATGTGGTAGACGAAGAGAAAGCACAAAATGATGAAGATGAGTACTCGAGAGCAAGGCTAGGTAAGCAATCAGGAAGGGGTTCTAGGTAGTTGGCTCCAGATCGGAAGATTAATACCAAGTGCTGGCTGATTGCTCTCTTTCTCCTTGTCCTAAAACAACGACAAGGAGAAGGACAGGGAGAAAGCATGATATGAGATACTCTTGCTTTCAACCTTCATGATATGAAATACTTTTGCTTTGGATGGGTTATTTGCAGAGGTACCCCAAGGAATAAGGAACACGGAGTGACTCGAGAGGGTTTGTTGGAAAGGCATTCTCGGAGATGATGGAAGGTTATGTATGTCTTCCTTGCCATGGAGGGTGAAGGTCGACATTTATAGGAAATAATAACCGGTACTGTTCTTTTACTCTTGTCGACAAGCATTAGATGATGGAACAGTAAACTTCACGTGTTCTCTACTTTACCAGAGATCTTCGACAGATTGCTCGTGATTTCCGTAAAGCAGACTCTGCATGTGACAGATGTTGACACGTCTGGATAAAGCAGATTCCTCTCCGATTTCTGAGCTTGCCTCTTCGAAATCTGAGCTCTGTCGAGTGCAGAGGGTGCATATGACGAGTGCGGACAAATCTGGAAAAGAAGATTTGCCGTGGTTTCTGAGCAAGCTCAGCTTTTGAGAAAGTTAGCGCCTCTTTGATTTTTTTAATTGGCCTCTTCGATATCTGGAATTGCCTCTTCGATCTCCGAAATCCCATCGCGTGCTGATTTTTATAGAGGTATGCAGGACGTTCAAAGCACACTTGAATTTCTGCCTTCAAAAACTCCCTATTTGCATTTCTACTATCTTGACTTGTTCGACCTCTTCTTTCTTTACCACCTCTGAAAAATGTCTGGCCCTTCTGATCGTCGTTTTGACTTGAACCTTGGTGAAGAGGCAGCTCCGCCTTCTCCAGACAACATATGGCGCCCATCCTTCATATCCCCTACTGGTCCCCTTACCGTTGGAGAGTCGGTGATGAAGAATGATATGACAGCTGCGGTGGTGGCCAGGAACCTTGTCACTCCCAAAGATAACAGACTACTCGCCAAACGGTCTGATGAGTTGGCTGTTAAGGAATCTTTGGCTCTCAGTGTGCAGTGTGCAGGTTCCGTGTCCAACATAGCCCAACGCCTATTTGCCCGAACCCGTCAAGTTGAATCGTTGGCGGTGGAAGTGATGAGTCTCAAGCAGGAGATTAGAGGGCTCAAGCATGAGAATAAGCAGTTGCACAAGCTCGCACACAACTATGCCACAAACATGAAGATGAAGATTAACCAGATGCAGGAATCTGATGGTCAGATTTTACTTGATCATCAACGGTTTGTGTGTTTGTTCCAACAGCATTTGCCTTCGTCTTCTGGGGTTGTGCCGCATAGTGAAGCTCCAAATGATCAACCTCTTATGCCTCATCCTTCTGGGACTCCACCGACTGCTGAAGCTCCGCCGACTACTGAAACTTCTCCTAAGCAACCTTTATGAAGGCTCCCTCTTGTATTTATATGCTTAATGTTCCTTTCGTTTTTATGAATGTAAAACTACCTTGCAAGAAGTGAAAGCCAGGGAATTGCGCAGAGATTGCAAAATCATTACCTGCATAAAGGAACACAAGTATGACTTAAACACAAAAACCAGAAAACAAGAGAAAAACAGAACAAGAACATTTAAAATTATTCAAAATAAAGATGAAAGATAGAAAGCTTGGGTTGCCTCCCAAGAAGCGCTTTCTTTAACGTCTTGCAGCCGAACGATGCCTCCAGTCACACTCCCCTAGGTTCCATGGCATGGAAGTGAACTTCGAATGGAAGGTGATACTTGAAGTGATTCGGCATTTGGACTAAAAACTTCCCCAATTTGCATTGAAATCAAATGATGACCCCCAAACTATAATTCTGCAATCAACTCCAAGGGTGGACATAACCTAAATACAAAGAAAAGAAATAATTCAGTTTATCACGCAAGAAAATTGAAAATGACAGAAAAAAGCAATGAATAGAAAGATTGGGTTGCCTCCCAATAAGCGCTTGCTTTTACGTCTTCAGCCAGACGGTACCAAGAGTAATCATCCAAAGGGAACTGGTTATTGGAGAGGTACAACCTCCACATCATGCTCCACAAAAGACTCGTAATATGGCTTGAGTCTATGCCCATTCACTTTGAACATGTATCCGGTCTTTGCACTTTGGATTTCCACTGCACCATGAGGAAAAATATTTGTTATAACAAATGGACCAACCCATCGAGAACGAAGCTTACCTGGAAACAACCGAAGGCGAGAATTAAATAGAAGAACTTTCTGTCCAATGACAAAGCTCTTCCTTAAGATCATCTTGTCATGAAATGCCTTTGATTTCTCCTTGTATATTCGACTAGACTCGTATGCATCATTCCGGGTTTCGTCTAACTCATTTAATTGAAGCTTCCTTTGCTTTCCGGCAACACTCATGTCCATGTTGTAGGCTTTGATCGCCCAATAAGCTTTGTGCTCTAACTCTACTGGAAGACGGCATGGTTTCCCATAAATTAACCGAAATGGGGACATTCCAATAGGGGTCTTATAGGCAGTCCTATAAGCCCACAATGCATCGTTCAAGCGCATGCTCCAATCCTTCCTACTAGGACTCACAGTTTTCTCCAAAATTTGCTTCACCTCACGATTTGATACTTCTGCTTGACCACTAGTTTGCGGATGATAAGGTGTAGACACCTTATGTGTGACATTGTACTTCCTAAGCAACGCTTCAAATGTTCGATTGCAAAAATGACTCCCTCCATCTCTAATGATTGCTCTAGGTATTCCAAATCTTGCAAAGATGTTACTCTTAATAAAATCTGAAACAACTTTTGAATCATTAGTTTTGGTGGCTTTTGCTTCCACCCATTTAGAAACATAATCCACAGCCAATAAAATGTAAAGAAAACCATTTGAAGATGGAAATGGTCCCATGAAATCAATGCCCCACACATCAAAGATCTCAACAACCAAAATAGGGGTTTGTGGCATTTGATTTCTTGGGCCCAAGTTACCTGTTCGTTGACAACGATCACATGTTGTACAAAACTCATACGCATCCTTAAACAAACTAGGCCAATAAAAACCACTCTCTAACACCTTCAGGGATGTCCTCTTTGCTCCAAAATGGCCACCACATGCATAAGAATGACAAAAAGTTAGAATAGATTTAAACTCAAATTCGGGGACACACCTTCTAATCAATTGATCAGTGCAATATTTCCACAAATAAAGATCATCCCACTCGTAGTATTTGGCGGTTTTGACAAGCTTATCTTTTTGAGCACGTGTAAAATCATCCGGAATCTTTTTGATGACCTTATAATTGATAATATCTGCATACCAAGGGTCAGTAATCTTTAATGAAAATAGTTGCTCATCTGGAAAACTTTCACGTAAAGGAATGAGATCTTCCTCTGTGTTTGAATTCACAAGTCGGCTAAGATGATCTGCTACAACATTCTCACTCCCTTTCTTATCCTTGATCTCCAAGTCAAACTCTTGAAGCAGAAGTATCCATCGAATGAGTCGTGGTTTTGCATCTTTTTTTGTGAGTAGATACTTCAAAGCTGCATGGTCAGAAAACACAATAACTTTAGTCCCAATCAGATAAGATCTAAATTTTTCTAAAGCAAATACAACAGCTAGAAGCTCCTTCTCTGTTGTTGAATAATTCAACTGTGCATCATTGAGTGTTCGAGATGCATAATAGATGACATGTGGCAATTTGTTGACACGCTGCCCTAGAACTGCACCAACAGCATAGTCTGAAGCATCGCACATTAACTCAAAAGGTAAACTCCAATCTGGTGGCATGATTACAGGAGCCGTGGATAACAACTCCTTAAGCTTATTAAATGCTACCACACATTCTTCATTCATATCAAATGTTACATCCTTTTGAAGTAAACGACACAAGGGTCTAGAAATCATTGAGAAGTCCTTCATAAACCTACGGTAGAAACCTGCATGTCCAAGAAAAGAACGAATCTCCCTGACAGTAGTAGGGATGGGTAAAGAACTAACAAGTTCTACTTTAGATTTATCAACTTCAATTCCCTTTTCAGATATGATATGCCCTAGAACTAATCCATGCGAAACCATGAAATGGCATTTTTCCCAATTTAACACTAGATTAGTTTCTTGACAACGTTTTAAAACTAGGGACAGATTATGTAGACATGTATCAAAAGAATCACCATAAACTGAAAAATCATCCATGAACACTTCAATTATATTTTCAATCATATCAGAAAAGATACTTACCATACACCTCTGAAATGTGGCAGGGGCGTTGCACAGTCCAAACAGCATCCTCCGGTATGCAAATGTGCCAAATGGACATGTGAAAGTCGTCTTTTCTTGATCCTCCGGAGCAACTGCAATTTGATTATACCCAGAATAGCCATCAAGAAAACAATAATGAGAATGACCAGTTAGCCTTTCTAACATTTGATCAATGAATGGGAGTGGAAAGTGATCCTTGCGTGTGGTGCTATTTATTTTTCGATAGTCTGTACAGATTTTCCAACTATTTTGCACACGTGTAGGCATTAGCTCATTAGCTTCATTCTTAACAACTGTGACTCCAGATCGTTTAGAGACTACTTGAATAGGGCTTACCCACTTGCTATCCGAAATAGGATATATGATGCCAACATCAAGAAGTTTGATAACCTCTTTTTTTACGACTTCCATCATGAGTGGGTTTAAACGGCGTTGAGCTTCCCTTGTTGGTTTTGCACCTTCCTCCAACAGAATCCTATGCATGCATGTAGTTGGATTTATACCTTTGATATCTGCAATGCTCCAAGCTATGGCAGTTTTGTGATCCTTCAGTACCCGGATCAGTTTCTCCCCCTCTTCTGCTGTCAGTTGTGACGATATGATGACTGGTAATGTTTCATCCTCTCCCAAAAATGCATACTTCAAATGTTCAGGAATTGGTTTAAGCTCCAATTTGGGTGCCTGAATCACAGAAGGAAGAGTTTTTTCGTTAGAAGTAGGAAGAGAAATAAAATAGGAAGAACACTTACCACGAATTGGTGAAAGAGACTCAAGAGAGGCCAATGTTTGGATTAATTCTTCTTCACTGTGCTCTGAATAGTTAAAATTTTCATGTGTAATGCTATGCACTAATGCCTTCTCTAAATTATCTTGTTCCACACCTTCATTAAAACAATCCTGCACAATATAGTCAAACACATCAATAGACAAACAAGATTCTAATTCACTAGGATACCTCATAGCATTGAAGATTCTGAACTTGACGCTTTCACCCTCAATTTCCATAGTTAAGGTACCATCGTAGACATCAATCTTCGTCCGTGTTGTTCTAAGGAATGGTCTTCCCAATATAAGAGGAAGTGCAGTAGACATAGGATCATGTTCCATCTCAAGAATAAAAAAGTCAGCGGGAAAAATGAGTTCATTCACTTGCACAAGTACATCCTCCAATAGGCCTTTGGGATATCTATTTGAACGATCTGCCAACTGGATTACTACCTTTGTTTCCTGCAAGTCTCCAAGGTTCAATGACTCATACACTGAATATGGCATCAGATTGATGGATGCCCCCAAATCACACAATGCTCTCCCAAACTCTTTGCCTCCAATTACACATGGAATGGTAAAGCTACCGGCATCTTTCAACTTCGGTGGCAGCTTTCTCTGCAAAACAGCTGATACTTCCTCGCTTAATGCCACAGTTTCTTGATCATTGAATCTCCTCTTGTTCGTACAAAGCTCTTTAAGGAACTTTGCATACTTGGGCACTTGTTTTATGGCATCTAAAAGAGGTAAGTTCACTTGGACTTTCCGGAAAGTATCCAAGATTTCCTTATCAGTTTGCTCTTTCTTAGACTTCATAAACCTACGAGGAAAAGGAATAGGGGCACATGAGTTAAATGAATTTTGAACTTCTTTACTTACCTTATCAGAATCTTTTTTGTTCAATTCTGTATCTTTAGGAGACTTTTCAGTTTCTGTTGAAGCCTCATCTTGCTCAAAAACTTCTTTTCCACTCTTTAAAGTTACAACATTCATCTGCTCCGCATTTGGATTCACCACGGTTTGGCTAGGCAACCTTCCTGGTTGGTGTTGTTGCCCCATCAAACTTGCTAACTGACTCATTTGGCGCTCAAGGTTTTCAATTGCTTTGTCTGTTTTCTGTTGATGAGATTGAGTAGAGTTAGCTAAAGAAGCAATTAAATCCTCAAGAGACTTACTTGGAGCTTGTTGTTGTTGAGGCTGAAATGGTGCCTGCGGTCTTGCTTGAAAGAAGCCAGGCGGACGGTTATAGTTGTTGGGAACAGATTATTGTCCATTGTCTTGATTGTTCCACTTTAAGTGTGGATGATCGCGCCATCCTGCATTATAGTTGTTGGAATAGGGATCATACTTTTGCCTTTGTTGCCCTTGAAATCCTCCTAATGCATTAGCTTGCTCAAGACCACCTTGATCCATCAACGAAGGGCACATGTCTGTGACATGTCCCATCATTGAACATACACCACACACCTGTTTTAGAGCCACAATAACCTGTTGCACAAGATTAGTCAAGTTAGCTAATTGTAATTCAATACTAAAATTAGCACTTACCTCGTTAACTTTCTTAAAAGGTAGCTCATCTCTCCCTCCAAATTGTCGTGTGTTGCCAGCAATGTTCTTTAGCAATGCCTTAGCATTAGTAGGCGTCTTGTCCATGAATGCTCCTCCACTTGCTGCATCAAGCATTACACGATCAGTACCATACAATCTCTCATAAAAATACTGTATTAAAAGATGCTCTGAAATCTGATGGTTAGGACAAGATGCAACCAAATGTGTGAACCGCTCATAGTAATCTCCAAAAGGCTCTCCATGTTGTTGTCGGATTGCACATATGTCTTTCCTTATGCTTGCAGCTTTTGTGGCCGGAAAATATTGCTCCAAGAATGCTTGCTTCACCTGGTTCCATGTGTTCATTGATCCCGAAGGTAAATTGTAAAGCCACTCCTTTGCCTTAGCTTCTAATGTAAATGGGAATGCCCTCAACTTGACTTGCTCCTCATCCACATTTGCTGGTCTCATTCCTGAGCATACCACGTGAAACTCCATGAGATGCTTGTTGGCATTCTCTGTTGAGAAGCCATGGAACTTAGGCAAGTAGTGAATCATGCCGGACCTAAGCTCAAATCCTCCTCCTGTATTTGGATATGTAATGCACAATGGTTGTTGATCCGTATTTGGCATTGCCAACTCCCTCATGTACGGTTATCAGCCATGCCTTCTTGTGGTTCCTCATCCTCTTCCGAACTTAAATGTGGTGGAGAAGATGGTGGTAAAGACACCGATGCACACTTTTGCTTGATTTTTCTCTGAAGCTTTCAAAATTTTCGTTCAATCTCTGGATCGTAGGAAGCTAGATCAATGCTCTTAGACTTTCGAGTATGCATATACTACAAAAATTACCTGAAATAAACCCAAAACCAAAAACACTAAGTATACAAGAAATAGAAAATAATAAAAGTAAATAAAAATAAAAATAAAAAATAAAAATAATAAAAATAAAATATAAGCAATCAGAAATAACAATCCCCGGCGACACGGCGCCAAAATTTGGTAGGTATAAAAGCACACCACAAAGTAGCACACAAATATCCTATTAATTTTCCTTGTTAACACTAAAATTTGTCGACTGTAGCATATGAAAATAAGGGTCTTTCGCGCAGAAGATTGTTTTATCAAAATACTTAAAATGTCACAAAAACGGGGTGGCTGTCTCTACTGACCAGCCACCGAACAATAATTATTAGACTAACTTACACTTATCCAAATGCAACAAAATTTTATACACATAAACTAGACACACCAAGCTATGCTCACACAAATTTTTGGGATTTTTGGAGTTGATTTTCTATTTAAATTAAATCGGACAAAACAGGACCTCAACAAGTTTTAAATAATACCAATAGATTTTAATTCACAAGTTAAGAAAACGAGTTAGGGGGAATTGTTATCCACCACCAAATAATCATGCAAACATGTTATGTTTCATTCAAATTCCTTTTATTTCCGGATGAAGATGCTCAAGTTGGCTCAATGTTAGAACACAACCTAGTACTCTTTCTTACGTAGTATGTTAAGAGAATGGTGTTTTCAACTTAACTTAGTTCCTAACATGCAATCTAGAATGACGTGTTCATAGATTTAACAAGTAGAAATCATTAAGAATAAAAAGAGTTTGAGTCATCACAAGGCATCGTAAGTACTGGCGTTGTCTTACTTATCCTAGAAATCGGTTCACATGTTAACCACAATTAACAAGTGCTACTCTAGAACATATGTAGGTCATCATTCAACAAGGGCAGACAAACATATATTCATAGCATTAAAATCCTAGATATGCTCACTATGTATGCATCCATAGAAACACATAAAGAATTTATCAATGACATAAGTAGTGAAACAATTTTCATCCTTTCATAAAAGTCATTCAAACAAAATATCACAACAAACTTGCAATCATATTCGGGGCTTCAAAACAGCCCCTAACTACTAAAAAATAGTTACACATTATTCTCAAATTAAACCAAAAGTAAAACATGGGTTTGAGAAGATAAAACCAAGAAAAATAGAGTGAAGCTTCTTCTTCCTCTCCTGCCGTGTCTTTCTGCACCGTCAGTCACTGTGTCTCTCTGTGCTTACTTCTTCTCACGTCCCACTCTCTCTTTTGTAGTCTGCTTCCTTTATATTTCCTTTTTTATTCTTCTCCGCGCTGTCCGTCCACTTCTCTCTTTCTCCTCATCTATTATCCTCTCTTTCTGCCTATTTTATTCTTTCTTTTTGTTCCTCCCATCTTCTGCCCGTGTCTGCCCTTGTCTTTTTTATTCTTCCACCTGCCTTACTCTCTCTTCTGTCCCCGTGTCTATCTTCCCTGCCTTTGTGCTTCTATCTTTCTGCGCTGTCAGTCGTCTTCTTTTATTTTCTGCTCCTCTCATTTCTCTTGGTCTCTCCCCCACCTCTTATTCTTTTATTTTTCTTTTCTGCTTGCCACTCATTCCGTGTCCTCCTTCATGCATTTGCTGCTGTATGTTAATCATTCATCATGATTTTATGCTTTCTTTTTTTATGTTGTATCTGAAGTGCCCCTTTGCTTTTCTCTTCTTTGTCCGTTGCCTTTAGCCAAAGGGCAATGACAATTCAAAGCACCAAGCCCATCATTTTCTCATTTCATTATTTTCTTATTCCTTCCACCATTCCATGTCTTCCATGCCGTGCTTTCCTTTCCGTCCCATTTATTTCTGTTGCTCAGTGTCTTTTATTTTCTTTTCAGCCCATTTTGTTTGAAATTAATCCTAAAACAAAATTAACTGTACATTAACACAAGGTAAGGTAAAATGCCACAATTTTAACACAAAAACATCACAAAGACTTTAGAAATGGATGGTATAAATGCATGAAATATATGAGTGATCAAATACCCCCAAACTTACATTTTTGCTAGTCCTCTAGTAAAACAAAACACAAAACAAAACCACTCAACTAAGACTAGACTCAACAACTTAGTAGCCAATTTCTCAATTCGATTTCATATCTAAGTTCCAACCATGAAATACATTGCCAAGAAGTAAGTAACAAGAGCTCAAAACATCATCCAATAGTTAACCAAATTTCCTTTAAACAAAACGTTGAAAAGCCATGTGTGAGCTAGCCATGTCAATGCAATTCCAAGCTCCTTTAAATCATCATATGCAAACATGTGAACTCATTTTGACCCTCAAATTCTTGGGTCGACTTACTAGGCATTGTGGACTGCATGTGCCGATTCACCACCCTTGAATCAAATCCTTAAAGATCAAGTCACCAACTGGAAGAAGAACCCATCAATCTTGAAGATCATACCGTTGACCAAACTACTCAGGTGTGAATTAGAAAGATTGAACAAAGCAACAAGCCGTCACCTTCACCTTGTGCCTGCTTGCCATGTGTTCGAGTCAACCTTCAAGAATCAAGCCTCAACGGCCTTTGAAGAAGTTTCCGGCCAAATTCAAGATCAAGCGTCCACCATATTTGAATCAAATCCAGTTCAAGAATAAGCTGTGGAAAATCAACAATTGGACGAATCCAGAAAATCCTCCAACCCAGTTCAAGATCAAAGATGTGGAAAGTCAACAAGCGCAACAAAATACGTGCTGATTCATCCACTACCAAAGCCAAAGATCATCTACTACATGAAGCTCCTTGTGGTCCAATTTCAACCTTCAAGATCAAGCCTCGATGGCCCTTGAAGAAATCTCCAACCCAATTCAAGATCAAGCCTTAACGGCCCTTAAAGAAATCTCCAGCCCAATTCAAGATCAAGCCTCGACGGCCCTTGGATCGACATCTACATTAAGGGACTTCAAAACGCATCTCCTACACGTGACAAGCACATGTATACGACGCGCCTTGAAGTGGGGGCATTTGTAGACATCGAAATTTCGGTAAATAAATGTTGACCGATAAATCAAAGTTTCAACGCTCATGTATTACATAAATTTTACACGTAGCGTGTGTCTAAACAAAAAATCGAAATAAGTTGGAAAAGTCATCAAACAGGACACGTATCAACACCTGGCATAAATGACTTATTTCATCTGGAATATTATATTCAAAATTAGGCCTTGGAAATTTCTATAAATAGAAGGCTAATTCATTCATTTGAGGGGGGGAATTCATATTACACCTTGAAGCTCTGAAGCTCTGAAACTCCGAAGCTCTCAAGCAAATCCCGAAGGATCAAGAAAGCCCTTTTCGTTCTTCATCAAATCCTCCTTCAAGATCAAGCCCCGACGGCCCTTGAAGAAAGTGTTCTTCGTTCTTCGTTCTTCGCTCAAATCCATCCTCCAAGATCAAGCCCCAACGGCCCTTTGGATCAACAATCATCCACCAATTCAAGATCAAGCCCCGACGGCCTTTGAAGAAAGTGTTCTTCGTTCATCGTTCTTCCAAGATCAAGCCCCGACGGCCCTTGGATCAACAAGCCACCATTCTTCAAGATCAAGCCTAAAAGCCCTTGAAGATCCGTTCATCACTGTTTTTCAAGATCAAGCCCAAAAGCCCTTGAAGATCCGCTCATCACCGTTATTCAAGATTAAGCCTCAACGGCCCTTGAAGAAACACTCATCCTCGAGATCAAGCCCCAACGGCTCCTTGAAGATCCGCTCAAATCCATCTTCAAAGATCAAGCCCACGGCCCCTTGAAGAAACTTCCAACAGTTCATCCAAGATCAAGCCTCGACGGCCCCTTGGATCAATCAAATATCCATAAATCAACACCTTACGGAGATCGAATCAAAGGATCAAAATAGAGAGAGATTGTAACCCAAAATCATCAAATACAAATATTTGTTTGTGCACGTTGTTCTTGTCTCTTTCGTTTCAGGAATTTTTCGTGTTCACAACACCCTACTAGGGTGGCGGAACACAATGGTATCTGGAAGATAGTACCAAAATCTTGATGTAGCTTCTAGCAGTGGCAGTTCGGGTAGGCAGACTAACCAAACCAATCAGGGTCGAGGTAATCAAGAACCTGGCAATCAGAATCAGGCAAATAGAGGTCATGGAGGCAGAAAGCAAGTGCAGGGTCGCGTCAACAACATCACCATACATGATGCTCAGAGTAATCCCGATTTAATCATGGGTACGTTGAATGTTCTAGGCCACTTTGCTAGAATTTTAATTGATTCAGGTGCTACTCACTCTGTTATTTCCCATATGCTTGCTCAAAAGACTCACCCTCACCCCACTCACCTCGGTTATGATCTAGAGTTCTCGATGCCTAGGGGTGAAATTTGTTATGTTAGTTGGGAGTATCGAGGATGTTCCATTCTTATCGAGGACGTACTAATGCTAGCTAATCTTGTTCCCTTGGATATCGTTGACTTCGATGTTATCTTGGGCATGGATTGGTTAGATTACAATTATGCCATGTTGAATTGTCGCCATAAAATTGTTAATTTCCATCGACCAGGCATGCCTATTATGACTTTTGTCGGCAAACATAGTGGTTTGAAACATGGAGTTATCTCTGCCATGAGGGCGAAGCGAATGTTGAGGTAGGGTTGTCAAGGCTACTTAGCTCAAGTAGTGATGACTAAAGATACTCATGCTCGTGTGGAAGATGTTTAGGTAGTTAGACACTTTTCTGATGTATTTCCTGATGATTTATCTGGCCTACCACCGAATCATGGAGTGGAGTTCACCATCGACCTAATTCCAAGTACCGACCCTATTTCTCTAACTCATTATCATATGGCTCCTACGAAGTTGAAGGAATTAAAAGCCCAATTGCAAGAACTTGTTGATAAGGGGTTTATTCAGCCGAGCATTTCCCCTTGGGGAGCTTCAGTCTTGTTTGTGAGGAAGAAAGACGGAACGTTAAGGCTATGTATCGATTACAGACAGCTAAATCGGGTGACGATTAAAAATCGTTATCCGTTGTCTCATATTGATGATCTTTTTATCAACTTTGTGGTGCTTGTGTTTTCTCGAAACTCAATCTAAGGTTCAGTTATTACCAGTTAAAGATCAGAAGAGATGATGTTCCGAAAATAGCCTTCCGAACTCGATATGGTCATTATGAGTTTCTTGTGATGCCATTCAGGTTAACTAATGCTCCAACAACTTTTATGGACCGGATGAATCGGGTATTCCGTCCGTACCTTGACAGGTTTGTAATTGTCTTCATCGATGACATTCTGGTGTATTCTAAGAGCGAGGATGACCATGTTAGACATTTACGTCTGGTTTTGAAGAAGCTAAAAGAGAATCAATTGTACACTAAATTCAGTAAATGCCAGTTCTGGCTGGATCAAGTGTCATTCTTGGGACATGTGATATCAGCTTAGGGTATTCTTGTGGATCCTCAGAAAGTAGCAGCAGTGGAAAACTAGGAATAACCACAAACTATCACTAAAGTACAGAGTTTTCTTGGTCTTGCTGGCTACTATCGACGCTTTGTGAAAGACTTATTGGCCATAGCACTACCTCTGACAAGGTTGACCAGGAATGGAGTTAAATTTGAATGAAGTGATGATTATGAACGAAGTTTTCAACAGTTGAAGTATTGTTTCTCTCATGTGCCTGTTTTGGCACTTCCCGATAACAATGGGAATTTTGAGATCTACAGTGACGCCTTTCTGAATGGTCTGGGCTGTGTGCTGATGCAGCATGGAAAGGTGATTGCATATGCTTTGGGACAGTTAAAACCCTATGAAATGAACTACCCTACTCATGATCTTGAATTAGCCGCTATTGTTTTTGCTCTAAAAATTTGGTGACACTATCTTTATGGGGAAACATGTTAAATCTTCACTGACCACAAAAGCCTAAATTATATCTTTACTCAGAAAGAACTTAATCTCTGACAGCGTAGATGGATGGAATTGATCACCGATTATGACTACTCTATTGAATATCACCATCGTCATGCGAATACTATAGCAGATGCTCTCAGCAGGAAATCTCACGGTCGACTTAATCCTCTTTATGCATGTCGTATTCCTCTTCTGACCGACCTAAGATCTACTAGAGCGGTTTTGGGAGTGAATCATCAGGGACCCCTACTAGCCAACATTCAAGTCAGACCAGTTTTATTGGATCGTGTTCTCAAGGCTCAGATGAATAACTCAAAATCCCAGGAGTTAAAGCAAGTGGTGTTGAACGGCAGTAGGGGAGATCTCACGATTTGAAGGCCTGATGGTATGCTTATGCAAGGCGATCGAATATATGTATCGAATGTGGAATAACTGAAGAAAGAAATACTCGATAAGACACATATCTCAACTTATGTGATGCATCCCAGGAGTACTAAAATGTATCATACTATCCGACCTTTCTACTGGTGGCCAAAAATGAAAAGAGAAATTACGAAGTACGTGAATCGTTGTCTGGTCTGTCAGCAGGTCAAAGCAGAAAGAAAGAAAGAAACCATTCGGGTTGCTACAACCACTTCCCATACCCTAGTGGAAATGGGAAGATATCACCATGGATTTCGTGTACAAGCTGCCTTGTACACATATTGGCTATGACAGTATCTGGGTGATTGTAGATCGGCTTACCAAGTTAACGAATTTCCTAGCTGTTCGTGAAAACTACCCTCTAAGTCAGTTGGCCGAACTTTTCATCTCTGAAATTGTCAAGTATCATGATGTTCCAATTAATATTATTTCTGATCGGGACCCCAGATTTACTTTGAAATTTTGGGTAGCTTTTCAAGAAGCTCTAGGTTCGAAGTTACTCTACAGCACCACCTCTCATCCTCAGATTGACAGACAATCCGAGTGAACTATCCAGATGTTGGAAGACATGTTGAGATCTTTAGTCCTGCAATTCGGAGACGAATGGCATAAGTGCTTACCTTTGATAGAATTCGCCTACAACAACAACTTTCACTCCAGCATTGGTATGTCACCATTTAAGGCACTGTATGGGATACCGTTATTGGTCCGAGGTCGGCAAAAGAGTTTTGGTGGGCCCTGAAATTGTAAATGAGACAACTCAGAATATTTAATTGATAAAGGATAACCTAAATGCAGCACAGGATCGACAAAAGAGTATAGCAGACAGACATTTGATGAACATAATATATAAGGTTGGAGATTGGGTATTCTTAAATTTGTCACCCTGGAAAGGTGTTGTACGTTTTGGGAAGAAAAGAAAGCTAAGTCCTCGTTACTTAGGACCATATCAGATCATTAAGTGAGTTGGTGAAGTTGCTTACCAACTTGATCTACCTCCAGAATTGTCAAGAGTGCATAATGTGTTCCACATGTCCATGCTACAAATTCCTCTTCAGCCATTAGAGATTAACCCATATTTGACTTTTGATGAGGTTCCAGTGACGATTCTTTACTAGAAAGAGAAAGTTCTCAGAAACAAAACTGTTCGTATGGTGAAAGTCTTATGGAGAAACCACTATGTGGAGGAAGCTACCTGGGAGATAGAAGAGTGTATGCGAGACCTTTATCCACGTCTGTTCTTTAATTATGATTTTCAGTTGTGTTGAAATTTCGAGGACAAAATTTTCTTTAGGGGGTAGGTTGTGACGACCCTCCCTAATTTTCCATGTAATTTCAATCCTGGGTGTGTAAAATGAAAATTGTGCCCTTGTTGGCAAATTGATATGGACGTAGTTATTTGACTTTTAATTTATTTTTCTTATTATCGTAATTAAATTGTACTTGTTATTACGAATGCCTAATTGTGTAATCTGAAAGTGCACCAAATCTTATCACTTCTTTCTTTAAATCTGTCCCCTGACCTGCTCTCCCTCACCAACCAATTATTTCACTTCCCACATTTTCTCCCCCAATCAGACACTCCCCTTTCTTTTTGGCCAATCAGAAGTCTTGTCCCTCTCTCCCTCTCTCTTTCTCTATTCTTCTCATTTTCTCTCTTTCACGTTGTGTGTCTCTCCTCTATGCAACAACTAAACACCATAATCAAATCTCACAGATCGGACCTTAAACCGCCACCATTGTACTCCTCTCATTCCCACGAGTTCATCCGTACGAACCGATTCTAAAATGGTTGAGTTTTGAGCATCCAACTCGGAGCAACTCAGAGCTCCGACTCAAGTTTGAGTTCTCCGATACTTTTCATTCAAGTTGCAAAGTTTTGGAAGGTATGGAAACATCTACACAACTCCCAAAGGTTCCCAGTCTAAGTTGGAAGTCAAGACAATGGGAAAACACATGGGTTTAAGACAACAAAACTAGGTTCGAGACTTTCAAGGCTTTTTCAATCCATTTCCATCTACTTTTTGTACTTTTTGTACTTATGCTACGGTTGAGATGTTATGATTAGACAGGTTCAAGGTTTCATTTGTACTTGAACTTAAAACTGTTATCACGAGGGTGGATTCGGTCATTCAGTCTAAAAAATATTGTGTTCGATTGCAACACCAGTCGAAAACTAATGCTCCAACTCTCACTTCAAAAACGTTAATTGACACAAGGACCAAAGGATGTGGCTTAGAAACTTGATTCTCGCTTGAGCAAATATTTTTCTTCACAAGTAGCAATTGTTTGTGCTGCAGGTTTATGGAATACTTTCCAAAATAAATTTAGGAATTTGAGTGATTTTACCGCTACCAGGCTCGCCAACCAAAATAAAAGATTGGTTGGCTTTGAGAGCTTGGAAGAAGTTTCTTTTTGTTGCGCAAAGTCTTCCTCTTCTCAAGAACCTTAAGAATTTCTTAGTACCTCTAGAGTAAGAACTTCCGGTCCACCTATCGATCACATTGCTTACCACAGTGGTGCGGCTCTTCTAGAGGTAGCATGAAACCTTTGCTAGTTTGGTGAGAGGGATTTTTACAACCAGCAAAAGTAGGCATAAAAACACTAAAATAATTGTAGTATGATAGCTCTAGCAAGGTCATTCTCCTCAGGGATTGAATGAATAATCGATGTTAAATCAAATTTCATTAATTATATAAAAAAAAGTTTGAGAAAAAGTTGATTTTGTGATTTCAAATAATAAAAACAGATTTAATAGAAAATAATTAAATAAAGTGACAAAATAAAATAAACCAAAAGAAAAAGGTTGTTGAAAATTAAAATATAAAAGCCTAGGTTTCATCGTCACCTTAACAATCCTATGTAGTTCTTCCAATTACTTATGAATTACACATGCATATTTTGAAGGTTAGGTTTTCCTAATATATGCCTACTTGGACCCCCAACATATAGCGTATATTAAACATGCAATCTGTCTGTGGTATTCATATCAAATCTAAACATGCATGACTCATTAAGCTTTGTGAAACATTTTGAAAAACTATACAACCCTTAAGACGTGGAATTCATCCTAAGTGAATTTGCACAAATTAACCACAAGAAGCCTTCGCCAATTCCAGGGACCGACCTCCAACCAAAATTGCATCAAATTACTTTTCTAAAGATCCTAATGGTAGCTAAGCATTAAGACAATTAGATAGTTTACATCGGTAATTAATAATTCAAAACCTACATGCATAATATCATAAGCAAATTGAAATGAAACTACATTCTTGCTAAAGTTCGTGGCCTCGCTCTAGCAAATGAAAATTAGTTATTAGCAATCATAAAACAAAATATTATTAAAAACAAGGATAGAAAACACCTTGAAAATAAACTTGAATCCAAAAGCTCTCTAAAGTAGTGCATCCTTTCTTCTCCCCTCCTTCCTTTTCTCCTCTAAACCCTAAAGGCTAAAAAGCCTTATTTATACTGTTCGAAAATAAAACCCTACCTAGAAAAGGTCTTACAATAATACTAGGAAACCAAATAAATTAAAATAGATTATGAAACATAATCCTTGACTAGTAAAATTCGCCCAAAATCTGCGCAGCCACAAAACAGCCACGTTTCTGGATCTTCAGGGCTCCAAAATAAGCCCAATATGACTAGAATTAAAGCTTGACATGTCCCGAACATAATTGCAGAAAGCCTCGAACCCAAAAGACATCATCTTGGACGCCAAAAAGCCCAAATAAGCCCAAAATGTCACTTTGATCGTACTGCGCGCTGCTTTTTTATTTCATCGCCATAAATAAACCACTCAGTAGAAAAATCTGAAACTTTGAGAGACACATGAACGTCCTCCAATTAAAACCACTCTAAAATTCGTCCGTTTGATCATGTTTTGCTCTAGAAGTGGTCGAATGTCGTACATTAAGAATATAAATCAAAGTATCAAAATTCTCACAAAATAACCACTAAATTATAACTAAGATTAGGGTAAAATATGTAGTACAATACTGACCCATCATTTGGCACCAAAAAGAAACCAATCTTCGATTTGGTTTGTGAGACTGGTAAAACAACCCAAACTCCTAAATTTGTTCTATAAACTATTCCAAATTCCAAGAATCTACAGGACAACCAGTTGTTTGTGAAGCAAGAGAAGTGGTCGGTTGCTCGAGTGAGAATCAAGTTTCTAGGGTACATCATTAAGCGTGGTGGCATCTAAACGGACCTAAAGAAGATAAGGGGCATTCAAGATTGGCAGACGCCCAAGAACATGAAAAAACCTAAGTTTCATCCATCCTCAAATTCACATAAGACGCCTCCCTCTCTTTCCCCTTTGTTTATTATTTTTTAAATATCTATACTTCTATCCCAACCTTCCTCGTAAATCTGTTAAATAGATCTTGTTTGTTGTGTTCGTGTCGTTTTTGTGTCATATCCGTTATCTTAATGAGTCGTTTGGTGTTAAACTTGTTATCTTAATAGGTGATCTGACAACGAACTAATTTGCTAACGGGTCGTATCATTGCATACCGGGTTATGGGTCATGAAAAAAAATTTCATGTCTAATGTCTAGATATAGCAAACAATATATTATCGAGTTCTTAACGGGTCACCCAATACTAGCCCGACTTGTTAACAGGTTCCTAATGGGTGACCCAATAATGATTAGACTCGTTAACAGGTTGAACTGAAATTTAATTTTCATATTATTTTGTGTCGGGTTAATAAGATTGTGCAAGAAATTCTCAGGTCTACTTCCTTGTCAACCAGAACGTCTTTAAAATATTAAACTTCACCATTATTCACATACGTAGTGTGTGTGCAATGCCAATATAAATTTAAATGAAAACAAACAAAAAGCCCTAAAAAAACTTTAGTTTTAATGAAAATAACAAAATAAAGGTGTAAACGAATAGTACTAGGAGTGATTTTTCAAGGTTAAAATGTCTTTAATGTTAAAAGTAAATAGTACCGAGAGTGTTTCATTTCCCTAAATTTAAATATGCATAGATATGCATGGGTTAAGATTTGAAGACAAACACAAACTATCTGTATTTTAGAACATTATTTATAGATCATCTTTACAAAAAGTAGACAAAATGACGAATATGGATTTCTATAAAGAGACACTAAATTTAATTCAAAATAGTCATATGATTTCAAATTTGTGCTATTTTTTGTAAACATGACTTTTGAGCTAAAACATAAAAATTGACAGTTGAATATTGTTGAAATACATTACAGAGTGAAATTTACAAAAACATGTGTCTCCAAATCTAAATATTATATATTTATATATATTTAAATTTCATAAAATCATATCGAAAAAATCTCTATAACAAATATCTTTTTTACCCACGAGCTTGTAATAACAAATGAGTTTCTGGTGACTTCTTTTTATAATTAGAATTGCGTGATACTTTTTGAGTCATCAATAGGACATGCATAAAATATTTTTCCTATGGTATACTGTATATGGGAATCATCATGTTGATGCACAAAATCAATGGGGACTTTGGTACAACAGAAAATATTAAGTTTGTGACCTTCGCTAAATTGCTCTGGTCACTAGTGTAGATAAGTATGTAAATGGATAGGGACAGGGAAGCAAACACAAGATGTACGTGGTTCACCCATATTGGCTACGTCCACGGAGTAGAGGAGTTCTCATTAATTGTGAAGGGTTTACACAAGTACATAGGTTCAAACTCTCCTTTAGTGAGTACTAGTGAATGATTAGTACAAATGACATTAGGAAATATTGTGAGAGAATGATCTCTATTTATAGAAGAGAGATTCTAGTTTCATTCTGACATTGACGCGTGTCGTGTTGTGATTGGCTTCTGATGTTGACACGTGTCGCGCTATGATTGGCTTCTAATGTCGACACGTGTCGCGCTGTGATTGGCCTCCTGGTTGTAGGGAAACTCTTCTGGGTCCTTGACGGTATAACGTTGACCGGTGCTCAGTAGTTTCAAGATTGGTCAAGTATGGTACAAACAGTGCTCTCCTAAGTTCCCGAGTAAGGGAAGCTCCTCAGTTGGGGACTTGCAAAATCCAGGCCATTGAGTAATCACGAAACTTCTAAATACCGAAGTGTGGTATCATTTTCACTTGCCTTATTTGTCTCATACGTAGATGTGACATCTTCTCTGGAAGTACTTTTCCTCCATCCAGGGGTGGTATCTTTAACCAATGAAGATGCACAAGGTAATGTATCAATTTCACTTGAAGCTTACTTGTAGTTTCGGGCTTGGTCAAGTGCGATACAAAACCCTATAGTAGGAGTCCCCCAAGTCGCCAAGCTTGGAGATTTGTCGAAAGAGGTGACAGACAAGTTAAGTAATTAGACTTCCAAGCAAGCAACCTGGATCAGAGGTTCGACTTCGGCTTCCGGTTGATTGTTCTCCTTTTCCTTGTGTCGTAAACAACAACAAGGATAAGGAGAAGCAAATGGAGAAGATATGATATGAGATACTTTTGCTTTTGAAGAAGTAACTTTCCACAGGCTTATTCTTGAACTGGGCTAGAAGGTTTTCTGGTTTCCTCCATAGTATAAGGCCGACTCAAGAATTTGAGGGTCAAAACAAGTCCATCAAATCAAGAGTGCGTTCAACCTTCATGATATGGGATACTTTGCTGTTGATGAAGTAATAGATGAATCAGCATGTGTTCTGTTGCTCTTGTCTACACATGCTTCCTTGTATCCTTCTCACTTGCCCTATCTGTTCCTCAGGCAGATGTGATATCTTTTCTAGAAGCATAAGATGTTGAAGATGAGTACTCGAGAGCAATGCTAGGTAAGTAATCAGGCAAGGGGTTCCAGGCAGTTAGTTCCTGACTGGAAGCTTGATTCCAAGTGCTGACTGATTGCTTTCTTTCTCCTTGTCTTGCAGATAAGAACAAGGGCAAATGAAAAGACAGGGAAAAAGCATGATATGGGATACTCTTGCTTTTGACCCTGATGATATGAGATACTCTTACTCTGGTGTGGCTGGTTTGCATAAGTATTATTGGGGGGGGAAGAAAGCTGAGTATTTCAAGAGGCTTAGTTGGGAGTGCCTTCTCAGATATGAGGAAGGGTTGAGCATTTTTGCAATTCTGCCTGTCCGTGGAGGATGGATGTCGAACAACAAGTAGTAATGATATTCCTTTACCCTTCTTGGTCGTAGCAATGTAGTGGGAGCTGCAAGCTTGATGTATTTTAACTTTGTCAGAGCACTTTGAAAAAGTGGTATGTGGTATCTAGAAAGCTGATGTTGCATGTGAAGATTGTAGACAAGCTTTATCCAAGGAAATCTGGCTCTCGAAGTTCGGAGAACGATGCCTCTTCGGTTTTCGAACAAGTAATCATGTCGGGGATCTGGCTCTCGAAATTCGGAAAGTGGTGCCTCTTCGATTTTTGAGAAAGCAATTCTGTTGGAAGTCTAGCTCTTGAGATTCAAAGAACGGTGTTTCTTTGATTTTTGAGAAAGTAATCATGTTGGGAGTCTGGCTCTTGAGATTCGGAGGGCGGTGTCTCTTCGATTTTTGAGCAAGTAATAATGATATTCCTTTACCCTTCTTGGTCATAGCAATGTAGTGGGAGCTGCAAGCTTCACATGTTTTAACTTTGTCAGAGTGCTTTGAAAAAGTGGTCTGTGGTATCTGGAAAGTTGATGTTGCGTGTGAAGATTGCAGACAAATTTTATCCAAGGAAATCTGGCTCTCGAAATTCGGAGAGCGGTGCCTCTTCAGTTTTCGAACAAGCAATCATGTCGGGGATCTGGCTCTCGAGATTCAGAGAACGGTGCCTCTTCGATTTTTGAGAAAGCAATCCTGTTAGGAGTCTGACTCTTGAGATTCAAATAGCAGTGTCTCTTCGATTTTTGAGAAAGTAATCCTGTTGGGAGTCTGGCTATCAAAATTCGGAGAGTGGTGCCTTTTCGATTTTTAACCACGTGGTCGTGGGTTCGATTCCCACAGACGGCGTCAAATGTTGATGCACAAAATCAGTGGGGACTTTGGTACAACAGAAAATGTTAAGTTTGTGACCTTCGCTAGATTGCTCCGGTCACTAGTGTGGATAAGTATGTAAATGAATAGGGACATGGAAGCAAACACAAGATGTACATGGTTCACCCAGATTGGCTACGTCTACGGAGTAGAGGAGTTCTCATTAATTGTGACCTTTAGTGAGTACTAGTGAATGATTTAGTACAAATGACATTAGGAAATATTGTGAGAGAATGATCTCTATTTATAGAAGAGAGATTCTAGTTTCATTCTGACATTGACACGTGTCGTGTTGTGATTGGCTTCTGATGTTGACACGTGTCGCGCTATGATTAGCTTCTGGTGTCGACACGTATCGTGCTATGATTGGCCTCCTGGTTGTAGGGAAACTCTTCTGGGTCCTTAATGGTATAACGTTGACCGGTGCTCATTAGTTTCGGGATTAGTCAAGTATGACACAAACACATCCCAACTTTACTTTGCTTGTTTATATATATTGTGTTTCATAAATTAATATAATAACAACAATAACAAATAACTTAATTATTTCTTAAACATAATAATGCGTTGTGGTTAATATATTGGAGAAACTATATTTATAAGGGATGTGATATCCACACGCTCCTTTTTACTTCTCTCACACTTTTTTATTTTTCAGCCGTCGGATATGATGAATTGAAGAATATCAAAGATAGAAAATAACAAATGATGTGGGAGAAGTAAAAAGAGGTGTGTGGATAGCATGCTCAATTTATAAAAGTATTATTACTTTAATTTAAAGTAGGAAAAAAATTGCACTATTCATCTTTACGATGAAATGAGACTTCAATATGAACTTATTCAACCCTTTTGTCATCATCCATTTCCGGATTGGTCCTTTCTTCACAGTTGGGTTGCATGTTGGGCCGGGTGCGGTAGTGAAATGACCCTTTAGCCGCTTGATTCCAGATCCAACGGCCACCAAATGTGGGCATTTTTGGTCATTTCTCCTTAGGAGGTTGGGGTGGTTTGTCCGTCTCAATCGGTTGGGTTGAGAGGGTGGGCTAGCAGAATATCAAGGAGGGATTTGGGGTAGACAAAGTGATTTCAAGGAGGGGTTTGGGTTGATAGAGCTTTTAAAAATATCTCTCCACCTTGAGCCCAGCGGCTATCCATTTTTCATCTCTTGCATACTCAAACCTAGCCGCTCCACCTCTCTTTATAAAAGAATAGCTATCAAACCCTTCCAATCCGATTCGACCATAACTCTGCAACAATGGTGAAGGAGGAGAAATATCTAAAAAAGGATTGGCTAAATTTCATAATACATTAAAATATGTGAGTGACCGTTACAACATAAAGGAAGTGCCCAAACTAGTGCAAAGCACGTGCAACAAAATACCAACTGGATCCTAAATTAAACCTTACAAAACAGCCCATAACTAGAGATAGGCAACTGTTATAGTGGACGGGTAACCGCGGTTATTTACTCATAATCGTTTATATTCATACCCGCATAACCGTTTACCCGTTGGGTAATTGTATAAACAGTTATATCTATACCCACAACCGTTTATAAACGGTTAACTATACCCATAGCCGTTTGCCCATTTAACCATAACCGTTTACCCATTTAACCATAATTTTACCCGTTTTTGAACATGTTTATCCTTTTTTTTTTACCCATTTACCTATTTTTTCACCCGTCTACATGTTTTTTTTTTAACAACTTGAAAATTACAAAAGAAAAACTTGTCATAATTTTCATTTTCTGACAATTAAACACTATTATAGGTACATTTTAGTTTGTATTTCCCTATTTTAATCATTTAAATACTCAAACAATTCCAATAATTGAAATAATAGTTTACGAACGATATTTTTCTGCTACACCCAAGCAAGTCTTTAATTATAATCCATATGATTACAAAGTAAAGCTTCTAAAAACAAAAATTAGTCATTATAATCCATATGGATACCCATTATAACCACGGGTAGTTCATTTGATCATCTTCTTTTCAATGCATTTTAAACAATTCTCTGTTTTATACCGATACAGATACAAAGTGTTTTATTTGAACAATTCTCTGTTTCCTTCCTCTCATGCAATACAAAACCAAAAACGTCCAATTTAATTTCCGTTGCAGGTTCAAGAGAATATTATTGATGCAAAGTAACCCTCGAAAGAATTTTTTTTTTTTTTCAGTAGAAATAGAGTACCTGGTGAATCAGGACCGATGGATACTCGTTATAAATGCGGGTAAACAGTTATTCATAATCGAAATTGTGAATTTTACATAAGCGGGTAATCTCGGTTACTTAAACCCATAAGTATTTTGCTCATCCTCACCCATGACATAAAAAAGCCCAACCATTACATTTTATTTAATCTTAAGCCCAATCGTTCTTACCATTTTCCTCCCTTTCTTGTTCTTCAACTCCGATTCCAATCAAAACTTGTGCTCCATATTTCAGTAGCCCCTTCCCCTCAACCTTCTGCCAACATTGCAAGGTTTTAATGATTCCGACTGTGATTCAAAATTGGAAGGATATTTCAGAGATTTTCAAGGTTTGGTTTATCTGTTTTAGTTAAACTCTCGTATTCTTGTGTTTGTATCTCAGCCACCAATTTAATTTCCTTTCCCACACCTTTTGCATGTTGAAGTCCACTTGAACATAATCTCCCTAGAACCTACGAGATTGGTTCCGCCAACACCCAGCATCGAGGTTGGTCTCAAACCATTCATCATCATTTCAGAGTTCATGTCTCGGCCTTCCCAAACGCATCCTATTGCTGTTTAAAATATTTTACGGTTCCTTTGCTTTTTAGGTATTCTAATGCTGATTGGGCTGAGTGTCGGATTTCTTGCTATTTCATCGGCCAAATCATGTCTCTTGGAGCTCCACCAAACAACCCACCCGCTCAATTGCCGACTTTTGCTTGTGCCGAATCTTTGTGGCTTACCTTTGTTCTTCGTGAACTTCGGTATCACGTGTCTACTTCAAGTTTATTGTTTCGTGACAACTACCACTTACTGTTGGGTTACGGCTCAAAGTTAAGATGATGCAAAAATTAGGTTTGTGTCGTCTGTTTCTTTTTTGTGTCCTAATTGGGTTTGGATTTGACGTTTTGGTTGGATTCTTTACTTGGTGGGGAGATTGTGTTAATTACCTATGTGATTAGGATTTAGATTTACTTCCAATTAGGATTAGTATTCTTATTGTAACCTAACTCTTATGCACTATAAATAGAACCTCAGGGTTAGCGTATTTTGTGTGCCTTACCATTAGTTTAGAGAGTTTTCTCTAATTCAGTTTTGGATGAAGGTCACCGTTTGGAATCATGAGTGGAAAATTCATGGCTCATTCGTTTAGCAATTTGTTGAGAATTAATTTGAGTTAGAGAACAATTTGGGAGAATCTTCTTCGTTTGTTTGAGTTCTCTACTCGTTTGGTTTATGGTTTGTAATTTGTGAGATTTGGGTTGTGAGAGTTAAACACTCTTTTGTAACCTCTGTTTGTTTAGTGAAATTCTTCACCATGCTTCGCCCTGGGCATAGGCTTTGCACCAAACCACGTTAAATCTCGTGTTCAGATTTTAAGATTGTTTGTTTTAGCTTTCGTGCGACGTTGATATTTGGTACTTTGTTAAAATTCACTTTCGTTTGTGCATAAAAATAAAACACTTACATGCCCAGTAATTCGATGTTTCATAATTGGACTAATAATTAAAACGTTATGTCACTCTACTAGTTGGTGATTTTGCCACGACAATCTATCCTACCAGGGGCTGGAAAAAACTCACAAAGGCATTTTAACCTATCACTAGCCACCATCATATGATTCACTAGTGCCAAGAATCAAACCAAAGACGTATTGTGTGAAAGACAAATTTGTAATTCGTTTCCCGACTACTGTGCCACCCTGTGATGGTCGGAGGGAATCAAACCCTTGAGTTAGCATAATTCGTTAAGTTATGGAATTTGACGCTAGTTTATTATCTCTCCGAGCCCCGATAAATCTAATGGAAAAGACAAACTTGATAACACAAGAATGAATAAGAAGCTAAAAAAGATATGTGTTTATCCGTTCTCTTCGGTTAATCACAACAATGTTCTCAAAATCTGTCACCCAGCTTCGTTTCCGTCGCTAAACTTTCTTTTTAGATGTGGCTAAATCTGGCGAGGTAATGTGATGTAAAGTGGGCATATTCATATGCATTTCCCTTTTTTTCTTCTGGTCGTGCAAATCCATTTCTTCCACATCCCTCACCACCCTTCCTTCCCATACTTCATACAATTCTTTCTTGTATTTTCCCTCCATCTCCAACAAAAAAAAAATACTAATAGCGAAATAGGCATTAAAAGGGCACTAAGTTTTTATAAATCAACTCTAAAAAAGAAATATATATCTCTTAAATAAAACTAAAAACGATACGAATATCATAGGGGTCGGGTTTTATTGACTGAGCTTTCAAACGTACAACAAAAACATGATTTGAAGTTAAGATTGAGCAGGATCACCATATTTCAGTAGGATGTCCCGGTGCCAGAACACTATACTACACAAGTACAGCATGGTTATTTGTTTAGAAATTTAGAAGCTTACACCTTTTGCTACTTTATCCTTGTTCCTTGTCATTGCATTTCAAGTTGTAAGCGTTGTTACTCCACCTTCTTCACAATCTCTTCCAGTGCTTCCCACAATTTTGGGTCATCAAAATCTTTAATAACAAAGGAGGCTCCCGCATTAATCAATGCTTCCTCGGGGTTCCTTGTGCCTAAACCCACTACTGGCATTCCGGCTGCTACTCCAGCCTTCACTCCCAAAACAGAATCCTTGACAACCAAAAGTTGAGCAGAGATGAGCGCAATGTATGTCAAAATTTTACTGAAGATCGAATGCTATTGTTAATTGCACAGCACAAAGTTCTGAGAGACAAACCTCAAAGATGAAAGCATGCTCGTTTGACAGGTTAAGCTTTTCAAGAGCCGTCAAGTAAGGATCAGGAAATGGTTTTGCTCGTATGCATTCCTCTCCAAGAACAACAATTTCAAAGAAATCCGTGAGCTTCAACTTTGATAATATTAGCTCGGCATTTAGTTTTGTAGCATTTGTTACTGCAGCCCTTCTGAAGCCTGGTTTTTCAATCCATTGGCGCAACCTAGGGAGGCCCTTAAGAGGTTCTATCTTTTCAGATATAAATCTGCAACATCACACTCAGTAAATCAAGTTGAGACAAGAGATAGGGTCTTTTATAATTGAAAGAAATAATTCCACAACTTGATACAGAAATAGAATTCCCTATTAGTCAACGAAGATTGTAGTTGATACAGTTTAAGATAGTTTCCTTCCATCCACAGAAGTCTAACAAATAATACCAATGTGTCATATACCCGAAATGTATTTAATATCAAGCATGCAGTTTCTTGACAGATTTTTGAAGTTACCTTCGGAACATGGCTTCCTTATCTACCAAAAACTGTCTTGCTCTTTCGATATCCCAATCAGGAAAGAGGATACTACAAAGATACTCATTATGAACTCCAGCTATCTTCTCACTGAAGAATTCCTCAGTGATAGGAACCCCACCATTAAAACCTACCTGTGGTACACCAAAGAGTGAGTTGGAGAAAAGTGCAGTGTTTGTGCATATGTGTGAGAGAGAGTGTGTGATTCGGAGAAAAATGCCGTGTTTGTGCATATGTGAGAGAGAGAATGAGAGAGAGAAGCCTACTTCTTGAAGCATTTCACGGAAAGCATAATAATGGAAGGGATCTGAATCACACAATGTTCCATCAATATCAAATAGAATTGCTTCTAGAGGTGCGACACAAGCTAGAGAAGATTTTCTGTCATCACAAAATAGAAGGTGATTAAAGCAAGCAATCAGTCACAAAAGTTGAAAGTATATGAAGGTGATGAAACTAAGTTGCTATGTCTAGTGGTTCGGCCCAATGAAGCACAACAGTTTGTTCTAAAAGTAAACATTACTTTAGGTTAACATATATCACAGTTAAAAATCTTTAAATGCTAGATAAGATACTATAGCTTTCTTGCCAATTGTGGTGAGTCTTAACATTTCACAAAATGCATACACAAAGATCTCTTAATAAAACTACGAATATTATAGGATGCAGAAAATTATCGCAGTGCTAAGAAAGATTATGAGCTTCGGCCTTTTGTCCCGCTTAGCCTTTTTTTGAGTTTAAGGTATACTAAGTTGGCAAAGTAAAGCTGATAACAACAGAAGACAAATAACTTTTCAAACGTATCACTGTGCACACACGGCAAATAGATTTGCAATCAAAATCCCCTTAGTCCCAGGATCAATGTCTGAAGGGGTCGAACCCTTTGAGCGAATAAGAATATACATATTTGTTAAGGTAGGATAAGGATCGAACTTTTTCAACTGTCCATTATATCAACCATTGATCCCCATGCCTACCATTTGAAGTCCTAAATAATTTCACTTCCTAAATAATTTCACTTATTATATCAACCACCGGAGACAGAAAACCTTTTAAACGCTTAGAAAGACGCCAATCCCCAACCCAAACCACAAGCAAGGGGAAAAGAAAGGTTTTAGTTAGACAGAACAGAACTTTTCCTGAAGTTGACAAGGAGCGGATTTCCGCTTAGTATGCGGGTTTCCAAATGTTAATAAGAGTTCAAACACATACAGCTTTACATTAAAGGTCTAGTGAATCGCCAGCGAAAAGGCTGATGCAACCTGTTCAGCTAAGCAATTTGCCAACCATCCCAAACAAAATTAAAAAAGAAACAAATTGACAATTTTGTTTGTTTGCTTGTTCAGAATCAAGATTGGAATTCATAAGAACAATGCTATTCTCAATCAAGCCGATTCCTGTAAACCGGAATTCAAACTAAATCACTCAAATTATTTTCATGACATAAAATGTTCATAGCTAATGAACAAGGACAGCAATGCTCTTCTAAAGATATAATTTTTGCTCAACAATTATACTTCCATGCAATACGACGAAAACTCTAACAAACACTGATTCATACAAAAGTTACCACATTTATGAAAAAAATAACAACATCAGCAGAAAATTATGCTTTGCAGAATCAAAAATAATTTTTTAAAAAAAAGCAAGAAAATAAAAGAAATACCTATCGAGCGGGTGAGCATTTGATGAAAGGGAGGCCATTGTTAGTGAGGTAGATCCGGATTTAGTGGGGTTGCGTGTGTGAGTTTTCTGGATATGGGTTTTGGGAAAGTGGTGAGAAGGAACAAGACGAGAAGAAGGGAGAGCGAGCATAGTATGGAACGTGAGACGACCTCTCTCCACTTTTATGGGGTTGTCGATTTTTTTTTTCCTTCTTTTTTCTTCTTTTGAAATGGAATATGCTATCTAAGAGTTGCAAAATGCCATTTTAATTTGAAAGAAGAAGAAGAATCAATGGCTTGAGCAAAAAAAAAAGAATAAATGCTTTTTATTTGGAAAAGAACTATGATGCACGGATACTTCTGTTTGGTCCCGTATCCCGTATCCGATACTTGATCAGATACGATACTTGCCTGATACTCTCGGATACTCGTCTGACACGTATCCTGGTTGATGGACACGAATTTGACATGATGGATATGTGTATCCTACATTTAGGATACACGTATCCTACTTTTAAGATACATTTACACTTTCAAAAAAATGTAATGAGGAAGAGAAAATTAATAGGAGACATCTATAATTGAAATTTGCTAAATACAAAGAGCTTCCCTCTAATTAAAACCATGAATACGACTCTCACACTTCTTCTACTGTATAAAGAGGATTAGATTTCGAACTTTCCTTATCTAACAACTCAAATGTACTTGAATTTGAATGATGAATTATGTTTTAAAATGTATATTTTTGTTGCTATATACATTTTTATTTGCCGTATCCATAGCGTATCGTAACTTAATTTTTAGAGATTTTCCGTATCGCCGTGTCGTGTCGTATCGTATCGCCGTATCCGTATCCGTATCCATGCTTCATAGGAAAAGAAGAATACATACCATCTTCCCTCCTGTCCTGAGGAAGTCCGGTGAATAAATGACATCTTATTTGGAGAGGAATAATTAGTGCCGGCGAATAAATCTAACGGCCCACATACACCGGTCAGAGGATCCCGACCAATTGTCTCGGAGAAGATCCAAATCCAATAAAGCTTCCAAAAATCTCTCTCCCACCTCGAGCCCAGCGCCACCCTGCTTTCTTCTCTTGCATACTCAAACCTAGCCGCTCCACCTCTCTTTATAAAAGAATAGCAATCAAACCCTTCCAATCCGATTCGACCATAACTGTGTAACAATGGTGAAGGAGGAGAAATGTCTAAAAAAGGATTGGCTAAATTTCATAATACATTAAAATATGTGAGTGACCGTTACAATATAAAGGAAGTGCCCAAACTCGTGCAAAGCACATGCAACAAAATACCAACTGGATCCTAAATTAAACCTTACAAAACAGCCCATAACTAGGGATGGGCAATAGTTATGATGGGCGGGTAACCACGGTTATTTACCCATAACCGTTTATATTCATACACATATAGTCGTTTACCCATTATGTAATCACATAAACGGTTATATCCGTACACATAACCGTTTATAAACGGTTAACCATAACCGTTTACCCATTTACCCGTTTTTAAACCCGTTTATCCTTTTGTTATTCATTTACCTATTTTTTCACCCGTCTACATGTTTTTTTTAACAACTTGAAAATTACAAAAGAAAAATTTGTCATAATTTTTGTTTTCTGACAATTAAACACCGTTATAGGTACATTTTAGCATGCATTTCCCTATTTGAATCATTTAAGTACTCAACAATAATTGAAATAATAGTTTATGAACGATATTTTTCTGCTATATCGAAACAAATCTTTAATTATAATTCATTTGATTACAAAATAAAGTTTCTAAAAGAAAAAAGTAGTCATTATAATCCATATGGATACCCGTTATAACTGCGGGTAGTTAATTTGATCATCTTCATTTCAATGCGTTTTAAACTTCCTCTAAGTTTGAAAGACCAATTCTTTTATACAGATACAGAGTGTTTTATTCGAACAATTCTCTGTTTCCTTCCTCTCATGCAATGCAAAAACAAAAAAGTCCAATTGAATTTCCATTGCAGGTTCAAGAGAATATTATTGATGCAAAGTAACCCTCGAAAGAATTTTTTTTTTTTTTTTTTTTCAGTAGAGATAGAGTACTTGGTGAATCAGGACCGATGAATACTCGTTATAACCTCGTGTAATACCCATAAACCACTCATTTAAATTTCATGGATAAATGGTTATACCTATAACCATTTGGTCATCTAAACGGTTACCCATAACCGTAACTGTGAACTTTAAATGGACGCCATGGGTATTTCGTAACATAAAAAAGCCCAACCATTACATTTTATTTAATCTTAAGCCCAATCGTTCTTACCACTTCCCTCCCTGACTTGTTCTTCAACTCCGATTCCAATCAAAACTTGTGCTCCAACTTTCAGTAGCCCCTTCCCCTCAACCTTCTGCCAATATTGCAAGGTTTTGATGATTCCGACTGTGATTCAAAATTGGAAGGATATTTCAGAGATTTTCAAGGTTTAGTTTATCTGTTTTAGTTAAACTCTCATATTCTTGTGTTTGTATCTCAGCCACCAATTTAATTTCCTTTCCCATACCTTTTGCATGTTGAAGTCCACTTCAACATAATCTCCCTAGAACCTACGAGATTGGTTTGGGTTCTAGTTTTCCACATCAACCCGACGAATCCGCCAACACCCAGCATCGAGGTTGGTCTCAAACCATTCATCATCATTCATCATCTCAGGTCCCTTAATAGATTTGCCGCTGCTTATTGGGCTGAGTGTATTCATCATCATTTTAGGTATTCTAATGCTGATTGGGCTGAGTGTCGGATTTCTTGCTATTTCATCGGCCAAATCATGTCTCTTGGAGCTCCACCAAACAACCCCCCGCTCAAGTGCCGACTCTTGCTTGTGCCGAATCTTTGTGGCTTACATTTGTTCTTCGTGAACTTCGGTATCACGTGTCTACTTCAAGTTTATTGTTTCGTGATAACTACCACTTACTGTTGGGTTACGGCTCAAAGTTAAGATAATGCAAAAATAGGGTTTGTGTTGTCCGTTTCTTTTTGGTGTCCTAATTGAGTTTGGATTTGACGTTTTGGTTGGATTCCTTACTTGGTGGAGAGATTGTGTTAATTACTTATTTGAATAGGATTTAGATTTACTTCCAATTAGGATTAGTATTCTCATTGTAGCTAAGTCCTATGCACTATAAATGGAACCTCAGGGTTAGTGTTTTTTGTGTGCCTCACCATTAGTGTAGAGAGTTTTCTCTAATTCAGTTTTGGATGAAGGTCACCGTTTGGAATCATGAATGGAAAAATCCATGGCTCATTCGTTTGGCAATTTGTTGAGAATCAATTTGAGTTAGAGAACAATTTCAGAGAATCTTCTCCTTTTGTTTGAGTTCTCTACTCGTTTGGTTTAGAGTTTTTAATTTGTGGGATTTGGGTTGTGAGAGTTAAACACTCTTTTGTAACTTCTATTTGTTTAGTGAAATTTCTCACCATGCTTTGCCTTGGACATAGGCTTTGCACCAAACCACGTTAAATCTCTTATGTTCAGATTTTAAGATCGTTTGTTTTAGCTTTCACGCGACGTTGATATTTGGTACCTTGTTAAAATTCGCTTCCATGTTTGTGCATAAAAGTAAAACACTTACATGGCCAGTAATTCGGTGTTTCATAATTGGACTAAGAATTAAAACGTTATGTCACCCTACTAGCTGGTGGTTTTGCCACGACAATCTACCCTATCAGGGGCTGGAAAAACTCACAAATGCATTTTAACCTCTCACTGGCCACCATCATATGATTCACCGGTGCCAAGAATCAAACACAGGACGTACTGTGTGGAATACGATCTTGTAATTCATCTCCAACTACTGTGCCACCTTGTGATGGTTGGAGGGAATCAAACCCTTGAGTTAGCACAATTCTTTAAGTAAGGGAATTTGACGCTAGTTTATTATCCCTCCGAGCCCTGATAAATCTAACGGAAAAAAACAAACTTGATTAAACAAGAATGAATAAGAAGCTAAAAAAGATATGTGTTTATTCGTTCTCTTCGGTTAATTACAACAATGTTCTGAAAATCTGTCACCCAGCTTCGTTTCCGTCTCTAAACTTTCTTTTTAGATGTGGCTAAATCTGGCGAGGTAATGTGATGTAAAGTGGGCATATTCATATGCATTTCCCTTTTTTTTCTTGTCGTCGTGCATATCCATTTCTTCCACATCCCTCACCACCCTTCCTTCCCATTCTTCGTACAATTCTTTCTTGTATTTTCCCTCCATCTCCAACCAAAAAAAAATACTAATAGCGAAATAGGCATTAAAAGAGTTTTTATAAATCAACTCTAAAAACGAAATATATATCTCTTAAAACTAAAAACGATACGAATATCAAAGGGGTCGGGTTTTATTGACTGAGCCTTCAAGCGTACAACAAAAACATGATTTGAAGTTAAGATAGAGCAGGATCACCATATTTCAGTAGGATGTCCCTGTGCCAGAACACTATACTACACAAGTACAGCATGGTTATTTATCTAGAAATTTAGAAGCTTACACCTTTTGCTACTTTATCCTTGTTCCTTGTCATTGCATTTCAAGTTGTAAGCGTTGTTACTCCACCTTCTTCACAATCTCTTCCAGTGCTTCCCACAATTTTGGGTCATCAAAATCTTTAATAACAAAGGAGGCTCCCGCATTAATCAATGCTTCCTCGGGGTTCCTTGTGCCTAAACCCACTACCGGCATTCCGGCTGCTACTCCAGCCTTCACTCCCGAAACAGAATCCTTGACAACCAAAAGTTGAGCAGAGATGAGCGCAATGTATGTCAAAATTTTACTGAAGATCGAATGCTATTGTTAATTGCACAGCACAAAGTTCTGAGAGACAAACCTCAAAGATGAAGGCATGCTCGTTTGACAGGTTAAGCTTTTCAAGAGCCGTCAAGTAAGGATCAGGAAATGGTTTTGCTCGTATGCATTCCTCTCCAAGAACAACAATTTCAAAGAAATCCGTGAGCTTCAACTTTGATAATATTAGCTCGGCATTTAGTTTTGGAGCATTTGTTACTGCAGCCCGTCTCAAGCCTTGTTTTTCAATCCATTGGCGCAACCTAGGTAGGCCCTTAAGGGGTTCTATCTTTTCAGATATCAATCTGCAACATCACACTCAGTAAATCAAGTTGAGACAAGAGATAGGGTCCTTTATAATTGAAAGAAATAATTCCACAACTTGATACAGAAATAGAATTCCCAATTAGTCAACGAAGATTGTAGTTGATACAGTTTAAGATAATTTCCTTCCATCCACAGAAGAAGTCTAACTAATAATACCAATGTGTTATATACCCGAAATGTATTTGATATCAAGCATGCAGTTTCTTGACAGATTTTTGAAGTTACCTTCGGAACATGGCTTCCTTATCTACCAAAAACTGTCTTGCTCTTTCGATATCCCAATCAGGAAAGAGGATACTACAAAGATACTCATTATGACCTCCAGTTATCTTCTCACTGTAGAATTCCTCAGTGATAGGAACCCCACCATTAAAACCTACCTGTGGTACACCAAAGAGTGAGTTGGAGAAAAGTGCAGTGTTTGTGCATATGTGTGAGAGAGAGTGTGTGATTCGGAGAAAAATGCCGTGTTTGTGCATATGTGAGAGAGAGAATGAGAGAGAGAAGCCTACTTCTTGAAGCATTTCACGGAAAGCATAATAATGGAAGGGATCTGAATCACACAATGTTCCATCAATATCAAATAGAATTGCTTCTAGAGGTGCGACACAAGCTAGAGAAGATTTTCTGTCATCACAAAATAGAAGGTGATTAAAGCAAGCAATCAGTCACAAAAGTTGAAAGTATATGAAGGTGATGAAACTAAGTTGCTATGTCTAGTGGCTCGGCCCAATGAAGCACAACAGTTTGTTCTAAAAGTAAACATTACTTTAGGTTAACATATATCACAGTTAAAAATCTTTAGATGCTAGATAAGATACAGCTTTCTTGTCAATTGTGGTGAGTCTTAACATTTCACAAAATTAAAAAAGAACAAATTGACAATTTTGTTTGTTTGCTTGTTCAGAATCAAGATTGGAATTCATAAGAACAATGCTATTCTCAATCAAGCCGATTCCCGTAAACCGGAATTCAAACTAAATCACTCAAATTATTTTCATGACATAAAATGTTCATAGCTAATGAACAAGGGCAGCAATGCTCTTCTAAACATATAATTTTTGCTCAACAATTATACTTCCATGCAATACGACGAAAACTACTAATATTTTTGCTCAAAAATCTTTAAATGCTAGATAAGATACAGCTTTCTTGTCAATTGTGGTGAGTCTTAACATTTCACAAAATGCATGCACAAAGATCTCTTAATAAAACTACTAATATTATAGGATACAGAAAATTATCGCAGTGCTAAGAAAGATTATGAGCTTCAGCCTTTTGTCCCGCTTAGCGTTTTTTCGAGTTTAAGCTATACTAAGTTGGCAAAGTAAAGCTGATAACAAGTAAACAGAAGACAAATAACTTTTCTAACGTATCACTGTGCACACAAGGCAAATAGATTTGCAATCAAAATCCCCTTAGTCCCAGGATCAATGTCTGAAGGGGTCAAACCCTTTGAGCGAATAAGAATGAACATATTTGTTAAGGTAGGATAAGGATCGAACTTTTTCAACTGTCCATTATATCAACCATTGATCCCCATGCCTACCATTTGAAGTCCTAAATAATTTCACTTCCTAAATAATTTCACTTATTATATCAACCACCACTGGAGACAGAAAACCTTTTAAATGCTTAGAACGACGCCAATCCCCATCCCAAACCACAAGCAAGGGGAAAAGAAAGGTTTTAATTAGACAGAACAGAACTTTTCCTGAAGTTGACAAGGAGCAGATTTCCGCTTAGTATGCGGGTTTCCAAATGTTAACAAGAGCTCAAACACATACAGCTTTACATTAAAGGTCTAGTGAATCGCCGGCGAAAAGGGCTGATGCAACCTGTTCAGCTAAGCAATTTGCCAACCATCCCAAACAAAATTAAAAAAGAACAAATTGACAATTTTGTTTGTTTGCTTGTTCAGAATCAAGATTGGAATTCATAAGAACAATGCTATTCTCAAACAAGCCGATTCCTGTAAACCGGAATTCAAACTAAATCACTCAAATTATTTTCATGACATAAAATGTTCATAGCTAATGAACAAGGACAGCAATGCTCTTCTAAACATATAATTTTTGCTCAACAATTATACTTCCATGCAATACAACGAAAACTCGAACAAACACTGATTCATACAAAAGTTACCATATTTATGAAAAAAATAACATCAGCAGAAAATTATGCTTTGCAGAATCAAAAATAAATTTAAAAAAAAAAGCAAGAAAATAAAAGAAATACCTATCGAGTGGGTGAGCATTTGATGTAAGGGACGCCATTGTTAGTGAGGTAGATCCGGATTTAGTGGGGTTGCGTGTGTGAGTTTTCTGGAGATGGGTTTTGGGAAAGTGGTGAGAAGGAACAAGACGAGAAGAAGGGAGAGCGAGCATAGTACGGAACGTGAGACGACCTCTCTCCACTTTTATGGGGTTGTCGATTTTTTTTTTTTCCTTCTCTTTTCTTCTTTTTGAAATGGAATATGCTATCTAAGAGTTGTAAAATGCCATTTTAATTTGAAAGAAGAAGAATCAACGGCTTGAGCCAAAAGAAAAAAAAAAAGAAAAAAAAAAAAGAATAAATGCTTTTTATTTGGAAAAGAAGAATAAATGCCACCTTTCCCCCTTCCCCCCGCGCCCCACGACCCGGTCGCCGAGCGAATAAATGTCGTCTTATTTTGGAGAGGAAGAATTAGTGCCATCTTATTTGATAGGAAAATAAGGATAATACTACATATCCAATCCACTCCTTCTAAATAATATGGTTTTATCATTCAAATGGAAAATCATTTAAACAGTTTATCTTAAATATTTTACTTGGTATTCATTTCGATTTTATACATTCGAATAATTCTACAAACTTCAATTGCAATGATTTTTTAAGAGATAGTACTTGGATGAAAATTTTAAAATATGTACGATGAAAATACTCTCTGAACTTTAAAATTTAAATTTAACTAAAATACCATTTTATTTGATAGAAGAAAACTTCAATTTTAGTATATTTTATTGATCTTATTTACGATAAAATTGAGCAATGCCTCTAAATTGCAATTTGTAGGCTTTATTACACTTTTTTTACGCTTTCAATTTAATTCTGAATTTCCTAACTTTTACTTAGTGCCAAAAGTCTTCGCGCTGTTAAACCTAAATTAAGTTGAAATTGTGAATGTTGGATTAGGGGTTTTGGATGGTTTTAAAATGAACCACGAGTTTTCAGTTTTAGAAATTTACATGAGTTCTTAAAATTGCATCAGTGTAAACTTTATGTCAAATTGATTTTTCAGTCTACCGTAACTAAATGATATGATAATTGTTGATATTATTCTATATACTGATGTGGCTATGTGATGCCCACATTACCTTATTAAGATTGAATGAGTGAAATTTTTGCTAGTAAAGTCGACAATATTCTATTTTTAAAATGGTAGTTATTGTTTAATGTCATAAAAGCAGTATGAATGTCCACTGTAAAAGTAGTGGGATGACCTACATGAAAACTTTGTAAGATGGATGATTAAATTTCACTATTCATTTTTAGACTTTGTGAATAATGTTTCGCTTTCCTATTTAGGTGTGCCACTTTACTATATAATGTCAAATGAAAAACCTCTATATAAAGAAGTGAGTTTGCATCAGTGGACATTAGAAAACAACATCATTTTTTCCTTGCAAACAACAAAAGCTCAAAAGTCAAAACAGAAAGCAGGAAGGAATTATACAAATTTCTCTCACTTATTTTCTTATGTATTCTTCTCCCTTTATCCAACATAAGTAAAGAAAACAAGACAGAGCGATTTATCTTGTTCCACTTCGATTTCTAGCAAATGTTCTTTCTCTTTTTTGCCTATTTTTAACACGTTATCTAGCACGGTGCCCTAATCCTAACTAGTTTTCATCTCCTTCATTGAAAAATGTTTCCTATAATTCGACATTGGAAGGGAGTCAAAGATGTTTTACGATATCTTCATGAGACAACATACAGGGTCCTATCTACTCCGAGAAACCCATAAATGACCAGAATCTTATTGGATATGCAAATATTGTTTTTCTCTTCGATCTGCCTAAAGCCCGCTCACAAATTGGATGTGTTCACTTATGGAAATACAACAATCTCATGGCGCTCAACAAAGCAAACACTAGTTGCTACATTTTTCAATCACCTAGAACTACTTGCTCTCCATGAAGTAAATCGAGAAAGTTTTTTTTGTTAAGATCAATGATTCATCACATCCAGAATTCATGAGGTTTACCTTAAAAAGCACACTCATGTATTGCTCAAATGAAGAAAGGATTCATTAAACGCGATAAGACTAAACATATATCTCCAAAGTTGTTCAACACACATGACCTTCAGAAAGCTAAAGTTATTAAAGTCAAATAGTCAAACAAATTCAATCCAACAATAATCTAACAGACTTATTCGCCAAATCTCTACCAAAGTGTACATTCTAGAAGCAGGTGCATGGTATCAGATTACATCAACTTATTAATCAGTCAAATTGAAGTGCGGAATCAGGGGGAGTACCCAAGACATGTGTGTTGTACTCTTTTTTCTTTGACTAGAATTTTCCCCATTGTGTTTTTCCTAGCAATGTTTTGATGAGGCAACAAAAGTGCACTCAACACTATATAAATGATCCAAGGAAAGTTGTATTCTTTTCCCTCAACTACGATTTTTCTCATTGAGTTTTTTTTCGAACAAGGTTTCAATAAGACAACCGATATTGATATATAGGCATCCAAAGAAGAGTGTTGTAAAACCAATATGAATGTCCACTATAAAACTAGTGGGATAGCCTACACAAAAACTTTGGAAGATGGATGATTGAAATTCACTATTCATTTTCAGACTTTGTGAATAATGTTTTGCTTACTTATTTAGGTGTGCCATTTTTTACTGTATAATGTCAGACAAAAAACCTCTAAATAAAGAGGTGAATTTGTGCCATTGTTACATTGAAACAACTTCACTTTTTTTCTTACAAACAACAAAAGCTCAAAGCAGAAAGTAAGAAGAAATCATACAAGTTTCACTCACTTATTTTCTTCTGTATTTGTCTCCCTTACCCAACAAAAGTAAAGAAAACAAGACAAAGTGATACTTATCATGTTCCATTTTGATCTCTAGCAAATGTTCTCTCTTTTGACTATTTATAACATTTAAACTAATTTTTATATTTTCTATGTTTACACCGTATAAAATACTTATTTTCTTTATAAAAAAATATTCTTTTATAGTTTATCTCTATTATTATATATATTTTAGGAAAAATTACACTTAGAGTATACTTTCAATACTTAATTATATATTGAGACAACACATTTCAAGAAAGGACATCTTTAAAACCCGCATAAGATGACGTCATGTCTGGTTTTTCTGTTAGAAACTAAGTTCCCGTATTCTGTTAAATAGTTATCAGTGGTGATCTGAATCATTCGAATTATATTTTCATTTCTCTGTTGTTTTTCTTTCTCTTTGAAGTTTATATGTTCCGATTTATATTTTGTCATCTCCCTTAATTATCTCTTGCCATAATTTCTATTCAAATCATTCAAGTTTTCTTCGAAGGTAAGTGTTTCTCTCAAGTTTATCTCTCTGAATTTTGTGTGTTCCGATTTAGATTTTCGAAGTGTTGTGTGTTTTTGAATTTATTTTTGTTTAGATTCTGAAAGAGTCTCTAATTTTTCAGTTTTTATTAGTTGCATTGAATTTTTGTAGATTGTTCTTGTTTAGCATCAATAATACTTGTGTAGCATTAGTTTTATATAAACATTAATTTTCAACTTAATACTTGTGCAGTATCAGCTCATAGAATCTTGTAAAATCAGTTAGCATAAGTTTTGGTGTTAGGGGGGTTGGCGAAGGTTATTAATATGTATGCAACATCAATTCATAAAATCGTGCAGAATCAATTGGCATAAGTTTTTTTGGGGGGTTGGGGGTGATCTCCTCATAAACATTTAATAATTTTCAACATAATACTAATGCAACATAAGTGTACGGCATCAACGTGCAACATCAATTTTCAATGAAGTACTTTGTGCAACATCAGTTTTGTGTTGCACTGTGTTATAGATATTTGTGCATGATCAGTTTTTTATTGATTATAGATTTACATTTTAAAATGCATAGATATATGAAATTATTTTTGTGCAGCATCAGTTTAACTTTTTGTATTATTTTTTTTGGATGTAGATCATGTCTGTTATTAAAGTGTTGAAGTGTGTATATGAAAATTGTGCAGTTGTTGTGTCACTTTATCCGCATATTATTTATGAAGATTTGTGTGGGCAATTAACTTTGAAGTTTCCAAGTTTGTCATCAGGAGGCTTTCCCTTGAAATATTCATTACATGGAGGTGAATCAAACTGTTTATTAGAATGCAATGAAGATATTCAGACCATTCTATTGCTGAATAACTTGATTTCAAATACAGTTGTTGATGTTTATGTTCAAGCTAAGAATGAGATGTCTATGTTTCTACTAGTAATGTGTTGTCTTGCATAAGTGAAGTTACTAATATTGGAGATGAGAACCAATTTTTGGGTAAATATGGCTCTTATGGACCTCACTATTATGCAACAAATGAGTAGCAGAGTTATATTTCTTATAAGGGTCAAAGTTATAAAGATGGTGCAGTTGAGTTTCGTAGAAAACTTACACAATATGTTATTGAGGTTGGTTTTGTTTTCAAGTTCACTATGAATGATTGGAAGCGTGTTATTGTTGTTTGCTCAAAGAAATTGTCGGAATGTGTTAATGGCGTGTTCATGCTATTATGCAACAGCCTAGTGGTTGTTTTATCATTAAAGAAATTAAATAACATTCATACTTGCACATGATGTATTCGTCAAAAGGAGAATAAAAGGTTTGGCCCTTCTGTTTTGTCCTTTGTTGGCTGCCAAGGTTTGTTTGAATCCGTCTATTAAGGCAAAGAATGTTATGAGAGAAATGAAGAAGAATTATGGTCTTGATGTTAAATACCATGCAGCTTGCGTGTGGCAAATATATTGCATATAATGAGGTTAATGGTGATGAGGCTCTCTCATTTGGATTTTTGCCTTGGTACCTTGATTAGTTTGTGCATCATTAGTTCTATATAAACATTTATTTAAAAGACAATGGATTAGAAATCAGTTAATAGATTAAAAAAGAAATGTAATATTTGAAATCATAATAATTTTCAACGTAATACATGTGCAGCATCGGTTTTATATAAACAATAATTTTCAATGTTATAATTGTGCAACATCAGTTTTATATACATGTTTTTATAACAAGGAGTTATTGGGGAGAATATTGTTGTTCCCAATTTTGTAAATTTTATATCATGAAGAAAATGGATGAACATATTGAAAAAGCTATGTAACATTTGAAATTGATAGATTAAAAAAAATGTAACAATCGAAAAAACATAAACATATATATATATATATATATATATATTGTAAAAGTGAGTTATAACAATGTAATTTTAAACATTAAAGTTCATAACAATTGAAATGTTAGCAGTCCAACTTTTTTTTTTCTTGGTTTAAGATGGTTTTTGTTTGTCCTTTACTTCAGCTGCTTGTTTTTACTCCTCAAACTTCATACTCCAACTGAATCTATGATGTATTCTTTGAGATGCAACATCACGGTACACATAGTTGACTTCCTACTTGGTTAAACATTTTTTCATATTTTTGCCTTTTGCTATTTTTTAGATGTAGTACATCACAAATACACCATAATTGTATCTGTAAAATAAGTTTGCATAATTAGCATGCAACATCAGTTAAAATAGATTGATGCAGCATTAGTTATGAAAGAATATAATTAGTATGCAGCATCAATTAAAGCAGACTAAAAATACAACTTGATTTATGGAAGAATATAACTTCAGTATGCAATATTAGTTATAGCAGACTTATTCAGTATGCATAATCATTATTTTATATGGAATCTAATGATTGGTGTAAAATCATTTTATCACTGAACATTTATCACTGAGCATTAGTTATACCAGAATTAGTATGAAGCTTTCATTCAGTATGCATAATTATTATTTTATATGGAGTCTAATGATTAGTGTAGAATCATTTTATCACCGAACATTTATCACTGAGTATCAGTTAGACCATAATTAGTATGCAGCATCAGTTATACCAGAATTAGTATGCAGCATCAGTTATACCAAACTTAATAATGTGCAGGATCAGTTATACTAGAATTAGTATGCAGCATCAGTTATACCAGAATTAGTATGCAGCATCAATTAAACCAGATTATATAAATTTTTAGCATACATTATTACTTATACCAGAATTAGTATGCAGCATCAGTTATACCAAAATCATTCAGTTGATGTCATTTTAATTTTTTTTATAGCAAACGTATGATTTTATATAAAATATAAACAGAAATTTTAAGCTAAATTAGCTTGTTTTTGGATTTACCATTTTGTCTCGCTGAGTCATCGTCTTGATTTTTTAGTTTATCTTGGCTTCATGTTTTTATCATCCATGCAGATAGTGTCATTTGAAATTCTTCATCTGTTTAATCATTACCTTTTCTCGACACATCTAAAACATTTATTTCATCATCATCCTCTTCTTGCTACTAAACATCAATCATGTCATCATCAGCATCACCTTTAAGAAGTTGAGGTGCCACTACGGTTTCATCATTATTGGCTACTTGCTCAGGTCTCACTACCGTTTCAACTTCTTTAGGATCTTCATATTGAAGCACTAATTGTTTTGACGGTTTAGCTTTCTTGGCATTTGGTCCCTTAGCTACTTTCTTTTCCATTTTCCTTTTTTTTTTTATGCAGGTGGAGGATCGACAAAGTTATCATCATCATCTTCTAGGAGCTGTTGAATTGACTCCTTAATTTGTTTTGCATTGTCCATCTGTGAAAGGTTAAAGAGTTATGTTTTTTGATAATTTGTTTGAAAACAACACATAACAGGCACATGCAGAATATCTTTTCACACAAAGTACATGTAGAATCATGTTTTACATAAAATTATATGTAGCATCAGTTTTACCTCCAAATCTTCATTTGCTTCTTTATAGATTTTTTCATGTAGATTTGACAAATCCCACTTCATTGTGGTTAGTGAGCATTTCTCCTTTCCTTCTATTGGGTTGATGATTGTGGTGTGATCACAAATCCAATATTGTAGACAAAATAAAAGTTAGAGATGTGTATATTTTTATAAAATAAGACAAAAACTGATTTTCTTTATTAGTTTTTGTTTGCTTACCAGTAAAAATACAACAGCGCCACTGACGGTTGGTTGTTTGTCTCTTTTTCTCTTTTGTGTTCTATCGATTGATTCCATTAAGTATCTTGTTGTTTCCTTTGCCCAATTGTACTAATTTATGTTATCGATGGAGTTGGAATTCTTGGCCAAACTCCAAGTGAGCTTCTCCGCTGAGCTTTCAAGCAGATTTGTGTTTAAGAAATAGAGAATTATAAGGCAGGCTGTATCTTGATCCCCTTCTGTTGTCTCAGTATCTAATGCAACTTGAATTGCTTGTGCAATTTCTCTTTTACCAATTCTTGTCATTTCTGATAAGTATTTATCACAAATCTGTTTTCTTTCAGCTTTGGGATTCTGGAGTCGCTTGTTGACTGAGGGACTTCTCTGCCTCAGTTTGGGATCCCAAATATGCATTAAACATCATCAGCATTTACTTTGCAATATCCATTTTTGAATTTGAACATTCCATTTTTAGTGTCATACAAGTTCACTATATGTATGACATCCTAGTTTGCTTTTTTCATTTGTAATTCACTATTTATATAAGTTTTCACTAATCTGCCAAAGGGTGACTTATATATGAATGCTAAGACTTATGGTTTTTCTTCAAGTTTTGGCTTGAGCTCTTTTATTAGTTCTGCAAAGGCCAAGAGATTTAGTCTTATTTGAGCATAGTTCTCATCTGCTGCTCAACGCTTTACGGCAGGAGAAGCTGATTTCTTTTTTATTGAAAAATGTTTTACTTTTGTCGTCATCTTCATAAAAAAAATGAAATGATCATGAGTATAATAAATTATCAAATAATAAGAAGTCATATAAATGACAAACTAGATGCAAAGGGCAGATGCTTAGCACACAAGCTAGATGTAGCATCACTAAGCACACAAACTATATGCAGCATCACTAAGCACACAAGCTATATACAGCATCACTTAGCAAACAAGTAGATGCATCATCACTTAACGCACAAGTAGATGCAGCATCACTTAACGCACAAGTAGATGTAACATCACTTAGCAAATAAGGTAGATGCAGAATTGGTTGTTAATGCACAATGTAGATGCATAATTGTGCAAAACCAATTTACAAATAGATAGTAGAACCATAATTAATTTACAAAATGCAACATCAGTTCAAAGTGTGTTAATGCACAAAATCGGTGAGGACTTTGATACAACAGAAAGTGTCAAGTTTGAGACCTTCGCTAGATTGCTCCGGTCACTAGTGTGGATAAGTATGTAAATGGATAGAGATAGGGAAGCAAACACAAGATGTACGTGGTTCACCCAGATTGACTACGTCCACGGAGTATAGGAGTTCTCATTAATTGTGAAGGGTTTACACAAATACATAGGTTCAAGCTCTCCTTTAGTGAGTACTAGTGAATGATTTAGTACAAATGACATTAGGAAATATTGTGGAAGAATGATCTCCTTTTATAAAAGAGAGTTTCTAACTTTGTTCTGACATTGACACGTGTTGTGTTGTGATTGGCTTCTGATGTTGACACGTGTCGCGCTATGTTGGCTTCTGATGTCGACACGTGTTGCGCTGTAATTGACCTCCTGGTTGAAGGGAAACTTTTCTGGGTCCTTGACGGTATAACGTTGATCGGTGCTCGATAGTTTTGGGATTGGTCAAGTATGGTATAAACAAAGTGCATGATCAGTTCAAAGTGCAGCATCAAAGCTAGACGGTCAATGTTTTTGCTTACAAAATTTAGACGCATATTTATTTTCTTTTTCATATGATTAAGAATCAATTTACAAATAAAATGTAGAACCAGAATTAATTTACAAAGTGCAGCATGAGTACAAAGTAGATGCATAATTGTGCATAATCAATTTACAAACAGAAAGTAGAACCAGAATTAATTTACAAAGTGCAGCATAAGTACAAAGTGCAGCATTAATTCAAACTGCAGCATCAAGATAGACGGTTAATGTTTTTACTCACAAAATTTAGATGCATATTCATTTTCTTATTCAGATGTTTAACAATTAGTATACATATAAACTAAAAAAGCTTGAAACATCTAAAACATTGAAATTGGTTTTTCACGAACTGGAACATTAAAATTTTTTGGTAAAATCAAGTGCAAAAAATACTTGATATGTGACAGCCTGTCCCGAAATATTTATTTTCGACAGTGTAAAATTACTTATATACCCTTGGACAGTTTGTGTGGTGGTGTGGTAGGTTAGATTTTGGACCAATTAGTGCTAAGTCTTATTAATTTGGAACCAATTAGGACTTAGATGATATTTTCTTTGGTTTTGGTTGGTGACCCCCGTGGACCACATACACACACACACTCTCTCTCTCCTCCCTCTCGGATTTTCTTCATTATATGTACAATTGTACGGACGATCTTCAAACCAACCCATTTCTTCACAGATTGAGCTTGTAGACACCATCAACATCTTCATCTCATCGTCACGAACCATCCATACCTTTCTTTGGACGTGAAACCTTTGATCTCCCGAGAACCTGAGAACCCAAATTTGAAGTATTGTTCATGTACACGTAAATGTGAAGTTTTCAGAAGATTTTAACCTTTTGGAAGCTTTAGAACGTCTTCACGAAGCTCGGAGAAGAAAAACGAGGTGTTTTGGACGTTGGGAAGTCGAGTTTAGCGAGTTTGAAATTTGGTCGAAACTATCGTGCTTTCTCCGGCGAGATCCCGTGATTTTTAAAGCTTGAAATTGGTAAGATTGTGTTATATTCGTCCCAAGCTTCAATTTGGTTCAAGTTTCAAGGAATTTGGTTGAGAATTGGACCAGATATGAAGGTTTTTGAATTTTCTAGTTTTCCGACGACGGCGACGACTGACGAGGTTCACCAGAGAATAAAGAAGAATATTCCGTCAAAGTTGACGGAATATTCTTAACTGAGGGTAACGACGTCAGGTAATTTGGACGAAATATTCCTTTATTTTAACGGAATATTCCTAACGGCAGTTAGGGATTTCATTAGGCTTCCCTGCGTGTGGGACGTCGGAAAATTTTTCTAAAAATATGGGGATGTTCGTGAGGTTGTGTAGATCACGTTGGTATATTCAAACACCCCATTTGAGCATTGTATGAGAAGTTATTAGCTAGTATTGGTTATGTGCTTTAAATTAACATTTTTATAGTTGTTTCGCATATAGGAGAGACTGATCCTGAGGACGAACGCATTCAAGGACGACTCGGGGGCTACGACCCTTCGACATACCAGTGAGTGGGGTTTTGGTTTTTAGTATATACTAGCAATCTTGCCCGCGCGTTGCCGCATGTTTTAAAAGCGCATGCATAAAATTTGAAAAATGTTTTACAAACATGTATGTGTCTTCATCGTATTTACAGGAAGGAATAAACATATAGAAATAACAAATGGTACAGTTTTGTTCTAGTAACTGGAAAAAAAAAAACACAAAATTAGCAACAGGAACAACAAAAACCCAAAATCAAATAAGTCAAATTCAGTTTTTCATCATGTTTGTGCAAAAAAGAAAATCATACATCACTAACACGCAAAAGCGATTCAGCAAACTGACTTCGGTCAGGTTCAAAAACTTTGGAAGCAAAAGGAGCATAATGACCTGCAATACACTCCATTCAATTAAGAAAAGCTGGAATAGTTGTATCATTAACCAAACTGATATGATCTTTGCCATGCAAAACATATTTGATACATCTATTTAATAAATAAGAGTTAACAGTTTCTGGTCTGCATTATCTTTGGAATAATACCAAATTATCCAAAAATTAGAACCAAACAGAGTGTTTGTTATTGATCTACCATATACAATATATGTATTGTTCTCCACCCATGTGAGAACGCTATTTGACAACGAAAGCAAACGAAATACCTCACCATTCAGAAAAATTGCCACCATCAATGTTCTTAATCCCCAATATAAAAAGTGCTAATTTTCACAATGGTAATTGAATCACACACCTTAATTCAGCATTACATCATTGTTTAATTTAACTCAACATATGGTTGAATTCATAATTAAGCTCTAATTAATCACTAAAGCTCTCAAACCTTTGTAAAAGCTTCAAATGATTTTAAACTAAAAGCTTCAAATGATTTTAAACACTCTGCCTTTCAAAGCCTTTTGATTTCTACATACTAATCTAAAGAAAGCTGTATTTAAGCATTTAAGCTTTTAAATTTTTGTAAAACCCTTAACCAATTTTGAATACTTTCCTTTTCAAAGCTTTTTCCTTGCTCATCATCACTGACTCAAACCAATAACGAAGACAACTCCAAAAAATAAGTGGAAAGCACACTGAGTTTCTCTTCTTAAAAAACGATTAAAATCTGAAGTAACCCCACACACCAATCAGAACAAATCGAGTCTCCCTTCTTAAAAAACGATTAAGATCTGAAGCAACCACACACACCAATCAGAAGCAAAGCGAAAAAACATTACCAACTCAACTTATATCAGACTTTCTTCCAAACATATACAATTCTGGACCAAAAAATTACTCACGTGGAAAACCAATTTATTAGAACCATCGTAAACACAACAGATAAAACCAATTTGGCAAGGCTCATTTCAAATAAACACAAACTAAGAATAAAAAATTGCACATAGTTGTTTTAAACATACCTAAGCTCAATATAATTTCTTTATCAATAATCTGAAGAGGTAGCACATGATCAGCCTCCAATTTGACAAAAAAATTTGTCCCAACCTCCAGATCCGCAAAAAAAATAAAAAACAGAAACAAAGAGCTTAAATTTCTTACCCTAGAGATCAAAAAATAAAGATCAAACGTTGAAAACAAACTGACCTTAAAATTTTGATCCCAACGATGGCAAGATGAGAACAAAACGCTAACCAACAAAGGGTTCGACACTGGAGAAGACCGGAAACCAAATCCCCAATAAAATTAAAGTCAGGATCTCTTTTGAGACTATTTTGCGAAGAAAGAGCAAAGATTTGGCAGCAAAAGAGGGAGCGATGAAGGAGAAAATCGCAGAGCAACGGAGATGAAAAAACGAAGAGAAAAGGTAAAGTAAAAACGATGCGATCAAAGCAGAGAAAGAAACGATGAAAGACGCAGAAGGGCATAACCGACTTTCCACTGTAGAAAAGTGGAAACAGTAAGCAGAACAAAGAAGAAACCGAGGTCAATTTCGTCAAATCACTGTTAATGAACAGTAACCGAAACTGAGTTTTAATATATATATTTTATATACTTGATATTTTCCCAGAAAATGCGTTTAAATGAAAGTATGCTTTGAAATGCCATGCATATAAATTTATATTCAACATATGAATTAGTATATGATGCATAATATATAATTGTGGTGTTGTGGATGCTCAGGTAAGCTCAGGTGAGTTTATGAATTGTGAATGTGAATAACGGTTGTGATTATTTGAGAAGCATAAAGCTCATAACCTGCACCCCGGGTGATTGTGATTTAGTCAGAGATATGATACATGCCTGTTTATAATGTCACCTCTCGCACTATATGCTCACATTGGATCCAATTTGGGTGCACAGTCTTGTCGTACATACCATCATAAGTGGTTCTGACTCATAGGTGACTAGCGAATTATCGTACAACTATCATGAGAGCGTAGCATTAAGCATAACTATATTACACCCAGTCTTTTCGTATAGACCATTATAATGGTTCCGACTTATGTGCAGTGTAATGCCGTATAGGTCACTTGTGGTGACTCTGGCTAGATTGACTAATGAGCTATGAATTCAGCCGTACAGACTTCTGCAGGGGTTCTGACTAATATGTTATTTTTCCATGAATTTATTTTCACCTGAGTTACTTATTCTGTTTTATATTTTGGCTTGGCATACTTATGAATATGGATATGTGAAGCATGAATTGATATATATATATATATATATATATATATATATATATATATATATTCTATTTATGGGAAAATTATACATGTTTTACGGCGAGGGGTTAGAGCATTTGATAATGAAATGATTTTGAAAAGCTTTGTTTTTGCCCACTCACACTTTCTGTTTTGCGCACCTCCAGGTTTTAGATAAGCTTGTTCGTTGGTGGCTCACGAGGATTGATTGGAGGTTCTGACAGACTATCACCAATGTAGGGCATCTTTGGGTGTCATTTAATTAGTACTTGTTTTCTGGACTGAACTTAGGCTAATTTGTGAATTCACACATATTCTAGTACTCATCTTAGATGGTACTCTTATGAATTGGTTTTTAATTAATCATATTCTCTATTATCATTATTGCTTCTGCATTGTGCACATGGCTACGTCACCCTCACATGACGGCTAGCATGCCCTGATTCGGGTCGGGGTGTGTCATGATAATGCACGCGTTTTTTTACAGTTTTCTTTTGCAAATTCAAGTGCAAAAACACTTGATAATACATCCAAAAGTTTGATAATGCATTCGTTTGTTACAGAGTTTGAATTATAATAATTTGAAAGGACGATTTTGAGTAGTAGGAAAACCTTTGAAACACTAATCTTTCTGGACATCCGGCTGAACTTTGTGAATCACTGAAAATTCGACTTGAAAGTTTCGGAAACTATGGAGATTTTAGGGTTCTTTGTCTGGGGAAGTATCTTTTGCATGAGAGGGAATTTGAAATGATAGGTTTGGGGAAGAGGAATGCAAGTATTGAATGGGAAATGGGAAGAAACCGGTTGGTTTTAATGATTTTTGTCGTGTAGTGGTTAACGTGGCCCTTTATTAACAATTATAGTCGAGTGGCATAGGTTGTAATTTTAGTCGGTCCGTTTCTTTTTGGGTTGGGCTTGGTTTTCTGTTATTGGGTTTTTTGTCCCTCTTTGTAATGTTTTAAAAGGTGTGGAGTTGTGTGAAATATGATATATATTTGTGTCTCTATAAGTAAGGCTCCCTATATTTTAATTCTATTTATACTCTAGAAGATTTTAACAACCACTAATTTTTTTACGCTTCTACCCTAATTTTTTAGTTATTACTATTTGCAAACTTTTTATGTACTTATTTATTCTTCAGGGCAAAACTATAATGATTTTATTAGCATTTTAAGAAAAAGTACAAACTTCAAATAGTGCATTATGGATTAAATTTGAAGGATCCTTAAACAAAAAGGACTCAAAACATAAAACAACGGCAACTTGGCCATTCTAATAGCCACCATATCAAATTTTTGGGTGTGACAAGAACGAGAACACTTCTTGCACCAAAGACAAAGAAACTTGAATAGTGGTTTTAAAGTTTTACCCAGAAACTGGCGACTCACCGGAGAAGAAGGGAGAATATTCCGTCAGTTTTGACGGAATATGCTAACGTCGTCAGTTAGGGTTAACGGTTACCGTTGGGTTTTAAAGGAATATTTCAGGGAATATTCCTAACGGCAGTTAGAGAATCCATCAGGATTCCCTGCGCGTGGCCGCGAGTCTTGCTGTGCACTTGTCGGTGCGTGGCGGCGCGTGGGTGGATGAAAAATTATTCTAAAAATTTGGGGATGATCCTAAGGTTATGTAGGTCATTGTGGTATATTCGTATACCCAATTTGAGCTATGTATGAGAAGTTATTAGTTAGTTTTGTCTATGTGCTCTAAAATAATGTTTTTATAGTTAGTTCGCATATAGGTGAGACTTATCCCGATGTCGAGCGTATCCAAGGGCGACTCGGGGGCTACGACCCTTCGACTTACCAGTGAGTGGGCTTTTGGTTTTCAGTATATATTATATACTTGATATTTTCCTAGAAATATGTGTTTAAATGATAGTATGCCATAAATGCCATGCATATAAGTTTATAATTCATATATGAATTGGTATGTGATGCGTTATATATATAATTGTGGTGCTATGGACGCTTAGGTAAGCTCAGGTAAGTTATGTTTGGTTATGTGAATCATCGATGATGTGATATGTGATTGAATTATGTTGAGCTCATAAGACTGCACTTAGGGTGATTGTAATTTAGCCAGAGTTATGGCACTTGCCTGTTTATTATGTCACCTCCCGCACCATATGCTCATACTGGATCCAATTTAGGTGCATAGTTTTGTCGTACAGACCTTATTTATGGTTCCGACTCATAGGTGACTAGTGATTTATCGCCTATCTATTATGTGAAAGTAGTATTGAGCATGATTATATTACACCTATTATTGTCCTACAAACCTTTTTATTTGGTTCCAACTCTTGTGCAGTATGTTGCCGTATAGGTCATTGTAGTGACTCCGGCTATAGTGACTTTTGAGCTATGAATTTAGACGTACAGACTACCACAGGGGTTCCGGCTAACATGTTATATTTCTATGAAATTATTCTTACCTAAATTGCTTACTTTGTTATATCTTGGCATGTCATACATATGAATATGATTATGTGAAGTATGGATTGAGTTGATATATTTCATATCTGATTATGTATATGCTTATATTCTGATTCTGGGATAAATTATATATGTTTTACAGCGAAGGGTTAAATATGTTGATAAATGAAATGATTTTGTAAAACATTTGTTTTTGCCCACTCACGTTTTCTGTTTTGTGCCCCTCCAGGTTTTAGATAAGTTTGCAATTGCTGAGTGCGAGAACTTCGGCGGTTCTGACACATCTAAATAATTGTAGGACATCTTATGGTACTGTATAATACTTATCCTACTGGACGGCACCTAGACTTTCTATGCTCTGATTAGGAGTGTTTACTTCTGTATATTACTCCTAACACTTCATGTTTAGTAGTGCACTCTAGTAGTTTGGTTTTAAATTATTCATATATTTCTTATTAGTATTGCTTTTGCATTGTGCACATGGCTACGTTACTCTCACGTGACGGCCAACATGCTTTGATCTCGGTCGGGGTGTGTCTTTTAATTTTTAAATTTTTAAATTTTTTTAAGGTAGGTGAAATTATAAAGTGAGGTTTATTTTTTTTATTTTTTTTTAACATTGATATTTTTACACTAAAAAAATAAGGAATTCGTCTAAACCACACAATAAGCAACATAATTTAGTATCGATTTCATGATCCACGAGAGTCGAACTAACCTTTAAGACGAAGAGGTTCAAATTCGCCTAAAAATAAGACAACAGGATGGTTTAGCAGCTCTCTAAACCTCAAAAACCTATCTTATCAGTTGAACATTGTTTTTCATGGAACAAATACCTGAGAAGGTGGATTGATTGAGCAGGGAAAATGATGAGCAGGGCTTGCAGTCTCTTCCAATTGTGGCAGACCCCTAACAGATTACCACTCACACTCTCCAAAATTTCAAAAGGTTTTCTCTCTCTCTCTCTCTCTCTCTCTCTCTCTCTCTCTCTCAAAAGGTTTTCTTTATTGGCTATGGAATCCATGCTTGCTTCTTGATTACTGCCATTAATTAGTTCCTGAAACTCTTTTTTTTTGCCATTACTGTTTTCTGAAATGATTTGAATCTTAATGCAGGTCCTCACTTGATACCGAGTGCTAGAAATTATCCGGTTCTGTGCTTCTGCAAGGAAATACAAACTAGCACATACGAAGTTGTCAAGGGAAGCTATGTACCGTCAGCCGTTGTAGAACGGGAAAGCAAATAGAAGGTATTTTTCCTTGGTATCTGTATTTGTTTGGTAACTCCGCCGTGTAAGTTTATCTTATATTGCCGGTCCCAAGCCCGGATAAAGGAGGAGGGGGAGGGTGTCAGGTAGTCGACAGCCGGCACTCCATGATTACGTCGAATCCTTATGAAAATGAATCCAGAATGAAATCGCGCTAAAGCTAGGGCGTCACCCGTAAGTGGCGCGCTGTGTGGCCCGAGCACAGTGATAAGTAAGCAAGGGTCGCTGTATCTCCATCGGCACCCGGATGCAGTGTTAAATGAGCAAGGGGGCCATAGAAACTTCTTTTCGAACGACTCCACTCAAAGTTGTTTGGGAGCATATGCTCCTATCAACTTTACACGGGACACACAAAAGAAGTACTTTGATCCTATTAGACGGGGAAGGGTGAAGAAGCTAGGACAGAAGGGTAGAGTTCAAGAGAACAAAATGCGTTTAGGAACGTGGAATATAGGAACCTTGACGGGAAAATCTATGGAAGTAGTAGAAGTTATGGTGAGGAGAAGGATAAATATTATGTGCCTACAAGAAACTAAGTGGGTTGGTCGTAAGGCAAATGATCTAGAAAACTCAGGGTTTAAACTATGGTATTCGGGCACAAATAGAACGAGAAACGGTGTTGGCATCATCGTGGACAAGACCTTGACACAAGATGTTGTAGATGTCAAAAGGGTAGGAGATAGAATCATGGCAATCAAGATTGTAATAGGACAAGAACTTATCAATGTGATTAGTGCGTACGCACCTCAAGTAGGGTTGGATACGAGTTCGAAGGAGAAATTTTGGGAAGACCTTGGAGACTTGGTGCAAGGAATTGCTCAGACGGAGAAAACAGTAGCTCATGGGTACCACAGATAACTTTGCCAAAGTTCTCTGACAAAGTTGAGACACGTGAAGCTTGCAGCTTCTACTACATCGCTCTGACCAAGAAGGGTAAAAGAATAGCAAAGAAACAACACTAACAAAGTTTAGACACATAAATTTTGAAGGTCTAGCTACCATATTATTACCCACAAGGGTAAAGGAACAGTACCACTGCTGGATAATTAGAAAGTCACGATGTGTCAACCTCTGTGCTTCGTGGCAAGGTAGACTAGCAAACATGCCCAACCTTTACTCACATTCGAGAAAACACTCCCAACAAGATTGCTTGCTCCAAAATCGAAGAGGCACCGCCCTCTGAATCTCGAGAGCCAGACTCCCAACATGATTACTTTCTCAAAAATCGAAGAGACACCGCTCTCCGAATCTCGAGAGCCAGACCCCTAGCAGGATTGCTTTCTCAAAAATCGAAGAGGCATCGTTCTCCGAATCTCGAGAGCCAGATCCCCGACAAGATTGCTTGTTTGAAAACCGAAGAGGCACTACTTTCCCAACTTTAAGAGCTGGATCTCCTTGGATAAAGCTTGTCTGTAATCTTCACACGCAACATCAGATTTCCCGATACCACAGACCACTTTTTTCAAAGTGCTCTGACAGAGTTAAAACATGTGAAGCTGGCAGCTCCCACTACCGTGCTATGACCAAGCAGGGTAAAGGAATAATATTATTACTTGATGTTAAGGAGACTCCTATATATGTCGACCTCCATCCCCAACGGACAGGCAGACCTGCAAAAATGCTCAACCCTTCCTCTTATATGAGAGGGCACTCCCAACGAAGCCTTTCGAAATATTCATCTTTCTTTCCCCCCGATAATACCTCTGTAAACAAGCTATACTAGAGCAAGAATATCTCATATCATCAGGGTTAAAAGCAAGAGTATCCCATATCATGCTTTTTCCCTATCTTTTCCTTTGGCCTTGTTCTTACTTGCAAGACAAGGAGAAAGAGAGCAATCAGTCAGCACTTGAAATCAAGCTTCCAGCCAGGAACTGACTGCCTGGAACCCCTTACCTGATTACTTACCTGGCATTGCTCTCGAGTACTCATCTTCAACATCTTATTCTTCCAGGGAAGATACCGCATCTGCCTAAGGAACAGATAGGGCAAGTGAGAAGGATACCAGGAAGCATGTGGAGACAAGCGTAACAGCACACGTGCTGATACATCCACTACTCTGTCAAAAGCAAAAGTATCACATATCAGCAGGGTCGAACATACTCTAGATTCGATGGACTTGTTTTGACCCTCAAATTCTTCAGTCGGCCTTATACTCTGGAGGAAACCAGAAAACCCTCCAGCCCAGTTCAAGAATAAGCCCATGGAAAGTTACTTCTTCAAAAGCAAAAGTATCCCATATCATCTCTTCTCATTTTTCTTCTCTTTATCCTTCATGCTGCCTGCAAGATAGGGAGAATGTGAACAATCAGCCGGAGCTCTGATTGCTTACCTTGTCTGTCACCTCTTTCAGCAGATCCCCTAGCTCGGTGACTTGGGGAACTCCTACTACATGGTTTGTATCGCGCTTGACCAAGCCTGAAACTACAAGTAAGCTTCAAGTGAATTTGATACATTACTTTGTGCATCTCCACCAGTTACAGATACCACCCCTGGATGGAGGAAGAGTACTTCCAGAGAAGATGCCACATCTACCTATGAGACAGATAAGGCAAGTCAAGACGATACCACACTCCGGTACTTAGAAGTTTCGTGGTTACGAGATCATTCTCCCACAATATTTCCTAATGTCATTTGTACTAAATCATTCACTTGTACTCACTAAAGGAGAGCTTGAACCTATGTACTTATGTAAACCCTTCGCAATTAATGAGAACTACTCTATTCCGTGGACGTATTCAATCTGGGTGAACCATGTACATCTTGTGTTTGCTTTCCTATCTCTATCCATTTATATACTTATCCACACTAATGACCGGAACAATCTAGCGAAGATCACAAAAAGTGACCATTTTCGCTACCTAGGATCTATCTTGCAAGAGAACGGAGAATTAGATGGAGATCTCAACCATAGAATACAAGCTAGATGGATGAAGTGTAAGAGTGCATCCGGCGTGTTGTGTGACCGTCGTAGGCCATTGAAGCTCAAGGGAAAATTTTATAGGACGACAATAAGGCCAGTGATGTTGTATGGCACAGAATGTTGGGCGGTGAAGCATCAACACGTACACAAAATGGGTGTAGCGGAGATGAGGATGCTTCGTGGGATGTATGGGCACACGAGAAAGGATAAGATTGGGAATGAGGATATCTGAGGTAAAGTAGGAGTAGCCAAAATTGAAGGAAATATGAGAGAAACTCGGTTCCGGTGGTTTGGACATGTGCAAAGAAGGCCTACTGACGCTCCGGTTCGAAAATGTGACTACGGGACAGAGGCTCAGGGCCGAAGGGGTAGAGGAAGACCTAGGAAAACTTTGGAAGAGACCCTAAGAAAAGACTTGAGTACTTGGATCTAACGGAGGACATGAGGCCAGTGATGTTGTATGGCACAGAATGTTGGGCGGTGAAGCATCAACACGTACACAAAATGGGTGTAGCGGAGATGAGGATGCTTCGTGGGATGTATGGGCACACGAGAAAGGATAAGATTAGGAATGAGGATATCCGAGGTAAAGTAGGAGTAGCCAAAATTGTAGGAAAGTTGAGAGAAAATCGGTTACAGTGGTTTGGACATGTACAAAGAAGGCCTACTGACGCTCTGGTTAGAAGATGCGACTACGGGACAGAGGTTCAGGGCCGAAGGGGTAGAGGAAGACCTAGGAAAACTTTGGAAGAGACCCTAAGAAAAGACTTGAGTACTTGGATCTAACGGAGGACATGACACAAAACCGAGCGCAATGGCGTTCTAGGATTCATATAGCCGACCCCACTTAGTGGGAAAAGGCTTTGTTGTTGTTGTTGTTGTTGTTGTATCTGTATTTGTTTGGTCTCATGGAATGGGCACATCTAACCGTACATAAGGATAAATTACTAGCGAGTGAAGCAAAGCAAGAAATGATATGAAATTATAAATTGGTCCGGAAAAGGGAAAAGAATAAGGAAGCGAAGGTTTAACATTGTGTAATTATTACTTTCTAGTTTCATGGAAATAGTATAATTTCAAGAGCATTGAGTTAGTAATTGGTTTGCTCTTGTGTTCTTATTACAAACTATATGTCTTTGACATTATATATGAATACCTTCCCTCATTACTTCTACTACTACCATTTTCTTATTGGACGATGAGAGTACGAGAGGTTGGAGAGATCCTATGAATAAGTATCAGGGTATAGTGCAAATTAACACGAAATTCAGGATTTAAGCATAAATGATTGCTGCAAAAAGGGTATGACCTTCTGGAGCAGTCAACGAGGGAGTTGGGTTTTGTTGATCAATGACCACCATGAATAACGTCTTTGAAGTTTGGGATTTAGAAATTTCTGACTGCTGTTATTGGGTGTGCATCTCATACGATAGGTTGCAGGAATAGCTTCAATGACGAGTTCTTTTGAGTAAATAATCGATCTTGTTGACAACTTGAGCAAGTTTAATATCTTAATGCTGTATGTTAGTGGATTGTTGTCAATTTGTTTACTTGGTATTCTAGTGTGACAGAACAGGAAGGGCATTGTTCTCTCAAGTTTAAATAAGTTTCACGCTTATATCAAATTTTATTTTATTTTTGTGATGAATACCTTCTTGCATCTTTTACCACTCATTTATTTTGGGACAAAAATATTGGAGGAAGTAATGATGGTACCATGGTTCCCAATATTGTAATTTTAGGAAAAATCACCCGAAAATCTTGAAGATGTTGGTGCATTCCAAAAGCTACCCATGGTGATGCCATCTGTTGACATTCTGTATTCGGCACTAAGGAAGGCTAAGAGGATTACACCAACAAAGGGTATTTGTAATGAGAATTTATATTATATCTATTTTAACAAAAATACATTAGATCAGAATTGCAGGGAACTTGGTTTGTAGGTCCCCTACTGCTAGTCTGCTGCCCATGATTTTGATATCTTATTTTCAGGTATTGCCAATATTGCAAAGCGAGAAAGAAATAGAGGTTCAAAGCAACTTGATGCATTGATGAAAGTTTGTTCTTAACTTAAATTTAACATTTTATTATATTTTCTTTTGTACTGTTTTTATATGAAAGACTGTTCAATGATTACTGACTAGCTTTTTGTTTTCTTCTGCAGGAACTGGCAATTCCATTGAGAACTTATTCGGAGAATTTTCCAAATAAAAAGTGTCTTCACCCTTATGAACGATCTCTTATTGAATTAACTCTTGGGGATGGAAATTATGAACAGGTACATACGGAGCAAATCATGGCCAATTTTCAATGCAGAATAAATCAAGGATGTTATTACTGTAAAAAGTTATTTGGAATAACTTCTTGATATTCTCATAATGATGTGGAAAACATGCTCTCTCTCCTTGTCTTTGTGAATGATTTTAATGTATACCTTTCAAACTAGTTTTCCGATTGTATCTCCATCAGGACTGAATTATACTATTTTGTGACACTAAGAGAATGCAGACAGGTATTAGACTCTCATCAACTGGTCGGTCTTCAACTTTTTTATTTGATAATTACAGGTGTTGGGAAATGTGGATGCTTTGAGGAAGAAGGTTGTGTCTATTGGAAAGGAACATGCATCTCTTTGTGCTAAGGTGGATACAATTCCCAATTCAAGCTTTCAGTGTGGAAATTTATGACCTTTGACTGAATTCCTTCACATTGTCCATCATGATTGCATATGATGCACTTATAGTTGGCATCTTATGCTTCTTTCTTTCAATTCTCAGACACCTCCTTAATTTTTATGTTTATGCTCCATTGTATATAGCATTGAAACGTTAGTTAAAATTTAAGTGGTATTTTATGGTGTGTTACATTATTCTTCCATGCCTGTTTCATATTGGCTTCCATTTGTTAACTACTTAGCATTCTTGAAATTTCTCACCTACTTGTCCTGTATTAGCCTTATGAGGATTACCTGCATCTTCTCTTACCGAAAGCTTCCCCATAACTGTAGGATTACATCAAGGCTCATCCTTAAATCCTTACCTTTTTGCGTTGGTAATGGATGAGTTAACAGGACATATTCAAGATGATATTCCTTGGTGTATGCTTTTCGCAGACGATAATGTGTTGATAGATGAAACTCAGGAAGGGGTAAATGCGAAGCTTAACCTTTGGAGAGAAGTGTTGGAATCTAAAGGTCTTCGCCTAAGCCGATCAAAGACAGAATATATGGAGTGCAAGTTCAGTGCAAATGGAGGCCAAAATGAGTTAGGGGTGAGGATCGGAGATCAGGAAATACCAAAGAGCGATCGTTTTCGCTACTTAGGATCTATCTTACAAAAGAACGGAGAATTAGATGGAGATCTCAACCATAGAATACAAGTTGGATGGATGAAGTGGAAGAGTGCATCCGGCGTGTTGTGTGACCGCCGTATGCCACTGAAGCTCAAGGGATAATTTTATAGGACGGCAATAAGGCCGGCGATGCTATATGGCACAGAATGTTGGGCGGTGAAGCATCAACACGTACACAAAATGGGTGTAGCGGAGATGAGGATGCTTCGTTGGATGTGTGGGCGCACGAGAAAGGATAAGATTAGGAATGAGGATATCCGAGGTAAAGTAGGAGTAGCCAAAATTGTAGGAAAGTTGAGAGAAAATCGGTTACAGTGGTTTGGACATGTACAAAGAAGGCCTACTGACGCTCTGGTTAGAAGATGCGACTACGGGACAGAGGTTCAGGGCCGAATGGGTAGAGGAAGACCTAGGAAAACTTTGGAAGAGACTCTAAGAAAAGACTTAGAGTATTTGGATCTAACGGAGGACATGACACAGGATCGAGCACAATGGCGTTCTAAGATTCATATAGCCGACCCCACTCAGTGAAGAAGGCTTTGGTGTATTTAACACAATACGTTGGAAATGAAGCAAAACTTATTTATTGATATCTTCGATAAGTTACAAATATGTACATATACATGAGTCAAAATAAACAAACAAGAGGGAGCTTTCACAAAGGTTGCTTAGGAGAAGTCTCAGCAGTCGGTAGAGCCCCAGAAAGAGAAGGCATCGGAGAGGGATTATTCGGAGCCTCAGTACTGGATAGAACCCTAGAAGGAGGAGGCATCGGAGGTTGATCATTTGGAGCTTCATTATACGGTACAGCCTCAGAAGACGAAGGCAATAAATGCCTTTGGAACAAACCCACAAACCGTTGATGATCAAGTAAAACCTGACCATCAGATTCCTTCATCTGGTCAAGCTTCCTCTTCATGTTTGTAGTATAGTTATGTGCGAGCCGGTGTAACTCTTTATTCTCATGCTTGAGCCCTCTAATCTCCTGTTTGAGACTCATCACTTCAGCCGCCAATGATTCAACTTGGCGAGTTCGAGCAAATAGGCGTTGGGCCATATTAGACACAGAACCTGCACACTGAATACTCAGAGCCAAAGAATCCTTAACAGCCAATTCATCAGACCGTTTGGAAAGTAGTCTGTTATCTTTGGGAGTGAGAAGGTTCCTGGCCACCACCGCAGCGGTCATATCATTCTTCATCACGGAATCCCCAACGGTAAGAGGATCAGTAGGGGATAAGAAGGATGGGCGCCATATGTTGTCTGGAGAAGGCGTGGCTGCCTCTTCAACAAGGTTCAAGTCAAAACGACGGTCGAAGGGGCCAGACATTTTCAAAGGTGTTGAAGAGAGAAGAGGTCGGACTAATCAAGATCTTAGAAGTGCAAGAAGGGAGCTTCTATTAGTGAATATTCAAGTGTGCTTTGAAACTTAATGCCAGCCTCTATAAAAATCTGCACTCGGCGGAGCTTCAGAAATAGAAGAGGTGTTTGCTTTCTCAAAAGCTGGGTTGCTCAGAGACCACGAGGGCCGATCTCAGAAATCGAAGAGGCGTTTGCTTTCTCAAAAGCTGAGCCGCTCAAAGACCACGAAGACCGATCTCAGAAATTGAAGAGGCTTGCTTTCTCAAAAGCTGAGCTGCTCAGAGACCACGAGGGCCGATCTTAGAAATCGAAGAGGCACCTGCTTTTTTCAGCCTTGTCAGCACCTGTCACATGCACACTCAGCTTTGCTGAAATTACGGGCATTCTGTTGAAGATTTCTGGTGAAGTAGAAAGCACGTGAATCTTACTGTTCAATCATCCACTTTTCACACGCACCATCAGCTCAGGGGTACCACAGATAACTTTGCCAAAGATCTCTGACAAAGTTTAGACACGTGAAGCTTGCAGCTCCCACTACATCGCTATGACCAAGAAGGGTAAAAGAATAGCAAAGAAACAGCACTAACAAAGTTTAGACACATAAATTTTGAAGGTCTAGCTATCATATTATTGCCCACAAGGGTAAAGGAACAGCACCACTGCTGGATAATTGGAAAGTCCCTGTGTGTCAACCTCTGTGCTCCGTGGCAAGGTAGACTAGCAAACATGCCCTACCTTTACTCACATTCGAGAAAACACTCCCAACAAGATTGCTTGCTCCAAAATCGAAGAGGCACTGTTATCCGAATCTCGAGAGCCAGACTCCCAACATGATTAATTTCTCAAAAATCGAAGAGACACCGCTCTCCGAATCTTGAGAGCCAGACTCCCAGTAGGATTGCTCTCTCAAAAATCGCAGAGGCACCGTTCTCCGAATCTCGAGAGTCAGATCCCCGACAGGATTGCTTGTTCGAAAACCGAAGAGGCACCGCTTTCTCAATTTCAAGAGTCAGATCTCCTTGGATAAAGCTTGTCTGTAATCTTCACACGCAATATCAGCTTTCCAGATACCACAAACCACTTTTTCAAAGTGCTCTGACACACGTGAAGCTGACAGCTCCCACTACCGTGCTATGACCAAGTAGGGTAAAGGAATAGCATTACTACTTGTTGTTAGGGAAACTCCTATATATGTCGACCTCCATCCTCAACGGACAGGCAGACCTGCAAAGATTCTTAACCCTTCCTCATATCTGAGAGGGCACTCCCAACGAAGCCTCTCGAAATACTCAGCTTTCTTTCCTCCCGATAATACCTTTGCAAACAAGCTACACCAGAGCAAGAATATCTCATATCATCAGGGTTAAAAGCAAGAGTATTCCATATCATGCTTTTTCCCTGTCTTTTCCTTTGGCCTTGTTCTTACCTGCAAGACAAAGAGAAAGAGAGCAATTAGTCAGCACTTGGAATCAAGCTTCTAGTCAGGAACTGACTGCCTGGAACCCCTTACCTGATTACTTACCTGGTATTGCTCTCGAGTACTCATCTTCAACATCTTATGCTTCCAGAGAAGATACCACATCTGCTTGAGTAACTGATAGGGAAAGTGAAAATGATACAAGGAAGCATGTGGAGACAAACGTAACAGAACGCGTGCCGATACATCCACTACTTTGTCAACAGCAAAAGTATCCCATATCAGCAGGGTCGAACGTACTCTAGATTTGATGGACTTGTTTTGACCCTCGAATTCTTCAGTCGGCCTTATACTCTGGAGGAAACCAGAAAACCCTCCAGCCCAGTTCAAGAATAAGCCTGTGGAAAGTTACTTCTTCAAAAGCAAAAGTATCTCATATCATCTATTCTCATTTTCTTCTCTTTATCCTTCATGCTACCTGCAAGATAGGAAGAATGAGAACAATCAGCCGGAACTCGAAATCAAACTTCTGATCTGGGACTGATTGCTTGGAGCTCTGATTGCTTACCTTGTCTGTCACCTCTTTCAGCAGATCCCCTAGCTCAACGACTTGGGGGACTCCTACTACATGGTTTGTATCGCGCTTGACCAAGCCTGAAACTACAAGTAAGCTTCAAGTGAAATTGATACATTACCTTGTGCATCTCCACCAGTTAAAGATACCACCCCTGAATGGAGGAAGAGTACTTCCAGAGAAGATGCCACATCTACCTATGAGACAGATAAGGCAAGTGAAGACGATACCACACTTCGGTACTTAGAAGTTTCATGATTACGAGATCATTCTCCCACAATATTTCCTAATGTCATTTGTACTAAATCATTCATTTGTACTCAGCAAAGGAGAGCTTGAACCTATGTACTTGTGTAAACCCTTCACAATTAATGAGAACTCATCTACTCCGTGGATGTAGCCAATCTGGGTGAACCACGTACATCTTATGTTTGTTTTCCTGTCTCTATCCTTTTACGTACTTATTCACACTAATGACCAAAGCAATAACTTAATACTTTCTGTTGTACCAAAGTCCTCACTGATTTTGTGCATCAACAATCCTTAAGTCCTTACCCTTTTGCGTTGGTAATGGATGAGTTAACAGAACATATTTAAGATGATATTCCTTGGTGTATGCTTCTCGCAAATGATATAGTGTTGATAGATGAAACTCATGAGGGGTAAATGCGAAGCTTAACCTTTGGAGAGAAGTATTGGAATCTAAAGGTCTTCGCCTAAGCCGATCAAAGACAGAATATATGGAGTGCAAGCTCAGTGCAAATGGAGGCCAAAATGAGTTAGGGGCGAGGATCGGAGATTAGGTAATACTAAAGAGCGACCGTTTTCGCTACCTAGGATCTATCTTGCAAAAAAAACGGAGAATTAGATGGAGATCTCAACCATAGAATACAAGTTGGATGGATGAAGTGGAAGAGTGCATCCGGCGTGTTGTGTGACGGTCGTAGGCCACTGAAGCTCAAGGGAAAATTTTATAGGACGACAATAAGGCCGGCGATGATGTATGGCACAGAATGTTGGACGGTGAAGCATCAACACGTACACAAAATGGGTTTGGACATGTGCAAAACCGAGCGCAATGGCGTTCTAGGATTCATATAGCCAACCCCACTTAGTGGGAAAAGGCTTTGTTGTTGTTGTTGTATCCCTAGTCCATTTTTAATCTCTTATCACCGTTGGAATTTCGCATATGCAAAATGCTCGGGATCCTAGCCTAGATTAAAACATAAGAAAAAAAATAAAAAATTTGGAAGTAATTTATTAATTCTAGAAGACAATATTTAACAAAGGCTTGTATATTTTGTGGCAGTCAACGACGAAGAAGGAAGCAGAGGCAAGACTAACTGAGGTCATTTCTATTCTTTACCCAAAAAAGAAAAACTCCATTTCAGCTGTGCGGATAGATATTTACTCTGTTACCACTATCTCTCCAGGGTATAAAGAAAGTTGAAGAGACATTTAATCGTGAAGGAAAACATGTTGATGATTTGCTACACATAGCCAAGGTACTTTGCTTTCTGAACTTGGTTCTATAGTGGTTCTTGTTTTGGGTTTTTCATTTTTCATTTGAACTTAAGGAAGGCATGACATGTATAGTGTATTATGATAGTTAATTAACTATTTAATTGTTTCAATACACATCATATCTATGTTTTTGATATTTTATAGATATGGCGTCTGAGAATCTGATCTTGCACCACAAGATTTTCAATATTCTATAAAAATTTATGTCAGGAAAAATTTGTATCATTCAGTTTCCTTTAATTTAAAAGGAAAACTAATGAAAAGGGCTTGAAAACTTTGAGTTTTAATGATAAGGACAAAATAAAGGGTAAAGTGAATAGTACCAGGATTGACTTTTTAGTGTAAAAATGTGGTTTTTCGTTAAAGTGAACAGTATCAGGTGCTTTTCGTTAAAGTTCTCTTAATTTAATGCTCTGTAGAAGAAAAAAGTATGTGTAGCCTATCATTTTTATCACTAAATTTTGTACCATTTTTAGTTGTCTAATTTTTGTTTTTTTGGCAAACAACAGGGGTGAAACACCCCAAAAGAAACTACACAACATCAGAATTACAAATGTTCCGAGGCCTAGAAACCCCAAATAAGTCATCCATCAGCACAGAACTAATCCACATAGGAGGGTCATTAATCCAACAAATGCCCAAATCAAGGTTATAACTCCAGTTCGACAGACTTGTCTAAATTTCCCTACCTCTAAGAAAAAAGAAGGAAAAGAAATCATACTACCTGGTTGCATCATACGTTCAATTATAATTAAAAACGTTTTCTCTGTGGATCCATGCCTTGTTTAGGAATGCATTTTAGAACCTTTATTGGGTTGATTTATGCAACTCTGGTTTGTTTAGTCATGGTGCTTTTTTCCCCCTTTTGAAAGCCTGTCTGTTTTAACCATTTATACTTGCAGACTCTGCGAGCAATGCCAGTAGTTGATCTGGAAGCACCAACACTTTGTCTTGTTGGAGCTCCTAATGTTGGGAAGTCATCTTTGGTTCGTATACTCTCCACTGGGAAGCCTGAGGTATCCACAATTTCCATGACAAATATGTTCTTTTTGCAGAAAAATAGCCAATAAAGGTGTTAATGAGACAAGTTGAATGAATGGTGGCTAGATTGGTCAATTGTATGATTTAATTTGCTTCAGCAATTAGGAACCTTGAATATTGCTATTGGAGTTGGTATTTTTTTATATATTTCCAGAAGGATATTTCGAATGGGACTCCATTGGTGGTGTGTTGAAACCCATTAATAATCAAAATGAATGAATGGAAATCCGAAAAAAGAGAAATGCAAAGGAATACCAAAAGTGGAGTGGCCGAGAGAAAATTATCAAAATGATTTCTTTCTTAATAAAACTTTTGGTGATCATCTGTAGGATTCAAGCTGGTTGCATTATATTATATATTATTATTCAGTGTCCCTAGAGGGGAAAAAATTTTTCCCATTGATACTTCACTTCTATAAGTACGTATGATCTTTATCATCAAAGAAATTTGCATAATATGTTTAAGACTTTTGACGTGGTAGTAGTAACTACAATGGAGACTCATGATTTAAATCCTTTTACCTTTCTTTTCGGAGAGGATTAGAAGTTAATCGTGTTGAAGGAAAATGTGTTTCAGAGAGCAGGGGTTTTCTTATTTGGTGTTCTGTGTACAATGTTATTCTACATTCCTTTAGTTTAATATCTTTTGGTTCGGGGTATACTAGGGTGAGGTTGGGTTTGGTATTTGGGATGTTGACTTAGTACCATGGAAGTTGTACTGTGAATCTAGAGTCTGTTGAGCAGCTCCTGTATGCATCGAATGATATTTGTGGCTGGCCCAATTGAGCATCTGTTTCTGTACAACAACAACAACAAAGCCTTTTCCCACTAAGTGGGGTCGGCTATATGAATCCTAGAACGCCATTGCGCTCGGTTTTGTGTCATGCCCTCCGTTAGATCCAAGTACTCTAAGTCTTTTCTTAGAGTCTCTTCCAAAGTTTTCCTAGGTCTTCCTCTACCCCTTCGGCCCTGAACCTCTGTCCCGTAGTCACATCTTCGAACCGGAGCGTCAGTCGGCCTTCTTTGCACATGTCCAAATCACCAGAGCCGATTTTCTCTCATCTTTCCTACAATTTCGGCTACTCCTACTTTACCTCGGATATCCTCATTCCCAATCTTATCCTTTCTCGTGTGCCCACACATCCCACGAAGCATCCTCATCTCCGCTACACCCATTTTGTGTACGTGTTGATGCTTCACCACCCAACATTCTCTGCCATACAACATCGCTGGCCTTATTGCCGTCCTATAAAATTTTTCCTTGAGCTTCAGTGGCCTACGACGGTCACACGACACGCCGGATGCACTCTTTCCATCCAGCTCGTATTCTATGGTTGAGATCTCCATCTAATTCTCCGTTCTCTTGCAAGATAGATCCTAGGTAACGAAAACGGTCGCTTTTTGTGATCTTCGCTAGATTGCTCCGGTCATTAGTGTGGATAAGTATATAAATGGATAGAGATAGGAAAGCAAACACAAGATGTACGTGGTTCACCCAGATTGGCTACGTCCACGGAATAGAAGAGTTCTCATTAATTGTGAAGGGTTTACACAAGTACATAGGTTCAAGCTCTCCTTTAGTGAGTACGAGTGAATGATTTAGTACAAATGACATTAGGAAATATTGTGGGAGAATGATCACGTAATCACGAAACTTCTAAGTATCGGAGTGTGGTGTCGTCTTGACTTGCCTTATCTGTCTCATAGGTAGATGTGGCATCTTCTCTGGAAGTACTCTTCCTCCATCCAGGGGTGGTATCTTTAACTGGTGGAGATGCACAAGGTAATGTATCAATTTCACTTGAAGCTTACTTGTAGTTTCAGGCTTGGTCAAGCGCGATACAAACCATGTAGTAGGAGTCCCCCAAGTCGCCGAGCTAGGGGGTCTGCTGAAAGAGGTGACAGACAAGGTAAGCAATCAGAGCTCCGACTGATTGTTCACCTTCTCCCCATCTTGCAGCAGCATGAAGGATAAAGAGAAGAAAAATGAGAAGAGATGATATGAGATACTTTTGCTTTTGAAGAAGTAACTTTCCACAGGCTTATTCTTGAACTGAGCTGGAGGGTTTTCTGGTTTCCTCCAGAGTATAAGGCCGACTGAAGAATTTGAGGGTCAAAACAAGTCCATCAAATCTAGAGTACGTTCCACCCTGCTGATATGGGATACTTTTGCTTTTGACAGAGTAATGGATGTATCGGCACGTGTGCTGTTACGCTTGTCTCCACATGCTTCCTTGTATCCTTCGCACTTGCCCTATCTGTTCCTCAAGCAGATGCGGAATCTTCCCTGGAAACATAAGATGATGAAGATGAGTACTCGAGAGCAATGTCAGGTAAGTAATCAGGTAAGGGGTTCCTGGCTGGAAGCTTGATTCCAAGTGCTGACATATTGCTCTCTTTCTCCTTGTCTTGCAGGTAAAAACAAGGCCAAAAGAAAAAACAGGGAAAAAGCATGATATGGGATACTCTTGCTTTTAACCCTGATGATATGAGATATTCTTGCTCTAGTATAGCTTGTTTGCAGAGGTATTATCGGGGGGAAAGAAAGCTGAATATTTCGAAAGGCTTTGTTGGGAGTGCCCTCTCAGATATGATGAAGGGTTGAGCATTTTTGCAGGTCTGCCTGTCCGTTGGGATGGAGGTCGACATATATAGGAGTCTCCCTAACAACAAGTAGTAATGCTATTCCTTTACCCTGCTTGGTCATAGCACGGTAGTGGGAGCTGCCAGTTTCACATGTTTTAACTCTGTCAGAGCACTTTGAAAAAGTGGTCTGTGGTATCTGGCTCTCGAGATTCGGAGAACGATGCCTCTTCGATTTTTGAGAAAGCAATCATGCTGGGGGTCTGACTCTCGAGATTCGGAGAGCAGTGTCTCTTCGATTTTTGAGGAAGTAATCATGTTGGGAGTCTGGCTCTCGAGATTCGGAAGGCGGTGCCTCTTCGATTTTGGAGCAAGCAATCTTGTTGGGAGTGTTGTCTCGAATGTGAGTAAAGGTTGGACATGTTTGCTAGTCTACCTTGCCACGAAGCACAAAGGTTGACACACAGGGACTTTCCAATTATCCAGCAATGGTACTGTTCCTTTACCCTCTCTTCGATTTTGAGAAAGTAGTCATGTTGGGAGTCTGGCTCTCGAGATTCGGAGGACGGTGCATCTTCAATTTTGGAGCAAGCAATCTTGTTGGGACTGTTTTCTCGAATGTGAGTAAAGGTTGGGCATGTTTGCTAGTCTACCTTGCCACGAAGCACAGAGGTTGACACACAGGGACTTTCCAATTATCCAGCAGTGGTACTGTTCCTTTACCCTTGTGGGTAATAATATGGTAGCTAGACCTTCAAAATTTATGTGTCTAAACTTTGTTAGTGCTGTTTCTTTGCTATTCTTTTACCTTTCTTGGTCAGAGCGATGTAGTGGGAGCTGCAAGCTTCACGTGCTCAACTTTGGCAGAGAACTTTGGCAAAGTGATCTGTGGTACCCATGAGTTATTGTTGCGTGTGGGAAGTGGGTGATTGAACAGTAAGATTCATGTGCTTTCTACTTCACCAGAAGTCGTCGACAGAATGCCCATAATTTCTGCAAAGCTGAGTGTGCGTGTGACAGGTGCTGACAAGGCTAGAAAAGTAGATGCCTCTTCGATTTCTGAGATCGGCCCTCGTGGTATCTGAGCAGCCCAGCTTTTGAGAAAGCGAGCGCCTCTTCGATTGATTCGGAGAACGGTGCCTCACCGATTTTTGAGAAAGCAATCATGCTGGGGGTCTGGCTCTCGAGATTCGGGGAGCAGTGTCTCTTCGATTTTTGAGAAAGTAATCATGTTGGGAGAGTGGCTCTCGAGATTCGGAGGGCGGTGCCTCTTCGATTTTGGAGCAAGCAATCTTGTTGGGAGTGTTTTCTCGAATGTGAGTAAAGGTTGGGCATGTTTGCTAGTCTACCTTGCCACGAAGCACAGAGGTTGACACACAGGGACTTTCCAATTATCCAGCAATGGTACTGTTCCTTTACCCTCTCTTCGATTTTTAAGAAAGTAGTCATGTTGGGAGTCTGGCTCTTTAGATTCGGAGGACGGTGCCTCTTCGATTTTGGAGCAAGCAATCTTATTGGGAGTGTTTTCTCGAATGTGAGTAAAGGTTGGGCATGTTTGCTAGTCTACCTTGCCACGAAGCACAGAGGTTGACATACATGGACTTTCCAATTATCCAGCAGTGGTACTGTTCCTTTACCCTTGTGGGTAATAATATGGTAGCTAGACCTTCAAAATTTATGGGTCTAAACTTTGTTAGTGCTATTTCTTTGCTATTCTTTTACCCTTCTTGGTCAGAGCGATGTAGTGGGAGCTGCAAGCTTCACGTGCTCAACTTTGGCAGAGAACTTTGGCAAAGTTATCTGTGGTACCCATGAGCTATTGTTGCGTGTGGGAAGTGGGTGATTGAACAGTAAGATTCATGTGTTTTCTACTTCCCCAGAAGTCTTTGACATAATGCCCATAATTTCCGCAAAGCTGAGTGTGCGTGTGACAGATGCTGACAAGGCTGGAAAAGTAGGTGCCTCTTCGATTTCTGAGATCGGCCCTCGTGGTCTCTAGGGAGCCCAGCTTTTGAGAAAGCGAGCGCCTCTTCGATTTCTGAGATCGGCCTTCGTGGTCTTTGAGCAGCCCAACTTTTGAGAAAGCAAACGGCTCTTCGATTTCTGAGATCAACCCTCGTGATCTCTAAGCAGCCCAACTTTTGAGAAAGCAAACGCCTCTTCGATTTCTGAGCAGGCGCCTCTTTGATTTCTGAAGCTCCGTCGAGTGCAGATTTTTATAGAGGCTGGCATTAAGTTCCAAAGCACACTTGAATCTCCACCAGTAGAAGCTTCATTCTTGCACTTCTAAGATCTTGATTTGTCCGACCTCTTCTCTCTTCAACACCTTTGAAAATGTCTGGCCCCTCCGACCGTCGTTTTGACTTGAACCTTGTTGAAGAGGCAGCCCCGCCTTCTCCAGACAACATATGGCGCCCATCCTTCGTCTCCTCAACTGGTCCTCTTACCGTTGGGGATTCCGTGATGAAGAATGATATGACCGCTGCGGTGGTGGCCAGGAACCTTCTCACTCCCAAAGATAACAGACTACTTTCCAAACGGTCTGATGAGTTAGCTGTTAAGGATTCGCTGGCTCTCAGTGTTCAGTGTGCAGGTTCTGTGTCTAATATGGCCCAACGCCTATTTGCTCGAACCCGCCAAGTTGAATCATTGGCGGCTGAAGTGATGAGTCTCAAACAGGAGATTAGAGGGCTCAAGCATGAGAATAAACAGTTGCACCGGCTCGCACATGACTATGCTACAAACATGAAGAGGAAGCTTGACCAGATGAAGGAAACTGATGGTCAGGTTTTACTTGATCATCAGAGATTTGTGGGTTTGTTCCAAAGGCATTTATTGCCTTCGTCTTCTGGGGCTGTACCGCGTAATGAAGTTCCAAATGATCAACCTTTGGCTCATCTTCTTCCTGGAGTTCCGCGGAGTGGTGTGACTTCAAACAGTCAACCTCCGGCGCCTTTCATTTCTGGAGCTCTGCCGAGTGGTGAGGCAGCACCTGATCGTCCTTGAAGATCCCCTCTTGTAAATTTGATTTGATTTGATTTTTTTTTTTTTAAAGTATGTATAATGCAAATTTATGTAAAATTTCCAGAAAAATAAATAAAATGGACCTTCTATTTCTCTCTATGCATTTTTATTATTATTATTATTATTTATTTATTTATTATTTTTTTCTTTTTCTTTTGGTGCTGGATGCACCAAGTTCCATTGTCTTTATCTCACCTTTTTCTTTCCTTTACTTTTAGGTCTGCAACTACCCGTTCACAACAAGAGGAATACTAATGGGTCATATTATATCAAACCATCAAACTTTTCAGGTTGGACAATTTCTCTAATATTTAGAATGATATATATTCTTGATTTTCAGTCTTAATTTATATCTAGAAGTTGACTACAGGTGACAGACACTCCTGGCCTGCTGAAGAGATGTGATGGTAAGTGACTGCCATTTGCTAGTTGTAGGTATCTTATAGTGTGGTTATGTTTAATTGTTGCACTCATTGATCCAATATGCAAAATGTCGATGTTAAATGCCAAAATTTAATATAGTTGGTTGACACACTGGCCCCTTCTGAAAACACAAGCAATTATGGTACATTGTTGAATGAACTGTTATGACGTATTTATGACCATTGCTGACTCGTTTGAGTAAATGGAACTTGGTTTAGAGTCTGATCAAATATATCAGGTCCGACAGGATTTTGGTTCAAATATGACTAGTAACTTTGAGGATAACTCCAACAGAGCATAGGGAAACCAATTTCTTTCTTTTTACTCTGCGTGCATATAATTTTCAAGTCATTACAACACTCCAAATTTATGCAATCAGTTAATTCATTGTCTCTCAAAGTTAACCCTATCTGGGGAACTTGACTTGAGTTTGTTCAGAACTGTCTCATTTCAGTTTTGTATAAGTTAATTTGTATATGAAAAACGTAGGAACTTGTGCTTCTAATGCAAATCCTTTATGGACCATATATATGCAATAATATGATTTGACAACACATGATCAAAGAATAATAAGTTTTCTTCGCCTCTAATGGTTGGCATACAAGTTTTGTTTTCCACTGGATAGGCTTTTGGACGATATCAAAAGTTGGAAACTGGTAATACATACTAGTATATTTGACACTGCATCGGAGGAAAGGTATACTACTGGAAATTCTTGTCACTGTTATCCTACTCCGGTTAAAGCACCACTTGGGTGTAGTGTGTGTGTGTGTGTGTATGCTATTGGAAATTCTTGTCCTGTGTATGCCTTGGTTTCCTTTGCATTGAGGTTCGTTTTCAGTATAATGACATAGGTTATTTGGGTTCGGTAAGAAGAAAATGTTTCTTCACCACTCATTGGTACATTTTTTTTCAGTTACATGACTGATTGTGGTCAAGATATGTTATGATAAGTTTTTTATTTTCAGCTTGTCTGTGGTTGTGGTTGGTGCTTATATTTTTTGTTGCTCGATTGGTTGTCATTGCATTTCCTTTTTTTTTCTTGAATCTTTCAGAGGACAGAAATAATTTGGAAAAATTGACACTTGCTGTCCTCTCACATTTACCGACCGCAATTCTCTATGTCCATGACCTCTCTGGGGAATGCGGGACCTCACCTTCTGACCAGGTATTGCGTGGTTTTATGTACGACTACTGGATTCATTACAAGACGTGAAACATAGTTTTAATGGCATTAAATTGAATTAACTAAAATGGAAGGGATTAATCTCACAACAGATTGAGCGATGTTTGAGAAATAAGTATAGTTACTTTTTTTATGGTAATTCACCTCTGTAGAAATAATTCCCCCTTCACTGTTGTGCTTTTGTTCTTCCTTTGCAGTATATTAAATTCATGGTTTTCTATGACGACCATGCAGTTTGTCATATACAAAGAAATAAGGGAGAGGTTTGGTGAACATTTGTGGCTTGATGTTGTGTCCAAATGTGATCTGTTGCAAAAGTCTCCTGTGCTATTTGCCACTGATAATGGTGATGATTCTGATCTTAAGTTGGAAAGGTACCGGAAATTGGGTCCCGATGGAGCTATTTATGTGTCAGTGACGAATGAAGTAGGGCTCACCGAGGTAATCTTTATATCATACGTTCACTCTCCAAATATAGTGTTGAGCGTTCAAGCCTTGAGCTCGGTTGTTTTTGAACTTTCCAAAAAGGGATAAAGAAGCTTTATACCCGGCCTTTGGAAACTTAAATTGGCCATCTCTTGTATTATGCGATTATGTGCTCTGCTTCGTTATGAACTTCTTGCTCGGTGTTTGTAGTTTCATACCAATTAAATAGGAAACAGAAGTATTTTCTTGTCAACTAACAATTCGCACTTGGATGTTTGCGCTGCAGTTGAAGATTAGAGTGCATGAGATGCTAGATTCACAGATGAAGGATCCAAGTTCAAGAAAGCAACCAAGAAAAGCTTGAAGTTGTTACTTGAGAGCAAATTCTGAAGTTGAAAAATATCGGTGGTTGCTTCTCGTGGAGTGACAATTCGTTTACGAATGTGATCCATCCCCAAGAAAGAGAAGCCAATTGTCAGTATTCTGCTTCCGAACAAGCGGAAGTCTGAAGACCTGCAGCATCCAAGGCAAGTGCTTGTATATATACACACACTGCTGACTTTTCGGATTGTTTGGTCCACTTGTGATCGTGATGATCTATTTAGGCAGCCAAGATGATTCGGAGAAGCTGAGTTAAATTCCTCGAGTACGTATGTTAGAAGGGAGTACTGAAACATTACACATTTTCTTGGACAGTAACTAAGAACATGTTAGTTGGACGACGCTATTGCACTAAAAAATTTTCTCAATCGCAGTAATGGATGCATACTTTGCCAAAGCCTCTTGCAACGCTTAATGCATATTAGAATTTCTCTTGTTCACGCCTTGTCTCTTCAAACTTGACGATAAATTTGACGATACAATTGGGAATCAATTTCATTTGCGACCAAGACAGCAAAAATGAACGAAATTATACGCAAGCATTCACCCGGGGAAAAAATGAGTTGCGTCATATCGATCCTTTTCACCAGTAAAATCATGAGTATTCACAATATGAGGTAGAACATTGCATTTAACGATTTAAGCGCGGCGCTTCTTTATGCTTGAGAGTATGTTCTCTTCATTGTATATTGAAAACATATTCTCTGTATTAACCGGAAAAAAAACCCACGTATTCTCTGTTTATAGACTCGGTTGAGACTTGAGCCCTAGCCGGTTGCAGCTAAACTCTGTTTTCTAGTTTTTTCCTGTTCCAGTAGGCGTATTCCTCTGCTGTAATCAATGGACTGCCTTTTGCTTAACCAAAGAATCAATTAATTCGAAAGCAATACAGCACCTGGGTAAAAAATAGAGAGTTGGGTACAGGTTGCCATTCCCTCCAAGGTTGCTCGTGTTATTTAAACATGGAACGATTGACTCTGTCAATGCTGATATCGGATATGGGTTCTATGGGCTGATCATCGTCACCAATTGGAGCAGAGCTCAAAGGATCCCTACTGAATTCATCTGCAAAAGAAAATGGAAGGTCACACATAACTAGATCAAAACAATGAACTGAAAGCCTGGAACCACGACCCAAAATTCTGATCACAAAAGGGAAGGCTATCAACTCTCACCGTAAACAGTATATAAGGAAGAAGGGGGAGGGGTGGACATGAAGTTGAGGCCACAGTAAAATCCCAGTGCTAATACCAATGTCATCATAGCGTAAGCTGGCACGGCCAATGCCCAATACCTGAAAATAGTACCATAAATTCAAAAGAGCAATCTTGTTACTTTGTTAGGAAGTGCTTTTCTAATGGTTAAATCTGCTTCTGACTGTTTGGCAACAAAAAGTAAAAAATGCTTATGGGTTACAAAAGCATAGTGCTATCTAGAGGAAGCACTTCAAAGTGCTTTTTCAGTTATTTTTTAACAGACAGCAACTTCATTGAAAAGCCAGGAAGCTAAAGCCACAGGGAACAGAAAAAGATAAAACAGACGATAAAGGTTGGCAAGATAGAAGACGTTGCAATATGCTAAGACGTCAACCCCAAAAAAACTACCGGACTAGACAGTGCTCAACGGTGGACATGGCAAACCATCCCTTAACAAAACATGAACCAAGGAGGAAGGGGGTCGATTTAACCAAACGTCATAGTGCATCCTCCTTTTTCCATGGATGCAAAAACACTTCCAAGAGCTTTTTCAGTAAACACTTGGAATTTTTATAAACAATTTCATCTTGCTTTCAATATTAGCGCTCCTAACCAAAGCGCTTATAACGAATTCCCCAAAAGACCCTAATTTCTGATTCATAGCGCAAAGTTCTTGTTACCGACCCAAATGACTATAAATTTCTCAAACCATGACAAACATTCTCAAAGTTGCAAGAAGCTAATCATCTAATCATTTGGACAAACAAAACAATGGAATCGATGGAGGATAACCATCTTGAACGAAAACTTAATAAACACAAACGATTGAAAGTGAAACCAGAGGGCACTGACCTGCTGGGATAGTAAAAGATCCCAATGGAATGCAGCCAAGACTCAGGAACATATGCCCACACCAAGAATATAACTGCTAACATAACAGCACAACACACAGTATACCCAAAATAAAGAAATATAATTAAAACAAGTATTTGTTTTCCGAACTGAAAAAGAATGAAGATTGGAAGCAGTGTTTGAAATTTTCACAAATTTGCGTTATTTCCAGAAATTTGCATATCGATGTTTCCACCGATACCGATATTTTAAACACTGATTGGAAGATGAAGAAGGGGACCTGTAGCCACAACAGTAGTGATGGAACCAACAAAGCCATAGACTTCAGAAGGCTTGGGGCCATGAAACCCAGAAGCCTTATCATCTGGATCCACAAATGACACAGTTGCCCTCCTCTTCTTTGACACACTCAGGATTCTTCTGGGGCTGCAAACAGAATATGAATCCTCCATTCCCTTCAATTCTTCTTCTTCTGGGTTTCCACCCAATTCTTAAAAATCTAGAAATTACAAGGAAAAATAAAAAGCATAAGATTGAAGAGAGAACACCCAAAATTTAGACAGACAAACAGAGAGAGAGAGAGGGGGTACCTGGAAAGGGAAAATTACAGATTCCCAACTTGTCTCAGCAAGCTGAGTTTTTGTGGGGCTGGGATTCGAACTGAACTCAGTTCTCAAAATTTTGGAAAGAAAATCTGAAAGCGTGAAAGATTTTCATGGAGGATTTCTGAAATTTATCAACCGAATTATGCATTTGACAGACGGACACGACGGAGGGAGGGAGGTGGAGCTCGCGGCGTTGGGGAGGGGAGACTTTGAAAACTACCATATTTTGTACCAAAAAATGATTTTTAGCTTATCTTTTGCGATCTTACAAATTTAACCAAAAATCCATACAAAAGTTCTAAGTTGCCCCTCCATTCCTTGTCTCTTCTTCCCCCTTTCTTCGACTCCCACCAACCCATCCCATCCCACCCCACCCTACCTGTCTCTTCTCCAAATCCACCACCACCGACGCACCCACCCTACCTGTCTTTTCTCCAAATCCACCACCACCGCGCACCCGCTGTGACCGGCACCACTACCATATCTCGCTCTCTCCGTACGATGATAGAAGATTTCCAAAAATACGAATCATGGGTTGTTCTAATTTGCTTCCATTAAAGCATTTCTGCGTATTTTGAGAGCTCATTTTTTGTAAACCATTTCCTTTTTGTTTCCCTCGTAATTTCTTCAATTAGAAAAGTCGTCATATTCTACTATTATGATGCTACTTATTAGCTGCATGTCATATTTTTTACATACTGCGCAGCCGGTGAAGTTCTAGTTGCATGTTATTGGTGCACATAAGAGCTTGCTAATTAAGGTAGTAATTCACAAGTTGTTGAGAAGCAACTAGTTGTCTGCAAATTGTAACAGTGTAGTAGTAATTTTCTTTTGTTTGCAGGAAACTTTCAGATTACAAGTTGTTTTACTACCATTGCCAATCTCAGGTATGCCACATATGTTTCTTTACATAAGTTATGAGTGCCTAACTGGATTTGGGAGAAGAGACAGGGTGGGGAGCCGAAGAGAGGGGAAAGAGACGAGAGGAGAGGGGGCAATTTAGAAGTTTTACATGATTTTTTTGTTAAATTTGTAAGAATTGTAAAAGGTAGGCTAAAAATTAATTTGTGGTACAAAATATGACTAGTTATCAAAATTTGCCGTTGGAGAGAGAGAGTCGCATGACGTCGTTGCACTTGAAACCTCTTAAAAATACAGAGGATTAATTATATTAACACCACGTGAAATTCATCGCGTTTCTTGGAAAACCCTTGACATTTGAACAATTACTCTAACAACCGCTACAGTTTTACTTTACTTTCGTATTACCAATTAAAAACGAATTTACTCTTGCATTTAATACTTGAAAATAAAAATGAAATACTAGGAAAATCATATTTTTAAACCAAATGAACGTGTCATCAATAAGAAAAAAAAACACGTTAATCGACACTTAATTAATAATCCAATAATCTACAACTACATCATTTAATTTATAAATTTGATTTAAAAAATTTAGTTCCCAAGCATTACCCAATAAAAAAGAAGTCCAAAAAAATGTCAAATTAAAAAATTACATGAAACACCATTAATTTCTTTTCCTGTTTATTGTAAATAATTTTTTTATTTTCAATAATTAACCATAAGGGTAAATTCATCTTTAAGGAGGTGATGTTAAAGTGCAGTGTAATTTCTCAAACTTGAGGGGATTTTGTGAAAACACGGTTAATCTCCAAGGGTGTTTAGTGTAATTAGCCCAAAATGTAATTCATTTTGAGTTGCAGCATTTACGTAAATGGCTAAATTATTTGGTTGTCCGAAAATGTTTTTTATTATTATTTTTTAGAGTTCGGAAGAGTTTTGTATAGACATATAGATTTGGTTGGGCTAAATCAGTTTTTATCCAAACTCAAGGGCGCATTGTAAAGGGATTCAAACTAGCTTTTCATCAAATGCCATCTCCAACCGAAGGAGGGCCAAAATGTCATGTTTAGCCCTATAATCCTGCAAGAAATTATATTTTAATGAATAGTGACAGACCATATTTTATACCATCTCCAACTGAGGGGGCCAAAAGGCCATAGGCCAAACATAACCCCCTCAATAATTATTATTTTAATTGAATTAATATGGTTAATTAAATTAAGAGAACTTTAACGAAAAACTCCCGATATTGTTCACTTTAACGAAAAACCACATTTTTATACTAAAAAGTCAATCTTGGTACTATTCACTTTACCCTTTATTTTGTCTTTATCATTAAAACTCAAAGTTTTCAAGCCATTTTCATTATTTTTCCTTTAAATTAAACTACTATATTAAATTAAGGTTTTTGGACATATTTTGAGTGTTACTTGTTGCTAAATGAATAAGCCTTCAGATTTCTTATATTTATATCATCTCAATAATTTTTCGGATAAGATTTCGAGTGACATATGTCGCTAACGTGAGTAACTCTCTAGATTTCTTATCTTTATGTAATCTCACTGATTTTTCAGATAGGATTTCGAGTGACACTTGTCTCTAAAGTGAGTAACTCTCCATATTACTTCTCTTTCTCCTTCATCTCTCTTGTTTGATCTTCCATTGCAGTTTGTCTTGAGTTAGAAAATGGCCCGTTGAAACACCCTTTTGCATAAAGGAAGCATAATAACGAAGAAAGTGTGGTATTCTTGCACCTACCACAAACCCATGCTTGACATTCTAATGCTAGGTAATTGTTGGAGGGCAAGTGGGCTAGGCTGGAGGGCTAGCTGGGTGAAAATGGCCAGCCCGTTGGCCTAATTTGGGGATTTTGGCTCGGTGGGTCCCACAAGCCCTTTGGCCTAGCCCTCGGTTGGAGACGATTTTTGTGTCATTCCAAGCTATTTTTAGCCTTATGGCCCTTTGGCCGGGTCTCTTGGAGATGGCGTTACTTTCTCAAAGTTAAAAGAGAGTCTGTACAATTCATTGAAGTATCGGATACTTCAGATTTTTAATAGATAAATCTTTGGTCAAAAATACAAAAATCAAGATTTAATGGTTAAAATACCTAGAGTATCATATATTGCGGAACATCAAAGAATCTTTGTAAAATAGAAGATACATTGCGTTGCTCAAGAGTATCTGATACTCCTAATCTTGTACCATAAGATATGATGTGAATCATGAAAGGCACATTAGCATGACGTACTTCTCCAATAAGTATTGAATTTGAAAACAAACTTCTACCCACCCTAGGATCCAAAAAAGCTAATAACATCAAATCTTATATATATATATATATATATATATATATATATACCAAATGGGGGGCGGAAGCCTATCTACTGATGATGGTAGAAATTATGAGGACAACAATCAAGACTATAGTCCTTATGATTATTGAGAGTACAGATATCATACCAGATGTTATAAACAGATAGGAAGAACATAACAAATGATTCGTCGGTATTTACCTTAAATTTAAGATACTCAATGAATTGACTATGTTGAGGCACAAAATCAGTAAGGACTTTGGTACAACACAAAGTATTAAGTTTGTGACCTTCACTAGATTGCTCCGGTCACTAGTGTGAATAAGTATGTAAATGGATAAAGACATGGAAGCAAACACAAGATGTACGTGGTTCACCCAGATTGGCTACGTCCACGGAGTAGAGGAGTTCTTATTAATTGTGAAGAGTTTACATAAGTACATAGGTTCAAGCTCTCCTTTAGTGAGTACTAGTGAATGATTTAGTACAAATGACATTAGGAAATATTGTGAGAGAATGATCTTTATTTATAGAAGAGAGTTTCTAGTTTCATTCTGACATTGATACGTGTCGTGTTGTGATTAGCTTCTGCTGTTGACACGTGTTGCGCTATGATTGGCTTCTGATGTCGACACATGTCGCGTTGTGATAGGTTTCCTGGTTGGAGGGAAACTCTTCTAGGTCTTTGACGATATAACATTGACCGGTGCTCAGTAGTTTCGGGATTAGTCAAGTATGGTACAAATAGTGCTCCCCTAAGTTCCCGAGTGAGGGAAGTTCCTCGGTTGGGGACTTGCAAGATCCAAGCCATTGAGTAATCACGAAACTTCTAAGTACCGAAGTGTGGTATCATTTTCACTTACCTTATCTGTCTCATATGTAGATGTGGACTCTTTTCTGGAAGTACTTTTCCTCCATCCAAGGGTGGTATCTTTAACTGATGAAGATGCACAAGGTAATGTATCAATTTCACTTGAAGCTTACTTGTAGTTTCAGGCTTGTTCAAGTGCGATACAAACCCTATAGTAGGAGTCTCCCAAGTCGCCGAGCTAGGAGATTTGCCGAATGGGGTAACATACAAGGTAACCAATCAGACTTCCAAGCAAGCAACCTGGATCGGAGGTTCGACTTCGGTTTCCGGTTGATTGTTCTCTTTCTCCTTGTGTCGTAAACAGCAACAAGGATAAGGAGAAGCAAATGGAGAAGAGATGATATGAGATACTTTTTCTTTTGAAGAAGTAACTTTCCACATGCTTATTCTTAAACTAGGCTGGAGTGTTTTCTGATTTCCTCTAGAATATAAGGCCAACTCAAGAATTTAAGGGTCAAAACAAGTCCATCAAATCTAAAGTACGTTCAACCTTGATGATATGAGATACTTTTGTTGTTGACAAAGTAGTGGATGTATCGACACGTGTTATGTTACGTTTGTCTCCACTTGCTTCCTTGTTTCCTTCTCACTTGCCCTATATGTTCCTCAGGCAGATGTGGTATCTTCTCTGGAAGCATAAGATGTTGAAGATGAGTACTCGGGAGCAATGCCAGGTGAGTAATCAGGCAAGGAGTTACAGGCAGTCAGTTCCTGACTGGAAGCTTGATTCCAAGTGCTGACTGATTGCTCTCTTTCTCCTTGTCTTGCAGGTAAGAATAAGGCCAAAGGAAAAGACAGGGAAAAAGCATGATATGGGATACTCTTGCTTTTAACCCTGATGATATGAGATACTCTTGCTCTGGTGTGGCTTGTTTGCAGAGGTATTATCGGGGGGAAAAGAAGCTGAGTATTTTGAGAGACTCTGCTGAAAGTGCCCTCTTGAATGTGAAGAAAAGTTGAGCATTTTTTTTTATTTGAAGGTCTACCTGGTTGTGGAGGATGGAGGTCGACATATATAGGAGTCTCCCTAACAAGAAGTAGTAGTGTTATTCTTTTACCCTTCTTGAAAAAGTGGTCTGTGGTATCTGGAAATCTGATGTTGCGTGTGAAGATTGCAGACAAGCTTTATCCAAGGGAATCTGGCTCTCGAAGTTCGGAGAGCAGTGCATCTTTGGTTTTCGAACAAGCAATCATGTCGAGGATTTGGCTCTCGAGATTCAGAGAATGGTGCCTCTTCGAGTTTTTGAGAAAGCAATCCTGTTAGGAGTTTGACTCTTGAGATTCGGAAAGCAGTGTCTCTTCGATTTTTGAGAAAGTAATCCTGTTGGGAGTCTGGCTCTCGAGATTCGGAGGACGGTGCCTCTTTAATTTTTTAGCACGTAATCATGTTGGGAGTCTGGCTCTCGAGATTCGGAGAGTAGTGCCTTTTCGATTTTTGAGCAAGCAATCTTGTTAAGAGTGTTTTCTCGAATGTGAGTAAAGGTTGGGCATTTTTTCCAATCTGCCTTGCCACGGAGCACGGAGGTTGACACACATTGAGACTTTCCAGTTATCAAGCAGTGGTGCTGTTCCTTTTCCCTTGTGGGTAATAGTAGGGTAGCTGGACCTTCAAAATTTATGTGTCTAAACTTTGTTAGAGATCTTTGGCAAAGTTATCTGTGGTACCCGAAGAGCTGATGTTGAGTGTGGAAAGTGGTGCCTCTTCGGAATTCGGAGAATGGTGCCTCTTCGGAATCCCGAGAATGGTGCCTCTTTGATTTTTAAACCAACGACCCTGTTGCCTTTTCTTTTATAAGGGCACCAATTGTGTGCAAGAAGTACATTCAGAGAGTTATTGATTTGAGGAATTTTCCCCTTACTTCAGAGATTTATTGCACCTCATTTCTCCTTCATCATTTCTGAGAATGTCTGGCCCATCCGACCGTCGTTTTGACTTGAACTTTGGAGAAGAGGCAGCCATGCCTTCTCAAGACAACATATGGCGCCCATCCTTCTTATCCCTTACTGGTCCTCTTACCATTAGGGACTCTGTGATGAAGAATGATATGACCGCTGCGTTGGTGGCCAAGAACCTTCTCACTCCCAAAGTAACATACTACTTTCCAAATGGTTTGATGTGTTGGCCGTTAAGGATTTTCTGGCTCTTAGTATTCAGTGTGCAGATTATGTGTCTAATATGGCCTAACGCCTATTTGCTCGAACCCGCCAAGTTGAATCATTCGCGGCTGAAGTGATAAGTCTCTAACAGGATATCAGAGGGCTCAAGCATGAGAATAAACAGTTGCACAGGCTCGCACATGACTATGCTACAAACATGAAGAGGAAGCTCGATCAGCTGCAGGAATCTGATGGTCAGATTTTACTTGATCATCAGAGGTTTGTGGGTTTGTTCCAAAGGCATTTATTACCTTCTTCTTCTGAGGCTGTACCACGTAATGAAGCTCTAAATGATCAACCTTTGGTGCCTCCTCCTTATGGGGGCTCTGCCGACTGCTGAGACTTCTCCTGAGCAACCTTTGTGAAGGCTCCCTCTTGTTTGTTTATTTTGATTCATGTATATGTACATATTTGTAACTTATCGGAGATATCAATAAACAACTTTGCTTCATTTCAACGTATTGTGTTAAATACACCAAGGCCTTCTTCACTAAGTTCTTTGAATTTTTCCTTTTGTTAAAGCTTGTATGTTGAAGCTTTGTGAGTGAAGCATGTAGGTTGAGGTAGTGCTCCCTTAAGAGTGAGGAAAACTTCTCGTTTAGAGACTTGAAAAATTCAAGTCACTGAGTGGTCGTGAGACTTCCGAGTATCAAGGTGCAGTAGCATATGGTAGAAGTCCCCCAAGTCTTCGGTCGAAGGAGTTGACGAATGAGGTGTCTTGCTAGTAGCCAAGTTTCCAAAGTAACAAAACTTCACCATTTTCCTTTCTAAGTGGTAGCCCAAAACTCCTTCTTCATACATATTTATTATGAAAGTTGTTAATTCCAAAGAAGATGAGGCCTAGGCAATTTTTTTTTCGAATTTTTCGAATTTTTGAATTTTTGAATTTTTGAATTTTTGAATTTTTGAATTTTTGAATTTTTGAAATATATATATTTTAAGCTTTATAGGTAAAGCTTTAAGGTTGAAGCTTTGTTGGGTACCATGAATTGATTTTGCTTCACACTATCTTGATCAAGATAGTGTGAAGCTTTTATAGTGAAGCTTTTGTGTTGAAGTTTTGTAGGTGAAGTTTTTGTAGGTGAAGCTTTTGTGAGTGAAGCTTTTGTAGGTGAAGCTTTTGTGAGTGAAGGTTTTGTTGGTGAAGCTTTTATGGGTGAAGCTTTTATGGGTGAAGCTTTTGTGTTGAAGCTTTGTAAAGCTTTGGAGTTGAAGCTTTGTAGGTGAAGCTTTTGTGTTGAAGCTTTTGTAGGTGAAGCTTTGGAGTTGAAGCTTTGTAGATGAAGCTTTGGAGTTGAAGCTTTTGTGGTGGGGGAAGCTTTTGTGGCGGGAAAAGCTTTTGTGGGTGAAGCTTTTGTTGGTGAAACTTTTATAGGTGAAGCTTTTGTAGGTGAAGCTTTTGTGGTGGGTGAAGCTTTTGTGGGTGAAGCTTTTGTTGGTGAAGCTTTTATGGGTGAAGTTTTTGTAGGTGAAGCTTTGGAGTTAAAGCTTTGTAGGTGAAGCTTTTATGGGTGAAGCTTTTGTGGTGGGGGAAACTTTTATGGGTGAAGCTTTTGTGGTGGGGGAAGCTTTTGTTGGTGAAGCTTTTATGGGTGAAGCTATTGTGGGTGAAGTTTTTGTAGGTGAAGCTATTGTGGGTGAAGCTTTTGTAGGTGAAGCTTTGGAGTTGAAGCTTTGTAGGTGAAGTTTTGGAGTTGAAGCTTTTGTTGGGTACCATGAATTGATTTTGCTTCACACTATCTTGATCAAGATAGTGTGAAGCTTTTGAGAATTTGTAGTTGTTCTCCATTGTTGAAGCTTTGTTAGGTACCACGAATTGATTTTGCTTCACAATATCTTGATCAAGATAGTGTGAAACTTTTGAGAATTTGTAGTTGTCTTCCATTGATGAAGCTTTGTTGAATTTATTTTTTTTTATTTTTTATTTTTTTTGGGAAACTAGAAATTTGAAAATGTGGGAGAGACAACATATACAAATTTTGCTTCCACACTGTTGAGCAAGAGGTTGTGATGCAAGCCACACCTTGTAGTAGTCGAAGGTTTGGATGAACCATATGAATTGAATTTGCTTCGAACAGTCTTGAATTTGCCTCGAAGGTTTAAGAATTGTAGTTGCCCTCCATTGATGAAGCTTTTGTTGGCACCATAAATTGGTTTTGTTTCACACTGTCTTGATCAAGAGTGTGTGAAGCTTTTGAGAATTGTGGTTGCCCTCCATTGATGAAGCTCTTGTTGGCACCATAAATTGGTTTTGCTTCACACTGTCTTGATCAAGAGTGTGTGAAGCTTTTGAGAATTGTGGTTGAACTCCTTTGATGAAGCTTTTGTTGGCACCATAAATTGGTTTTGCTTCACACTGTCTTGATCAAGAGTGTGTGAAGCTTTTGAGAATTGTGGTTGCCCTCCATTGATGAAGCTCTTGTTGGCACCATAAATTGGTTTTGCTTCACACTGTATTGATCAAGAGTGTGTGAAGCTTTTGAGAATTGTGGTTGAACTCCTTTGATGAAGCTCTTGTTGGCACCATAAATTGGTTTTGCTTCACACTGTCTTGATCAAGAGTGTGTGAAGTTTTTGAGAATTGTGGTTGCCCTCCATTGATGAAGCTCTTATTGGCACCATAAATTGGTTTTGTTTCACACTGTCTTGATCAAGAGTGTGTGAAGCTTTCTACGAGTTGTAGTGTTTGCATTATTACAGAGGGGAAATGTCTGAAGCAGATGCAAGAGGGCTGAATAACTTGATCTTCGTATGTCATGCACTGAAGTTGTTGTTGGCTTGCAATAAGACTTTGTTGATGACTATAACTCTTGTTGGGCAAAAGTGCTCCCCTAGTTGAGTTGTCAAGCTTGAGGGTTTTTGATTATTTGTGAATGCTAGGAGTTCACATGTACAAGTTGTACCACTCGTCTTCTGGTAGGTGGAATGAATGGTGAGCTGCTTTCATCACTTGGTTAATGGTACGAAGGTGAGTTCCTTCATCACCTTTCATCACATTTCATCACCTGGTTGGTGGCACGAGGATGAGTTCCTTCTTCACCTGGTTGGTGGCATGAAGATGAGTTCCTTCTTCACATGGTTGGTGGCATGAGCGGTAAGTTGCCAAATGATATTAGAGTACTGGTTGTACATTTCATCACTTGGTTGGTGGCATGAAGGAGAGTACGAGTTGTACATTTCATCACCTAGTTTGTGGCATGAAGATGAGTTCCTTCTTCACTTGGTTAATGGCATGAGTGGCAAGTTTCCAAATGATATTAGAGTACGGGTTGTACATTTCATCACCTGGTTGGTGGCACGAAGATGAGTTCATTCTTCACCTGGTTGGTGGCATGAGTGGCAAGTTACCCAATGATATTAGAGTACGGGTTGTATATTTCATCACCTGGTTGGTGGCATGAAGGAGAGTACGGGTTGTACATTTCATCACCTGGTTGGTGGCATAAAGATGAGTTCTTTCTTCACCTGATTGGTGACATGAGTGGCAAATTGCCAAATGATATTAGAGTACGGGTTGTACATTTCATCACCTGGTTGGTGGCATGAAGATGAGTTCCTTCTTCACATTTGATCACCTGGTTGGTGAGAATAAGGGCAAGGTGTCGAGGCACATTATAGCAAGTGTCGAAGACACAAAGTATGTTGAACCCTTTCGAAGCACAGTTGGCGTATGTATGGATGTGTTGGAATGTATGATGTTTATGTATGAATGTGTTGGAATGTATGATGTTTATGTATGAATGTGTTGGAATGTATAATGTTTATGTTGATTGATATGAGTGATGTTTATGAATGTTTTGCTATGCATAAAGGGATTCATGCTTTTGATATGTGAACCATGTTGGTTGTAGCACTTAGTATCACATACTTTGTGTCAAAGTACGCATGCTGAAACTCTGAGTTGGAGTATAAGAGTAGGTTAGCGTAGACCAAGTGTTCCAGTGCTAGGAACACAAAAGACTCAGAAGAAGTTGTCTGAATTCCCTCTTCTTTAAATATTTGTCGAATGGCTTGTGTGACAAAAGATCTCAAGTGGTTAGGAGTTAAAACATTTGTAATGTGTATGCCTTCTAATAATAGCATTTTCTTCAGTACCTAGTCCTCCACTTTGAAAGAGTGAGGCTTGGCCCCATAGTCATAATAGTCGACGGTACGTTCACCCCTAGTTGTCTTGATACGAACTTTTATCCCTCTTGTTGTAAGAGGCTTGCTGAGAGTAAAAATCCTTCCTCTTACCAAAAGACATATACGTTTGGTGACTTAGCGAGTAGCTAAATGAGGCAGGAAATTATGCAATAGGTGTCTGAATGGCCAATATCTCCTCACTTGGTAGAACTTGACTTCCACTTCCCATTTGTTGATAGAGGTTAACTATATGGGGGTTCCCTTGGTATGTCATTGCTTCGGCGGAGGCGTGGTTGTAAGCATGTGTCATCACCTCAGAGTAAGTATTCCAAGTGTTGGCATTAATCATGTACTTGAAGAAACAATCACGTAGGCCTATTGTGAAGGCCTTGAAGGCGGTCTTGTCATTTGCCTCAGCGCAGCGAGAATACTCATGGCTGAAGTGACCAGCATACTCTCGTAGTGACTCGTCCGGCTTCTGGCGAATAGTGTACAAGTCATCTGCAGAATGCAAGTGATCAGTTTTGAAGATGTGTTGAGAGACAAATAGTTTCCTCAATTCCTCAAATGAGTCTACTGTCTCAGGTGGAATACGGCAATACCAGTTTAGAGCTCCGTCAGAGAGGGTGAAGGGGAAAAGAAGACATCGCTCTTCGTCGGTGTGCATCCGATATGCCATGGTGGACTCAAAGAGGTTAAGGTGTTCAATTCGGTCCTCCCTTCCAGTATAGAGTTGTAAACCAAACTTTTGTTTTGTCTTCGCTTGAAGAAGGCTGTTGAGGATCCTTCTTGTGAAAGGGCCAGGTTTGGGTTGGTTCCAGTCAGGTATATCGGTCTGACGTTCGGCCTTCAACTTGTTTACTTCCTCAATGAGCTGTAGGATAAGGGGGTCCTGAGTGGAGTCATGTACTACTGGAATTTTATTTCGTAAGTCTTCATCGCCTCTTGGAAGTAGGAAAGTTTGAGCAAAGGTGGGTGGTTTTTTCTTGGACTTGCCGTACTGACTACTAGGGCGAGTCTATCGGAATACCTCAAAGTCCCCCGTACCTTTATGTTCCTCTGGGACCTATCGTTCCTTCCCTAGATTGGCAGCTGACCTGGGTTGTGGGAGGGGACCGAGTCTTTCAGAAACCCTTGGGTCATTGATCTTCGAGCATATGTGGAGGAGATTCTCTCGACGTTGCTTTAGGAAGTCTCGGCAGTCACGATAAACAGCTTTCGATCCTTCCAACCCTTCTGCAAGGAGGTGTTTTCCTCCACTTCTTATACTTCAGGTTAAAGCATCTGGGTTGAGAGAAGTCTCATGTTGATCAATGTTTTGATGATTAGCTCGCTTCTCATCAAGGATACCCAAGTCGAAGGGAGGTGGCCCTCCGTGTTGAGGGGCACCCAGATAATGGTTGATGTCCATAGGGGCAACGAGCTCGCGTGTTTGAGTTCGCCTAGTTTCGTGGAGTGTCTCAAAGAGCTTCTCATACTGCTCTTAGATGACCTCATTCTTCATTGCTATCTTGTTGTTTTGAGTTTCTAACTCATCGAATTTAGCTTGAAGAGCAACCCTCTTTCCTTCCTTCTTTCGTTGCTTCGCACTAGGTGCAAGAAGGGTGTCATTCTGTGTGCTGTGGCTTCCTTCGCTCCCCATGTTGGAGAGGGATGCCTGGTCAAAAGAGAGTTTAAAAATGGTGGAAACCAGCTTGGCAAAACTGAAGAGAGTGGGAATAAGTATCGTTCCCACAGACAGCGCCAAATGTTGATGCACAAAATTAGTGAGGACTTTGGTACAACAGAAAGTATTAAGTTTGTGACCTTCGCTAGATTGCTCTGGTCACTAGTATGGATAAGGATGTAAATGGATAGAGATAGGGAAGCAAACACAAGATGTTCGTGGTTCACCCAGATTGGCTACATCCACAGAGTAGAGGAGTTCTCATTAATTGTGAAGAGTTTACACAAGTACATAGGTTCAAGCTCTCCTTTAGTGAGTACTAGTGAATGATTTAGTATAAATGACATTAGGAAATATTGTGAGAGAATGATCTCTATTTATAGAAGAGAGTTTCTAGTTTTATTTTGACATTGACACGTGTCGTGTTGTGATTGGCTTCTGATATTGACACATGTCGTTCTATGATTGGCTTTTGATGTCGACACGTGTCGCACTGTGATTGGCCTCCTAGTTGGAAGGAAACTCTTCTGGGTCCTTGGTGGTATAACGTTGACCGGTGCTCAGTAGTTTCGGGATTGGTCAAGTATGGTACAAACAAACTCTGAGTAAGAATTTTAAGCCATTCAAAATCAGTGGTTATGAAAATATTCTTCATAACGAAAATAATGAATTAAAATTAATGATGCAAGTATAGATTTGAAAATAATTTTATTTCAAATTGGAAACCAACTTACAATTTCATCTACTAACGATTGATAAGGAAAACAGTGGTGCTTGCAGGCATCCTTGATTGAAAATTAAAATACAAGTGTTTGATAATTTTGCTGGTTGTGGAATGGAGCTGAATAATGATTTCTGTTCTCGAGAGAATTCGCAGAGGTCTTAGCTTTCTTTTTCGACCGAAGTCCCTTTCCTCTGAAAATGAATTCTTCTTTTGTAGAGAAAAGTGAGATGATTGAGGCCGGGAATCCCGCTGCTTTCTGTCATATGCATGTGCCAAAGGCTGTAAAGGCTGGCGATTGATGATATTTTTACTGTGGGTTCACGCTGCTGTTGGCTGAAATGATGGATGAACAGTAAAAAGTGATTTTACTATTCATAAATAATGTTGTGCCTGAATGATTGCTGCTACTGCTGATGCTACTTGCTGTGATAATTCACATGGCTTTTACTATGCAATTTACATGGGTAAAAACTTGAAATGATTACAAATTATTACATTTTTTAATTTTACAAATCAAATGGGTCTTGGGAATCTGGTTGGTAATCTACCCACTTGACTGGTTGAGACGAAGCGTCTAATGAGTCTGAACTTGAACTTTCTTCTTCTTTGTGTAGCAAACCTACTTCTGCCAAAAGTTTATCTGATAATTCTTTGAGCTGGGAGGATTTCTCTTTTTTCTCGAATTTGTTGTTTTGGAGGACCTGGATGATTTAGCTTTTGCTTTTCCTTTGAGGGAAGATGAAGGACTAATGTCTGATAAGGATTATGTATTCTTTGGGATTTCTGGCAATGCTTTTGTTATTGTTGCTGATGGGGATATCATTGGAACAGGTTCAATAGGAAATTCCGATAAGACTAAACTGATAATCTTTCCGTAATCGAATTTATCCCACCATTTGACCCACCGAGCGCGATAAACTTGACTTGTTTCAATCTCATAATTCCATTTCATGATCTAAATGACCTTGTATTTTGCCATGAACAACGAAATGAGAGTGACTCTGTCATCGAAACGACTTCGATCAAATTGTTTCTGGAAACCAGATGATAGAACTTGCATAAGATCTTCAGGTAGTAAGCTGGCTGTTGGGCCGTGCGCTGACCACCAATTAGGAAACCATGCTAGGAAGTTTAACCTGAAACTTTTATCAAATGTAATGAACCATGAGTGACTAAAGTTAGATGTTTAGTGAAGAAATATATTGGTCCATGCTTGAATGTAGTAAAAATAACTATATTTGTTGTTGGGAATGAGAACATTTTGAGTATGAAGTAGTTTGGTATGATAGAGGGGGAGTCCCCATTCTTGCTCAGTGAGAAATTTTCCAATATGGAGGGAATGGTAGAGTATTTTGTTTTGATGGGTGGTACTGTAAATAGGTTTGATAGCAATGCTTTCTGTCTCACTAAGAATTGCTTGATAAAATTTGAGGGTTTTGAAAGATTCAGTTCGTACATGATGGAAATTTGGGGGTAAGATTGTTTTGGCTATTTTTTCTGGGGTTTATTTTTTATCAGTATGGTTTGAGATGCAGAAAAGGTATTCCATTGGATTTTTCTTGACATAGGGAGATGTTTTAGCAAAGCTAGGTGTTATGGGGGTTGAAGGTGATGGCATTGATGAATATGGATCATAAGGGCTGGCTAAAGTCGTTTGGTAGTTTGGACGTAATTGTCCTATATTTGATCCTAAGGGAGTGAATCTATTGGTAATGGCTAGGGCCGATAAGGAATCGAGAATATATTCATGTTTTACTGGTGATGGAGGTGGAAGAGGGGCTAGAAACCTTCTCTGGCTATTGCTGTTTCCTGACATTCTTTATTTGCAGAAATTCTCTTGTTAAAAATTCTGGAATGCAATTGTGGCTGCCCTTAATGTACTCAATATCAAAATAAAAAATATTTAATATGGCTTGTCACCGTGCAAAAATCTGTTTGGATGCAATGTTTTGAACATCTTTCTGTAAAACATGTTTTGCAGATTTGCAATCAACACGGACTAAAATTTTTTTATTTAATAAATCATCTTGAAATTTGTTAATGCATAATACAATAGATAATATCTCTTTCTTAATAGTACTATAATTAGTTTGTGTAGGATTCCATACTCCTGAATGGAAACGAACAATTTGTTCAGGAGATCCGGAAGAAGTTTGCTACTTCAGGATACCTCTATAACCAATATCAGATGCATCGGTTTCAACTATTTTAAATGAGTTGGGAGTTGGAATGCCAAGACAGGGCAATGTCTTAACATGAATTTTAATTTGTTTGACTATGGAAGTATGAATGGTACACCAAGCTAGAGGATTATCTTTGAGATGATCAAACAACGGTTTACACTGCTAAAGAAGATGAGGATAGAATTCTGAAACATAGTTTAATGATCCAAGGAATCTTTGTAACTGGGTTTTGTTAGTAATCTGATATGGGAATTTATCTGCAAATTGAATGACTCTATCTATAAGTTGAATGGTAGATTGGTGGATATTGTATCTTAAAAACCTAACATTAGTCTGAAACAGTTTTATCTTAGAAGCAGAAACAACTAATCCATTGGATTTAATAATTCTAGCAAACAAATGTAAATGTTTTCAATGTTCGTCTATTGATTTTGAATAAATAAGCACATCATCAATGTAAACAATCGAAAAATGGCTATATTGATTAAAAATCTCATTCATAATATTTTGAAATTCACTTGGTGCATTCTTAAGGCCAAAAGGCATTACATTCCATTCATAGTGTCCAAAAGGAGTTACAAAAGTTGTTTTGTATTTATCATTTTCATGAATTTGAATTTGCCAAAAGCCTGATTTCATATCAAATTTTGAAAAAAATAACTGTTTGAGAAAGTCTCTTTATCAAATCTCTTTTGTAGGGGATTGGATACCGAATTCATTCCAAAACTTCATTCAAAGATTTATAATTAATAATATGAGAGTTCCTCTTTCTAATTCTACGTTCTTTTGAACATAAAATGCAGGGCATGACCATGGTGACTTACTCTTTCTAATAATACCTTTATTAAGAAGTTCTTGGATTTCAGTTTTGCAGAATTCCATAACTTCTTGACTCATTTGGATTGGTCTAGCTTTAGTAGGAATTTTGGATTCATTAAACTCCTTTATATAAGGAAGTTTAACAATGTGTTATTTTCGGTGCCAAAAGGCATTGGGAATGTCATAACAGACTTCATTAATAAGTTTCTTCTGAAAATTATTAATAGTTTCTAACAAAGATTTATTTGTTAGCTGTTCTTCAATTCGTTTATGATTAATTTCTTCTTTTAAGAAATTAATGTGTTATGACTTATTAGTAATAATACTAATGGTTTTTGAAATATTATTTTTCTGTAAATGTCTTAATTTTTTGAGATCTGTTTCCAAACAGAACTTAAACGTGACATTTTGTCCTAAAACTCTAGTGGTAATCATATTGTGATGAACCTTAAAAGGATATATGAGTGCTAAAAATGGGAGACCTAATATGACTGGATCTGAAATATTTTTTATTAAAACAAATGGGGTTTTAAAACAAATGTTATTTTGGCAAACATGCGCTTTTGGTATTTCATAATTTAATTGCATTGGTGACTGGTTTGCAGCACTATGTATTTCTGTTGACTTATGAAAATACTTAGTATGTATTTAACCCTTCTTGAATACAATTCAAGTCTGCACCCGAATCAATCAAAGCAATTGTTTCTAATTGAAAATTTTCGATTATTATCTTAATTTTAGAATACCATTTCTAGATTCTTATCTTATCTAAAAGACTTAAGACTAAGTTTTCTGAGGATTTTTCTTCAGACTGAGAGCCTGAATCAGAACTAGAGGAAGAACTAGCAAGTTCTTCTTCGCGAGGGTTTATTAACAATCTTGTTGAAACTCTACTGAGTTGTGTTCGAACATCTAGGTTTTTGGATTTTAGAAACTTAATTTAGTCTTTGATTTTATTTACTTCTCTTTGGAGGTCTTTGATGGTGACTTCTTTCTTAGTCTTATTAAACTTTTCTAAGGTTGTGCTAAGAGATATTTTTGGAGTTGGTTGGGTTTGGCTAGTTCTGGGTTCATCCGAAGAAACTAACTTTTTTAGTTTCTTGAGATAAAAAGATTTAAGCTCAGGGTCATCGATCTTACTTATTAATTCAATTAAAAGATCTTCTTGTTCTTCTTGTTTATTAAGGACTGAGATTTTGTTGCAGCAAGCATCGGTACATCCAGCCTTAATGTCTGGAGACGAGCTATTGCTCGAGGAATTGTTACTAGAAGAGGATAATTCCAAATCAACTTCTGATTGACTATGGTCTGTGTCTTTTAATTCCAAAACTTGGATTAACTGAAGTTACTCTTCCTCAGAGATCTTCAATTGGTTGATAGTTTTCTTAACAAAACTTGGATTGACTATGGTCTGTGTCTTTTAATTCCAAAACATGTTGGCGTAATGGCCAAATTTGCCGCATTTGTAACATTTTCCTTTTTGTTCTTTAGGGAAGAATTTCCCTGAAGGTTTTCTTTTTGACTTATTAGTCTTTGGTTTTTCATAAAATTCATTTCTTTCAAAGTTCTTGTTTTTATATTTGGGATGTCTTCTACTGGAATATTTGGTTGGATACCTATTGTAGGTATCTGACCTTTTCTTTTTATTAGAGGGAGCAATAGGGGGTAATCCATATTGTTCACAGAACGTTCCTAATCCATACTTGGCGATAGATTTGTCTTTATTAACTTGTTTTGAAATTTTCATATCTATACACATTTTCAAGCCTTCCTTTTGGATAATATTAATTATATTTCCATAAGTAAGGGTATGATATGGTATGATACCATCTTCGTTTACTAAAACATTCCTTATTTTATGTGCAAAAAGATTTGGTAATCCATTTATAAATTTTTCTTTCCAAAATGGTTGATTACTATCTTCTCTGAGCATGACTCTAGACATGAACACATCTTTGTACCATCTAAAGTCGCTTAGAGTTGGATATCTCAGATTGCTGAGTTGATCATGGATCCTAGAGGTGACATTACTAGGTGTTCCTATGAAATGTTCTATAATTGTGAAAAGTAATGTGTTAACTGCGTCAATGATGCCTTGTCCTATTTGCTCGTCGAAGATGGGTATTCCTTCTTCATCTCTTTTAACAACGTTTTTTTATTTCATTTCTAGACTCTTCAGTGAAATGTTTCTCCCACCAAGAATGGAGCATTCCTGTGAATCTAGTGACCAAAAGGTCGGCTATCGTTGTTTGACTAAGATTATGATTGGTAATATAACTATTAGCAACCATAGAGATGTGTTGAAGTTTGTTGAGGAGTTCTTGTTCTGACAAACCATCTATATTCCATTCATAGAGTTTATCAAAAGAGACTGAAAATTGATTTTGGACATTTCTTTCTTCAAATTGAATATCATGAGAAGTAGGTCTGGGATACCAGTTTTTTGTGAGAGATGTTGGATTAACACGTTTGTTGGTAATCCCTTTGAATTCAAGATTTGGAAAAGCTTGTTCAACTTTTCGAATGGAATTTGAACCAGCTTTTGATTCAGATGATGTAAGAGATATTTCTGATTGAGATTCATTAGGATGATTTAGGATTTGAACTGTTTTTTCCTTTTTTAATTCTAATAACATTTGATCAATTTTTTGATTTGTGGAAGTTGAGGTTGTTTTCAATGTAGCCTTTGAAGAGGATTATGAGAAATTAACCAGAGGTTTTTCTCTGATTAAGGATTTTGGTTGAGAGAGTTTTTTAATTTTAGTTTCAATTTTATCTAATTGTTTTCCAATTGTATGGAGACTTTGATTAGTAAAATTGTTTTGTTCAATAACTAGTTTAACTCCTAAATCTTCCTTGGGGAATTTGAAAGGAGTTGCAGGAATTTGGGTATTACCCTTCGTGATCAGGATTGTTTCTTAGGGAGGATGACTAGAGGAGACAATAGTTTTGTCTTCTTTAAGCTAGTTTTCTTTGGTTATTACTTCTAATTTTTTATCAGGCTCGTAGTACTTTTCAACATAATCGAAGAAGAATACTTCAAATCTGTGTATTTCCATAAATTCATTCCATTTCTTATAAATTTCTAATTTCTCTTCTTGAGTGTATTTATTTTTGAAAATATTCCTTCATGGAATGTTTTCTTCGGCTTCAATGTCGGCATTGAGCCTTTTGCGATTCTTTTTAAATGGTTTATTTAAAACTAAAAGTTGGTGATGAATCTGACCTGCGTCAAAATCAGATTATGTAGGAGAAGTCTGTTTTCCTTGATCTTGGGTTTGAGGTTGGTAAACCGGATGTGTAACCTGAGAGGTTGTTTCTACTAATTTTAATTTGATATTAATCAAATCATTGATTAATTCTTGTTGAGTAACAGATGAACTAGTGTCTACTGCTTTTAATTTCCTATTGGCTAATGAATTGATTAACTCTTGATCTTGACCCATCATATCAATTGGCATGGATCCAGAAAAAGAATTTCTGCTAGGAGCAAATGATTTATGTGAATGAATAGACTCACAAGATCTTCTGGCTGGACGATCAAAGTTGATTTTGAGAGTCCCGTCAAAATATTGTTCTATATTGTCTAAATTAACTAGACTATTCTGGATGGCTACTGGCTTGTTTTCATTAATCAAACACCAATCTGAAGGTAGACTGATATCTGACTACCTAATGGTTCTTGGAACTTTGATGTTTGCATTTTCTTGATTGGTTTGAATTAAGAGTGTATGATCTCTAAGACTCTTGGTTAGAGCCTAGAAATTCATATTTGTGTCAGTGACTTTGTAATAGACTCGATAAATTAAAGCCAAATGCGGTGTTCCTTCAAGGACTTGATATCCTGAAGTTTTGATGTTTAGAGTGAGTGCTTTCAACAAGTAGGGGTCTAAAAGACTGATGGTAAGATCTGGGAAACAATCAAAATGGATAGGTCCATTGTAAAGACTTGACTCGATCATACCAAGTATGCTATCACTAAAATTAGTGAATCTAGCATCTTGGAGACATAACAATATAGAGGTATTAAGGCCTCTACGTGTTAAGGGTTTTACGGCTATTTGAACTAAGCCAATGTGGATGTAGTTATGACCATCTTTCCTATGGGATTTGATTTGTTCAGAATAAAACAATTGACAAGTTTCATGTTCTTTACTAAGAGCATAAGCTTTTTCAACTGTCTTAACATGGTGTTCACTTCTAAATGAGGCTACTGACCATTTCTTTTTGTAAATATTTTTGCTTGAAACCTTAGGGATATTCCAATCTCCAAAGTCTACACTATCATCAATTTGAAAATCAAGTTTTTGATCTTCATTAGCAATATCAGGGATAGCTCCTAAATTGGACCTAGAGCTAGTTCTGGCCATTGAATTAGATCTAAATAATCTACTCATAAAATTCACAAATCAAACAAACAAAATACAGAAAACTTATATTGATTCACCTTCCTCGTGCGTTGGCTAAATTCCTTCCCCGCTCATGTGATCCGCTCATGCCTCTCTTGGGACTTATTGTTTGGAACACGCCTTACTATTTGGTTGGGGAATTGAACAAACAACTATGAGGACCGACAGATAAGATAGACTGAAATTATATATATATATAAGCACAAAACAAATAAATGGACCACCAAAACAAAACAAAACAAAAAAAGCAAAAATGCAAACTGTAGCGGCTTGCAACCCTTATGTCGCCGTAGCACCATAGATCTACCAACACGAACCAGCCTGAGATCCAACCAAATGGCACCCTAGAAGTGAAGGAACTAAAAGAAAATAAGGCTCCATCTTTCTCCAACGAGCACCACCAAAAAGATTGTAGCCACTAATCAAGGGAAGCCTGTGGAAATTCACATCTTGCGAGCAACAATGCCAAAAGGCAAACAAAGGGAAGGTGGTGGTGTGAACATCTGAGCCAAAACTCAACACACCTTCTGATAGACCCGCGACTAATCGGGTAAAGAAAAGTGATCGCAGATCAAGATTGATGTTGGATCGAGGAGTGAGGGAGCCAAGTGGGAAGGGTATGAATCGGATTGATGGGAAAATGGAAGTGAACGGGCATCAGGCAGTGGAGGGAAGTGGAGGACGGAGTTTGGGGCTAAGGATGTTGAGATCGAAGGCAAGAGGGGTGTAAAATGGAAGATCAAGAGAGTATGAGAAAACACAAGTTGAAGCAAAAAAGAATAGAATGAGCAGGGAGCTACCACCGACCCTAGCCACAACGGCCGCCGAGAAGTGGTGAGAAAAGCTCTCAGTGAGAGAGAATGACTCTCACCAAACGGAAGAGAATACCATTTCTACATCAAATTTCCCCTATATTCTTCCATCACAAGTATCAAGCCAATCTAACAAGTATTACGATTAGTACTTAACTATTTTCTTTACTTTTAGGGCAAGTAACTCGTTGACATACAGTAATTAGTATTTATATTCAGAACCCTACTTACTAGAAAGAAAGCAAAATATTTCCTATAAATCAGTCGTGAGTCATGCTGCTTTACAAATCTTAAACGTACGTGTCTCCTCCATTATTATCAGTTTTTTTAGTAAACCCTCACGCCCTTGTGTGTGTGTGTGTGTATATCTATATTTATTTATTTATTTTAAAAGGATCATAATATATTAGCTTGGGCGAAAACAAACGCCAATCGAAACTCATACAATAGTAGGTCGGGCAAGCTCAAGGGGAGGGCCTCTGAAAAGCCTTTTCTGGATAAAACCAAATGGAAAAAACTCCAGGGAAAAAAAGAGGCCGAGAATGCCAACACATAAACCACAATATCAAAACATTAGCTTATTACATACTCCTAATTTAAATTTAAAATTAAATTCGGATTGTACAATCGTACGAACAAAGTAGCCATGGCAGGAGGAGTTAGTAGTACTGATCAAGAAAACAAAGCCTTCGAGATTGCAGTGAAAAGGGGGGAATGGGAGAAACTGTCACTATTGCATGGTTCCTGGAAAATCCATTGATCAAATAAAATTACACTTGATGCAGCTATTGATGGATTTGAGGTTATCAAGTCTGACCAAGAACCGCTCCCTGATTACAAAGATGATCTTTTTCCCATGACGAAAAAGGATCGAGACGCCAACACAACGATGGCTGTGATCATGATGATCCGGAAAGAAAGAAAAGCCACATATGCCGCAATACCTCTTTGAACAATGTTATGCGTCTCGCTTTGTCTCCCATCTCCAAGTCCTTTAGAAATAACAATAACGTGCATGGTTCATATGCGATTCCCCTAATTTTCTCCATATAAAAGCCACATAAGCCATTTCGACCGAGTTTTTAAGGGAATTCACAATGGAAGACGTCAAATATCAGTCAAAGTGAAGGGCAAGGTGGTTCATTATGACTTATAAGGCGATTAATTTGTTCAGGGGAACTACGACTAAGCCTCTCTCTGTATGTGAATGGTGATGTATTTAAGGGCAAGGTGCGTGTCCTATTCCACTATTCATGGAGTGAGAGTATTGATACGTCGTAGATATGTTATGCATATCGTTGATTACATGTGGATGTGTTGATATAAGATGTCGATATAAATTTGATATGGTGTTTATATGGATGTCGACATGTTCTTGCAACACATTATAAATATAGCTCTCTATTTGTTTCAATAATCTCGCTCCGTAATAAAGTGAAATTGGATCCCTCTTAAGGAGGAACTCCATATAAATATAAGTACTCTAGCTCTGTGCACAATCTCCTGACTTTCATAAAGATAGACACTTCTCGGTTTTCTTCAAATTTGTTTACATTTATAAACCTGATTAATTTTCTTGAAGTGTAGAATCGTCACCTAAAGGTTAAAATTTAATTTCCAAGCACAAATTTGTACTTGATAATCTATGGTATTCTGGTGGACTGGACTCTGGTGAAAGTATAAGTCGATGCATAGTGCCCAGTTTAATTTTAGGTCCAGCATGTGTATGAATGCCAAATTCCCAAATAATTCAGAGCTAACGAGTTTAATGGGCTGTGCATATAAGTAAACCCTTGGTCATTCTTTACAATAATCAATTTCAAATAATAGTTTTTCCTCTTTCCTCCGCCATTTTGTTTACTTTTTCTTTCAAATATACGAGGTATCTCACGTCATATTGATAACAAACCAATTTGCCTTTCATGTACATCTTTTCTAAATGAGGCGGTAACGTACTTTTGTCTTAAGGGTTAAACGGCACACAAAAGCAAAGTTGATGGCCCAAAAAATATGCATGTGTGTGGGTTTAACTCAAATTGGAGGTTTTAAACTTTTGCTAGGTTTTGTACTCTTTTATATCATAGCTACATAATAACAAAAAACTTATCAAAAGTCAAATTACATTATCAGATATGGGCTTAGCTAAGTTGACAAAAACAATGTGATTCCCCCCTACATTAGGGTGGGCATTTTAGTGGGTCTATTGACCAACCCGGCCAACCCAACGGATATGAGCTAAGTTGGGTTGGGTTCCAAACCTTAGATACTTACTTTCGGGTAAAAACCCAACCACAATGGGTTGGAGTGGATTGAAATATTATTAAACCAATTGAAACCGATCTACTTGAATGAATATAATTGTTAAACATACTAGTAAATTTTTATTTATATTTATTTTTTTACAAACACTAGTGTTATTGGGTTAAAATGTTAGTTGTTAGGGAAAGGGGATTGGTGGGATCGAACCCACACCAGAGTGCATAGACATTTCTTTTTGCTACTGCAGTAAGGCGACATCTACTAAACATGCTAGTATATTGAATAGATACTAAATGAAGCCCACACACAAAAAAATATATGAAAGAGAAAGAAGATGGAGAGAAAAGGGTAGGAATGTGAGAGTGCAATAATTTTTATTTTTTTATTTATTTATATTAGAGACATGTGGAGTGTAACAACCCGTCCCTAATTTTATGATTTCGTTAATTTTAAAAGAGTGAATTGACAAAAATACCCTGGTGGTGAGATTGTTGACTTTTGTTGACCATCACTTTGTGGCCCATACAAGCTACTATTTTACCGTATTACCGTATTCTCGATGTACTCAATGGTACGAACACGTAGGCGCAAGCGGAATCGAATTTGGAGCTACGATGAAGATTTTACGGAACTATGAAACTTGAGGGTATTTTATGAAATTTGGGTATTTAATTATTTTAATATTTTATTACAGGATTTTTTTTATATTTTATATTTTATTAAATTTTTGCCCGTGGGGCCCACATGACATGCCCAACCCTAAAATCTCCAAACACTAGGGTAGACACGTGTTGGTCGACACCCGAAAGTGATGAAGCTATATTAGGATGCATGAGAACTATAAACAATTAACCGACATAAATAAAACTTGTAAATTTAATTATAATGAATATGCAATTGTGGAACGTGTTCAGAGTATACAACTAATCCGAGATACTAAAAAGGAATAATATAAAATTGAATGAACAAAAGGGTTGGGTCCTACACCGAGAAGACTCGAAGATGCCGATGCGGGAGTGCATTGATGCCGGGATTGTACGCCTCGATTCTAAGTCCTGAGGGGGTGCAAAACAAAACATGAGTGGACCAAATTGATATATAAGTAATAATGAAACAGTTATTAATCAACGTACTAACCCCCAAAGTTTATGAAAACTCAATTGTATAATATGTAATAGGTTTTCCGAAAACCCTAGCATGCCATAAAACCTTTCATAAAACATATATCGTATATAATGTGCTTAGTAGTGTTCTCATAATCGACCGAAGCTACTACATCATCCGATCGAACCCAAATATATATATATATATATATATATATATATATATATCTTCTCACCGAAGCCAATTATAAATATCTTCCACCCGAAGGCACTACATCACCCTGCCGAAGCCATATATTAATATCTTCCGCTTGAAGGCATTACATCACCCGGCCGAAGCCATATATAAGTATATTCGCCCGTAGGCCTTTCATCACCTAACCGAAGCCATATACAAGTATCATTCGCCCGTAGGCATATATAAGCACAAAAAATCATAAACATAATATTTCCAAAATATATCTCATCGAAGCTCAATAGCGCAAACATCATATCATAAATCATAGGAGCGTTCTAGCTCAAATCATCATCATAATCCATGTTCATAAATATATAATCATAAATATTTCAAAGAACGTAAATCTGATAAAGCATGATATTTCATAAAGCGTAAATCCAATTTACTTATAAATGTTTCATAAAACATAATCATAAAATCATGCTTTCATGTATGCATTTATAATAGTAAAATCATGCATTTTGGAAGGGGTCCACTCATAGATACTCCGTCGTCGAAGAGCCATGTAAACTAGCTAAGACGGAAATGCCATAAACACATGCACCTAAGTACATAAAGGGTCCAATTAATAAAACTCTACTGTAATGATTTAATTTAAGAAAAAAAACGTCATAAATAGATTTAGGACGTCAAAAACATAAAGGAGGACTCGGGTACCCCCACGCGCCACCACAGGGCGGTGGCTCAGACGGCCACGCACTGATTTGGGTCGCCGAAAAGTTAGTCGAAAAAGTTGCCAGCTCCGCCGTCCATAGTACCTCCGATGGAGGCGCGTGTGCTCCATGCATCGGCCAAGACAGGACCTCATGTGCACGCCCACGCGTTGGCCAGGGTTCTGGGTTGGGCCAGGGGTTTTAGGCCCTAAGGTTGGGCCTGGGGTAATTGGGTCTGGGCCAAGATAATGGGCTAGGTTCAGTGGGCCATATATTAGGATTTGGGCTTGGTAACTTGGCCCAAGGATCTGCATTAGGCCGGCTGCACAAATGGGTTCTGGGTTCGAGTTTAAGGGAGGCGGGTTGGGTCGACCTGATTCCAGGCCATGAGAGGAAGAAATTCGTTCGAGCTCATTTCTTCACCATTTTCAATGATTCAAAAGCCAAAATGAAGCTTAGGATGAGAGGAAGAGATTCGTACCAATTTCAAGACTTGTGATGGCCGGAGGTGGTCGAGAAATGGCCTGAAGCCCACGCATTCTCGCGAAAATCTGGGGTAGTGTCTCCTCATTGTTTCTAAGTGAAATCCAACGAGAACTCTGTTGTGCTCCTTCCAAGTACAATATATGGTTAGTATAATGGCACAAATAAGGGTGTCGAACCACAGAACTAATTAGACCTCTATAAATTACTAGCCTTGAAAGAACCCTAACTAAACAATGAAAATAACAAATTGAATGTAGGTTTTGTGCTGTTAATGAGAATAACTAAAATTGCAAGAAAAATGTAATAACGAATGATATCTTGATTGAGAAACGATGAGGATGGGTCCAGGGATTTTGAATTCATCATTACAAAACCAATTCCATATTTATAAAGTTAAACCGTATTCAATTACCAACCTGTTTCCAGAGTTCATTTTACATATATATGATCAACCATATGATGTGTGGTTTTAATCAAATTCTCCTAATCTTTAACCTAATTGGGATGTTCAACTTCGGTTCCAAATTAAGAGTCTTTAGCATGCAAGAAAACGTTAAAGAACCAAAGAAAATACATGGCAGGATGCTTGCATAACATTCTCTTCATTCATTCACATGTCTACCAAGATTAAGCATGATGTTTACTATAATCTTGATCAAATGATCTGTAAGAAATCCTAATGGTGATCAATCATTAAAATTAACAAACATATTTAACAAGATTCAGTGAATGAAACAAGAGACAGATTGATGAATTGAATATTTTAACATAAAATCATGGGTCAATTGTGCAAGGTTACATTGAAATCCCTAGCTATGAATTTAGTTACACATCATGTTCATAGAGATGAAATTGGAAATACACAACATGAGTGAAAATAAATCAAAGAGAGAGGAAACCCTTGAAGCAATTCTGATGTTGAACTTCTCCAAGAATAGCCTTTCGGGATGAGTCTTTGGTGATGTTGGAGTGTATATAATGGGTGGAGTTTTGAGTGTGGATCAAAGAGAGAAAAATAGTGACTGGAGTTGTGAAATTCTCTCAGAATGAAAGGTCTGTGTAAAAGTGGATGAAAGACTAGGTTTTATGATGTTTAAATAGGTTGTTACAGATTGCTAATACATCCCAGTACTTGGGCATTTAATTCCCACATTTTTTTGCTATTATTGGTCTTATAAGGAGCCATATTCATCAACATATTCAGTTTCCACTTAATTATTTGTCTACATCAGCATCTTTATTCAATTCTCCACTTTTAGCAGCATTTTGCCTTATTTGTCCTCAACTGAGCTCCAAAATACGATTAGCTGCACACTAACACAAAAGAGGGTAAAATGCAACTAGTTTAACTCAAAAATATCACAAAGGGACTAGGAATGGATGGTATAAATATATGAAATATATTAGTTATCAAATACCCCTATACCTGATTTTTGCTAGTCCTCGAGCAAAATTAAACTGAAAACAAACAAAACAAAGAAAAATCTAACTAGACCACGTTTGCTGGCTAAATGATTGCAATGAGCATGTGCAACAATCCTTTAAACCTCTAGGTGTCCCTAGTAGGAGGAGTTGTGTCTCCTGAGGGTTTACAGCGATGACGCCCACAAACATCTACAGACTCGACAAATAAATAGGTTAAAACTCACTTGAAACAAACTAATAAGAACCAATGAATGCTTAGTCATACCATCAAACAAAACACTACCACTTCAAAGAATCATATCATGTGTGAAGTGTAAAAGTATTGCTCCATGACTCATGACTTCAAAAGCACCATACTCAAAGACTGAAGATAGAATTCGCCTCAACTCTAATTCTCATAGATTGTCACTCAAATTTAGATCTAAGGTTTTGTCTCTCATCAAACATATGTGAGTGAAGTTATGTAAAAGGGAATCAAAATTCTCACATATGAAATATGAAATAAAAGCACAATTTATGAATATATCTCATGAAAGGAATCAAACACTAAGAGTATGGATAGCACACATACTTACTAGCACCCATGAATATATCCCCAAAGATCAGCTAGGTCTTTCACAAGGTTGTAATGTAAGGCTTAGGCTAGGGGCTATGAAAGAATGGATAGGAAATACTATAGTATGGGACATACCAAAGTGTATATGTTGTGAAACCAGTAAGTTCTTCACTTGAATTGGTCTTTCTTATTTGTTCTTGGCGTCCAGGACCCATCATAATAATGGGAATATTTGGGAATTGCTTCTTCTTTAATTTTTTTTTTCTGTATTTTTTTTTATTTTTTTATTTTTTTACAATTCCAACACATGTTATCCATGTTCTTAGTCTAGAGCTCAATCTATCTTTGTCTTCATCACTTTGGTATTCCCCAAACTATAAGGTATGGCTGGAATGCACTAAGATGGGTAGAGTTTGGTGTGGGTGATGGAAGAATCATGTTAAAAGTGTTCGGCTACAACAAGGGTGAATGGAGCACACAAAGGGATGGGAATTAGGCCTTTTAGTGGTTAAAACATGCATAGCCTAACATCATCTCAATGAGTTCATTCATAGGTTAAACACATGGTATCTGCAACAGTGAATTATTCTTAGCATTCAATCAATAAGAAATAATGAGATCATTTAAAGTGAATCTGAAAGAAAAAGATAGGAGCAGAAACACTTTTAAACCCTCTCAAAGAAGCAAATAGGCTCAAAATAACTCACTAGGGTAGTCTCCACTATTATTCTTCCAGAATTTGAGCATGATACTTTTACCATCATAATTCAAGAGTAATAACTTTGTGAACTACAAAAATTATGATATGGAACTTTTCATGACAACACCATAGTTAGATTGTATACACAGCCATCATATACATTCACATTAATAAGCAAAAGCAAACTTTAACCAAAATGTAAAAGCAAAAGAAAATTTTCAATTTCCAACACCCCCAAACCTAAACTAAGCATTGTCCTCAATGCTAAAAAATGAAAGGAAATCATGCAATGCGAATAGGTAGAGTGCACATGGAATGAAAATAAAAGAAAACCAAAAAGACAAAATTAAAAGGAAAGAACACAAACCCAGCTAGGTTGCCTCCTAGCAAGTATGTAGGTGTGTGTGGGTATGGGTGTTGCTCACGGATAGGGAGAGAGAGAGAGAGAATGAGAGTAAGCTGCGAAAGAGAGAGAGAGAGTTGAGGGATTTGGGTCGGGGGGACAACATCAAGGGTGGGCCCCCTTAGGCAGACCAATTAATACCAAAAGCATAAATTCAAAATAAATATCCCAAACTCAGTGAAATTACAAAAAAGCCCTTTCGTTTTGTAAATTCCAGGACGGGTTGTTACACCACACCACCAAACTCTCCCATCATCTCTTCCTACGTGTCAGTCATCTGCAAAACATTTGGATCCCTCTCTCTTCTCCCACACTTTCCGCTATCTCTCTTTCTACACTCTCACCTCTTTTGCACCTTCATCTCTCTCGTTCTCCTCCCCGTGAACCACCAGCCTCACCAACTCCAGCGAGACCGACCACTCATTTGATCAACATCTTTAACTCTCCTCTACGAAGACACAAAAGAACCCCAAAGCCACACTATCACTTGGACCCTCTGTCTCCCTCACCTACTCTACTCACTGCTCAGAGACGATAATGGCGACCATCGACACCATGTTTCATGGCGAACCATCTTGACCACCATCTGTTTACGGCACGTAATCATCGCGAATAAGAACCAAGCCTGATGCTTCACACCGCGAACACAAACCCTGGCCAAATCTTTAGGTTCCAACGGTTGCAGCGGCACCCGGTCGAGAAAAGAAAAAGAAAAAAGAAAAAAAAAAGCCCTAAGCCGAAAACCTGTTAACCCATTAACCTAAGATCCAGTCTAGCTTACTTCTTAATGGATTTGGAATATTCCTTGAATTTTCTATGGAATATTCCTTGAGTTGATTTTTTCAAAATTTTCACGAAAACCCTCTTAGGCTAATTTCGATGCCTCAAGTCTGCTTTTTACATCCATTTAGTGAAGTTCCAAAGTTTTAACATAGTTGACCGCTAGGGCGGCTCAGTTGACTTTTTAGGTTGACTGTTGGCTTTATGCAAAATTTACCGGGGACCCTTCTTAACGTATTTCGACGCACTGATTTCCAGTCCGCTATCCGTTTCTCCAAATTCAAATGTTTTAATTGAGTTTTACTAATGGGTCTCTATTATGCTTAGGTACGATTAGCATCGACGATCTTTGCAAGTATCTATGAGTGAGTCTTTTCTTTTTTATAGTATATATATTTGTTTGTTTAGTTTCCACATATATATATATATATATATATAATAAAGAATTTTTCAACGTGATTGCCATAATTAGTTTAACGCTTATAAGAAGGGTCGTAGTGTTAAGAATTATGAAATTATTCTGAATCCTGCAGGATACACAAGTATGTATATTGTTATGGGATGCTTTAATTATATTTGTGGCCATGAATAGTGTTATGGTTGACTAGAATTATCGATTTATCATTATATGATCATAATTATATTATCTGCTCATCGTGTGCTACACTGGTGTTTGTGCTCGCCTAGGCCAGGGTCAAGCTTCAAGTGTATGTTCACATTGCACCATACGCTCACTTTAGATCCTTTGTAGATGCCAGTCCTGTCCGAGATTTCTATAGGCAATTAGGACTCATATGTGATGCGCATAGTGCCAGTCTTCACATGATTATAGTACTAAAGTGTAAATCATTTCTTTACACCTAGTCATGTTCATGTCAAAATACCTCTGCATGAACTTGTGTGCCAGCATATGTCGATGAGCACTCAATATGATATGTTTGTTATGAGAGATTATATAATTATTGGACGTTAGGTGTTTATTTACGCAATGTAGTGACGTACTGAATACTTGAGATATTGTAGGCTATGGTAAGTATTTTCATACTATACGTAGTATGTATAATTTGGAAACTATACTTGTTTTACGGTGATGGGTTATTATGTTTTCGAAAAGGTTTTACAAAACTTTATTTTTAGGCCTACTCACCCTTGTTTTTCGCCCCTCAAGGTTTTTGTAGCTAAGCTTTCGTGTCAACAAGGATTCTTGGCAAATCTTGGTATTGGAGATTACCTTCGATGGTATAATTCTCATTCTAATTTTACTGTCCTTATGCTCTGACATCACATGTGAAATGGGTTCATTCTCACTCATAAGCGCACTTTTACATTTAGGCATCTTTAGGTTTAAATTTATTCACCTTTTTCACTTCACTACACTTTATGGCTTCGTTACCTTCCGGGGGTCGACCATCACAACTTGATTCAGGGTCCACATGGATATCCCGGGTCGGGGTGTGTCATGGAGGGGGGAATAAAAAATGAAAATATTTTTTTAGTACGAAATTACTTTTATTTCTTTTTCCAGATTTTTTAAAATTATGTATGGAAGGATATAATGGTATTTATCTTTGTTTAGAAAAAATATTCTACATAAGGTAGTATAGATATACATGTTGTAGACCTATTTAACTGAACTATTCTAAGGGAATAGAGAGGAGGAGGCCGGCAGCAACAAGAGAGAAAAGAGAGAGATTTAATTGTGAAGTGTGTTGTATCACCCCATTGTGCCTTTATTTATAGTAGTAGGATAGGTTAAATCCTTACTCTTTTAGGATTACAACTCTTAATAGGATATTAACTACTAAAGTCAATATTCAAAGATATCCTTAGATACACTAGGATTTACACAATCACATTCCTATTCTAAAAATGACTGCAACACTCCTCTTTGAGTGTGTAAATGCTTAACTAAACATTGCATCAGATCTTCAGCAGATAAGGTAGAACAGTTGATGAAGTCAACGGCACAACGGGTGAATGCGAGTCTTAAATTTGAAAGAAAGTATGCATTGGTAGTAAAACTCACAAAACCTCACTATGGTAAAACCCAAGGTAGGAGAAAAACCCATAGACTAAGGAGAAAAGTGAGAAGTATGCATAATGTCTAAAACAAACATCAAATAAGAGAACTCAACGGAGTATGATCATCCCAAAATGGGTGTCTTGTTAAAACCTCAAATAAGAGAACTACAAGCGATCCAACTCAGATAGTTTACGCATACCGATTCCTTGGACGAGCTTCTAAAACGTAGACTTGGGCAATGACTGGTGAAGAGATCGGCCAGGTTGTCTGGGAACATATTTGCTTGGTGTTGCCTTATTTGATATATCCCTTATTTAACTACTTGATACACACTGAATTGTCTTCAAAGATCATCATAGGAAGGTCAATAATGGCAGTAGACCACTAGTGCTTCGAATATGTTCCATGATTGCTCTCAACCAAAAACACTAACGCGATACTTCATGCAGGGCGAGAATCTCAGCATGGTTTGAAAAAGTTGCAACTAGCATTTGTTTGGTAGACCTCTAAGATATAGCGGTGTCTCTAACGGTAAAGACATAGCTTGTTTGAGAACGTGCCCTATACGCGTCAAACAGATATCCAACATATGAAAAACCAACAAGGCAGGAATCAACTCGAGAACCGAGGAGGCCGGCACATCTTGAGGATTCGTGGGTATAGAACAAGCTCAAATCCGTCGTACCCTTAAGGTAGCAAAAAATGTCTTTAACACCATTCCAGTGTCTGCGTGTAGGTGCATTGTTGTATCTAGCCAAAAGATTAACAGCAAAAGAGATGTCAGGTTTAGTGTATTGAGCCAAGTACAATAAAGCCCCAATTGCATTTAGGTATGGAACTTTAGGTTCCAAAATCTCTTCCTCATCCTCCTTTAGATGGAAGGGATCTCGTTTAGCATCTAGAGTCCGAACGACCATAGGAGTACTCGAAAGCTTCGCTTTATCCTCATTAAAACGTCATAACACCTTTTGGGTGTAGTTCGCTTGATGTACTAGGATTCCATCTGAACAATGCTCGATCTCCAGGCCGAGGAAATATCGAGTTTTCTCAAGATCTTTAATCTTAAATTTCGATTTCAAGTAAGCGGTAATTTCCTCAAGCTCTACAGGAGTTCCGATGAGGTTCATGTCGACATAAACTGTAACGATCCTAAATTCGGAATGTGACTTCTTTATGAACACTCATGGGCATAATTCGTTGTTCACATAACCCTGACATTTCAAATATTCACTCAAACGGTTATACCACATTTTCCTGGATTGTTTCAATCTAGAGAATAACCTCCTTAATCTAATCAAGAGAGTGTTCCATGGTCTAGAACTATTTAAACCAGTCAATGGAAGTCATTCTAGAACTTTCATGTATATTTCTGTAGTTTTTCAGAAACTACCAAACTGATTAGGTAGCGGAACGTTATGACGTCCACTACGGGGGAATACGTCTCCTCGTAATCAATCCTAGAGCGCTGAGAGAAGCCTTGCGCTATGAGGTGTGCTTTGTATCACACTATTTCGTTCTTCTCATTACGCTTCCTCACAAAAGCCTAATTATAGCCCACGGGCTTCACATATGGTAAAGTATGAGCTATAGGTCCAAACACCTTACGTTTCGCAAGCGAATCGAGTTCAACCTAGATTGCTTATTTCCAGTTTGACCAATCCGTTCTACATTGGTATTCAGCAGTAGAATGTGGTTCAATATCATCATTAAACATAATTTTAGTAGCTACTGTGTACGCAAATGCATCGTCGACGATCATCTCATTCCGATTCCAAACCTCATCCAATACTACGTAGTGGATCGAAATCTCACGATTCTCGGAAGGTCGGGTTATCTCATCTAAGACATCACCGTAATCTATAATAACCTCATGCGTTAGAACAGATGAGTGAGCGATGGTCGGATTCAAACTAGGGTCACTATTTGATATTGATTTCCTCTTCCTGGGTTGTGAATCCTTTGAACCAGGGGGTTTGCCATGCTTCAGGGTCGGAACAGATGATTGGCTAGCCTTCAATGACCGGGCCATATGGAAGGTGCGGCTTCCCCACATTTTGGGACGGTCCAGCCTTCCCAGATGGGATTATGACGTACGCGGGGTACATTTATCTTTGCAGGTGCGTTTGTAGCAGGTATATGTGATCTTGTCACCTTTGCTAGATCAGTAAAAGCATCTGGCATGCTTTGAACAATGCTCTAAAGATCTATAATTTGTCGCACCTCAGTTTCAAACTGGGCAGTGCAGGGATCTAGATGAGGCATAGTATGAGCATACCACGACAATTCGCGACATTCTCCAGTAACGTTAGCATGCTTATCTCCCCGAACGACAAGAAGACTGTTTCACAAAGTGACAATATGCAAAACGTGCGGTAAAAAGATATTTTGTTAAGGGCTCTAAATAGCGAATAATTGATGGCGAATCATAACTGACATATATTCCCATTTTTCTCTGAGGACCCATTTTAAAACGTAGTGCGGTGTTATTGGCACATAAACCGCACACCCGAACACACATAAATGTGAGACGTCAGACTTGTATTCAGTAACCAAATGTAACAGTGAATGAGGTTGGGTAGCGGTAGGCCTCAGGTTGACCAACATAGCTGCGTGCAATATTGTATAGCCCTAGGAAGATACTGGCATTTTTGTTCGCTTAATCAAAGTCCAAGCTATCAATTGAATGTGCTTTATGAAAACTTCTGCCAGGCTATTTTGGGTGTGAACATGGGGTACAAGATGTTCCACTTCAATCCCTACTGTCATGCAATAATTGTCAAAAGTATGTGATGTAAACTCTCAAGTGTTATCCAGTCGAATCGACTTGATCGGATAATTAGGGTGGTGAGCCTTTAGCTTAATAATTTATTCTAGAAGTTTCATAACTGCAGCATTACGTGTGGACAATAGGCAAACATTTGACCATCGTATCGATGCATCAACCAACACCATAAAGTAGCGAAATGGTTTTCATGTTGGTTGGATAGGTCCACAAATATCCCCTTGACTCCTTTGAAAAAACTTAAGAGGGTTTTGAATAATCTTTGTAATCGAGGGTTGAGTATTCAACTTCCCCAAAGAACACGCTTTGCATGGCGGGAATCCAACGTAAGGAGGTAAATGATGCCTATGTGATGATTTGAAGACACGGCGTATCATGTCACATCCGAAATGTCCTATACAGTCATGCCAAAGCAGCAAAGTGCTCTGGAACTTAGGCACAAGGTCGGCCATATGGTGGGCTTTTATGCAGCGAATGGTTGTTATGTGCAACCTACTCAGGAGACGTTCCAACTTCTCGTGAATACACTTCTGGCCATACTCGTGATATAAAGAAATTCATATCCATTATGTTTAGTGATTTCAATATATGATATTGATTATCTCAAATACCTTTAAAACTCAACAACATTCTTCCGGAACCTGAAGAATAGAGGGCCTCTGTAATGGTTAAGACAATACCATTAGACAACGTGATACGAGCCTTTCCGTATCCTTCAATTAGGTTGGATGAGCCTAAGAGAGTTGTCAGATGTGCTTTCTTAGGTACAAAGTTAGTAAAATAATGTCACTCGCGCAATATGGTGTGCCGCACTATCAGCCAGACAATTAATTTTCCCACTAGACATATACCTAGAAATAAATTGATTGAATTGGTCACATGCATAAATATAATTCCATTCATTCAATTAATCAATTCAAGAAATAATATCCATAAAACAATTATCCATAATTCAAAACAAACCAAAACCAAACAAATTATTCCAAATACTTAGAAAAATTGTCCAAAAATTAAACCATAAACCTAGAAATTAGGGGAGGTCCGACCACACCTAGTAGGTTCGGCCACTAGGGGTAAAACATCCTAAAAACATGTCTAGAAGAATAAAACTTATTTTTCCATAGGAGCTGATGCCTCCTGAAAATTTGATATCTCCATGGATGTAGTAGTATCTTCGGGATGATCCACATGTGCAAAGTTAGACTCACAACAAGAATGATACTTGGCAATGGCCTAAAGGGTAGCTCAACATACGTGTGACCAATGATCCTTTGATCCACAGTGGTAGCACATGTCTATTTCAGTAGAAGCCAATTAAACGGTAGCTTTTCCCTTATTCTTGAAGTTTGGGGCCTTAGGTGCAAAGGGTTGGCACTGCTGGGTCATATTTACTCCCTTGGGTGGGCCTTGATTATGTGAACCTTGGGCCCGTGGTTGGGCTTGCCGCCCCTTTCCATGGCCACGACGATTTTTGCATCATTTGTGGCTGCTAGAATTGGTCGCATGCATTTTAGGCTCTGCGTTCGAGCCAATGGGTCGAGCTTGATTATTTTTCATCAAAAGCTAGTTCTGCTTTTCAACGAGAAGTAAAACAGAGATCAAATCCAAAAAATTGGTGTTCTGTGCCCTATATTGTTGTTGTAGGACAATATTTGTGGTATAGAAGGTCGAATAGGTCTTTTCCAAGAGATCTGATTCAGTTAGTTTCACTTTACAGAACTTAAGTAGTGATCAAATTCTACAAACTTCATAGTTGTATTCATTCAAGTATTGGAAACGAAGATGTTGCTACTTGTGTCTTGCTTTAAGCAAGTAGATGTCTTCTTGGTAATCGAAACGGTCAGCCAGAGAGTGCATGGGTCCTCCTCAGCGAGGTACTCTGTCTGCAGTGCATCATGGATGTGTCTTCAAATGAAGATCATTGCATTAGCTTTATGACCTTCATCGACAAGTTTGTCGTCAATAGGTGCCCCGATGGTGGCTCTAATACCCTTTGCAGTAAGATGGAGCTTCATGTCTTGAACCCACTTCAGGTAGTTTCTTCCATATACTTCTAGAGCGATGAAATTGAGCTTGTTCAAGTTCTACATGTCCCTAAAGCAGATGGTACAAAAAAACGTAGTTAATCATATAGTAATCCATAGATATACATCGTAGAACATTTAGGTTCTATAGACATGTATTGGTTTAATTTATGCATGAAAGCTACAGGTTTCATGTGGTAAGTTTTGAATGAAAACTTCGGGTTTCAAAGGCACTAAATATGAAACTACATGTTCAATTTAGTTTTATGAATGATTAGTTCATAAGGGAGAGGTTCCTGCAAGAACACATAATGCAATATGCTGATTTAAGTGTAGTGGATTTGAGTTGCTGTAAGAACTCAAGTGTGAGAGCTTGGGGACTAGGAAAGGATGTCAACGGTTCAAAGTATAAAAATAAATTTTTGAATCGTTAATGTCCAAAAGTGATACTTAGGTCAATAATTTTGGATTAATGATCAGATTAATGGATTGTAGGTCACTTTTAATTAATTCAATGGATCGGGACCAAACGGGGTCGATCGTGGAAGCAAAGTAATGACAAATAGGTCATATTAGCTTCGATTGGTGAAAAATCAAGTGATAATTAAATTAGGATAAATTATCGTAAACCAAAGTACCCCAAAAATTATTTTGGGCATGATTTATAACGTGGGGATGCCAAAAAGTGGCATTGGGTCGAAAAAATAACATGGGAGTGGGCCCTGCAATTCGACTGCAGGCTGATTGGGTCATAGGAGGGCTTCAGACCTCTGGGCCGTGTGGTCTGGGGAGCCCAGCAGCAAAAGCTACTTGCTTATAGGCCAAAAACAAGGCATGAGGCAAGCCCAACCCAAAGCTGGTTTGCGGGTGGGTGCATGGAAGCCCAACCGAAGCTGAGTTTCGGGCAAGTGGGCCGAGGGATGGGCAAAGCCTAGCTTGTTATAGAATGCTGCAGGCAGGCCAAATCATGGGACAAGAAGAAGCCTAGCAGCAAAGGTTGCTGGAGTTAGGCCAGGGACGCGCGGGACAAGGTCCAAGAAGGCTGCAGGCTTCTCGGTTTGGGTTGCGGGGCTTTAGGCACGTGTAAGCCTATCAGGCCGAAGGCCTAACATGTATATGTCGGCGCAACAAAGCACAAAAGGTTGTTGCCATATGGTCTAAGGTGTCATAACAACACCGTTCCATGATGTGCTCCATGCAGTTGGGCTTCAAGCCAACGGCGATGTTCGGCGGAGGTGCTAAGGTGGTGCGGTGGCTGTGCCGCATAGTTTCCCAATTTTTTTTTTTTTCGACATAACTAGGGTTTGAAAAACCCTAAATTGCTTCTAATTTATTTATATGCTTTGACTCACAAATTCCACAAAGCAATATAATTGTGTAATGAAACATATATATTGACAAATATATGAAACATACACAATATATATATCGAAAGGAAAATATAAACATAGGGGGTTCATGCATCATGGGGAATGTTTTCATGCTTCATGGTCGTTTCAAATATCTTCCTTTATTTTAAGCTTACCTTATTGGCAGAAAACAAATAAAAGCCTTTGAATTTTGTAGAAGAGAGCCTCCTCCTACGATCCTTCAATTCCTTAGCTTTTGGCAAGAGCATGCTAATAATATGTTGTAGGTCTATTTAACTGAACTATTCTAAGGGAATAGAGAGGGGAAGGTCGGCGGCAACAAGAGAGAAATGAGAGAGATTTAATTGTGAGATGTGTTGTATCATGCCATAGTGCCTTTATTTATAGTACTATGATAGGTTAAATCCTTACCCTTTTAGGATTACAACTCTTAATAGGATATTAACTACTAAAGAGAATATTCAAAGATATCCCTAGATACACTTACACAATCACATTTCTATTCTAAATATGACTGCAACAATACATAAAATTTTGGGTTCTTTAAATATAAGGCCATGCAACATTGATTTCCTTGACAAAAGCCAATCTCATTTTAAACATCCAAATAAAACCCAAATTTGAAGTAGGCTGCCATGTAAACAAATAAATACCTATTATTTTCAAACTATTTACAATTGTGCCACAACACTCTAATTATGTTAATCAATTTAATTATCCACCATAATTGTGAGATATAAGTGCCTTATTATTATAAAATTATTTACTTTATACTTCGCTTGCCATCATATGTTTCATTTCTTTTATTTGTTTGACAATCATTGTAGGTAAATTATTTTGCATGTATGTAATAGACACATATTGTCAAAATTATATGATGTGTACAAATAATTTATCTATATTTTTATGGAAAATAATATGTAATTAATTAATTTGAATCAATAGGCGAAAAAATATTACATATATACTAGCCACATTTTGTTATTATTATATAGAGTGTGCAATCAATCGACATTCTTTTATTTTGTAGGTAAATTATTTTTCTTGTGATATTACATATATACTAGCCACATTTTGTTATTATTATATAGAGTGTGCAATCAATCGACATTCTTTTATTTTGTAGGTAAATTGTTTTATATATTTTTTTTTTGCAAAATATTGGTATTTAATTAATTTTGAACAAAAAATATTTATTTATTTTGTAGGTAAATTATTTTGCATGTGTCATTACATAATTTACTAGGAACTTATATTGTTATATATGTTGTGCAAAATAATTTACCTATGTTACATTTAAAATATTGATAATTTTGAATAAAATAACTTTTTTATATTTGTAGGATATACTAATTTACCTGTTAGTGTCACATCCCGGCCCGAGCCCCCACCACATCTCCGGCTCGACTCCACCGTAGCACGATATTGTTCGTTTTTTGCCACGACCATGCCCTCAAGGTTTTGTTTCTGGGAACTCACACAAGAACTTCTCAGTGGGTCACCCATCCAGGGATTGGGATCACGCGAACTCGCTCAACTTCGAAGTTCCTACGGAACCCGAAGCCAGTGAGCTCCCAAATGGCCTCGTGCTAGGTAGAGATGGGAATATACATATAAGGCTTAGAGGATCCACTCCCTTGGTGATGTGGGATGTTACAATCCACCCCCCTTAGGGTCCCGACGTCCTCATCGGCACACTTCTGGTCATGGATTGGCTCTGATACCAAATTGTCACATCCCGGCCCAGGCCCCCACCACATCTCGGGCTCGACTCCACCGTAGCACGATATTGTCCGCTTTGGGCCCCAACCATGCCCACATGGTTTTGTTTTTGGGAACTCACACGAGAACTTCCTAGTGAGTCACCCATCCTGGGATTGTTCTCGCACGAACTCGCTTAACTTCGAAGTTCCTATGGAACCCGAAGCCAGTGAGCTCTCAAAATGCCTCGTGCTAGGTAGAGATGAGAATATACATATAACGCTTAGAGGATCCACTCCCCTGGGCGATGTGAGATGTTACAGTTAGCATCATGTGAAAACAACTATATAAGGAACGTTGGTATCATGTAAATTTTTGCTATTAAATGCATAGGAATCATGACATTTAAATTTTTTTTCCAAATCTCCGTTTAAGTGAATGAAATAATGTAAAATAAATGTAGATAATAAGTGAGATACCCAAAGTAAGTGTTATTAGGGGTAATTTAGACATCCAAAAAAACAAATTTTGTCAAGTCATAACTTAATTATGGATATTGCTTAGTTGGGGCCTAATCATTGGGTTTTTGTTAGAGAAATTTATCATGATGAGTTTTAATTAAAGAAAATTGAATTTCAAGAGGTGTACTCATATTTTCAGTAAAATTTATTAACCAAAAAAAAATGCACTTGTTTATTAATAGTTGATTTGAATAGTGAAACTAATTTATATAACATATATTGAAATAAAATAACAGTTCAGAAGAATATATTGTAAAATACTGTTTAGATAAAATAAAATAAAAGAATACACCATTAGTGGCTGAAATAACGTCATTACTGTTCAAATTGAGAACTCTATTTTGCATACCATTTGAATAGTTCTTTGTTTACGACAAAGAGTATGCCTATCCCAATGTCTTGTTTCCCCACCCACCTTATATTTACATCCATCATAAAAAGTGAAAAAACACATCAACTCTTTTCCCACCACCATTATTTCCAAAATAACCCTACATACTTCTTTTTCAATTTTTCTGGCTTTAAAAAAATTATTACAAATTAAAAAAAAAAAACAATTACCACTAAATGAAAATACCCAAGAACTCCAAATATCACCAGCAGCAGCCCTCTCCCCAGAAAATTTGCAGAACCGTCACTACCGACTCCCCAAATCCCCAACACCAAGCGCCTCTCCTCTATCGCCAACCATCACAGCACCACCACGTCTCGAAAACCACTCCAGTACCCAATTTCTATTGTTTCCATTTGAATTCAAACTACACAAGAGAGAGTGTGATTAAATTGGAAGAGCTTCACTCATAGTTTGGTGTTGCACTGGCTTTCCCTAACATCAAATTCCTCCAAATTTAGTATATGGTAGGTATCCAAATTGTTCCAAAACACCAAACACGATCGGAGTTCAACGAGTGTCGGATCCGTGAGTCCCTTAATGTAATCTGGACTATGAGCTTCTCTCCTCATCTATCTCAACATTATAATAGTCATGAAGACTAACTTGCTCTACTCTCTGGTGAAGCTTGATCACACCTTCCACAACATGCGCTTTATTGCGAGCCTCGAGGCTTTGCTTTGTCAAGACCGAATTCACCCTCTTCTTGATAAGTTTAATTTCTGAACTTCCTTCCCCAGGAAAGCTTGTGGGGTTCATGATATTTTTTTTCTTTTTCTTATTTATGATATTTTAGGTTTTTTTTTATTAGTATAACTAATAATTTGTTTAAAAAGAATCAATATAACTAATAATTATGTGGCAAGACATGATTGGTTGGTTTTTAGGTCTTTAAAGGTCATTTTATATTAGGATAAATTTGTCAATAAAAGTATCATTTTATAATGGGTGTGGAAATAAGACATTGGGGTGGACTTAACAGCTTAGACCACACCAAAGTTGCAAAAAATAAATGAGTTCCTGATTTTGTTGAATATAATGCTAATCATATAATGTTAAAAACATGATTATCATTTGTTTACACTGCTTATTTGGGACTAATTCAAACAACCCATCTCTAAACTATCTAATTAGCAAACGGTTTAAGCCGTAATCTGTCGTTTAGATAAATTAATTTGTTGTCAACTGTCAATTAAATGGGAGAACAATCATTGAGAATTTAAAACGATAACATGGAATTAACTAATCCAAGGCTTAATCCCATAGCCACCATGAACAAGTGTTTCAATTTGGAACCTTGTGTTTAATTATTCCAACGTGAGATAAACAAATATGGTTTGAGAATATTAATCCATCTTTCCTAGCACTTAATGACAAATAGTTTAGAATTTAGGCCCAAAATCCAACATATACCAGATCAACAGATGTCATTAGTTATGCTGTAATACTAGCATTTTATTCTTTAGTAATCTTGATTCGAGGAGAATAACTTGTTAAATTAATATGAGGATAGAATAAAAGAGGGGATCGGGAAGAGTGCTACCTTAAAGTATCCATGCTTGTAGATGGCGCTTGGTTTAAGTTAGGATGGTGGTGTTTCGTTCAAATTTGTTTTCTGTTGATGGTGCTTCGTTTAACCAAGTATGTCAGTTTTATGTGATGTATCTACATTTGATCTTTGCCGTTGTGTCCGGAGAAAAATCAGAATTTTCGTTGAATTTATGAACTGCTTTATGCAGAGGAGCGGCGGGGGGGGTGGTGGTGGGGGGTTGTCAAGCAAAACAAAAACTAAAGGAAGAAACCCCTACGACACCTCCCACAGCAACATTGGAATCGGTCTTCAAGCATGTGATGCAATTACTTGTATAATGTATTAGCCCTTTTGATTGGATTATGAATTTGATGTAGCCCATAAAATATGAGTGATAGGAAAAAACCTGAGTAAAATAAATCATGCCAGCTGAAATCCAGCAAGAGTGTATATATATTGTTCATTTCTTATCGGAACACCAAGGGTTTCTACGGTTAAGTTACATTTTTTTAGCATTAGGGTTATTTTATGACATTTTGGGGTTTGGGTTTGTAATCTTATTCATCTAAGGAAGATTCATGGTGTACGGTCATCATTAAAGTCAGCTGGGTCGGCATAATAAGAAGTCGACCCACACAATATAAATTATTTTTTTCAACATTCCAATGGCGGATTTTAGTAGTATTTAACGTGAAACACTAAAAATATAAAGTTACAATATAATTGTCAAAGTTTACAATCACAAGTTACATAATCTGGTAAGGTTATATAATTAACACCAGCACATAATATGAAATTGTATTATTGTACAAAGAATGTTATATTACGATGTTATGCTATTACATTTCAAAAACATCGATCACTTAAAGGTCACCGATACCTTTCTTATTAAAGGGTACTGTACATTAAACCCTAAAGTTGTGGTCCTCAAAGTTAATCAAGGGGAAGGAAAACGAAAAACTAGAAGAAAAAAAAGTGAGAAACCCATTATTGCAAATTGTTAGATTACAAGCATCCAGCTCTGAATTAATTGACAACGTATTTATAAAGTTTACGATTATATAAACTCTTATGCAATGATTATCTTTCATGCCCTTGCATGTGTCATAATTTGAGCCTAACACGTGCATAACTCATATAACCATGCACTCCTAAACAAATAGGCAACATGTGGAGAGGCGAAACTCTCTCATACAAGCTTTTCTTGGCCTTCATATATACTTTGAATAATGGAAAAGCCAAAGAGTACCACTCAAATTATTTGAAGGTGATCGTCGCTAGCTATGACTTACTACATATTTCAAAGTGCTTATGGAGGAAGCATGATTACTCAGGATCACTTTTGTTAAAAGCACATAAAAATGCTTTTAAAAGGCTCAAGTGCTTCAAGAGAAAACGCACCACCGATTATTTGGACCAGCATTTGGAAGAACAAAAGTCAAAATATTGCCAAACCAAACACACCTTTAATGGAAGAACAAAATAATTAGTCTCACTAGTTTACTAAATTTTAAAGAAAATTGGAGTAATCATTTAGTCTTAAGTAAATGGTTTTTGAAAATACAGGAAAATTAGTAGACCTTTTATATAAGATTTTCTTTGTCAATTGGGTGGTTGTTTGTTTGCTACTTTTAAGTTAAGCAAAACACCTAGAAGAAGAAAGCGACTTAGTCCAAGGTCTCCAAACATATTGCACTAAAAAAAGTTGAATTGCTTTTAGGGATAAGGGATTTATAAAAGGTGGGTCAGTGCATGCCCTAGTGTCTATGTATATACCCTTCATTCGCATACAATTTGAGTCAACGTCCCCTTTACAATCATGTCTATAATTTTAATTGAATAGTTAATGTATATTTACAGTATAAATTTTATAATTTGAACCTATAAAGTTATAGTTGATAGTTGATGATCGAAGAAATTAGGTTTTTATCCTTCCCTTTATTATTTCATTGATTAAAATCTTATTCATTTTTAATTTTTTATCAAGGTCCTTGGGTATTAATAACATCATTAATTATTTCAATAATAAATATTTTTTTATTTCTAAATATGTTCATTTAATGTTAAAAATGTTACAATTAGTATATTTATATTTATGACTAAATTTTTTATCATATATTTTTAGTTTTAGTTTGTACTCATTTTTAATTTGTAATTCGTTTTTAACTTGTACCAATTTTCTTTTCTTTTTTAATTTGTACCCATATATTAATTTCTTTTTGTGCCCATATTTTTTAAAAGTTTATTTGGAATTGCACCCATATATTTTTTTGTATTTGTACTTTTTATTTTGCTAAATGCACCCATGCTAATTATATGTACCCATTCATGTAAAACTTTTTAATCTTAAAATGTACTCATTCTTAAATATACCAATTTGTTACATGTAAAATGTACCCTTTTTTATATAAAATCTATTCAATTTTTTTTAATCCATTTTTAAACTTATATGGGTACATTCTTTTTTCTTTGATTTTAAAATGTATCTATGTCAAGTTTAATCGAAGAAATTTACTAATGTTATTAAGCCTAATATCTTCTTCTTCTTTTTCTTTTTTTTCTTTTTTGTGATTTTGAAGAATTTACCCATGTTTTGATACAATAAATGTTTTGGTTAATTTTGATGAATGTACCCATGTTTATATACACACACACACACAATAGTATATTTATTTTTTAATATTTTTAATCCCACAAATTATGGTTTTTTTAAATTTAAAATCTCATTTATATAAACAACTAAAATTTCTAATTTTTAATTTAAAAAATATAGTAATGTACATAGAAATAAATTATCACATTAATTTCAAGGACCTCGATAAAAAATTAAAAACCAACAAGGTTTCAATAAAGAATATTCATAACTAAAAACCGCATCTAAAGTCTCCCGTTGATAATCCTATAGTTACATATAAATTGAAAGTGATAATCCTTTAATGAAATGGTTCCATAGTTGACAACACACAAACAATTTTGTTACCCTTGTGATTAACGTATACTTATAGTATACTTTTATAATTTGAACCCATAAAGTGGAGAAACAAGTATTTTCGTAATTGGAATTATCTATAATCATCGTCAATTTACTCATAGGTATTCATTTCTCTCTCCTTCAAGGGAAAAAATTGAGCACCTAATCTTACAGTCGAAAATATTTTTGTAATCTCAAGTCAAAAATTGAAGGAACCAAATCACCAAGCATATAGTCATTTAACTGCTATTGAGTAAAAGACAATTACAATACTATTTCAATTAGTTAATTACGATAATGATCATGACGATATACAAATGACTAAAAGATGAACGATTTGATTATAAGGGGTAGAAAATCGAAGTTAAATAATATTTTTCCTGCATATAAAATGGTATTAGTTTTAAATATATGCGGGGAAAAAATAGACAAGTCATATATGGTGACATAATTGAATTGTCGTCTTTTATAATTTATAATATCCGATATAATTTGATGGCGACACTTCAAATTTGTGTCTACTTGTTCTTACTTAATCATGATTAGGTCTTGCTCAATCGGCTAAACAACAAAAATACCAATGATTTTATACTTAAAGAAAAAGGTTGTACGGGGATACACTTCCTTGCTTTCTTCTATATACCTTAACTAAATTCACATTAATGAGATCTACTAATCCAGGTGGGGTATGTACTCAAAATCTAACGTTAAATGGGACAAAAAAGTATAACAATTGTTAAATTTTGACCTAATTATTTACTCAGTAGATCATTAAATTTATTATCGGAAAAGTTCTTTTTATCGAGATCTACCGTAATTTTTTACTACGTAATGTTTGATATAATTAGGTGATTATTTTCTTATTATTACACAGAATGCATTTCAAAGGTAGAGCGAAGAACCGTAATTACATTAACTACTTAAGTAGGTCTACGACCGCTAAAGAAATATACTAAGTAGAGAACGAAGCAAACCAACTATCTTCTTTCCCTTAGAGTTGTTTGTTTTCAGCCTTTCAGGTTGTAATACAATTTTAAGTTGCACTAAGACGAACGTTTAAACCTCGAACGCATTGAGTTAAAGAGAAAAAACAATTTGATCTACCAAGGCAATAGAATATAAAACTTAAAGTGATTATTATTTTTGCTTTTAATTCACTTATTTAAACAAGACAAGACAATAGATTATAAAATTTGAATAAATAAACAATACAAATAAGAAAAATACGGCAGCGGCCAGGGATCGACACACTGAAAAAGTCTTTGGGTACAAAAGTATTAAAACTTGATATGAGAAGTGTGATGGAAGTTTCGAAAGCTCGTAAGGACACGTTTAGGTTTAGGTTCAGTTTTAGGTGGGTGGTATTTACCACAATCAGACCTTTTTTTTTTTTTTTTTGAAAAAGATAATAATTGGTGGCGAGCATAGCATGATTATCTATTCCTTTTAAGTTCAGAGAAACTATAGGAATTTCATTTTGTCCATGACCGCAATCAAGCAGACTCATCAACTCGAAGCATCGAACCAGAGACCTCTCATATTTTTTTGGTATTAGAAGCCGCAGTCATCTCTCTTACCACTAGACCATTTGTTGTTGTTCACAACCAAAGACTTTGAACTTGTATAAAAACCTTGCCTGCCGACGGTGTGGTATGTAGGTAAGACATATGATCAATATCTCTGACCATGTACCATTGACAAAACGATCCAGTGCACGTTAAAATGCAAGTTGAGTCTCCATACATATGCACGCAAGTAGGTCAAACACATCCGAAGTTGGGTGGCCAAAACATAGACCACAAATCGTTCAATTCAAGCCCAAGCGCAAGTATCCTCTTGTATTGAAACTTTAGTCTTCATTTGAAGATCGTTCTTATAAAAACTCATTCGAATTGAAGACCACATAGTTATTCTTAGGTACCAAATGAATTAAGTGTAGGTCTCAAGTAACATGTTAATGATAAACCATTCATGATATACTTGAATCGCTAAACAATTTATGTTTCAATGGTTTTTTGCGAGCATGATCTTCAAATGAAGATTAAGAAACTGAACTGTTCTTATTATAAAGTTTTTACCGTGAAGATGCGTTATTTGTAAGTGGAGAAATAAGTTCACCCCGACTCAGAGAGAAAAAATTTAAGTGAAGATACGTTATAACAGACATTACACCTTTTTAATCTGTATTACAATTCCATATGAGATATTCTTATAAAAGGTAATTTGGGTGTGCGACACGTACAACAAATTCGCTAGAACATGTTTTTCTTTCTTTCCCTTTCAAATTGTTGAGTCTTCAACACTAAAAGAAAGTGGATTAAGGGGATACATTCTCCCTCTAAAATTCTTCCATCTCATTCAAAACTCCCAATCAAAAGATAAGCGGCATCTCACTTTTATTTTCCTTGTTTCTTTTTCCTCTTTCCTTTTTTATATTTATTCATCACCAACTCTTTTGGAATATGGCGTCTTAGTTTTAAATTTAGATGAGGAAAAAGCAAATGAGAAAATAAAATAAAATAAAAGATAATATTCTTTATTTAATTTTTTTAACTTATTATTATTAAGCTGTAAGAAACGAGAGAGTTCAAAACTATTATATTATAATACGTTAGGAAATGAGGAAATTTCGAACTCAAGACACATGAGTGGAAACTGAACACACTATTTATTACAATATTAAACCACATGCAAATATTTTTTACTTAATGTAGATTATTTTTTTCATGCATATTCTCGGTTATATATTTAGATAGAGAAATGAAGCTCAAGTATACCTCACAAAAATATATTGTCGGAAAAACGAAATACCGCTCGCTCTAGGGCTATAAGTAGCCAGCCAGAATGTGACTTGTACCCGGCCATGTATGTTCACTAGGATATAATCCATTGCTATCTAGGATATAGCTCTTTTACTGGAGATAGATTTTGCCCAATGTCAAACTAAAATGACTTATAACTCTTAATAAGAAAATGACCTTTAGATCCATCTATATTTTTGGAAGAATTAATCATTTCTTATTGCAATAGTACGTAAGAACTAAATAAATTAAATTAATGCTAACCAATATCAATAAAAATACCGTTAGCAATAAAAATGAATTAAATATTTGAAATCGTACTTAAAATCCCATATGTTTGGCTTTACCCCACAAAGGAAGGGAGATTTTAAATTTTGCCCCATCAAATTCGCAGCTGAATTATTCTCAACTAATCATAGTGATAGAAAGAAGTTGAACCCTTACATGACGGTATTGGTTCTAATCTCATCGATGACTCATTTAATGTTTAATATAACAAATATATCGTTTGACAAGAAAAAAAAAACCTAAGGGTTTTCATTGGTGGTGCATTAACGTCTCCACCAAAGTGACTTTGGTTCATATCCCGTCGGTAGCAAATTTAACAAATCTATGACTTGACAAGAAAAAAAAAACAACGGGGCTTTCATTAGTGGTGCATTAACGTCTCCACCAAGGGAGAGGTGGTAAATCTAACCCAACCAATAGTTTTATGCAAACTCCCAACTACAAGATCCATACACAAAGATTGAGATAGGATTTACTTGCCACATAGGCCCATTTTTCTTCACTTTATGACGACCATATTAAAGATCATTCGGTTGTCAAATTATATGTGCAATGAATAACTAATCTTTGATCTAACTATATTTGTTTTCACTTAGTTTAAAGAGGTCTCATAGTTGATTCACATAAATAACAATCACGATATAAATTTGTTATGAGTTTGATATGTATTTGTGGCTACCTATTTCAGATGACATGATTTTGTAACATTATGAATTTATAAGTCTATTGTAACAGTTTTTGAAAAATATATTATCCTTTGACAAAAAAAATATGAAAATTAGACAGTTATTAAAGTTACTAAAACCACGGAAGCATTGTAAAAGGTCAAACTAGAAGGGATGAAAATTGAGAATTCAAATTTGTTACTGTGTATCAACGACCGTCGACTATTAATGCAAGTAAAATACACGCATAGCTTTGACTGACAATCAGTAGATTACCAGATAAGTTAAACAAAATCTGAATTGGGTAATTATGATTAAGAGAGGTTTTGTCTTAAATGCACATTTCAACCTTCCAAATTTATTTCCTAACATGGACGTCTTCTTTCACCCACCCTCCCTCACAAGTAAATGAATTATGACCCCAAACCCAGCACATGTTTTACTTTCTTTTTTTCTTTTCTTTTTTCTTTTGTTTTGAAAAACAGGACATTCGGTAGCAGATCACGATAATTCATCTATTTGTGACCTAAAGAGGCTATGAGAAATTTCAATTTGTTCATGATCACAATCAAGCAGAATCACTAACTCGGAGTATCGAATCCAAAACCTTCGTATTTATTTATTTATTAGAGAGACGCAATTTGCATCATTACCACTGAGCTTCTTGTTGTGGTTCAGCGTATGTTTTACTTTGACTCTGTACCTTTCTCCCTCTAGATTTTTTTTCTTTTTGCTCTCTCTAAATTTAAATAATATACCAAATACTCATTTGCTTGGCCACCTCACGCACACAAATAAAAACTCCCACCCACCCACTCTCTCTCTCTCTCTCTCTCTCTATCTCGCTAAAAACCCAAACAAAGAAGTAGAAGACAAAGCTCCCCCTTTTGGCCAGTGCAGAAGAAGCCTTTGGGTTCCCCAGAAGAAGAAGAAGAAGATCCATCCCTTTCAATCTTACACCCAGAAAACCAAAGATCCTATTCCCTCTGAAATGCCATAAAAATCCCTCAAATTTCTCCGCATACCCACTTCTTATATATACACATTTCAACTGAGAATTCGATTTGTTGGGTTTCCAGAGTAAATGTTTTAGATGAGGTGCAAGAAGCACCTCGCCGACCTCACCAGCACCGTCGGCGTCTGCGCCTCCTGTCTCCGGGAGCGCCTCGCCGCCCTCATCGAGGCCCAAATCCAGGCCCAGGCCCAGGCCCAGCTCTCCAGACTCCACTCCCGGACCACCGCCGCGGCGCCGCTTGATGAACCCAACCGCAAGTCCGACCCCAACCCTCCGCCACTTAGCTTCCCCCGTTCCGTGTCCCCCTACGTCTCTCGAAGAAAATCGGACGATTCCACGTGGCACCACTACCACCACCACCGTCCAGATCACAGTCAGCAACACCACCACCACCACCACCACCATCAACAACAGCACCGGATTCGATTCTACAGTACTCCTCAGGTGGGCCCTACATATACCAACGCCAACTCCACCATTGAAGGCTCGTGCAAGAAGAGCAAGACGCGGTTCTCGCTCTTATCGAGTCTTTTCCGATCCAGATCCGATAAGTCCTGGTCGGATCCTAGGGATTCGTCGGTACCGGCCAGGTCGTCGTCGTCGGCTTCGTCGCCCTCGTGGTTCTCTTCGATCTTCGCTAGGAAAACGCGGAATCGATCGAAACATCTCTACGCCGACGAGTCCTCCGGTTGCCCGAGACCTCGCGGATTGTCACCGGACCTGACTCCCGATCCCTTCGAAGACTGCGATCGATCGCGGTCGGGAAGCGGTGATTCGTCGGCGACGACGCCGGAATGGAAGAAGACGCCGACGCTGGCTCCGTCGTCGACGCGGAGGGCACGCGCCGGGCAGGGAAAGAACAACGTATCGGGTCTGGCGTTTTGCCTGAGCCCGCTGGTTCGAGCCAGCCCGAACCGACACTGGAACCAGAAGGGATTGCCGCCGGAGATCGCCGGCGAGATTCGCGTAGCGGCGTCGTTCTGCAAGAACCGGTCTAGGAAGCTGGCGGATTTCGGTAGAGCCAATCCTAACCGTTGATCGTGCTTACTGTTGGGCATCCCGTAGCAACCCCGCTGTTGTTCGTGGCGCTTATAGGTCGAAAGTACGATTTTACCCCTTCACCCTCAGTTTTTTTTTTTTTCTCTTTTAATTTTTTGAAAACATATGGATGGTTAATTAAAAGGGATGCCGGGTCTCTCTTTGTGTACACTAATGTTGTTACTTGTTGCTTATCAATATTACAGCACAGATTTTTTTCTATTTTTTGTTGTATAATTATCTTACTTATATTTTTAGACAATGATTATTTTTATTATTTAGTACTACGGTGTGATAATTTTTTATTTTTTTAAGTTGGAGTTTTTATGTTTGATTTTTGTCAAATTAAATTATTATGAAAAGCTGCTGTAGTAATTTTTCAAATTATGAAAGTGCCCTCATTTATTATCGTTGTGGTCGATGATGCTGATGCTACAGGCAAAAAAATAAGGGAATTTTAATAAAAGATTTTTGGTATTATTTATTTTAATAAAGATTATATTTTTATATTAAAATATCAATCTTAGTATTATTATTATTTTTTTTTTTATCGTCGAAATTTAAAGTTTTTAAGTTCTTTTTATTTATTTTCTTAAAAAGTAAACAACTGAGGAGCCAAATGGGTGGGGGTGAGGGCGGTGTGATCAACGGCTGGTGGGTCCAAGCGGCCACTTAAGATTGATGTAACATCGTCACCGTTCATTCACTATTCGATGGTGGTGGATCCCGCCAAACGCAGCGTTGTGTCATTTTGGTGGATCGGAGATTTTAGAATTAAGATGCTTAGGAAAAAGGTAATAGGGTGGGGCCTATTTGGGTTTAACATCTGTGGGCCCCAGTCGAACGGGCCTCACGTGACCAAAAATCTACAGCTGCTGCTTTATTAACGACCCTTTTTTTTTTGGACAATTATTAACGGCCATGGAAAGAAAATTTGAGTGGGGTCTCATACTTGAGAAGCACTTACACAAACGAGTTTATTGTTACGTAGTATTTTAGTTTAATAATTTATTAATATATGTAAGTTTATTTCACATAATTTATTGAGCCGAGCCAAAATGACGGTGAATTAATCTTATGTAAGTTGATCTTCTCATTCTCGGTATAGACTGATGTTTTTCAATGATATTTTAAACTAGAGAAATTTTATTTAAACTCATTTAACCTCTTTTTATACCCAATTTAAATTGTAAATATTAATTATCTATTTTACTCTATTGCATAATTATTATTAAGTACAAAATGAAATTAATAATAAAACTCAAATTTATCAATAAACTCAAACACTATAATTAAACCCTACGATTACTCTTTGTTTATCTTACGTTTATTCTGGCTAAAACCCTAATAGCTCTCATAGAGAAAAATAAGTTTTTATATTGATAAATGATGATTTTGAATTTTTGAATCCTCCAATCAAAGTATGGCTCAATTTATGAATTTTTTTGTTGTTTGATTTCTATTTTTTAGAGAGTAGAAGTTATTTACTGTAATTTTTTTCAACAAATACAACGAAGGCATCCTACCTTCCGCTAAAACAACAATGAAAGCATCCAACGATGAATAATGTCCAGTGTGAAAGGACCCAGTAACCTGAACTGGAAAAACAAAAAGACTAGTCGCAGCATCCTTTTTCTTCTTCTTTTTGTTCGTAATTTGCTTTCTCAAATCAGTTGAGCACAGTTTGAGGGTTGGCCACTTAAACCAGGCACTGTAAACCTTTGCACCTTTCTCTCTCTGGCACTCTAAACCATCCAATTCACAGACTAGCTCTCGTAATCAAACATAGTCAACAATTTTTTGTTTGTTTGGAAGGGGTATGATTCGGCCAACAATTTAAATGTAGAACCTCTACTCACAGTAAACACAAGACCATACTCATTCTCAGGAATGTTCAAATAATCCATAATCCTAGCGTTTATATCATGTTCCAATAGTGCCTTTCTCAGCACCGCCATAAAGCGCATGATTATTCAAATTTAGCTTCTAAAAATCAAATGGGTGTAAAAATAAATCCACATATTGAATTGGGTTTATGAGGGTATATTAGGTATTAAATTTGAGTTTAAAGAGATATTAATAGTTTAGTTAAAAATCAAATGGGTGCAAAGAGTAAGTTGGGTGTAGAAATAGGTTAGATGAGTTTAAATAAAATTTCTCTTTAAACTATAGACTCGTTTAAAAGTGGTTTTAAATGGTTGAAAATGCTTTTGGTGAAAATACTTTTGAAACCATTTCTTAGTAAAATGACAAGTGAATCCCAAAAAATCACTTTATTGGTGAAATCACATTTTCTCAAAATAGGGTTTTTAGTTATTTTAAAAGCAGTTTCAAACAAACCCTATTTCAAGATAAAAGGAGATTCAAAGTCAAGTTAACAGGATTTTGTAACCAATTGAGCAAACTCACATATGTGAACATAAAGCGATGTTAAAGCTTCATTACTGTCCCAAATTACCACATTGACATTTTGATCTTCATTTTAAGGCATACATAATACTGATTTTGGTCCTTAGAGTTGTGAGCAAAATTCCACTTCGAAACTGTAAAATTGAAACTACCACCTAGTATGGTAAAATCAATATGCTAAATAATTTGAAGGTGTTGAATAGGGATTGCTTTTGATAATTTAAACTACCAAGTAGTTCGATTTTTTAAATAATTTTCATTATTATTTTTTTAAATTAATTATTCACTTACTTAAAATTAATATTTACCGTTCATTTTTCAAACTACTAAAAAAGGTAGAAAAATTGGTTGAACAGTATATTGGGTGTGGTGTTGTTTGCAGTTCGAACTTTGAAGGGTGTGGTTTTCTAGAGTACGGTCTATGTCCTTTTTTGGAGTCTTAAAAAAAAATATTAGGGTTGTTGGTACTTTTCAGTTGTCCTTTCCCTTTCGTTTGGGTGGCTTATTTGATTTAAAGTTATTTATTGATTTTGGAGCAATGTGTTTGTGATTTGAAATTAAAAAGTATAAGATTATTTGATTTTTTTTTACAAACGATATTATCTGCATTAAATGAGAGAAAAATGAGTTTAACCTCACAATAAGATAGTAATAATGTGGTTCAAATTCTTATTTGACAAGAATTGAACCTAAGACATCTTACTTACTAATGAAAAGAAATATAATTAGACCGTATTACTAAGTTGTATGATTATTTGACTTTGTTCATTTTATTTTCTTTTGTAACAAGTTAAGTCATGGTCTTTTTCCTTTTGTTTTCTTTTTCATTTTTTTAGTTTTTTTACTCATAGCAGATCAATAATAATTATGTTCTTTTAGGGTGCGTTTGGTACGTGGGACGGGACGGGACGGAACGGGACGAGGCGTTCCGTCCCGCGTTTGGTGCGCCAAAAATGGGTGGAACGGGTTGTTCCACGGGACAGATTTTGGGTGTTTTTGCGTCCCACCTCCACCCCCTGGAACGGGTTTGTTCCACGTCTGTGGAACACAATGTTTTACCATTTTAAGACAAATATACCCCATGTCTTTTTCAAAAATTACACCTTCGTTCCGTCCTGTCCCGTCCCGTTCCGTCCCGTCCCGTCCCGTCCCGTTCCGTCTCGTCTGCGTACCAAACGCACCCTTATTGCACAAAACATGCAATTACAAGCAAAAAACTATGACAGGAAACTTCACGTGACTCAATCGATCCCTTCACAACTTATTAGAAAGGAAACCTAGGTCATTGTGACGATATGAAATGGTAATAAACCACAACCACATGTTTTAAATAACATTAGGTGGTTGGTTACTTGTAATCAGATAGGTAGGTATATATTGAATTAGAATGCACGATTGTTACATATAAGATAAAACGACATCATTTACGTGATTAGATACCTAATTTTCATGTGGTAGATAACTAATTTTAATGTGAGATACACATTTTTCGACAAATTAATGAATAATATGTCAAAAAATAGAAATGATGCTCATACCTTTACATAATTATTCATGATAAGTAAATAGTGCTAGCAACATTTGCATTTAGATTTTTTCACTTCTTCACATGACACATTTCATTTTTTTTTTCTTCACAAAAACAAGACTTATATGTCATTGAAATTATATTTTCTATTTCTCATTATTAATTCCTAGCCAAAAGCATTAACAGTCTTTTTTTTTTAGCACCATTAAAATACACAAATATTACCGGTTACAGCTAAGATTTTCTCACTCAAGAACATTTAAATTAATGTCATAATGATATCAGCTGTAATTTATTTATTTATTCAAAGTCAAGTTAACATGATTTTGTAAGCAAACTCACATATGTGAACACAAAGCGATGTTAAAGCTTCATTACTGTCCCAAATTACCACATTGACATTTTGATCTTCATTTTAAGGCATACATAATACTGATTTTGGTCCTTAGAGTTGTGAGCAAATTTCCACTTCGAAACTGTAAAATTGAAACTACCACCTAGTATGGTAAACTCAATATGCTAAATGTTGTGTAATATGTGTTTGTAGGTGTTGAATAGGGGTTGCTTTTGATAATTTAAACTACTAAGTAGTTCGACTTTTTAAATAATTTTTATTATTTAATTTTTTTTAAGATCAATTGTTCAATTACTTAAAATTAATATTTACCGTTCATTTTTCAGACAACTAAAGAAAAAACAATTGTTGAATAGTATATTGGGTGTGGTGTTGGGATCCGGATTCCTTCCGGACCCAAAAAATCTGAGCCTGATGATCAAATAATCCAGATCATTGAAATTTGATCCAACGACTACAAACAAGAAACCCCTTTAAAAGTTATAATAATTGTAGTTGTTAGATTAAATTTTAATAACCCGACTCATTTGATTCTTAAGCTCAAATTTTTTGAGTCCGGAGAGAATCCGGGTTCGTGACGATGTTTGCAGTTTGAACTTTGAAGGGGGTGGTTTTCTCGAGAATTGGATTGAGTACGGTCAATGTCCCTTTTAGGGGTCTTAAAAAAAAAAAAATAGGGTTGTTGGTACTTTTCAGTTGCCCTTTCCCTTTCGTTTGGGTGGCTTAATTATTTGATTTAAAGTTATTTATTGATTCTGGAGCAATGTGTTTGTGATTTGAAATTAAAAAGTATAAGAATACTTGATTTTTTTTTTTTTGACAAATGAAATTATTTACATTAAAGATGAGAGAATTGAGTTTATATTCACAATGGACTAGCAATAATGTGGTTTAAATTCGTATTTTACGATAATCTAACCTATAACTCTTACTTACAAGTAAAAAGATATACATTAGACCATAGTACTAAGTAGCATGATTATTTGACGTTGTTCCTTTTATTTTCTTTTGTAACAAGTTAAATCATGGTCTTTTTCCTTTTGTTTTCTTTTCCATTTTTTGATTTCATTTACTCATCATAGATCAATAATTATGTTCTTTTATTGCATAGACATGCAATTACAAGCAAAAAACTATGACAAGAAACTTCAAACGTGACTCAATCGATCCCTTCACAACTTATTAGTAAACCTAGGTCATTGTGACGATACGAAATGCTAAATAAACCACATGTTTAAAATAACATTTGGTAAGCAATTAATGTGCACTTGTCACATAATTATCGTGGTTGGTTACTTGTAATCGGATGCACGATTGTTAGATACAAGATAAACTACATTATTTAGGTGATTAGATACCTAATTTTCATATGATAGATAACTAATTTTAAAGTGAGATACACAATTTTCGACAAATTAATGAACAATATGTCAAGAATAGAAATGGTACTCATACCTTACATAATTATTCATGATAAGTAAATAGTGCTTTCAATTTTAGTGTTCACCCTAAAAAATGTATCTATCACTAATTTTACTAATTGAATATCCAGAGATGCTAACAACATTTGCATTTAGACTTTTTCACCTTTTTCATGACACGTGTCATTTTTTTTACACACAAAATAAAACTTACATATCTTTGAAATTACCTGTTCTATTTTTCATTATTAATTCCTAGCCAAAAGCATTAACAATCTTGTTTTTTGTATAAGTGAAAAAATTCAAATACAAAAATTAGTGCAAAGATTTCTAGCACTCTCCTTGAATATTACTGGTTAGTAGGTTAAACCTCACAATAGGTTTGTCATAATAATGTGGTTCAAATTTGTCTATGACGAGAATCGAACCTAAAACCTCTCACTTACAAGTAAAAATAAAATAAAATTACCAGATCATAGTACTAACTGTCAATATTGTAAATTGTAATTGACCTCTAAGATTTTGCTTGGTCTGGACCAATGAATTGAGGCCCGACTAAGAAAAACCCTACTCAATTTGCAATCTGTAGATTATAAATTGATGAGGCAGACTGACTCTTCCGTTCCATGTGGCATTAATAAGTGCGAACGGCATCGAAAAATATCAGCCACATTTGACTACCGTACATTGTATGCATGCTTATGATCCTACACATTCATTTCTTTGTAATTTCCCGCCAATGTAAACTTGTTGACTCTATTCCCCTCTTTCAATTCTTGGAATTGGACTGTTGGAGCACCCCCAATTTGAATCATTAAATTTGGTCATTATACGTTTTTAATTTCGAATAGACAGGTCATCAGCCCGCTACGGTGCTACTAACTATATTAATATCGTCTTTCGACTTGCATCTTGTCAAGTTTACAACAAAGAATGTGCGAGAATGTTATTATGAACAGTCTCGGTGTAATTAAAAGTAGAATCACTTAATATAAGTTATATTTCATTTTATAAATCTTCCGACGTGGAAATCTTGTATTGTGTTCTCCAACGTCAAAGTACCTATTTTTTCTTGCAGACAAACAACCATTTGCATACGCATATTTTTTTATGAGTTAGTTTTGCATGTGTTAGATTGTGATTCATACGTATAAAAAAAAATATGCGTTGAAATGTAAAGAGTTGTTCCTATAACCAGGCCACCTAATTCATTCATAATATTATAATTTGATTTAATAATGTGAATACATAGGAATTTCTCAACCCTAATTCTTCTAACACGTCTCAATAAGCATGAAATGATGAAGCTACAGGTCAAGTTGAATATTAGGGAATAGGATTTTCTCCATTATTTTTTTTCCTTCTCTCTTCCCTCCTCTCCTATTTGAACAATTACGGTTACGTCACGTCAATATCTTATATTAATTTTTTTTATAGAAAGAGAAAGACAAAATAAGAGAATGTGAGAGAAGCAGATGGAAGGTGATGGAAAGAGAATGGAAAAGAATCCTAGTCCGAATATTAGTTACTTCTATCCCTACCTCTCCTACTATAAATTATTGACCTCAAGTTTGATCTATGAACCCTACACTTTTAGAGCGTGTTTACCAAACGGGAATGGAATGGAAAGAAACGGAATTGCATTCCTCCCAAAGGATTCCAACGTTTACTAACATTTAGGGAATGAAAACATAGGTGGAGCCCACTTAAAATCCGGAATTGAATTCCTTAATCTCATGGAATCGGATCCCCTAGATGGAGGTGGTATTTGGATTCCGAGGACAAGGCTCTTCCAGGAATCCAACTTTTATACCCAAACTACCCCCGTATCTTCTACCTCCCCCTTCATGGTTTTGGATGATTCACATCAATTCAATCACAATGAACGGAAAGGTTACCCGAAGCAGCGAGAATAAGGCCTTGGGGTAGGATGACGCCGCCGAGCCCCAACCAAGCAAGAACAAAAGTGCTCTCATTTGTTCCCATCTCCTTGGCCTTAGCCTTATCCTTATCTTCTTCAGAATAAAGCAGGGGCTTTTCCACCGGCGACCTTCAAATCACCGCTGCCCCCCCTTTCTTCTTATCAGCGGTGGAACGTGGTTGGCGATGAGGAGAATCTTGTGGTTGTGGGGGAGAGTTGAGGCGATGGAGGGTGAGAGAGGCGGTGGAGGGTGAGTGAGAAAAGGATGGGGGAGGAGAGGAGGGAGGAGAGACGGTTGCCAAGAAAGATTGGGGAGAGGGAGAGAGAGAAGAGGAAGTAATTGTTTTTTTTTTTTTTTGGTCAAAGAATAGGAAGTAATTGTTATTAAGTTTACCTTAGGTTGATATTTTTAATAAAGTTTAGGATGATTAAGAGTCTTCTCTAACATGTAGAAGCAAATAAAAAATATTCTTTCATATTAAATTTGTGCCAAAAGTTTTACTAAAAAAAAATAAATTATTCTCTCTGAAAAATTTAAAAACTGGACGAGTAAAAGTTTTACTAAAAATAATTAGCATATAAAATATATTAGTTAAACAAGAGTACTTTAGTAATTACATTAGATTTTATTCCGATTCATATGAATTAGTAAACAACTTTTATATATCAATGTCATTTCTACTCCGATTCTAGACAGTTTTGGTAAACAACTGCAACATGAATCTAATTCTGATTCCACCTCATTTCAGTTCCTTCTCAATTCAATTCCTCTCAATCTGATTACGGATTAGTAAACGCGCCCTTACTTCATTTGCCAAATAGTTATCCTCCCTTTGGACGAGAATAATAAATTTGATAAATTTGTATTCGAATAAAAGTCAAAATTTTTTATTTTGTCAAATGATAAATTTTGTTAGATCATCGACAGGGTTCGAACCCATACCGTCATGCAATGACTCAACTCATTTCCACCACTGCAGTAAAGGGCCATTTGCATCAAAATTTCTAAATTGATAAGCATACAAATTCCTATATTTGAATTACTAAACATAAAAAAAAAATTTAAAAAATAGTTTACCAAAAATTAAAAAAAAAAATTGTGTATTTTTATTTGTCAAATGATAGATTTTGTTAAATTAGATATTAAATTAGTCACCGACATGATTCGAACCCACGCCGTCATGCAAGGCTCAACATCTTTCCAACACTGTGGTAAAAGGCCAACTGGTGATACTTCAAATTCCATCTAATTAATTGTTATTTCTAAAGTTCCATAACAGTAAGAGAACCCAATCATAGATGCCACTGCTGCCACCACCCCTTCCCCACTTACACGCCCATCACCATTGTCATTACCACAATCATTCCAGGGGCATTGGGGTGTGCAAAAGGTGTAATTACACAGGGCCTCAAATTTATGAGGCCCCCAAAATTTTTCATCCTCCTATGTATGAATATAAGTTTTCTAAAAAAAAAATTTGATTGAAAAGGAAAAACATCTTCATATGAATTTATCTATATTACAATTGATTACGTAGGGGCTATACTTAATATATTAATTTTCTGTTTTTCTCCAGCAATAGAAAAGCTTGTGTATTGCTTTTTATCAATTTTTTCTAGCAATAAAAAACTAACTTTTGTATTACTTCTTTCCACAAACATAAGTGTATTTATGTATCTCTCTTATCTTTTTTTTTCATGGATGAACAATAAATTATAATTTCATGGCAATGGGAGATTATTCCATTAATAAGAGTGAAATGCTGATTTCAATTAAATTTGAATATTGATTGTTGAATTTTATATAAATATGATGTAAAAAAATTATTATTTTAAATAAAAATAGTCTTTTAATTAAATTCGCACATAGTCCCCCAAAATGTCAGAGATGGCCTTGAATAATCCCTATGACAATCTTCGGCACCACCCTCACCATCACCATGCCATGAAAAGGGAACTTTAACGAAAAGCAACTGGTACTGTTCACTTTAACGAAAAACCACATTTTTACACTAAAAAGTCAATCCTGGTACTATTCACTTTACCCTTTATTTTGTCCTTATCATTAAAACTCAAAGTTTTCGAACCCTTTTCATTAGTTTTCCTCCATGAAAAAGACTGCCATCACCATTCCATTGTCATTATAACTATATTTTTTTTAGTATAGGTATCAATGGAAAAGTTAACCAAAACAATTCTATAATACTATAATTCAAAATAATTACATGATTGTCACTCAATCCTACCACGTTTTTCAACCGGCCAACTTGTTCTTGTGACCAGTTGATCAAATTTTTTGGGTATTGGAGAAAATGTTTTGGCACAACGACGATGGCCGGCTACAATTTGTAGCATTGGCACTGGTGGCATGTGAGTGATGTGCAATGGGGCAAAAAATATCAACATTCCGATGCTTGTAAGTGTATTTGCTCATAATTTGTGGCTTAACCCAAATAAAATGGGAAGTGATCGATTAGTAGTTTTCCTTATAACTAGTATTTTTTTCTTAAAACCCTTACTAAACTTGGTGCAACTCGTAGGAACTTCAACTCTAAACGTAAATATTGCGAGTGTATTTTTATCTGGGTTTTTTTTTTAATCTTTTTCTTCTCTCGTTTTTTCCGGAGCTCGAAATTAATTCAATAGTGCCTACGTATTTATGGCACACCAACCAGTGTCTGTACATAACTTGATAAAAAATAAATAAATGGAAAATATTCAGTTTCATTAATTAATATGGACTGACCATAAATCGGTCAACAACCAAAAAAATAGATCATAAATTGGTAGCTAACTTGTTAAGTGATTCGAACTTAAGACCTTAATTTCATTTACGAATGAAAAAAAAAGCTACTAAATCATAATACTAAATAACGAGTTATTAAATAAATATGTGTTGATAAAAGAAAGGTGATTATAGACAAGGGCGTGTACAGTTTTTAGCTCCGAACTTACAAGTGAATGTAAGTATTATCATTTTATTTTGTCAAACGATAGATTTTGTTACATTAGATGTTAGATTAGCCAATAATGGGGTTTAACCCATGCCGCCCTGTAAGGGTTCAACATATTTCCACCACTATGGTAAATGGCCAATTGCTATTATCATATTCTAGTAGGAAAATGTATTTAAAATTAATGATAATCATTGTAAGAAACGTGCACATAATGCCTTCGCACATTTTGTTTGAACTTGTTTTTTTTTTTTTTTTTTTGGAACAATTGCTTGAACTTGTTATAAAATCACAAAACATCATTTTCACAACCTTCAACTCCCAAAAACCCTAATACCAACACGAAATCAAAGAGCTACCATTGCTCTCTTAATTGGATTATATATTTTAGTCAACTAATCCAAAACATTAAGCATGCTATATATTAACCTCCATGACCTATTTATATACATTATATATATAGCTTTGGGTCAGGCCTTTCAAATGTCAAATGTCAAATATATACTAGTAAATTGCTCGATGATCCTTTCGTGCTTCTAAGATCAAGACTGACTTTTCTTTGAAAGCTAATTGATTGGTACTCTAAATATGTTATACCGTCACGCTGTTAATTTATTGGCGGGACCCTTAGTTTCTGTGGACTAATCTCGACCTACATTTCTTGAACGACCTGTAGACAAGGAGGGATCAAACTGATATATATTAGGATTAAGTTCTTATATTTTAGAAGGGACTAGCTAGTGGCTTCGCCACACACTCCATTCTTTCAGGAGCCGGAAGACTTGCAGATGCATTTCAACTTCCTCTTGGCCACTATCGCGTGATTCACCATCGCTAAGAATCGAACACATGATGTGCTATGTAAAATGCGGGCCTAGAATTCATCCTCAATTGCTGGGCCACACCGTAGTGCTTAGGCTTAAGTTAATCATTCACATAACTGTTTATGTACTTTTTTTTAATTTCTTTTGGTTAAAATAATTATTTATGTTTGATTAAGGTTGGATATAAAACATTCATGCCCTAGAAATTGACACCATGTGCTTATTTACTAGACATTATATTCACAACCCAAAGCTCTTGCATTGAATAGTAACTCCAAGGAAGGGGGATAAGTTTTTTTTTTTTTGGTTACAAATGGTAAAATTATTACCAACTGAAAACTTACAACACAAAGGCCCGCACTAAAACATAAAGCAAAAAGGGCCAAACAAACTACACACCAAGATACAAACCATATACAGAACACAAAATTAGACCTTACAAACTACACACAAAGGGACAACACAAAGGTTAAAGCCCAAAAACAAAGACCCACAAAAAGAAAACCCTTGTCTTCTTCTACAACCGCCTCTGTAGCACCGCACGAACAGCAGGAACCAAGTACACCATCGAACACCAGAATTTCAACCAATCAACACCTCAGAGACGGGATGAAGGAAGACCCCATGATCCATCAATGAAACCCTCTCCGAACGCAGCCACCAAGGAGAAGAAAACAAAGAAGCATGTGAGAATCCCACAAGCAACACTGCCAATAAAGGCAGACCAAGAGAAGGAGGTGGTGCGGACACCCAAGCCGATATGAAGACCGGAACTCGACACACCTTCTCGATGTACCGTGACAGATCACGGTCATCAAAAGTGACTGCAGACCAAATAAGGGTATAAATTGATGAAGGAAGGAGCCAAATCGAAAATAAAGAGGATCATATTTGTGGGGGATGGATTGGATGGATATGAGGAATTAATTGAGTAGGAATAATGGCATCAAGGATGCATTGGTCGCACTGATCATGATGGATAGCAGAGGAAGAGCAGTAACAGAAAATAAGAGAGGGAAGAGCAAAAAGGAAAAGAAGAGGATTACCACCGACCCTAGCCATAGCTAGGGTTGGCAGCCGAACGAAAAAACCAAGAACGAAAACCTCACAGAAGAGGTGAGAATGAGTCTCAGTTAGAGAGAAAGACTCTAACCGACTTGGGAGAGAAGGTTGTACCAAAGTTCAATAGGAAAGAGGATGAGTTGACCCTTAAAATAAGTAGATTTTCAAATCTTATAGAGAAGATCAAAATCAAATCAAATCAAAGCAAAATGATGAAATCGAGGTTAGGAAGCTAGTAGTGTTGGAGTAAATATTTTTTTATTTAAATATTTAAATATATTTATGTTTTGCTATATTACCAATATTATATACATAACAGTCAATTGATTTTGGCTTTATCAATTAGATAAGGAGTTATTTGCTCTTATTATGAAACGTGCGATTCCTTCTCTATATAGAGAAGAACATCATGTCATTATACATAATCAAACCGTTTTGTTTTTTTCCATTTTGAATTTATTTTACGTTTTGACTTTGTCCTACTTTCAAGCCCTTAATCTCTCAAACCCTCAACGTCTCTTTCTTCTATAAGTATATATAGCAGTCCCTGGAATCATTAAAAAAGACACGAGAAAAATAATACATGTACTTTATGATATTGAGTTTTGGTTAGCAACATATTGAAAGGGTGTAAGTTCGAAGGTTCTTCTGTTGTGCAAGGAAGAACCTTATTAGAAGAAGAAGGTTTTGGGCTGTTTTATCCTGGGGATGACGTGGTGTTTATGAACTGCTTGCACACTTTAGGTTGATCCGCGAAATGTTTTAAAGAGAGTGACTTAGCCCGCGACTCATCCCAAGAATCATTCATCACTCAAGGCTTCTACATTTTTCAAGTGAATTCATTCCTTTCTATTTCAGTTTTCAACAATTTTAAGACATATCAATCTGCCATGGATTCTGAAAACCCTGCTTCTCAGGCAAATTTGGTTAAAGAGCAACTGATTGCAATGATGTCAGAAATCAACCTAGTTGATGGATCTGAGGGGTGGTGGGTGGACACTGGCGCTTTTCGCCATGTTTGCTACGATCATTCCCTTTTCAAGACTTATTATGTGACTGAGGGAAGGAAGGTGTTGTTGGGTGATTCGCACTCAACTAATGTTGTTGGTACTGGAGAGGTGGAGTTGAAGTTCACCTGTGGAAAAACCATGATATTGAAATATACGATGCACGCTCCAGCGATAAGGAAGAATCTAGTCTCGGGCTTTCTTCTCAACAAGGTTGGATTCACTCAAACCATTGGAGCAGATACGTATACTCTCACTAAAAATTGGGTTTTTGAGGGAAAGGGATATGATACTAATGGAATGTTTAAATTGGATGTTGATGCTAATAAAATGTCTACTTCTACTTACATGTTGTCTTCTTTTAATACTTGGCATGCTGGACTTTGTCATGTTAACAAAACGCTTGGTTAAGAACATGAGTAACTTAAGCTTTTTACCCAACTTATCATTGAATGAATTTGAAAAATGTGAATATTGTAGTCAAGCTAAAGTCACTAGAACTTCACATAAATCTATCAATAGAGAATCTGAACCACTTGACTTAATTCATTCTGATATATGCGAATTTGATAGAGTGTTAACTAGAAATGAAAAATGTTCTTTCATTACCTTTATTGATGATTGTTCGAATGACTGTTTTGTCTATCTTATGAAAAATAAAAGTGAAGTTATTGACATGTTCAAAACTTTCTTGGCTGAAGTTGAAAATCAATTTAATCGAAGGATTAAAAGATTTCGTAGTGATAGAGGACAAGAATATGAATCCACTGAATTTATTATTTTGTTCAAGTCTCATGGAATTATTCATGAAACTACTACTCCTTATTCTCCTGATATGAATGGTAAAGCAGAAAGAAAAAGTTGAACTCTTTGTGAATTGATTGTTGCTACTTTACTTAGTTATGGAGCTGCTTCTTATTGGTGGGGTGAAATTGTGTTGACTGTATGTTATGTGTTAAATAGAATTCCTAACTCAAAAACGAATATTTCTCCTTATGAAATTTGGAAAAATAAGAAACCAAATGTGTTGTACAATAGTAACTATTTTGAAGATTAAAAGGAGATTTATTCTAAAAAAAAGAGATTTATGATAATAAATCATGCCCAAAATTGAGTCACTTGATGCTGATTGTATTAGGATCTTCTTGTAAGTTATATACATGAAAATCAGGCCCAAAATCTTTAGCTATTCAAGCTCTTTTACTTTTCCTAGGTTCTAATGCAGATTCACTATGTTCTACAACAGTAGGTTCATAAATTCTAGATTCAAAATTTATGAACTTACTGTTGTAGAACATAGTAAATCTGCATTAGAACCTAGGAAAAGTAAAAGAGCTCGAATAGCTAAAGATTTTGAGCCTGATTTTCATGTATATAACTTACAAGAAGATCCTAATACAATTTAAGAAGCTTTAACTTCTTTAGATGCAGATTTGTGGCTAGAAGCTATAAATGATGAAATGGACTCCCTGGAGTCAAATCAAACTTGGCACTTGGTGGATCTTCCACCTGGTTGCAAAATAATAGGTTGAAAATGGATTTTTAAAAGGAAATTAAAACCTGATGGTATGGTTTTGTTGAAAAATTTAAAGCCCGGCTTGTTGCCAAAGGCTATAGGTAAAGAGAAAATATTGATTTCTTTGATACTTATTCACCTGTGACTAGAATAACATCTATTCGTGTATTGTTTGCTTTAGCTTCTATTCATGATCTTGTTGTGCACCAATTGGATGTTAAAACAACTTTCTTAAATGGCGAATTAGAGGAAAAACTATATATGGATCAACCATAGGGTTCTATTATTCCAGGACAAAAAAATAAAGTTTGCAAGTTAGATAAGTCTCTTTATGGGTTGAAACAGGCTCCTAAACAATGGCATGCAAAACTTGATAGTTTGATTACTTCGAATGGTTTTAAAATAAATGAAAGTGACAAATGCATCTAAGTTTGAAAATAATATGTGCACTATAATATGCCTATATGTGGATGATTTGCTTATTTTTGGTTCGAATATTCATGTTGTGAATAATTTCAAATCTTTTTTATGTGCTAATTTTGATATGAAAGACTTGGGTGAAGCTAGTGTAATACTTGGTTTGAAAATAACTAGGTCCGAACATGAGTTTTCTTTAGATCAATCTCACTACATAGATTTTTTTTTTTTTAAGAAAGTATAATTATTTTGATTGTAAACCAGCATGTACTCCTTATGATCCTAGTGTAAAACTATACAAGAATACTGGTGATAGTGTTAAACAATTTGAGTATGTAAGTATTATTGGTAGCCTTTGCTATGCTACTGATTGCACTAAGCCTGATATATCTTATGTCGTAGGAGTTTTATGCAGGTTTACTAGTAGACTTAGTTTGGAGCATTGACATGCTATAGAGAGGTTTATGAGATACCTTGAAAGGACAATGAATTTCAAATTACACTATGAGAAGTTTCCCACTGTCCTAGAAGGTTACAGCGATGCTGATTGGAATACCTTTTCAGATGACTCTAAAGCCACTAGTGGATATATTTTTAGTATTGGTGGCGGGGTTGTGTCATGGAAGTGTAAGAAACATACTATCTTGGCTCAATCTACTATGGAGTCAGAATTAATAGCGCTAGCTACAGCAAACGAAGAAACATGATGGTTAAGAAACTTACTGTCAGATACCCCTTTATGAGAGAAACCGATTCCAACTATTTTGATCCATTGTGATAGCATAGTGGCAATAGCTAAAGTGCAAAACCGTTATTATAACATGAAAAAGTGACAAATACGTCGTAAGCACAACATTGTAAGAGATTATCTCTCTAATGGAGCTGTAAGAGTGGATCATATACAGTCTGAAGAAAACTTGGCTAACCCCTTAAGGAAAGAACTAGCACGAGAAAAGGTTTGAAAAACCTCGAAAGGGATGGGACTAAAGCCCTTATAAAATTGAGTCATTTGTGATAGCACCCCAACCTATAGACCGGAGATCCCAAGAAATAGGGTCATAAGGTAATAACAAGTCACAAGCGATATGAGTGAAGTCTGCTAATTTTAATGTGGAATATTATTCCACTTCCATCCCTAAGAAGCATGACATCCTGAAGTGTTTTTAGGTTGAGATTTTTTTTTCTCTGAGTGAGGTAACTCAATGTTGAGTGGGATATATAGTTGCAGGAATATCCTTGATAGTCTTACCTATGTGAATGTGGAAGTGAGGCTGCTTCCTATGAAATCTTGGGCAAGTTTCTAGAGCGTTCACTATACTGGGATACAAGCACATGACCATAATGTGTTGACTTTTTGAACTTGACCTCAGTAAAGTTATGTGTGTGGTGTTGTCGGAGATAGATTTCAAAATTATAAGTTACTCTAGTATAATCTGGATCACTAATACTATGTACAGATTCAAGTTGAGAAACACCTTTACTTATGCATAGCTTTATGATATGTTGCTTGATACATAGCTTTAAACAAAAACAAGTGGGAGATTGGTGGAGTAAATATGTTTTTATTTAAATATTTAAATATATTTATGTTTTACTTTATTACCAATATTATATACATAACAGTCAACTGATTTTGGCTTTATCAATTAGATAAGGAGTTATCTCCTGTTAAATATGAAACGTGTGATTCCTTTTTTTGTATAGAGAAGAAGATCATGTCATTATACATAATCAAACCATTTTGTTTTTTCATTTTTTCATTTTACTTTACGTTTTGATTTTGTCCTGCTTTCAAGCCCTTAATCTCTCAAACCCTCAACGTCTCTTTCTTCTATAAGTATATATAACAGTCCCTGGAATCATTGAAAAAGTCGCGAAAAAAATAATACATATACTTTCTGATACTGAGTTTTGGTTAGCAACATATTGAAAGGGTGTAAATTCGAAGGTTCTTCTATTGTGCAAGGAAGAACCTTATTAGAAGAAGAAGGTTCTAGGTTGTTTTATTCTGGGAACGACGTGGTGTTTGTGAATTGTTTGCACACTTTAGGCAAAGCCGCGATACATCTTAAGGAGAGCAACTTAGTCCGCGACTCATCCCAAGAATCATTCATCGCTCAAGACTTCTATATTTTTTGGGTAACTTCGTTCCTTTCTATTTCAGTTTTCAGCAAGTACTTAGGAAAAGGATCCTCTCCGGATCCACTTTGTGGGGATCCTAGGGATCCCCCATCTAAGCCGTTAATCGTACATAGTGAGACCAGTTTTCATCAGGTACTATTTGTGTTTAATTTTAAATAAAAAAGGTCAAATGATTTCTGATTGCACTATGCATGATGAATGACTAAGATGTAAGGATCTCTAGGATCCCCACAATTTGGATCCGGATGGGATCCAAATCCTAGTACTTAAGTACTAATTATTTTTAGATGTTTACAGATAGGCATAAGGATCACTGCATAGGTTAATTAAATACGTTTAATTTTTTTTCGATCTTTCACACTCTTGTTTATTCTTGTTCATCATTATTGTTTGATTTATTCAATTTGACGGTAAAAAATAAAGAGAAGCGTCTGAGAGTTAAAAAAGCTTGTGTGAAAATCATTCTAATCTGTAAATTTTGCGTATTGAGTGGATATATTTAGCCCATCTTCATTAGTCTATGATATAAATTAGTGGAAGTGTTCATAATTAGAATTCCATTTCCATTATTCGCAACTGTTAATTGTAGGGTTACGGGTTTATTTGGATGATGGTTTTAGAAGACTCAAGAGATTGATGTCAAGCTATGAAGAAATTGACTATAAAAGGTAACATGGAGAGGATTGGAGAAACCCTCCATGAGCATTAGAACAGTGCCAGGGTTGATAGCCCCCCTAGGCTATAGGCCACTCAATCACCTTGATGAGGTAGGTTGTTACCATGAAATGCCTAAGCACTCTAATGAGTTTAATAATGTCAGAACGAATTAACCAAGGCTCATTCAATAACCATTTTATTCTTAATTTTCACCTTTTTCATTGACGAGTTAGAGTAGTAATACACGGGAGAAATGAGAGGTACAGAAGAGCAGATGAAGGATGGTAGCACCCCTTTGAATTCACTCTTTTCCTACCTACTTCTCTTTCACATTCATGTAATTTTAGTTCTGCATTGCCAAAAGCACAGGCAGCAACATCCAGCCAAGTTCTTGGAGCTCTTATTATGCTTGGCTGGATGTTGCTAGCTATGCTTGCTTCTATCTTGGTGTTTTCATCCTAACGCTGCTCAAACGAATAACGGATTTTCGCCTAATCCGAGAATAGGCTGCATATCGGAATAATCCTTAACTTGTGGGAATCCTAATGCAGGTTATTCACACAAGTCATCAGGGCCGGCCCAGGCCCAGTGCAGGCAGGGCAACCGTCCAGGGTCCAAACAAATTAGTGGCACCAAAATTATTAGGGTGATATATTTATATATGTTTTTATGAGAGTATAAATTTATAAAATTTGGTTCAAAGACACAGAAATTTAACTAGAAGTGGTGGTTTGTCATTTGAAAATAATGAAGAGGTCTTGGGTTCAAAACACCATGTGTGCTTATTTACTTTTTATTTTTTACAAATTTCTTTTTATAAGATTATAAATTTATAAAATTTGGTTAAAGGATCAAGAAGTTTAATTAGAAACAATGATTTTTGTTGTTTAAAATTAACAAGAGGTCCTAAGTTCGAAATGCTATGTGCATGTTTATTCTTTTCAATTTTTACAAATTTTTGTTTGGTTGTTAATTTATTTTTAGTTACTATCTAGTAGCTATGTGAATTGTTATTTTTAAATATTCGTTTTAATTCAAGTCTAATCTTCAACAAAGAATAATACGTAGACCAAATTTACAAATTATATGACGTGTCATCAAAATGTTTAATTTAGTGCCCATTCATTAATAATACATATCAATTAAAGACTCGAAAACCTCATTATTTTTTAGTCCCATATTGACAAGGTTAGTAAATAAGAAAAAAACATCTCACTATTTATTCAAAAACACATACAAAGTTTAGATGGAAAACAAAACTCATCATCTATCTACTTGTAAGCCCGTAAGTTTTTTTGTTTCCCTCTCTCAATACAAAATAAATTAGTCTTTCTGTGTTTCTAAATTATTAAGTTTGAAGTGTTTTTCTAAGTATAATTTTTTCGATGTCTTATGTGTGAAAATAAATAATTTTCTTACATGAAGTTAGGGCACTTTTTTTTACGTCGCCCCGGGCCTCAAAAATCTCTGGACTGGCCCTGCAAGTCATCGTTAGCACTGCCGCAGATTATTCACATCCAGATCATGTAAGGTCTCTATAATACATGTTTAGAAGGTAGAAATCTAAATTTGACTCCTAATCTCCGGGATCAAAGGACTACTTTACACAGAGTGCAATTCAAATGTGATAGAATATAAGAGGGTCGAAATCAACATTACCTATGACACAAGAAAAACTACATCCCATGATAGTTTCTGTCATAGTTTATCTATTTTGATAACTTGTACATGTTAGACGACCGTGAGTCATAAATCTTACTAAGCAACAAAAGAACTATAAACAATATGCTTAAATGTGAGAATGGCATTGATCGAATACTAAAAACGTCACTGATATGAACAAAACTTTAAATAGAGGAATCATTTTGTGGTTCCCTAGCATCAGCTTGTCTTCTTCTTGCTTTAGAGTCATCAAGATAGTTCTGATAAACATAAGAGGCGAAACCCCAAAGAGCCAGAAGCATAGCAATTACCTTGACACCGTTCATCTTGTCATGGAGGATTATCACAGCGGCTATAGGAGTAACAGCCAAAGAGAGAGTACTAATTACATTGGAGAAGAGAGAAGACACCACGAAAATTAAGCCTACAACACCAACAGAACAAACTTGCCAAGCCACAGCTGTCCAAACTAAGGTCATCACGTAAGAAACTCGTCCCTTGCCATAGTTTACCATTTCCCCATGTAAACTCCTCCATTCTCCACTTGCAAAAAGACCTACAGTTGCAGCAAAACTAGCAACCAGGGCTGTATAGATTTGCATCTCCAAAACCACAGAAAACGTTTCCCTTTTTAAAACCTTTTGGAAAGAAAGCTGCATGAGGGAAAGCAGAAGAGAGTACAATGCAGAAGCTCCAATGGTACAGATGAAGCCAAGGATATATTTCCCCTTTGATACTCCTGTTGGTCCTCCAGAGTCATCATTAACAGCAATAAGAGCCGCTGAGAATGACACGATAATCACTGAATTAAGAATCAGCATTGTGAACTTCTGAGAGTTGATGAAGTACGAGAAAACAGCATTAAAAGCTAATTGAGTTGCGCATATGAGGGAGTAAGTAGAGGCAGATAGGTACAAGAGTCCGACAGAGTACATCATGTTGTCACCAGCTAAGAGCACTCCAATAGAGAAGTAAACCAAGGCAAGAACTTTAATGGAAGGTGGGTTTGAAGTAGTTGCATGATCTTTGGATGAAGGAAGAAAATAAAGCGGGATGAGAAGGACTGGGAAGGCTGCAGTTTGGACAAGAGTAGCCAACCACTTACTATTACCACCCTGGTCATAATAGAATCTTCCAAGTAAAACAGCAGCAGTCTGCCCCACAATTAGGAAGAAGACGTTGAGTACCACCAGAAACCACCATTGCCAACGACCAAGTTTAACAAATAGTGTTTGTTCAATCACAGTTTCTTCTTTGGGTAAGATCGATTCTTGGCTATCTGTATTTAAATACACACACATGCAACAAATTATTAAGGTTATAGGTTCACCGAAAGAAACTAAAGCTTTTCAAACAGGAGAATCATGAAACATGAAATCAGAAAACACGGCATCTATGCAGTGATTTCCCCTGCAGTTCAAGGTGTGGTATAGACCAGGTAAATGCCAGGGCCAGAATTTGGATACAAATTTTTGGTTGAGAGGCAGGTAACATACACTCTCATTTCCATACACGCATTCTCGTTTCTTACAATTACAAAAGCATATGCAAGCTAGTTTCTCTCAGGTTGGCAAAACAAATCACAAGCTGCAAACATGGAACACGTTCCTTTTCAAATGACGGTGATTCTAAGATTCAAAACAGAATAAAAGGCGTTTCGACGGTCACCACTTCTTTCCATTCATCAAATGCCCGGGAGCTTTTGATGAACGGATACAATGGGATACTTAAGCATGCATGCACAAGCCAGCACTAACAATATTTCATTCATAAGCTTGCCTGAAGCTGCAAATTCAAACGAGGCGGAGGCCAAACAGTAATCAAAATTAAACATTGAAAAGATCCAGACTTTCATATGGCATATATTTCAATCAAGTTAACATTTAAGCGGTGAATCATGTGACAAATACATGCTTAACAATAACCAGCTAAAAACATAACAGATACAAATAAAAAATATATATAACCAGCTAAAAGCATACAATAATCACCAGAAGCACAGAAAAATTAATAAATGAATTAAAAGAACTAATTTGTCAACCAAAAAAAAAAAAGAAGCCGAATCCGAAATCCAATTGGAATTTTCATGTGAGTGATTGTCTGTAACTGGAGAAAGAAAAACAACTATTTAAGTGCCCAAAATTGAAGCTTTGCCTCATATTCTGTTCTTCTTCTCATACATACAGTTGGTCAGCAAACCAAAGGAAGCCTCAGGTTTTGATTATTCTAATGAAAACCCAGTAACATATTAAACAAAATAAACAAAACCCATATTAATCTTCACAAACCAAGAACCAGAGAGAGAGAGAGAGAGAGAGACCTGGCATGGCCATGTTTGCTTAGTTAGGGTTGGCGTTAGCGTGAGTGAATGACAGACTTTTTGAAGTGGTAGAGGGAGAGCGGCAGCAATCGGTGGGGCAGTGTTATTACTATAGTTAAGAACTTAAGATTGGGATAAAGAGGATTTTAAGTGGGATTTTACTGTTCTTCATCACACAAAATTCAACAAATTTCTTTTATTGCGAATGAGCACTTTGGTGCCTATCTACAAGAATAAGGGCGACGTACAAAATTGCATGAACTATAGGGGTATTAAGCTAATGAGTCATACAATGAAGCTCTGGGAGAGAGTCATTGAGCATAGATTGAGGCAAGAGACACGGGTTTCGGACAACCAATTCGGGTTCATGCCAGGGCGCTCAACCATGGAGGCAATCTATCTCTTACGAAGATTGATGGAAAGATATAGAGATTGGAAAAAGGATTTACACATGGTCTTTATAGATTTGGAAAAAGCGTATGATAGGGTCCCAAGAGACATTCTTTGGAGGATTTTAGAGAAGAAAGGAGTACGAGTAGCATATATCCAAGCTATAAAGGATATGTATGAAGGAGCAAAGACTGCCGTAAGAACTCATGAAGGACAAACCGAAAGCTTTCCCATAACTGTAGGATTACATCAAGGCTCATCCTTAAGTCCTTACCTTTTTGCGTTGGTAATGGATGAGTTAACACGACATATTCAAGATGATATTCCTTGGTGTATGCTTTTCGCAGACGATATAGTGTTGATAGATGAAACTCAGGAAGGGGTAAATGCAAAGCTTAACCTTTGGAGAGAAGTGTTGGAATCTAAAGGTCTTCGCCTAAGCCGATCAAAGACAGAATATATGGAGTGCAAGTTCAGTGCAAATGGAGGCCAAAACGAGTTAGGGGTGAGGATCGGAGATCAAGAAATACCAAAGAGCGACCGTTTTCGTTACCTAGGATCTATCTTGCAAAAGAACGGAGAATTAGATGGAGATCTCAACCATAGAATACAAGCTGGATGGATGAAGTGGAAGAGTGCATCCGGCGTGTTGTGTGACCGCCGTATGCCACTGAAGCTCAAGGGAAAATTTTATAGGACGGCAATAAGGCCGGCGATGCTGTATGGCACAGAATGTTGGGCGGTGAAACATCAACACGTACACAAAATGGGTGTAGCGGAGATGAGGATGCTTCGTTGGATGTGTGGGCACACGAGAAAGGATAAGATTAGGAATGAGGATATCCGGGGTAAAGTAGGAGTAGCTGAAATTGAAGGAAAGATGAGAGAAAATCGGTTACGGTGGTTTGGACATGTGCAAAGAAGGCCTACTGACGTTCCGATTAGAAGATGCGACTATGGGACAGAGGTTCAGGGCCGAAGGGGTAGAGGAAGACCTAGGAAAACTTTGGAAGAGACTCTAAGAAAAGACTTAGAGTACTTGGATCTAACGAAGGACATGACACAGGATCGAGCACAATGGCGTTCTAAGATTCATATAGCCGATCCCACTCAGTGACTTGGATTTTCCAAGTCTCCAACCGAGAAGTTTTCCTCATTCGGGAAATTAAGAGAACACTACCCCAACCTACATGCTCCACTCAGAAAGCTTCAACATACAAGCTTTAACAAAAGAAAATTCAAAGAACTTAGCGAAGAAGGCTTTGGTGTATTTAACACAATACGTTGAAATGAAGGAAAGCTTATTTATTGATATCCCCGATAAGCTACAAATATGTACATATACATGAGTCAAAATAAGCACACAAGAGGGAGCCTTCACAAAGGTTGCTTAGGAGAAGTCTCAGCAGTCGGTAGAGCCCCAGAAAGAGAAGGCACCGGAGGGGGATCATTTGGAGCCTCAGTACTGGACAGAACCCTAGAAGGAGGAGGCATCAGAGGTTGATCATTTGGAGCTTCATTACGCGGTACAGCCCCAGAAGACGAAGGCAATAAATGCCTTTGGAACAAACCCACAAATCTCTGATGATCAAGTAAAACCTGACCATCAGTTTCCTTCATCTGGTCAAGCTTCCTCTTCATGTTTGTAGCATAGTCATGTGCGAGCCGGTGCAACTGTTTATTCTCATGCTTGAGCCCTCTAATCTCCTGTTTGAGACTCATCACTTCAGCCGCCAATGATTCAACTTGGCGGGTTCGAGCAAATAGGCGTTGGGCCATATTAGACACAGAACCTGCACACTGAACACTGAAAGCCAGCGAATCCTTAACAGCTAACTCATCAGACCGTTTGGAAAGTAGTCTGTTATCTTTGGGAGTGAGAAGGTTCCTGGCCACCACCGCAGCGGTCATATCATTCTTCATCACGGAATCCCCAACGGTAAGAGGACCAGTAGGGGAGACGAAGGATGGGCGCCATATGTTGTCTGGAGAAGGCGGGGCTGCCTCTTCAACAAGGTTCAAGTCAAAACGACGGTCGGAGGGGCCAGACATTTTCAAAGGTGTTGAAGAGAGAAGAGGTCGGACAAATCAAGATCTTAGAAGTGCAAGAATGAAGCTTCTACTGGTGGAGATTCAAGTGTGCTTTGGAACTTAATGCCAGCCCCTATAAAAATCTGCACTCGACGAAGCTTCAGAAATCGAAGAGGCGCCTGCTCAGAAATCGAAGAGGCGCCTGCTCAGAAATCGAAGAGGCGTTTGCTTTCTCAAAAGCTGGGCTGCTTAGAGATCACGAGGGTTGATCTCAGAAATCGAAGAGGCGTTTGCTTTCTCAAAAGTTGGGCTGCTCAAAGACCACGAAGGCTGATCTCAAAAATCGAAGAGGCGCTCGCTTTCTCAAAAGCTGGGCTCCCCAGAGACCACGAGGGCCGATATCAGAAATCGAAGAGGCACCTACTTTTCCAGCCTTTTCCAGCCTTGTCAGCACCTGTCACACGCACACTCAGTTTTGCGGAAATTATGGGCATTCTGTCAAAGACTTCTGGGGAAGTAGAAAACACATGAATCTTACTGTTCAATCACCCACTTCCCACACGCAACAATAGCTCATGGGTACCACAGATAACTTTGCCAAAGTTCTCTGCCAAAGTTGAGCACGTGAAGCTTGCAGCTCCCACTACATCGCTCTGACCAAGAAGGGTAAAAGAATAGCAAAGAAACAGCACTAACAAAGTTTAGACCCATAAATTTTGAAGGTCTAGCTACCATATTATTACCCACAAGGGTAAAGGAACAGTACCACTGCTGGATAATTGGAAAGTCCCTGTGTGTCAACCTCTGTGCTTCGTGGCAAGGTAGACTAGCAAACATGCCCAACCTTTACTCACATTCGAGAAAACACTCCCAATAAGATTGTTTGCTCCAAAATCGAAGAGGCACCGTCCTCCGAATCTCGAGAGCCAGACTCCCAACATGACTACTTTCTTAAAAATCGAAGAGAGGGTAAAGGAACAGTACCATTGCTGGATAATTGGAAAGTCCCTGTGTGTCAACCTCTGTGCTTCGTGGCAAGGTAGACTAGCAAACATGCCCAACCTTTACTCACATTCGAGAAAACACTCCCAACAAGATTGCTTGCTCCAAAATCGAAGAGGCACCGCCCTCCGAATCTCGAGAGCCAGACTCCCAACATGATTACTTTCTCAAAAATCGAAGAGACACTGCTCCCCGAATCTTGAGAGCCAGACCCCCAGCATGATTGCTTTCTCAAAAATCGATGAGGCATCGTTCTCCGAATCAATCGAAGAGGCGCTCGCTTTCTCAAAAGCTGGGCTGCTCAGAGACCACGAGGGCCGATCTCAGAAATCGAAGAGGCACCTACTTTTCTAGCCTTGTCAACACCTGTCACACGCACACTCAGCTTTGCAGAAATTATGGGCATTCTGTCGAAGACTTCTGGTGAAGTAGAAAGCACATGAATCTTACTGTTCAATCACCCACTTCCCACACGCAACAATAGCTCATGGGTACCACAAATAACTTTGCCAAAGTTCTCTGCCAAAGTTGAGCACGTGAAGCTTGCAGCTCCCACTACATCGCTCTGACCAAGAAAGGTAAAAGAATAGCAAAGAAACAGCACTAACAAAAGTTTAGACACATAAATTTTGAAGGTCTAGCTACCATATTATTACCCACAACTGTAAAGGAACAGTACCACTGCTGGATAATTGGAAAGTCCCTGTGTGTCAACCTCTGTGCTTCGTGGCAAGGTAGACTAGCAAACATGCCCAACCTTTACTCACATTCGAGAAAACACTCCCAATAAGATTGCTTGCTCCAAAATCGAAGAGGCACCGTCCTCCGAATCTCGAGAGCCAGACTCCCAACATGACTACTTTCTCAAAATCGAAGAGAGGGTAAAGGAACAGTACCATTGCTGGATAATTGGAAAGTCCCTGTGTGTCAACCTTTGTGCTTCGTGGCAAGGTAGACTAGCAAACATGCCCAACCTTTACTCACATTCGAGACAACACTCCCAACAAGATTGCTTGCTCCAAAATCGAAGAGGCACCACCCTCCGAATCTCGAGAGCCAGACTCCCAACATGATTACTTCCTCAAAAATCGAAGAGACACTGCTCTCCGAATCTCGAGAGTCATACCCCCAGCATGATTGCTTTCTCAAAAATCGAAGAGGCATCGTTCTCCGAATCTCGAGAGCCAGATACCACAGACCACTTTTTCAAAGTGCTCTGACAGAGTTAAAACATGTGAAACTGGCAGCTCCCACTACCGTGCTATGACCAAGCAGGGTAAAGGAATAGCATTACTACTTGTTGTTAGGGAGACTCCTATATATGTCGACCTCCATCCCCAACGGACAGGCAGACCTGCAAAAATGCTCAACCCTTCATCATATCTGAGAGGGCACTCCCAACGAAGCCTTTCGAAATATTCAGCTTTCTTTCCCCCCGATAATACCTCTGCAAACAAGCTATACTAGAGCAAGAATATCTCATATCATCAGGGTTAAAAGCAAGAGTATCCCATATCATGCTTTTTCCCTGTCTTTTCTTTTGGCCTTGTTTTTACCTGCAAGACAAGGAGAAAGAGAACAATCAGTCAGCACTTGGAATCAAGCTTCCAGCCAGGAACTGACTGCCTGGAACCCCTTACCTGATTACTTACCTGGCATTGCTCTCGAGTACTCATCTTCAACATCTTATGTTTCCAGGGAAGATTCCGCATCTGCTTGAGGAACAGATAGGGCAAGTGCGAAGGATACAAGGAAGCATGTGGAGACAAGCGTAACAGCACACGTGCCGATACATTCATTACTCTGTCAAAAGCAAAAGTATCCCATATCAGCAGGGTGGAACGTACTCTAGATTTGATGGACTTGTTTTGACCCTCAAATTCTTCAGTCGGCCTTATACTCTGGAGGAAACCAGAAAACCCTCCAGCTCAGTTCAAGAATAAGCCTGTGGAAAGTTACTTCTTCAAAAGCAAAAGTATCTCATATCATCTCTTCTCATTTTTCTTCTCTTTATCCTTCATGTTGCTGCAAGATGGGGAGAAGGTGAACAATCAGTCGGAGCTCTGATTGCTTACCTTGTCTGTCACCTCTTTCAGCAGACCCCCTAGCTCGGCGACTTGGGGGACTCCTACTACATGGTTTGTATCGCGCTTGACCAAGCCTGAAACTACAAGTAAGCTTCAAGTGAAATTGATACATTACCTTGTGCATCTCCACCAGTTAAAGATACCACCCATGGATGGAGGAAGAGTACTTCCAGAGAAGATGCCACATCTACCTATGAGACAGATAAGGCAAGTCAAGACGACACCACACTCCGATACTTAGAAGTTTCGTGATTACGAGATCATTCTCCCACAATATTTCCTAATGTCATTTGTACTAAATCATTCACTTGTACTCACTAAATGAGAGCTTGAACCTATGTACTTGTGTAAACCCTTCACAATTAATGAGAACTCTTCTATTCCGTGGACGTAGCCAATCTGGGTGAACCACGTACATCTTGTGTTTGCTTTCCTATCTCTATCTATTTATATACTTATCCACACTAATGACCGGAGCAATCTAGCGAAGATCACAAAAAGCGATCGTTTTCGCTACCTAGGATCTATCTTGCAAGAGAACGGAGAATTAGATGGAGATCTCAACCATAGAATACGAGCTGGATGGAAAGAGTGCATCCGGCGTGTTGTGTGACCGTCGTAGGCCACTGAAGCTCAAGGGAAAATTTTATAGGACGGCAATAAGGCTAGCGATGTTGTATGGCACAGAATGTTGGGTGGTGAAGCATCAACACGTACACAAAATGGGTGTAGCGGAGATGAGGATGCTTCGTGGGATGTGTGGGCACACGAGAAAGGATAAGATTGGGAATGAGGATATCCGAGGTAAAGTAGGAGTAGCCGAAATTGTAGGAAAAAAGGTCGTACCCAGTGCACAAGGCTCCCGCTTTACGCAGGGTCTGGGAGAGGTGAATGTCGGCTAGCCTTACCCCCATTTATGGAGAGGCTGCTCCCAAGTCTCGAACCCGAGACCTACCGCTCATGGGCGAAGGCACTTGCCATCGCACCGGCTCCGGTGATTTTGAACATGTGCAAAGAAGGCCGACTGACGCTCCGGTTCGAAGATGTGACTACGGGACAGAGGTTCAGGGCCGAAGGGGTAGAGGAAGACCTAGGACAACTTTGGAAGAGACTCTAAGAAAAGACTTAGAGTACTTGGATCTAACGGAGGACATGACACAAAACCGAGCGCAATGGCGTTCTAGGATTCATATAGCCGACCCCACTTAGTGGGAAAAGGCTTTGTTGTTGTTGTTGTTGTTGTTGTTTTGGCCTTCTTCAAGGATTTGAATTTGGATTTGTTTCGAAAACAGTGGCGAAAAATAGAATCGTGATTCGATTAAAAGCCACACAGCACAATTTGTGTGTTTCACATACCTGTCCACCAATCAGAACCTGCCGCGTGTAAATCCATAAAATATCTGCGCGGCCAAGAGAAAAGCAGAAGACAGAGAGATTTGGAGGACTGAGGAGGAGTTAGAGAAGAAGTGCAAGTGTATCGCGTGTTCGTGAATCCACCAGACCAACCTATGATTGGCGCCGCGGAGGGACCGATGGCATTCGCTCGCGACGACATCACCAACTGCGACTAATGATTTGGAATTAGGCCGAAAATTTGGTCACGTTCTGGATATTGGCTTCTTGCTAGTTTTGTGTTGGCCCAATTACAGTATTTTTACATTCAACTTACTCTTTGCACCTATTTGATTTTTAACTAAACTATTAATATCTCTTTAAACCTTAATTTACTAACTAATATAAATTTATAAAATAAAATAAAAAATTCAAGACAATAAATTATAAATTATAACTATATTGACATTTGTTTTTATTTCTGTATATTCGTTACAAAACAAATTATAAACGCATAATAAACAAAGAAAGGTAATCAGCTGGAGGAGCGCATGCCAATAGGCTAGTATTAATAATTGTACAATACACAATAGTTGAGAGGTTTCCGACCAATGCGCAATGCCACACTTTAATATCCGAAAATACCCGTACAATACAACCATAGGAATTTATTAAAATTAGTTTGCAGAAAAAAAATGTAAATGTTTCTTTTAATTACTATCAACTGAAAATCTGAAAGTCTGATATTCTAAGCTCAGCCAAGCAAACAGTGTACACTTCCTTTAACAATCAACCAAACACAAAACTTCAAATGCTACAAAATGGCGGGACGACTGGGACGGTAACTAATCTTTACAGATTGTAGGATCAAAGCAGAGCATACAAGTAACGGGGTAAAATTAACAAGCGCACCCGCCTGACTGTGCCTGCGACTGTGATGAATTTGCATTCGAAGACTTCAGGTTCACGTCAACCATGTCTTCCTGCTTCGTTGAAGAAAGTGTTTCCATTCCAGGTAAAGCTGCTGCAATCTTCCGAAACAGCGCCTGTAGTGGAATCAAGAGAAATTAAATCCAATGTACTGATCAAGTACTCAACAGTAGCGCAAACACATGCGTTAAGGCATTACAGGGAATATGATACAACTCGCTGGGCAGAAATGTAGCTTACCTTGATATTGAAGCCAGCCTTGGCACTGGTCTCAATAAACATAACATTGAGGTCACGAGCTTTGGCTTCTCCTTCCTCTATAGAAACTTGCCTGTCCATCCGTCCACAATACAACCCAAATATGAGCACCATAAGTGACAAGAAAAATCAGATGCAAGAGGCTAGCCTAATTGACAATGAGATACAACCTGAGGGGAAAACTTGTAGTATCACCCTCTTTGTTCCCATCTATAGTAGGAAACACGTATTCTCCATACATGTTTTACAAATGAACATCCGCACAGCTTGATAAAAATCATCTTCTTCATGCAAATGAAGTAATAGGATGGAAATGTTGCAATAAATGCACGTAATCATTGCCATGAAGACCACATGCACATGACTATCGAACTAAAAAGTGAAATTGCAGTAGGAAACACAAGAATCAACTTTCTCTATAACTTACTGCAGAGAAGCAAGCAAATAACTACCTTTTGTCTACAAGATCTGTTTTGTTTCCAACAAGTACAATGATAACATCACTTCCCCGCTCAGTGCGAACCTCTTCAATCCACTTGGAAGTGTTTAGGAATGATTGTCTGCCTACACCATAAGAATGAGCCAAAAATATTTAGTTAAATTCAACTTCAAACATAAACATAAAGTCCCCGTCATTTAATTAAAATGATATAAACTTCAAGTTCAACAAAGTTACTTTCGTGAGAGAGAGAGAGAGAAAGAGAGAGAGATCATACTTGCAACATCATATACAATGACAGCCACAGAGGAATCCCTGATGTAGCTAGGAATGAGACTCCTGAACCTTTCCTGCCCAGCAGTATCCCTGTTCAAAATTTATAAGGTTTTATGTATCAAGAGATAAAAAAATATTCCCACAATGCCAATCTTGTTCTAGGATGACTTAAGTACGAAACCCTGCTAATCACTAAGAAAAATATAAAGCAACCCCACAGCTTCAGAGCGAATGTTAAAAAAAAAAAAATAGTGTGAAATGTGCCTCGAGGGCATAAATTGAAACATTTTAATATGAGTACTAGTGAGTGCCAAGAGACAATATCTTGTATAAAAGAAGCCTAATAACCATCATTTAACATCACATCATGGAATGAGAATGCTGAGCAACATCATGTCAATAAGAAATTTAACCTTATATGTGAAAAAGGGAGTTATAACATCAACAAGACCAAAAACTAAATAAAGGGATAAAGACTAACCAGAGCTGCAATCGAACAGTTCGATCTTCAAGATACATTGTCTTTGACAGAAAATCAATGCCGATGGTAGCCTGGTTGCAACAAATAAACACATGAGCTAAAAAAGAGAAAACTTAAACAAATAATTCAGAACATGTAGGTTAAGTATTGAGGGTAGATATCTGTACAGCGGAAGAAATTTAAGTACGACAAATGACATTTTATGTATAAAGATTCTGAGAACCCAACCAAAATGAGAAAAACGAAGAAATGAATGGTAATCAGGTTATCTGAGCAGTTACTGAAAGAGATGAACAATAAAATATACGTACACAAATAACAAAGAAGTGTTTTAAATAAGGAGCTGTATTTCAGGCATTATACATATGATTGATATCTAATAAGGACCCAAATCGTAGACACATATCTCAACCAACCTATTTGATCTAACAACTGACATGCATTTCCGTAACATAAGTCTGCGGGTAGATTTGCATATATATTCTCTCATAAAGTTTTTTGAGATTGATATGTTTCTCTACGAAGAGCTAAATACATTAACATATAAGAAATAGGTCCTTATTTGAGGATCCTATTGCGGAGAATGATACCTCCTCCCTCCCCACACCTAGATCACAATTGATCCCCCTTCCCCAAACAAGCCACATCCTAATCGTTCCCTGCCTCAACTTTTATTTTTGATCTCATCCCCACCCCATACTGGTCAACGAAAGGTCAGTGTTTACTGTTGCATAATTTGAAGAAAGTCCTAAGAAATTTCTTAAATCTTCTTCCCCAGTCCAAAGTGAAAAGGAAGATTATCATAACAAACTTCTATTTCTAAAATTTTATACCAGCGCTACTCATAACAACCTGTTACAAATCGAGTTAATTAAAAAATTCAGCTCCCACTCATTCTCTTTTACTTATTCGTTTTCAAACGCAGTAATCCAAGTAACTCCCTCGTTTTACATAAATCTCCTCTCTTATTAAAATTAACATATTTCGGATAAAAGAAAATTGCCCTAGTGCACTAAAGCAGTTAGCAGACACAGTCCCGCCACTACAGCACAGCAACCAGTTTTTGGATTATAATGGCAGTTCCAGCCCATGATCCCCACAAACCCAACCAGCATTATTTACAAATTTGACAATTACAAAACGCAATTTTCGACAGACGAAAGCATTCGAAATTCGACATCAATCACAGCCCACAGCAGTTCGTTTGAACACTAACACTGTAAACGAAAGCAATTGCAATCTAGAAACCTACCATCAATCAATCCAAGACATTGTTGCAGTTGATAGCAAACGTTGACAGAAATGAAACAGCAAAAGCTCGAAGAATCGAAAGACCGCACAGAAATTGCAGAAAGATTTGGAGAGGGAAGGATGCGATTACCTGATAGGTATTGTCGAACTTGTCGTACATGAAGCGAGTGATGATGCTGGTTTTGCCGACGGACTGATCCCCCAGGAAGACGAGCTTGTACTTGGCGAGAGCCGAAACGGGAGCCATGGCGATTTCGGATCTACGAGGATCGGATCGGGTTCAAGGTCGAGATCTCGCCGGAGATTGATCGGACAGATCGAGATCTCGGAGCCTCGTTCGAAATTCGCTTCTTTCCTTTGATTTTCGGTTAGATGCGTATTTATAGCTGGATGGGCCGCTGGCGGAGAGAGAGAGAGAGAGAGAGAGAGTATTACTGTATTTTGCGCGTGAAATTGGTTTGAGGAGGCTTTTCCACGAAAAATTCTTTTATCTCGTGTAAATTACTTATCAATCCGGAAAATTAACTATTATATACTCGATCAGAGTCTTGATCCTAGGCCTGGCGAGGTGTACTAGGGAATGAGCCATTGTTAGACGGCTGCCTCCTGCCTGCTCTTCCAACGCGAGTACGGGACGGGTCGAAACGCTGACGGCGCAAACCTCGCAACGACCAATTACTTACAATTTAATCATTTTTAAATTACTGAAAAATGATAAAATGTCCTTGCCCTCCTAATGTGTTCAAACATTACCAAAGCGTTCGTCGCGCAGTACCACCCAAGGAAATGCTTTCGTAGGCATTACTTCAAGGCAACTACAAATTTCGTGGTGTTAAATTTTACGTGATGAATAAAACTTCTTGGTGTTAAACATTGTGCCACCAAGTGTTCGTCTTGCAAAATTCAGTGCGACGAACAACCTTTTACGGTGTTAAATATTACACCATGAAGTCATTTGTCCCTTAAAACTTAGTGCGACGAAAACATTTGTCTTGCAAACCCTAACTTCATGTGCTTTGCGTGACGACAAGACGGCGACGAAGCTTTCGTCGTGCAATTGTTGGGCAACGAAAATCTTTTTTGCTAAGGCCGTTGCGGTAATTGTTCAACGTAGTAGTGTGCTTAACAGAGGTTCTTACGTCGCTGTCTACACGTAGACACGTCCATGGAGAACTCATTTATTGCCATAGGCTATTCATCAAGGATGGTTCTCACAATTCTTTCATAGAATTGCACCCGTGGTTTGATTTTCCTTTCCGGAGATATGTAGGTAGTCCTTTCCGAATTCAACCACACCCCCAATCAACCTCATTCTCCCCTCATAGAAGATCATAGGTTAGTCTGACTGGATTCCGCCTCCGCCCGCGGATATGTGCAAATTTGGTTCCAACAATGAGGATTAGTGTGTCATCACATCAACATATGGTGAAAAAAACAAAAAGGGAAAATAAGTTCAAGAAAAGGACTAGGATTTTCTCTCATTCTCTCACATTCTTTATTTTGTCTTTCTCTTTTATATATAAAATTAATATAATATGTTAACGTAACCTAATTGTGACCGTTCAAATAAAAATGAAGAAAATGAGAGAAAAAAAACGACGAGAGAATCTTGCTCTCAAGAAAATGATATCACGCCCCAAACACGTGACTACTAAGCTGTTGTTTGCTACGCCATTTCCCAACAGCAACCAAAAGACTCAGAGAGAGTTTACCACAAGAGAAGAGAACGGAGAGAGATGGCTCTGAGAGCAGCCGTACTGCGGCACGTGCGAGTTCCGGTACAAACCCTAAACCCAGCCCTAACCCTAACCGGAGGCAAATGGGCCCCACCTTCTCTCCGGTGGATGTCATCGCACGGCGACGATCATCTGACCAAAAGCGAGGTCACCGACAGAGTCCTCTCCGTTGTCAAGAGCTTCCCCAAAGTCGATCCTTCTACGGTCAGCCTTCTTTCCGTCTCTACTTTCTGTTTGTTTCCCGGGAAAATGTAAACATTATATCACAAATCCGAATCCCAATTTTTGTTTTAATTTTTCTTCGGTTTTCTCGGAATCCAAAAGGGTAATTAGAGCTATTGATTGCTAGATTACTTCGATTTCAAAGGGTAGTTAGAGCTATTGATTGCTAGATTACTTCGATTTCAATTTATCTTTGGTAAATTGTAGTTAGTGTTGTATCAGTCAATTTCCTATTTCAGCTCAATTTCCCCCATGAATTTTTGAAATAATTTAGGTCCGATTTAGGGTTCCAATTTATGAAATAATGCCAGAAGAGAAGATAATTAAATGAGATTTTGGATCTATTTTCTGTATGTTTGTTTAATCTTAGGCCTTTTTGGGCATGTGAATTAACTAGATTTTTGTGGATCTTAGTGCTCATGCATCTGTACAATGTAGATAGAAATGTTGGAGTAATTTTGGCCTGAATTCGTAGTTTGTTTACTTAATCACGCCCTATTCTTTTGTGTTTGTGTGTGATGGTATTTGGGACTTCGATAAGAAGTCGTGGACTCGTGGGTAGAACTTGAACCTGTAGTCTTATATTTAGCTGATGTGAGAATGCAAGAGGAAGAAAACAAATTTTTATACTTATTTTTGGAGGATGTAATGTACATTTTATTGGCTTCGAATGCTGACGTTGTACTATCTCTTCGTTGATCTTGCATTGGTTGGTGAGATTTTTTTGAAAATCTTCGGAGTAAAGGTCACATGGTTGTAACTATGACCTTTTGACATATTGTCAGCTCACAGGTCTGAGGCTTATTGGGCTATAAGAACCACATAGGACAGTTGGTGAGGCAAAATCTCTTGATTAATGAAAGAGATCAGCCGTTATGAAACTTAAGATGATGATACACTTTGGTCATTTGTAGCTCTTAGCCAAGATCTGAAAGGTATTGGGTTTTATAGGGAAAATTGGGTTATGAATAAGACGCTTTATGGAATCTAGATTAGCATGTGCGTGGTGGCTGCTTTGGTATTTATAGGTTACAATCATTAACAAAATATAGGATATAAGAATCAAAAACCGTACCTGTGGGATCTGTTTTAGTGCTTATATAATATGTTAGAAACCTCATTAGTGCACTGCAATGGCACGATTGCTAATCTTCCTTCTGTTTTTGACGTTTTTGTCTGCCTCATTCAATAAGTATAACTTTGTTTCTCCCTTTCAGAATGTTTTTTTTCCTTTCATTATCAAGTATCAAATAATTCTTTTTTTTTGTCTGAAATTTACTGGGAGAACCGATTTTTCCGTCAATTATTGGCAGGTGACTCCTGATGTAAATTTTCAGAAGGATTTGGGCTTGGATAGCTTGGATAACGTGGAGATTGTTATTGCTCTAGAAGAAGAGTTCAAGCTAGAGATTCCAGACTTGGAAGCTGTTAGGATCGACTCCGCTAATCTGGCCATTGAGTACATCTATAACCATCCAATGGCTTCGTAACTCTCTTTTGCAGCAGCTTTTTCTCTTTGCATGAATTGTTTGAACGTAATTTTGTTTCTGCCCGTGTGACGTAGAAATTTGATCACCACGGTGGTTGAAAATAATTTGCATCTTTCTGAAAAGAGTTGTCTTCCTGGAACTAAAACTTATCAATGTCTTTGCAATGCTTCAGTCGTAAACAATGACATCTTGTGTCCAATCAGTCTGCTGATTGGTTGTGTTCCTTCCGATATCTTAAATGCTATTTTTCATACACGGTTTCACGTTCTGGTTTGTATGGTTAACGTGTCTGTGAGTTGAAAGTGTATTATCATTCATTACATGCTTACATGGTTTCTGATTCTTTTGGATTCGTGATTCATTGTTTCAAGGATGTAATGAATGAAGGGCTCGCTTCTACTTGATTCGTTGGGGACATTTTCTCTTTTGGATATTTGAAAAGCGTTATGAAGAATCTGGGAACACACATGACACCATGGAAAGCACTCTCAAACATGACTTGTACGAAATACTTTCGGGATTGTGATTGTGTGCGTTGGCATGGGTAGTATTTTCTCGATGATACGTTGCTTTTGTAATAAGTTTGCTATGAATTTCATTCTTATGGGCAACTGCTGCTGTAGAAGCTGGATCCCATTACAATGCTTAAAAAGTTTTGCCATACAACAGTGACCGAAATAACTCTCTCCAAGTTATCTCATTCCTGCGTCTATAACACGCGTTGGCCGGAAAACTCTCCAATGAGGAAATTTTATGGGGATTTAATACCGAGTAAACTGCCAATTTTCTTCTTGAACTTTCACTCAGCTTCAATTTTCTTCTAAACTTTTTAATTGGAAAATTAAGGACTTGAACCAATTCTTTTGGCTGATTCCCCCGACCATTAGTTTTCCTTATATTCCATCAAAACTAACATTAACTCTTATCACGTGCTCATCACGTGACTCTTTTTTAAGGATAAAAGCATCATTTTGCTGGACTTTTAGATACAAAAGATATAGAATCACACATATTTGCAGAGGTCGACATTTTAGAAAATTTAGGATTTTCAATTATTTTAAAGAATAAAGTGATTGAACTATCCTCACATGTTGTGCACATGCTTCCATCCAACAGATATTTGAATGGAATGAATACAAAACTAACCGGTGGGGGAATCAGCCAAAAAAATTAATTTGAGTACTTACTTTTTCAATTAAAAAGTTTAAGGAGGAAATCAAAAGCTAGGTGAAAATTTAGAGGCGAAATTTATAGTTTACTCAATCATATACCCATATGGACCAAAAGAGGTAACTTTTGAGAGAGTTGAAGTCATTGTCGTCCCCTGTTCCAGCGGCCATATCCCCTCTTCCAATAGCACTTTCCAGGTGACTTGTCGGAGGCGATAAAGGAAGAGAGGTACATATCCTGTCCCTGGCTGTATGCACGATTCTCCATTGTTCTCAATTATCTTCGGTTAACATAACCAATAATGAAATTATATCTACAAACGTATCAAATTGATGTAGAACAAATGGCAGAGTAAATTGAAGTATTATACGTTGTTATGAAGGAAACGGCGCTTAGATCAATACTCACAGGATTTGGTTAGCTTTTCTTGTGACATAGGGGCAATTTTAGCTAAAGTCCTTGTAAACTCCAAAATGATAACTAAAGAGAAATCATGATTTCCAGGAAGATCGAGATTCAAGAAAATGAAGTGCTGAGTAAAATGAAGAGCAAGAAAGAGAGAGACATATTGAGCACGATGAATATTTCACTGTAATGAATGAATCCAAATACAAGCAGTTGAGCTACTATTTATAGTTGTACACCAGTTGTTGAACTTAGTAACTAAGCTAACTAAGCTGACGTGTGCAATCTAACAAACTAACGAAAATATTGCATTCTGTTAATACAAAACAGCGTTCCAAGTTTTAAGGATACTTTTGATATTTCGTTAAATTTTTATTTTGTTTTCTATTCAAAGTTTTGATGTGGGGGTTTGGCTTCATGTATTCCACGTGTAAGTACACCTCTTGGGGTGTAATGAATGTTATCTTTATCCACTTTTCAAATAAAATGGCAACCATTTGAGCTTCACAATATTCACCCATCATATTGTTTTGTCATCTAACAATCAGTTCTAGCATCAACACAATACCCATAGTTTCATCCATTAAGCAATTAACTTAATTAGCGAGCAAAAGAGTACTTCTTGTGGTTGCGTACAAGGCACAAGGCTCCACCACATACTTCATGAGATTTCTTTTTGTTTGTTATGTTACAAATTTCGTGAAGGGATTTAAACTTGAGATCTCTTTCTATACAATCGGACTAATAGCTAATCAGTTATGAGATTTCTTTTCAACAATCTGATATAATAAGATCGAGATAGATCAACGTCTAACAATATGAGGTGTTAATTAGCCGTGAAACTTGAAGCCTCGATCAGTTCATTGCAGATAGAAGACCATTTCAAATTTGGAGTGACGTTTCATTTATTCAAAACTAGGCTCATATTGAACCTCATTTATTTTTAACAAATAACGTACAAACACGATTACCATACGAACACATTTTGTCAAACCTTAGTAGTTATCTTTCCCATTCCCATTGTGAACTTGTAATTCATCAATACCTCTCTATCATAAAATAATTTAATACAATAGGATTAATTAGAAGCTACTCTTTGTTGATATTATATATCTTCCAAAGCACACCATTAGTAACTTCCTAATCATAACTTCTGATTAATCAGATTGTTTTACACACAACCTTGCAAACAACAACAACCAGACAATCAAACAAAACAATAGACGAACATGAAATCTAGGTATTGTAGAAAACAAACCAAATAAATACTAATAATTAATAAAAAAATACAACGCACAAATATAATTCATGAACAAAGACAGTTATATACTCGTGCATATATCTATATACACATACACACACACACACACAATTGATTTAGTTTAGTGAATTATGCATATTGATAAAAGACAGTGCTATAATCGACAACTGAAACATGTCGCTGTTTCGCTTCGTTAATGGCGAAACCAACTGATTTCCTTCGTCGAATCCATCTTCACAAGTTGTGGAGGCGTCAATGACTGAACTCACTTCAGTGTTGGCATCTTCGTATTTCTTGGACTTGTAATTCATGAGGGCGTGCTTAATGGTTGGTATGGCATCCGAGTAAAGCTCCAAGCAGTCGCCCAAACACGCGCTTACGTAGGGGTCGAGGTTCTTGTTTTTCAGAAGGTGTTTGATGTAATGCCTCGTGTCCGTTGCGTTGTTGCGGACTAACTTGATTGAGATTATGCCGAGTTTGTGAAGACCGGCGCGCTGGCTTTTCGGCGCTGCTTGCAGAGAGTTTACACAGAAATTGTAGCTTAGGTTTGGATCGTATTGAGCAAAGTTTTTGCAAGTTTCAGGGATGAGGTTGTTGGCAGTTATGGCATTGAAGGTGAAGAGGAAGAAGAGGAGGGAGACAGGGAGAGAAGTGAAAAAGAATGCGGGAGTTCTCATTTTTGTTTTATGGTCGGATGATAACTGCGTATTTTTCTGAATTACGTAATTTATAGGTAGTTTGGCTAAAATTATTCTCTTAAAGGAAAATGCTAGTGAAACTATCTTATTAGACCACATTTTATAAATCACATGATATTACGGTTGATGATTGAGTTTATTTTTTTTATTATTAAAATAATGAATTCATTCATCAACTGTCACAACATATGATCTTCAAAATATGATCTCTCTAGAATCTCCCTTTTTGAAATTATGAGAAGGGATGCTTGCATGCTTGGACTGAAATGAAAATTATTGTTTCAATAAAATGAGTAATGCTAGGTAGACTACATATTTATGCCACATTAATGTATCATCTTACGTGATAAGTGAGTCATGCAATCAACCTCTAATATTATATATTCATTAATTGACGTATGTCACTTGCCAAATATGATATAAAAATGTGTTCTTCCTAGTATTTTTCTAATAAAATAGACTTGATGGAGCCCATACACATTCTATGTAAATAATGAATGTTGATAAACTCGTCCATAGCTTTATCTCCCCCCCTCACTTTTTAATAAAAACTTTAATACCAATTTTACCCTATTGTAAAATGACATTTAAGGTTGAAAGCAAAAAACAGAAGAACTAAAGTGCTACACAGCTCGTGAATCCGTTCATGGCTAGCTATACGCAAATCGCATATTCAAACACCCTTTAAGCTCATCGAGATCCTCATCCGTCCTTGAAAGATCATCGTCGCCATTCGCCTCCACATACCCTTCAAGCAAACCCTGCTTCTTTTTCTTGTGAATTCATACAAGAAATCGACAATGAAGAATGACCAGAGCTGAACAGCTTGAAGAGCAGGAACAAATGATTTTATTCTCTGCTCACCATGTCTCTGGAACCATCTCAATTTTGAAAATAATTTTTTTTTTATTCCTTTAGTTTAATCATATAAAATAGTTTTGTTTTTCGTGATTTCAAATATAAATAATATTAAATATTTAAGAGTTATCAACTCAAGTAAGTGTGTCCCTATTGGAGTTAACCACTATATAAAATGAGTATAAAACAAATATAGGGACAAAAGAATATCCAATGGATCGGAAAGTGAGTCCTTAAAGTATAAGAACTCACCAGATGCATAGTGTATGTACTCACATATAAGGACTCTATAGGAACAACCTTGAATGAAAAACAAGGCTCACAATCTTGATTGAAACTTTTAATGCTTATAATTAATAAAAAAGATGTTAATATAAACGAAAAAGGTGCACGTTGAGTGGAAAACGGGTCCACAATCTTGATTGAAGCTTTTAATGTTTTTAATTAATTAAAAAAATGTCAACATAAACAAAAAATGTGCACCTAATCAAACTATCACATAAAATCATTAAAATTTCAAATATAAGGATTCTACTATAAGGATTATCCCATTGGAGGCAATATTCCTTTAGAGACACAAAGATTTCCTTTAAATTTTTAAATGAGTACTCAAAAGTGATGGTAGGAGTCCCTAAATAAGGACTTACATTAGAGATATTGTTAAGCCTTATTTAGTCATTGGGTTTAATATTCTTTCAAAATATATTTATTTGTGTGGCTATATGTGTTACACTGGTTTGGGCTTAAACTTTATATAACATGGTTTAATAGTTATTGATTTAGGTCGATGGTTTAGGAAAGGGATCTTCTCCGGATCCCTTTCTCTTAATCCACCAAATTAATGGATTCGTGCCACTGAAATTTGATCCAATGGCTACAAACAGGGATCCATTTTAAAAGTTATAATAATTTCAGCTGTTTGATCAAATTTCAATGGCATGGATCCACTGATTTGGTGGATTAGGAGAAAGGGATCCAGAGAGGATCCCTTTCCGATGGTTTAAATGCATAATTTTTTTTGTTGTCTTTAATTGTTGTCATTGATCTGCACATAACATTTTTGCATGGAGAGGAAATTTGATTTTGAGGGCAAATAGAGTGCATCACAATTGATAAAACTGTGGCTTGTGATTTTTGTAATTAATTTATTTTAAAAAATAATTTCATTCCATGCATTTTACGTGATTGCATTAGTATCTTGCAAAGTTTGAGATGAGAAGAAGGTGGTGAATGGCCGCGTCAGTGTGGTGCCACTTCTACTTGATGCCTCAAGAGAGATCGAGTAACAAAGCGTTGAAACAAAAATGCCTACTGATATGTGTATCTAGTTGATGAGTTTTGTAAGTCTTTCTATACTCCTTTCTCTTAGTGTTTGTCTTAGTTTGGAAACACGAGGATTTTCCAGTGATGGGTTTTACTTCTCTAAATCCTACATCTAGTGTGCATATTTTATTTGTGTATTTAAGCATATCTATAGGATATTATCATGTGTGAAGTAGATATGAAATTAATTTGAGAATCGAAATTGACATTAGATTTATAAGTTAGAACCTGTTCACCCCCTCTAGATTAAACTAGTACCATCCTAAAACTTTAAGGGGGCGTTTGTTATAGCTCCTTAGGAGGGACTGGCTTGGACTAGCTTAAATAGGACTATAATCCTGTGTTTGGTGGCTGGCGAGACTAACATTAATGGCACTAGGTGGGACTCGCTTTCACAAACGCCTTCACTAGCCGGTCTTAGCGAGAGACCCCGACACCCATAGGACTAGCTAAGACCTTCCATCGTCCTCTCTTGCCTTCGTCCACTCTCGCTGCATCTTTATCTCCTTCGTCTGCTTCGCTGCCCTGGGTTCATCGACCTCGATTTTCTACGGCATGGGATTCAATGAAAGCTGGAAGTTGGAGAGGCGTAGGGACAAGTAAGTTTACAGAGATTGGAGAAAAGGGAAATAGGAGGGAGAGGCGGAGGGACATGGGGAAAAAAGGGAAAGGAGGATGGAGATGCGGGTGGAGAAATAAGGTTACAGAGAGATTGGAGAAGGGGAAAAAGGGAAAGGGGATGGAGAAAAGGGAAATAAGAGGGAGAGGCGGAGGGACAAAAATGGGGTAAAAGGGAAAGGGGGATGGAGAGGTGTAGTAAAAGGGAAAGGGGGATGGAGAAGTGTAGGGACAAGTTAACAAAGATCGGAGAAGGGGAAAAAGGGAAAGGAAGATTGGAGAGGATGATGATTATAGAAGAAGGAAAAAACAAGATAAAGTAATAATAAAATATTAATCAATATATATTAAATGAATATAAAATAATATAATATTGTAATCCTGCTTCTTAGTTCGACACTGCACCAAACGCTTCACTAAACTAGTCTAGCTTAATCTAGTCTAAGCTAGTCCAGCTTAGTCCCTGAAACTAGTCCAGTCCGAGACAGTCCGGTGCAACAAATGCACCCTAAGTTCTTACTGTAGACATGGAAATTTCATTGCATACAAATGATGCATCACAAAGCTCCATGTGGCATATGACTCATCACAAATGGACAAGTCATCAATGACATGTGGTACAAGTCAAGCAAAGGAAATACAAAACCTTCCCAAAATTCGGCAAAAAAGGGGAAAATATCCCTTAAAATCGGCAAGGGGCCCAAATTGCTCTCAAAACCGGAAAGAAAGCTAAAGCATCTTCACAAAACAAGCAAGAATTGAAGATTGCTCACAAAATAGGCAAGAAAGCCCTATAATTCAACCAAGCAAGGGCAAGTGGCTGAAATTAAGACACAAAACATGCCTAAATTGGATGAATTAAGACACAAATCAAAGCCAAATCCACCCAAAGGCATGGCTTTGGAAGTTTATAAATACAAGGTCCCAAGACAAGCATAAGGTTGACAATTTATACATTGAAGGGATGAAATTCTCACAAAAAGAGAACCTTTACCAAATCTTTGAAGACTAATATGCTGCCAAAGCTCTATTCGAAAAGTGTACAACCAAAGTCGAAGCTTTCTTTTGACCAAAGCCGAAGCATTCCCTTGAGGAATCAACAAGCACTTGTGCCGATTCCTTCAAGACTTTGTTGCAAGCGTAAAACTTGTAACGACGTTTGTTTCAAGATCAAGTTGCCAAGACCCTTGAATCAACGAAATCCTATATCAACACTACCTTTGCTGTAGCTTTGAGGTGAAGACCATCCACACATTATTTCAAGCTCAAAACTTGAAGCAATAGTTCAATCATTCATCCGAGATCAAGTCATCGAGACCATTGGATCAACAACTTACGCATCTACATCAAATTTGAAGACTGAATCAGAGGAAAGTTATAAGTAGAGATTGTAACTTACAAATTCAAATCAATACCACTTGCGAAGAACAAGAACATTTTTGCCGCAAGTGGTGGCAATTTGGGCGTCACAACCCGAATCAAGGTAAAAGTTCTCTATGCCGTGCCTACCACCCCTACATCAACTCTGCCGAAGGAGCAAAAACACATAAGGCACGTGCTCATGATCACATTGGCCTCGTTAAGGGCGCCAAGGGAAGAAAGCCCAAGGAAATACTCTGAGTCCTTGACTTCCAATGCCGACTCAAGCAGTAGTTCATATCCCGTAGCCATGCAAGTTATGACTACTGGTGCGACTTCCATCGAGGAACAGCTGGCTTAAATAAATGAAGCAATTGCAAGGCTAACAAGGATTGTGGAGGAAAAGTACTTGAAAATTTCCGCACTCGTCAATCGACTGGAGGCATAGCATGACGAAAAAGCTGATTGTGACCCAAAGGTTGATCTACAAAAGAAAGAAACTGACGAGGATGAAGAACCTCTAATGGAAAAATTGAGGAAAAGCTGAACCAGGCAACGACGCTCATGGGATCTCTCTTTATCCAGTAGTTGCATGAGATGGTCATTAGCACAATCAAGGCGCAGTACGAAGGAAGCTCACACTATTCTGTGTTGTACTCAAAGCCACACTTCAAGAAGATTAATGCCTTGAGGATGCCAAGGGGTTATCAGCCGCCAAAATTCATGCAATTCGATGGAAAAGGGCAATCCTAAACAACATATTACCCATTTCATTGAAACCTGCAACAATGCTGGGATGGAGGGAGACTACCTCATCAAATAGTTTGTGCGCTCGCTAAAAGGTAATGTCTTTAACTAGTACACCGACCTCGAGCCCGAGTTCATCAATAACTTGGATCAGCTTGAAAGGAAATTCCTTAACTGCTTTTACAGCACTCGCCGCACTGTAAGCATGCTGGAGCTGACGAATACAAAACAGTGGAAGGATGAACCTGTCGTCGACTACATCAATAGATGACGCTCATTGAGTCTAGATTGCAAAGATCGGCTCTCTGAAACCTCCACCATTGAGATGTGTGTTCAAGGCATGCATTGGAGGCTACATTACATCCTCCAAGGCATAAAACCAAGAACTTTTGAAGAATTGGCAACTCAATCCCATGACATGGAGTTGAGTATTGCCAATCATGGGAAGAAAGAGCAGATCATCGACTTAAAAAGGATAAGGTATTCGCTCCAAAGGTAGACAAGACTGGGAAAAAGCCCGCTAAGGAAGCTTTTGTCGTTCATACTACCCTCATTAAGACCTCCGCTGCACCCCTCAAGATCTCTTTCAAAAGCAAAACAAAGGAGATGAAAGGTGAGCCTTCTCGCACCCAAGATAGGTACAAAAACACCTTGAGGGAACTGGAGCAGAAGTAGTACCATTTTCTTGACTCTGATATGGTTGCAATGCTAGACGACTTGCTGGAAAAGAAGGTAATTGAGTTACTTGAATGCAAGCGCCTTGAAGAGATGAATCACGTTAACGATCCTAGGTACTGCAAGTACCATCTTTTCGTGAGGCATTATGTCGGCAAGTGCTTTGTCCTCAAAGAGCTCATTATGAAGCTGGCACACCAAGGGCAGATCGAGCTTGACCTTGAAGACACGCCACAACACATACTACTATGATTGCGTATGCTTCTCCAAGTAATGCCTGATCACTCATGTCCATGCTTAAGCTACACGGCACCTTCTGCACAACCATCGCTGCAGGCAAGCGACCAAAATGCACATATCGACTATGAAGAAGGGTGGACATTGGTGGCCTACAAAAGGACAAGACAGCCAAGACCACAAGCCACACGACCAAAGGTAGAGCAAGGGAGAAAGTACTGCCGCCGCAATAATAGAAAGCCCAAAAGAAATGTAAGAGCTAAGCCAACATATGTAGGGGAACCTATTGAGCAAGAGCCACGCATTCCTGTCTTTTTGCACGAGTACTTCCCGAAAGATTTCTTCTAACAGTGCACTATCGTTGCCTATCACATGGTTGAAATAGAGATAGAAGATCCCTCAAAAGGCAAAGTTATTGCCATTGAGGAAAGAAAACTCTCATGCCTAAAGAAAGCCTGTTGGCACACTTTAGCATTGAGGAGGCGCTGCAATTTCCCAAGGAGATGCAAAGAGCATTAGTAGCAGTCTTGGCGAGTCTCGATGACCACGAGGTGCAAGAAAGCAAGGATGAACGCTTGAAGCTTCGGCCACATGAATATGGCACATGTTGTGCTGCCCATGATGCAATCAACTTCACTGACGAAGACTTAATACTAGGGTCAAAGCCTCACAACCGTCATCTCTTTGTCTCTGGGTACGTAGGGAGCACAAAATCAACTGCATGCTTGTGGATGGTGGATCGGCAATAAACATCATGCCAAAGTCAACAATGACCACAATCGGCATCAAGGTGGATGTACTATCCCGAAGCCACCTCCTAATCCAAGGTTTTAACCAAGGAGGACAAAGAGCGATGGGCATGATCCGAGTGGAGATAACAATTGGCGAACTCAAGTCAAGCACACTATTCCATGTGATTTATACAAGAACTTCCTACAGCTTGCTCTTAGGAAGGCCTTGGATCCACAAAAATGGAGTAGTGTGGTCCACCCTTCATCAATGCTTAAAGTTTTACTAAGAATGAGTGAAAGTGATACAAGGTGACACCAAGCCATTCATCAAAGTCGAATCACACTTCGTGGATGCCAAATTCTACATGGATGAAGACATGGTACCCGAAGCTCTTCCAAATGAGATCAAATCCATTGGCAAAGCCGCACCCAAAAAGAATGAGTGGCAAACTGTGCCCAATAAGCAAGAAGAGGAAGCCGTGCCATTTTCAAGCAAAGACGATGATAAGTTTGCCAAGCCCGTAACAAACAAAGGGAGTGTGACGCCTTCAAAAGGACTCAAAAGGACCAAACACACCCGTCTTCCGATAAATCCCAATGTCGAGAAGAAAGAATGGGCAATCTCCGTTCGAAACTGGAGCAAGCAAAGCCGACACACAGCTGCACAAGGACGTGAAGGAAATATTTGTGAAAACAAGTTCATTTGAGCAACATCGATGCATGCAATTAACAATTAAAAGGCAGAATCATGCTTGTATGCACTCAAAAATAAAACTTTACTCATGAAATTCAAGGCCTAGTAAATGTGGTGAACCAAGGCTTAACTAAAAAACAAAGTGAGTTGAGAAATATTATACCTTTGTTGATTCCTCTTTGCTTAAGCAAAGGCTAATCACCCAAGAGATAGAGCCTTCATTCCTTACTTTTTAGCTCCATGGATTTCTTGGATAAGGATGATGGAATGGATTCTCTAAGTTCCCAAGAAAGGGAACCTCTAAGTCTCCACACCAAGGAGAGCATTGATGAGGAAATGAGTGACCTAGGAAGATTTAGATGCTAGTAAAACCTTCCTAGGGTGGCCGGCCTCTTAGAGAGAAAATGGAGTTTGTGTTCTCATCTTTTTTTCCAAAAGAAACACTTAAAGAATTTTGGCTATAAAGTTCTTAATATAGTCACTTCACTTAAGTGACAAAAAGAACTAAAACCCTATTTCATCAATATGGTCGTCCTTCTATGGTCTTTGGGCTGTTTTGGCCCTCTTGAATCTTTATTCATTAAGTTGTCATACAACTTAAGTCAATGGGCTTGACATTGAAGCCCATTGAGCCTTGAGGTCCAAAACTAACCCGAGGTTTATAACGAACATATTTGTTTGATTAATTAACATATTAATTAATCATAACCTTAAATAATTAAACCATTTAATTATCCTTACTCATCTCCGTTGTTTCTTCAATCTCTACCTTACTCGATGTATGATCCATTAGGTTTCTTTTAGCGAGATAGTGGGCGATTGTTACTTTTAACGATCGATTGTAAATTGAAACATACTTTCGTAAATTGAAACATACTTTCAATTCTTCTTTTAGTGATTACTCACCTTTAGGGCTTCCACAAACCATGAGTGACACCTAGCAATATGTCATGACTACCCAAGCTAATTAGAAGAGGTGGAGAACCTATTCAATTTATGATTACAATGCAATACGATCTTTCTCTAATACAATACTCTTGACCACATTGTTTGGTTTGATAGTTTATTCATGTCTACTATCCAATGTTATTCTCTTACTTATATGATTACCTTGAATGTAATTTGGAACGACTTCCTAAATCTCATTCATACTCTGGCCAAAGATTCTTAATCATATCATAGAGTATTCTCCCTTAAACTGTTTCAAGGTTAGAGATCCCTTGTTGCGCATTCACTTGCCTCCATGGCTAAGTGGCTTTACCCCAACTATGTCATGGACACCTTCTGATGGAGTGACTTTGACATAGTCAAAGATCAATGACTTAACCACAAGACAACTATGATGCCTCAGGTCAAATGACTACTTTGCATTATCCCAACCATGAGTTCTCATGTGACATGAGTATGAGAACTCCTTGTTGATCATGTTCAGTGGACTCATTCTCTATTGAGCACCTACATGCTTGTCTTGGTGTTAGTCACACCAATGACTCGAGACCAATCACTCTCCCTAAGAAAAGACATAACATGTACTGATCTTAACGGACTGTCAATGCCCAATTGGCAATCCTATGATCAGGAACGTTTAGGATATGTATACGAAAGAGAATGGTCTCATGAATCTAACTTCTTTAGATCACATTCTTCCAATTACATATTCCTTGGACTTATCGTTTAAGCATATAACATTTATATGAGATGGCTTCAAATAATAATCTTTGCCTTTTATATTAAACTAGATTAGTTTAACATGTGATATGTCCGTAAAGTATCATCATATGATTGGTTTTAGGGCACATTTCTAACAAGACGATGTAAAGCTGCTCAAGATAAATGTAGTTTTACCTTTGACACAACTAGGCGATGCTAAGGTTTCAAAACCACCACAAGGCTTCATAAGACCCCTGCCAAAGGGGGCAGAACCAAGCTCTTTTCCAACCAAGAAGACCGAATAAGGTTTCAACCTAAATGCCTACAAACTCATGTCGAAGGCTGGGTACATTTTTGCCTCATCTTCAAAACTTGGAAAGAAGAATGCAAACACCGTCAACGACAAAGAATGTGACCTCATCGGGACTCAAAAGAAGTTGAAGGAGCATGGTTACGAAGTTGACAACAACAAAGCTAGACTTGGCTTCACACTAAATACACCTATGAAGATTTCAAGAAAAGGAAAAAATGCTAGCGCTCAACACATCAGCGTAACCATTGAACAAGATCAATAGGAGCTTTAACCCACCCCTCGAACGTCAGTCTTCGATAGGCTGAATCGTTCAAAGCCCAAAATTTCGGCACTTGATCGCATTGGTAGTCAAGACCAAACTTCTGTCTTCAAACAACTTAACACGCTAACATCCCAAAGCTCTGTGTTCGAAAGGTTGTCAAAACCTAAGAAACAAAGTGTCTAGACTAGCTCTCCTTCATGACAGTCGGCCTTGGAAAGAATTGAAGAAACCAAGAAGCCTTTTAGAAAGAGGAAGACAACGCCCAAGGAAGAAAGGGTCGACGATCTAGCAGAAAAAGACAGCGTTTGAAGCTCGATTCCTTCAAGGATGAAGCATTAAGCAACCTTGGAAGTTGATGCAGAAGGACAACTGAAGGTAAGGAGGTGCACCATCATCCACACTGGCCAATCTTCACGCCAACAAGCCCAAGGGGATGACACTGAAGAGGAGGTCCAAGATGTCTTCCATATCACGATCCAAGAAGACAAAGAAGATGAAATCCCTGAGGAGGACGTCACTGCTGCGCCACCAGAGTTTGAGGATAGGGGGCATGCTATGGTTGATGATCTCAAAGAGCTCAACTTAGGCACAAGCGAGGAACCGAAGCCTATCTTCGTAAGTGCACTACTAAGTGCGGACGAGATCGAGGAGTACTACCAATTGCTCTTTGAGTACAAAGACGTCTTTGCTTGGACCTATAAAGAAATGCTAGGCCTTGACCCTACCATTTCCACGCATCATATTGCAGTCAAGCCCAGAACACAACCAATCAAGCAAATTCCAACCAAAAGAAGGAAGCAAATTCCAAGCAAAAATGGCAAGTTTCAGCCAATTTGCGTAAGTAGGCCATTTTTGGTGATAATTCAACTTTCTGGAGGAGTTTTGATGCAAGGCCAATTGGAGAAGGAAGCTAAGAGGCTGATGATCGTTGTGTCCAAATTTCATAATTTTCCCTAAAGCCAAACGTTCCAGTTTTCAAAGTTATTCCAGCAAAATTTGTTTACCCGTCAGAACTGCACAGCTATGGGAAAATGACAAGTTGAAGTCTTTCCCGATTTTTTCTAGTGGTGTGCGATATATGCCTGAAAAGATAAGAGATAAAGCTACATTTCCCATATTTTTACAGAATTTTCCAAAAGATAAATCGACCTCAAACTTGGTGTGCCAGTCAGATGACATGTTTCCCAAAACAAGGAGAAAAACATGCTGTTTTTGCACCAAAAAATCAGCAAAGAAAAGAAAAGGAAACAAAAAAAAAAAAAAAAAAAGAAAAAGAAAAAGGAAATGGCTTCAAAATTTCCAAAATAACAAAGGAAATAACCCCTCATTGCCGTGGAAAACAAAAAGGGAAAGGAAAAACATCCTCCTTGCCGTGGAAAAGAAAAGGGAAAGGAAAAAAAAATAAAAATCCTACTTACCCAAGGAAAGCATCAAAGCTTTCCAAAACCTTGAAGGAAATCATCAAAGCTTTTCCAAAACCTTGAAGGAAATCACCAAAGCTTTCCCAAAGTCTTGAGGGAAATCATCAAAGCTTTCCAACATTTTGAAGGAAATCACCATCATGGCCGAATTTGAAGGAGGTCCCTACCTAAGGAAGGAAAAACATTTTTTTTCCCACAACCACAAGAAAAAAAATTCAAGTCTCAAAATACACCAAATGTATTTTGTCAAAGATTATGGAAAATCAATACGCACAATAAGTATGTGTCGATTTATCCATTTCCAAAATTTCTTTTAAGATCAAGCCTTTACGACCCTTAAAGAAAAAAATTTCATTTCTTTCAAGATCAAAGCCTCTACGGCCCTTGACGAAAATTTTCATTTCATTCAAGATTAAGCCTTTATGGCCCTTGAAGAAAATTTTCGTTTAATTCAAGACCAAGCCTCAACGACCCTTGAAGAAATATTCTGTTCAAGAAATACGCCTCAACAGCCCTTGACGAAATTCATCACTTCAATTCAAGACCAAGCCTCAACGGTCCTTGAACAAATGTTTCATCCAAGAAATACACCTCAACGGCCCTTGACGAAATTCATCATTTCAATTCAAGAAGTACGCCTCAACGGCCATTGAAGAAATGTTTCATTCAAGAAATACGCCTCTATGACCCTTGAAGAAGCAAACTAATTCAAGATCAAGTCTCAACAACTCTTGAGTTAGAACATTCACATTACAGGACTTCAAAACATGTTTCCTACATGTGACAAGCATATGCCTACAACGTGCCTTGAAGTGGGGGCATTTGTAGACATGGAAATTTCGTTGCATACAAATAATGCATCACAAAGCTTCACGTGGCATATGACTCATCACAAATGGACAAGTTATCAATGACATGTGGCACAAGTCAAGCAAAGGAAATACAAAACCTTCCCAAAATTCAGCAAAAGGGGGAAAACATCCCTTAAAATTGGCAAATGGCCCAAATTGCTCCCAAAATCGGAAAGAAAGCTAAAGCATCTTCACAAAGCAAGCAAGAATTAAAGATTGCTCACAAAATAGGCAAGAAAGCCCTATAATTTGGCCAAGCAAGGGAAAGTAGTTGAAATTAAGACACAAAACATGCCTAAATTCTCCCATGGATGAATTAAGATACAAATCAAAGGCAAATCCACCCAAAGGCATGGCTTTGAAAGTTTATAAATACAAGGTCCCAAGACAAGCATAAGGTCGACAATTTCTACATTGTAGGGTCGAAATTCTCACGAAAGGAGAACCTCTACCAAAATTTTAAAGACTAATACGCTGCCAAAGCTCTCTTTGAAGAACGCACAACCAAAGCCGAAGCTTTCTTTGACCAAAGCCGAAGCATTCCCTTGAAGAATCAACAAGCACTTGTGTCGATTCCTTCAAGACTTTGTTGCAAGCTCAAAACTTGTAACAACATTTGTTTCAAAATCAAATCGCCAAGACCCTTGAATTAACGAAATCCTATATCAACACTACCTTTGCAGCAACTTTAAGGTGAAGACAATCCACGCATTGTTTCAAGCTCAAAACTTGAAACAATCGTTCAATTGTTCGTCTGAGATAAAGTCATCGCGACCCTTGGATCAACAACCTACGCATCTACATCAAATTTGAATACTAAATAAGAGGAACGTTATAAACAAAGATTGTAACCTACAAATTCAAATCAATACAAATCTACTTTGTACATGTATTCTCTTTTAATTTGTTACGGAATTTTCGTGTTTACACTTACCATCCTAAAACTTTAAGTTCTTCATTGAATAATAACAACATATGAAAATTTCATCATCACCTTCTCTTTCTGTTGGCCCTAAAAACTAATAAGCCTACATAATGCGCAGGCCAAATAGCTAATGAGCTAACTACATCCTTTTAGTGAATGCGGGCGTGCCAACTCAACGATCGAGCTTAATTGGTAAGTAGAATAAGTGTGGTGGTGGTATCGAATGTGCTACTGATTTCTGTTATCCGTACAATCGCGGCCGATGAAGAAACACATCTCGGCCTCTTAGTTTTGGAGCCTGAAGACAAGATTGCTAGTCATTTCGAAGTTCAAATAAGGTCCGACTTTCAATGTGCCGAACACTGATTAACCTGGTAAAACCTCAATTAGGCGACAGGCAAATGAGATAACCTCTTCCAACAAGGACCCAAAGACTCCTTGTTGATAGAGACTTGGGTAGAGAGTCAACCAAACTCAAAGTAGTATTGTTACTCCAGACTAAAGGTGCTCATCGATTGCTTGACTGTATTGCTTTAGTGCTATTAATCCAAACTGGAGATGTTGCCGGTTGTGAATATAATGTTGTTAATCCAAATTGAAGATGTATTGACGAAGTTAGGGAAGTTAGTGTTTTCTCATAGGTTTGAGAAGGTTTTGCGTAGAGCGAGAATTTGTGCATGGTAGTTTTGTGTGTTGAGTTGAAGGTCCTTTAAATGTACCAGAACATCTTCTATTTATAGGGGTTAAACCACATTGACCATTCACACCGAAGCAAAGTCCCACCTGGACTATATCTCGTCGTCATCTTTTGATCCAATCTTTTATTAAATAACCTTCTAATCCGTGTGTAGCTATTTGGTGACTCCTATTAAGATTAGGATTTTGAACCTAGTCATTTCTTTGCGTGTGATTCACTCCTATCTTATCCAAACATGAGTTTTGCTTATCGGAATATTACAACCCTTATCAAAATCCATCTTGATCCCTTAACAATTTACTTGTGTTAGGACTTTGGCTGAATCCTTTCATCTTGAGTCTCTAAGGGTGCATTTGTTGCACCTGACTATCTCGGATTGAACTAGCTTTAGAGACTAAGCTAGACTGGCTTGGTTTGGATTAAGCAGGATAAGAATTGTGAATCATTTGATGTAGTATTGGACTAACCACATACTAAAATATAATTGAAACCCAATTTTTTTTTTCACTTTGTCCTTAAAAAACTAAAAACTAAAACACAAACCTCATCACCACTCTCTATCTATATCTTCGCACTCATCCATATATTTTCTTCTTCCTCCTCTATTTCTTGCATTTCAATTTTCTTCTTCACAAGCAACCATTATCTTCTATTGGTCAATTCTCAAGGTCAAAACTATTTTGACCGATTTCAACCCCTCAGTCTTGCTATTCACTATTTCTCCTCCACCATCTTCTCGTTGGAGTCATTGCCTTTGTTTGTAACCTCGTTGTCCCAGTGTCTCAGGCTGCGGCCCCCTGATGGAGAATACATAGCTGATCGACGACCCCAAGCCACTGTCGCCCTAATCCAAGATATGCGCCAACTCTCTGTTTTCATCGCTGTTAACTATGTTGCCACTCTCTGTTTCTCGCGCCTTCTCTGATTTTCTTAGAAAAAAAAAAAGAGAATTTTTCTATGGAATTGTTGTTGTTATCATTTTTTTTGTTTGGAATTTTGGGGGTTGGATTTGAGATTTAGGCGGTGGGTGGAATAGTTTTTTTTGGGAAGAAAAATAGGAGTCGGGATGGGTGAAGGGGTGTAGCAGGGAGGTTCAAAGTGGAGCTGGTCTTAACAATCCGCCCAAAATCAAGGGGTCTCGCTAAAACCTCCTAGTGAGGCCTTTAGTCTAGGCGAGTCCCTTTTGATCTCATTAACCCTAGTCCCCGCTGCCAACAAACACAGGAGTTCACTAGGGAGGCCAAACAAACACGCCCTAAGAGTCCTTCACTTCTTAGGACTTGGCCACCACAGGCTGAGTTGGCCTTAATCTAATTTAGGAGATTAAGAATTGGGTCGAGTACACTGAGCTAATATATGGCCCATGCCCAATAGTTTAGGTCCAAACACCTTCACACCGTCATCATGGATTTTGCCAATTTCTCAACCGATCCCTTTCTGGCAGAAAAGGGCTTCTATGATAGTGACACACCACCGTCGTGGGAGTCTCAAGCCAATGGAACAATTGTACTGCATTATTTAATGCTATAGTTATAAGGAGGCTTTAAGGGAAGGGATCCTTATATATATATATATATATATATATATATATATATATATATATATTTTTTTTTTTTTAAATGGCAATTACTTCTGGGGCCACACCACATCGAACTTCAATAATACAAACCGTTTATTTTTCAAGTTGGGCATTATAGATTATCCTTACAAAACACCTTGACCTTGTAAGTTGCCTCGCAACCCACCTAAGAGCACTTCCAACCTAACAAATATCCCCTAGGGGATAGTTGATTTAACAGGCTCCGGGGGAGCCCAATTGCTTACCCAGTGGATAATTGACTGGCCTAGCCCCCCAGAGGCAGTGATGCAAGGCTGATGTCATGGTGATGTCAGCCATTATTAAAAAATTATAAAATATTATAAAAGATTAATCAAATACAAAAAATTATAAAAATCACTAAAAATTAATTAAAAATATAAAAAAAATTATAATTCTTTTCTATAAATACCTAACCATGTCCTTTAACCTTACACCACATTTCAATATTTTCAAATACTTTCAACCAATAATTTATTTTTATCAGGTAATTTATATTAAAATATTACTTATAAAATAATAAAAAAAATATTTTAATACGAATTACCTGAGCTATTCAGTTTAGGGGTGCATATGCATTTGAGCAATTACGGTTCATTATGGTATCGTTTGGTACGCAGATGGGACGGGACGGAACGAAATGGGACAGGATGGGACAAAACAAAGAGGGAGCAAAGATGCCCTCAGATGGAAACAAAGAGGAAGAAGAAGGAGATGGAGATGTTATAATTTTGTGTTCCATGGATGTGGAACGAGTCGTTCTAGGGAGTGAGACAGAACGAAAATTCATCCAAAATTCGTCCTATGGAATAGCGCGTTCCACCAATTTTAGGCACACCAAACATGGGACAGAACGCTTCATCCCACTCCGTTTCGTCCCGTCCCACGTACCAAATGGTACCTATAGGCAATTACTATTCACTTAGGGGGATTGAATTGTCTAGTGCCCAAAGGGCTTTCTAGAGGTGGAAATGCTCTAAGCCTAGGTATTTCATAGCCAATGTGGGCATATTTGAAATAAGAGAACTTTCATAAAAAAGGCTTTGGTTAAGTTTATTTTAACCAAAAATCATGCTATAGCTTTATTTAATGAAAAAGACTTAAATTTTAACAAAAAACCCTTAAACTTAAAAAAAAAGACAAAAAACTTAAATTTGAATGAAAAAGATATAATTTTAATATAAAAAAAAAAAAAAAAAACACTAACGCTCAGGACTCGTGCATTCTTACACGTATTGTTTTTGAAACTTACTACACTATTTATGAAATTTAACGGTACTACACTGTCCTCGGCCCGGGCCCTCACCACATCCTAGGCCCAACTCCGCTGTAGCACGATATTGTCCGCTTTGGGCCCCTACCATGCCCTTACAGTTTTGTTTTTGGGAACTCACACGAGAACTTCCCAACGGGTCACCCATCATGGGATTACTCTCGCACGAACTCGCTTAACTTGGAATTTCTACGGAACCAGAAGCCAGTGAGCTCCCAAAAGGCCTCGTGCTAGGTAGAGATGAGAATATACATATAAGGCTTACAGAATCTACTCCCCTAGGCAATGTGGGATGTTACAATCCACTCCCTTTAGGGGCCCGATGTCCTCGTCGGCATACTTTCGGCTAAGGATTGACTTTGATACCAAATTGTCACATCCCGCCCCGGGCCCCCACCACATCCTAGGCTCAACTCCACCGTAACACGATATTGTCCGATTTGGACCCCAACCACGCCCTTATGGTTTTGTTTCTGGGAACTCACACGAGAACTTCCCAATGGGTCACCCATCCTGGAAGTGCTTTCGCCCGAACTCGCTTAACTTCGAAGTTCCTACGGAACCCAAAGCCAGTGAGCTCACATAAAGCCTCGTGCTAGGTAGAGATGATAATATACATATAAGGCTTATAGGATCCTCACCCCTGGGCGATGTGAGATCTTACAATCCACCCTCTTAGGGGCCCGACGTCCTCGTAGACACACTTTTGGCCAGGGAGTGGCTCTGATACCAAATTGTCACATCCCGCCCCGAGCCATCACCATATCCCGGGCCCCGCCATCGTCGTAGCACGATATTGTCCGCTTTGGGCCCCGACCACGCCCTCACGGTTTTGTTTCTGGGAACTCACACGAGAACTTCCCAAGATGGGTGACCCACTGGGAAGTTCTCGTGTGAGTTCCCAGAAACAAAACCGTGAGGGCGTGGTCGAGGCAAAAAACGGACAATATCGTGCTATGGCGGAGGCAGGGTCCTGGATATGGTGGGGGCTCAGGCGGGGATGTGACATACACTGTTTATGAAACTTACTACATTATTTATAAAACTTAACGGTAGTACATTGTTTATGAAAGTCAACGGTACTACCTTGTTTATGAAATTTACTACATTGTTTAAGAAACTTAACGGTACTTCACTGTTTATGAAATTCACTACATATATCACTTATATATATATATTATTTATTAGATACATGAAAATACACCTTACGAGATTATAGTACTAGACGTGTGTTTGTGTTATCTTGCTTTGTCAAAGGCCTAAAAGTAGGTGTCATCGTTGTTACAGTTAGCTAATTCATACATGATATAATATGTATGTGTATTTTCATGTACCTTTTCTTATTTAGTTATATTTGGGAGGGAAGGGGGTTGGGGGATGCACTAGGCACACATGTTTATATTTTATATATTTTTTTTTCCTTATCATTAAATAAATTTATTTGATAATTTTTTATTAAAATACAATTGTTTCTCATATTCAAACTCTTTTGAAGACAGATAAGGAGTCAAAGGAAGAGACAAATGAAAATCACAAACCCACCATTTAAACCCCAAAACCAAAACCAGACCCTAAAAGATTCGCACTCCCTCACTCTTTTGACAGCCAACAATGGCGAACCTGAGGACGGCAATGGACTCAGCCTTCTGGGACTTGAACGTTTCGTCGCCTCAGACCCTTGAGGGCTCCGCCAAGGCCGTTCCCGGCGACCCATTTCCTCTCGACGGCGCTCGAGCCAGCCGAGCCCTCAGGATTCAGCAACTATCTCTTCTGGGAAATGGGTTCCCTTTGAGTATTATACCTTCCTACTCCCCCACTTCTCACAAGGACTTGGGTTCTTTCTCTCTCCAGTCCCTTTTGCTCAGACCAGCTACCTCTAACTGGTACACTGCTACAACGGCTTTGCTTAGCTATTGCCTATTGGGTTTTTTTTTTTTTTTTCAAATTTGTATTATATTATATTCTGTTTCGCGTTGTATGTTCCCGTGGATTGGTTTGTGGTTTGTTTGGTTACTGGGAAAATGTTGGGAAATGGGTGTGATTCGTTTGTTGTTTGTTTGGTTGCTGGGAAACTTTGGAGAGGAGCAATGGAAATTGTTGTTATAAGGTTCAATTGGGTAATAAAAAAAAAAAAGCGAAAGAGAATTTGTCTCCTATTTGCTGAGAAATGAATATGCAGCTTTTGTTTTCGAATTTCGTGTTTTATTCAACAATTTTTATGTTACCAACTGATACAGACCCTCTATCTCCCTGTTTATAGGCTTGGTTTGTGCTATATTTGATATTTAGGAAGATAATGGTAGATTGGATATACATTGGATTATAAATTATTACATGACAATGATGTGAGAAGAAGGGATTGAGTGGAAAGCTTGAAACCAAACAAATTTTTGGCCTAGTTCTAGTGGTATATCACATGAAGCATGAAGTTTTTGGTGCCTTGTTATTTTACTGATTCGTGAGGGGGGTTTCATGTTTTTTCAGAGCATCAAAGTTTCCTTACCTATCAGGGTTATCGGAGCTTTGGTTGGGATTATTCATCCTTTTTATGGGGCTTCTTGGGTGAAAATGCTATGTTTTGATGTTTTGAAATTCGAACAATGTCCTAGCTAATGAATGGACTGTGTATATGTATTGAATTTGTGAAATTACTGATCCAAATGCATTGAGTTTATTGTCCTAATTCCTTGAGCATGTTTCCTGCTGAAGGAGTGAATTATGAGTTACTATGCTTACACCAAAGTCATCTCTCACATTTATCAACTCTGGCTAGCATTTTTTGTTGTCCGTCATACTAATTCTCTTGTTAAATGATCTGCATGAGAATAGGTGGCTTGGATTCATTGGGCAGTTCCGCCCAAAGAAACTTTTTTCTTCTATTAAAGCTGAATTTACTAATGATGAGATGGAGGTCCCTGCATTCAAAGATGTGGCGAAGCATGTCTTCGACAAGTCACTTTATTCGTTTGGATTATGCACACAGCTTCTTTTGTCCCCATCATCATCCATAAAGTTGAGCACAGAAGGGCATGGTGAGAAAAAAGGACGCCGCAACAAATTGATGCTCTTTCACAAGGTACACATTTGCTTTCCTAGTTTTGAATTTTAATCCAATTGTTTAAGAGTCAGCATTCCTTGTATCTTTTGTTTGCCGGGTTCATGAAGCGAGTTTGAGGGATTTATAAGTGTCAATCTTTTCATTTTTTTACAATTACTATTGGTAGGTGAATGATTTATTTACAGATTGGAGTTGTTAGGTTTAAAGTTCTTCTTGGGGTTTGTTCATGCCAGGTTGTAATACCTTCCAACTCCGATTGGTTTTCTTTCATATGAAAAATTTCTCTTAGAGGAATTAAAGTTAAACATAAGTAATTCTAGGGATGTGTCTATATGAGCTATTAATCACTTGAACATGAAATGGCCTTGAAACAACCATGTGGTGGGTCTCATTACTACATACCAGATTCTGTCAGCATGTATAATCTTAAAGTATTATTTCCTAATTTCTTAATTGTTGAAAAGTAAGGCCTCGTTTGGTCTCTACGATTGGAATGGAATCGATAAACTACTATGTTCAGGTATATTAAAGATAGAGGCAAATGATTTTTCATTTCTTTCGTCAACATACCTTGAATATAGTGGGTTGTCAATTTCAATCCAATCTTAGAGACAAAATGAAGCTACAATTTTTTCAGTTTTTCCACAAATTTTTCAGTTTTTTCCTGAACATACCTCGAATATGGGTTTAGCTTATATATATCAACATTCTTCAAACATCTTAATTTACAAGTTTCTTCTGTTTACCACTTTTATTTATAGGTTACTTATAGGTTACATGACTTGATAACATTGCACATATGCACTGCACCGAACATAGATGCTACACTGCATAAGCTGTTTTAGTGAAAAAGTTCGTGTCTGTACCTTTATTTCCTTCATTTATCTTCCTGTTTAAATTATGAGCCATGTACTAGGAAATTTTCTCAACCTTTTCAGATGTTTGCAGCTTCCTTACCATGATATTACACTTGAGGCTGCATGGCCTGAACTATTCGTTGACCATAAAGGAAATTACTGGGATGTGCCTGAGTCAATTTCCTTAGACATGTCATCACTCATTTCTGAATCTGGATTGCGGTACCGTGTTGGTGTACATAAAAATAGTGGTCATCCCCAGGCAGTTAATTCCATAGATGGTGAGGCGCCTACTTCTCTAATGCCTGGAGTGTGTGCAAAGGCTGCCTTTTCTTATGAAAAAAGCCAAGATCTTTGGAGGCAAAAGGAGACACAAAAAGACATCATGATACAGAAAGAAAAGGGTTGGTTTTGGCGGCCATCTTATGATGTGCGTCTTAAAGAACCTCATGCTGCAGTATCTGGAATTTTTGGTAATTTTACAAGTTACTCATATTATCTGTGATAACTTGTATTATCTCATTACATTTTTTTTTTCCAGAAATTTCATAGTCCCTCAGGTGCAATATCTTATAATTTTAGCTTATACATTTGCCTGTTTTTATACATGTATACATGTTTTGTTGGCTTTTAGTTTCATTTGTGTTGTGTATGTGTAGTTTTCTACATTATTATATTAAAGCCCGTGCATGTAAAGAGAATGTCACCTCTTTTCATCTGTTCCGTGGTTGTAGGTATGACTTCAGTAAAAGAAGCATTATAAATAATAGTAATAAAAGATAATTCTAGAGACAAAAATTCAAATAGAACAATTCAATATTTTTATTTTGTGTTTATGAGTCCAGATCCGTTGCTGACAGTATGCAGTCTCTCAAGGTTTTTACTTTTACTATTTCCTAATGTTTGCACCATTGAAGACTAGATACGAAATTCTATAATAGTCAAAATTAATGGGTAGTCAACCTAATCATTGCTAGTGATGTAGTTCCCTTTTGTTTGGAAAATGAAATTGTGCAATTTCTCACTTGTTTGTTCTGGCCAATGGTGGCATTATATTTTAGGTGGAAGCTGCACAGCCTGGTTTCAGGATGGGTACAACCCAGTGGCAGTTGATATGAGGGGAGACGAGGACAATTGTAGGAGCAATAAGAAGAGAAGTCCATTCAGTGCTGATTTTTTTGGATCTCTCTGCTATAGTTACCAGCACGGGAAATTTAGAGAGCTCTACGGTGATCTGACCAGGATGGATGCTCGCCTGGATATTTGTTCAGCTTCAGCTTTGGCTAAAAGGGTTATTAATGGTTTGAAGGGTTCCTCGGCCAATATGAATAGTGCAAAAGATCCGATGTCCTCCCCTAGGATCAATCTAATCTTTCAGCAGCAGGTATTTCCATTTATACCTCAACTTTTTAAGTGTTTCGCACCTTTAGTAAGAGATTTTTTAAATGCCGTTATACACAGTGTGTTACAAAACCTGCATGCTATAGTTATTTGCTAATTGGTGCTTGTGGAAGCGTGTCTTCCCTGTCTGATTTTGAGTATCAAATCTATTCATTGTTCTGCTGATGCATCTGTAGAGTCGTTTTACTGCTCATGCGCTATAATGTACGACTATTAGATCAACGTAGAACTTTAAAATGTGAGGAAGAAAACCGAGCTTCTTTATATGGCTACTAACATGCGTGACTGGGGTAAATTTTTTGGTTACTGGGATGAAAAACCAATTGTTATTGGTACTATACCTTTCCTTTGTAGGTGTATGGGCCGATCGTCTTTAGAGCGGATTCCAGAGTTGCGCTCGACTCTCTGCCCGGGAAACATGGCCCACATATTGAGGATTTCATATACAGCTTGAGCTACTCCTTGAGACTTTTACGATCAGGGAAGGTCGTCGCTTGGTATTCCCCTAAAAGAAAAGAAGGGATGATTGAGTTGCGCTTGTTTGAGTTTTAACTCCCGATTTTCATTTACATATTGGATAGTGTGTTTTGATATGTATCGCATTTAGGTAATTTAGCTAGACAGTAGAAAGCGAGAAGGATGTATTACAAAGATTTGAGTACTTCTGTGTTTATTGATCAAGGGGAACAGTTTGTCATCGGCGAGCAAATAGTAATTCGTGTTTATTGATCAAACAAAATACGAAGGAAAACTTATTTTACACACGAAACATTACTAATTTTACATGCTAATGCTGCTCAGTATGCTTCTTTCTGATCCGACGCATTTGTGTCACAACATCGATAATGTCCATCCTTTCTCTAGGCAACTCCGCAGAGCAAGCAACACCGATTTCTAAAACTGAAACCATGATTTCTTCAAATTTGATGCCAGTGGTGGTGATATCCTCGTTAAAGTGACAACTAGTGTTCATCTGATCACCGGTAACATAATTTTCTTGGAACATCGACAATCTCTACCACTTGTTCATGCACAGATGCCTTGTCGAAGTTATGCAGGTTCGAAGATCCTTGAAACATGTTATCCGTTGGTCTTTTTGCCGTAAACATTTCCACACAAGAGAATGTCGTTGCTGCGTACATTGCCTTGTGTACAAACTTCATCTCCCATACCATACTCTGCAAAGCACGATCCAAAAATAATTTGATCACAAACCCTAGCCTATTCAGTTTTCAAACAATTAACGTACATGGCTTGTGTGAAACTTGTTAGAGAAGAAATATATAAGAAAAAGTATATTCACCTGGTGGAGCGTAACCAATTGTTCCCTTTAGTCCAGTAGAGCAAGGTTGATTTCGAGAAGTTTCTGGAAGGAATCTTACCAACCCAAAATCACTTATATGTCTGACCATATCATCGTCAAGAAGATCATTGCTTGGTTTCAGGTCACAGTGAACTATTTGTGTTGGACAATGATTATGGAGATACTCCAAGGCCATTGCGACATCAATAGCAATGCTCAACCTCTGAGAAAAAGTTAAAAGTGTGGTCTGTCGTTTGTTTCATTCGCTGGATGCAACCAGTTCTCCAAACTCCCATTAGCCATGAACTCATAAATTAAGGCTTTGAAATCATCACCGATATAATTGGAACCCGAACATGCTGAGAGTACCTTCACAAGATTGCAATGTCTAATATTTTTCAAGGCCTCACACTCGGCAGTGAAACTTCTATAAGCTCCATGACAATCAAGGTTAAGTACCTTGACAGCAATTTCTGTCTCACTTTTCTGAAGTACTCCTTTGTACACAGAACCAAAACCGCCAGCACCAATCAAGTTGGTAGACGAGAAACCATCAATAGCTTTTTAGAAGACTTTGGTAAGACACCTTGAGAAATTTGTCTGAATCAGTTGAAGTGCATTCCTTTTCTTCCCTCCTCCGTAAGCATCGAAAGTACAAAAAAGCTAATGCAAAGGTGATTCCAAGAATCCCCCAAAGCAGAGAGATTGTCAACTTCATTTCAAGGCTCAATCCTCCCTTGCTCGAATGTTGAAGTTTGCACATTGGCAAATGAAATTAGGAATGCCCCCGCAAAGTTTACTAGTTCCTTCGACTGATGCAGCAGTGGCATTCTTGAAGACTCCGTTAATTGGTACAACACCCTCGGAATTGTTATAAGATAGGTTGAAATATTGTAGTGATTGAAAATGCTGCAAGAACTCAGGAGTCACGCCTGATAAGTTGCTGGGAAAAAGATATAATTGTTTAACACCTCCTAGTGAACCTAAAGATGGTAGAATTAGCTCCTTGGAAGAAGTTTCCAACCATGCCTAGATACTCCAATCTAATACAACTACCCAGTGTCATGGGAATTTCACCGGATAACGTGTTTCTTGACACATCCAAATACTCATTACAAAAAATATGGGCACTGCACACAATAAATTATCTGTGCCCCTTGAGGCCAAAGAGCACCAACTTATGTGCCCATAGACCAATAGCAACAGTGCATCAACTATATTTCTATTTGTGCCCTCTATGGGCGACACCTTTGATCAAAGAGCACAATAAGGTATGCTGTGCTAAAAAGTGTAAGCACAAATAAAGGTCCTTTTGTGCCCAGTTCTGACAAAGTTGTCAGATGACTGCTGCTGCCACCCATGTTAGCACATTTATTGTTAGGAGTGTGATATCCACACACCTTTTTTTTACTTCTCACACACCCTTCTAATTTTCGGCCATCGGATCAGATGAATTGAAGAAGATCAACGGACATAAATTAACAAAAGGTGTGTGAGAAGTAAAAAGGAGTGTGTGGATAGCACACCCCTTATTGTTATTGTGCCCAATATGTCAACTATTTAAAAAAAAATTAAAAATTAAAAACCGAAATCACCTACAAATTGAGATTGAGGCTAAACAAAAAATTATTTTTTCATAAAATTAAAACAGCCCACAACCAACATTACTAGCAAAAAAGATGTACAGGGTAGTGATAAATCTCATAGCCATGACATTAATTTCTAAGAAAGTTAGTAAGTGTCGGAAAATACACAGAGAAACTACATAGACCAAAAAGGTCGTACCCAGTGCACAAGGCTCCCGCTTTACGCAGGGTCTGAAAGAGGTGAATGTCGGCTAGCCTTACCCCCATTTTATGGAGAGGCTGCTCCCAAGTCTGGAAAAAAAAAATCATAAATGTTCAGAGATGCAACACATACACTATTCACAGATCAAGCTTTAGATCAGTGCAGGTAGATGAGTACACCTTTCTTTCCTCAGATCTATGAACTTTGAGATCTCCGCATAGAACCCAGTATTGATAGCCCCTGCTCTGATAGCCTCTGTAAAAGACCATGAGTAAGAAATATACCGAGCAGTGAAACAAATTATCGTATTGGATACTGCTGAAAAGGATGGAGCTATAAATTTAGACTACCAAGAAGCTCTTAAAACATCATTTACGCATAGCAACAAGAAATGAGTATGCAGTGGCTTCCAAATTTTCAAATTATGATTCTTTATCTTTATCTCATGAGCTGTTTGTATATCCTTCCTCCCAAAGATTAATTGGTGTAAACACATAAGTGTACAACAACAACAACAACAACAAAGCCTTTTCCCACTAAGTGGGGTCGGCTATATGAATCCTAGAACGCCATTGCGCTCGGTTTTGTGTCATGTCCTCCGTTAGATCCAAGTACTCTAAGTCTTGTCTTAGGGTCTCTTCCAAAGTTTTCTTAGGTCTTCCTCTACCCCTTCGGCCCTGAACCTCTATCCCGTAGTCACATCTTCGAACCGGAGCGTCAGTAGGCCTTCTTTGCACATGTCCAAACCCATTTTGTGTACGTGTTGATGCTTCACCGCCCAACATTTTGTGCCATACAGCATCGCCGGCCTTATTGCCGTCCTATAAAGTTTTCCCTTGAGCTTTAGTGGCCTACGACGGTCACACAACACGCCGGATGCACTCTTCCACTTCATCCATCCAGCTTGTATTCTATGGTTGAGATCTCCATCTAATTCTCCGTTATTTTGCAAGATAGATCCTAGGTAGCGAAAACGGTCGCTCTTTGGTATTTCCTGATCTCCGATCCTCACCCCTAACTCATTTTGGCCTCCATTTGCACTGAACTTGCACTCCATATATTCTGTCTTTGATCGGCTTAGGCGAAGACCTTTAGATTCCAACACGCTCAACCATGGAGGCAATCTATCTCTTACGAAGATTGATGGAAAGATATAGAGATGAGAAAAAGGATTTACACATGGTCTTTATAGATTTGGAAAAAGCGTATGATAGGGTCCCAAGAGACATTCTTTGGAGGATTTTAGAAAAGAAAGGAGTACGAGTAGCATATATCCAAGCTATAAAGGATATGTATGAAAGAGCAAAGACTGCCGTAAGAACTCATGAAGGACAAACCGAAAGCTTCCCCATAACTGTAGGATTACATCAAGGCTCATCCTTAAGTCCTTACCTTTTTGCGTTGGTAATGGATGAGTTAACAGGACATATTCAAGATGGTATTCTTTGGTGTATGCTTTTCGCAGACGATATAGTGTTGATAGATGAAACTCAGGAAGGGGTAAATGCGAAGCTTAACCTTTGGAGAGAAGTGTTGAAATATAAAGGTCTTCGCCTAAGCCGATCAAAGACAGAATATATGGAGTGCAAGTTCAATGCAAATGGAGGCCAAAATGAGTTAGGGGTGAAGATCGGAGATCAGGAAATACCAAAGAGCGATCGTTTTCGCTACTTAGGATCTATCTTGCAAAAGAACGGAGAATTAGATGGAGATATCAACCATAGAATACAAGCTGGATGGATGAAATGGAAGAGTGCATCCGGCGTGTTGTGTGACCGCCGTATGCCACTGAAGCTCAAGGGAAAATTTTATAGGACGGCAATAAGGCCAACGATGCTGTATGGCACAGAATGTTAGGCGGTGAAGCATCAACACGTACACAAAATGGGTGTAGCGGAGATGAGGATGCTTCGTTGGATGTGTGGGCACACGAGAAAGGATAAGATTAGGAATGAGGATATCCGAGGTAAAGTAGGAGTAGCCGAAATTGTAGGAAAATTGAGAGAAAATCGGTTACGGTGGTTTGGACATGTGCAAAGAAGGCCTACTGACGCTCCGGTTAGAAGATGCGACTACAGGACAGAGGTTCAGGGCCGAAGGGGTAGAGGAAGACCTAGGAAAACTTTGGAAGAGACTCTAAGAAAAGACTTAGAGTATTTGGATCTAACGGAGGACATGACACAGGACCGAGCACAATGGCGTTCTAAGATTCATATAGCCGACCCCACTCAGTGAAGAAGGCTTTGGTGTATTTAACACAATACGTTGAAATGAAGCAAATCTTATTTATTGATATCTCCGATACGTTACAAATATGTACATATACATGAGTCAAAATAAACAAACAAGAGGGAGCCTTCACAAAGGTTGCTTAGGAGAAGTCTCAGCAGTTGGTAGAGCCCCAGAAAGAGAAGGCACCGGAGGGGGATCATTCGGAGCCTCAGTATTGGACAGAACCCTAGAAGGAGGAGGCATCGGAGGTTGATCATTTGGAGCTTCATTACGCGGTACAGCCCCAGAAGACGAAGGCAATAAATGCCTTTGGAACAAACCCACAAACCGCTAATGATCAAGTAAAACCTGACCATCAGATTCCTTCATCTGGTCAAGCTTCCTCTTCATGTTTGTAGCATAGTCATGTGCGAGCCGGTGCAACTGTTTAATCTCATGCTTGAGCCCTCTAATCTCCTGTTTGAGACTCATCACTTCAGCCGCCAATGATTCAACTTGGTGGGTTCGAGCAAATAGGCGTTGGGCCATATTAGACACAGAACCTGCACACTGAACACTTAGAGCAAGAGAATCCTTAACAACCAACTCATCAGACCGTTTGGAAAATAGTCTGTTATCTTTGGGAGTGAGAAGGTTCCTGGCCACCGCCGTAGCAGTCATATAATTCTTCATCACGGAATCCCCAACGGTAAGAGGACCAGTAGGGGATAAGAAGGATGGGCGCCATATGTTGTCTGGAGAAGGCGTGGCTGCCTCTTCAACAAGGTTCAAGTCAAAACGACGATTGTAGGGACCAGACATTTTCAAAGGTGTTGAAGAGAGAAAAGGTCGGACAAATCAAGATCTTAGAAGTGCAAGAAGGGAGCTTCTACTGGTGAAGATTCAATTGTGCTTTGGAACTTAATGCCAGCCTCTATAAAAATCTGCACTCGATGGAGCTTCAGAAATCGAAGAGGCGCCTGCCCAGAAATTGAAGAGGCGTTTGCTTTTTCAAAAGCTGGGCTGCTCAGAGACCACGAAGGCCGATCTCAGAAACGAAGAGGCGTTTGCTTTCTCAAAAGCTGGGCTGTTTAAAGACCACGAAGGCCGATCTCAGAAATCGAAGAGGCGCTTGCTTTCTCAAAAGCTAGGCTGCTCAGAGACCACGAAGGCCGATCTCAGAAATCGAAGAGGCACCTGCTTTTCTCAGCCTTGTCAGCACTTGTCATATGCACACTCAACTTTGCTGAAATTATGGGCATCCTGTTGAAGATTTCTGGTGAAGTAGAAAGCACGTGAATCTTACTGTTCAATCATCCACTTTCCACACGCACCATCAGCTCATGGGTACCACATATAACTTTTCCAAAGATCTCTGACAAAGTTTGGACACGTGAAGCTTGCAGCTCTCACTACATCGCTATGACCAAGAAGGGTAAAAGAATAGCAAAGAAACAGCGCTAACAAAGTTTAGACACATAAATTTTGAAGGTCTAGCTACCATATTATTACCCACAAGGGTAAAGAAATAGCACCACTGCTGGATAATTGGAAAGTCCCTATGTGTCAACCTCTGTGCTCCGTGGCAAGGTAGATTAGCAAACATGCCCAACCTTTACTCACATTCGAGAAAACACTCCCAACAAGATTGCTTGCTCCAAAATCAAAGAGGCACCGTCCTCCAAATCTCGAGAGCCAGACTCCCAACATGATTACTTTATCAAAAATTGAAGTGACACCGCTATCCGAATCTTGAGAGCCAGACTCTTAGCAGGATTGCTCTCTCAAAAATCGAATAGACACCGTTCTCCGAATCTCAAGAGCTAGATCTTCGACATGATTGCTTGTTCGAAAACTGAAGAGGCACCGCTTTCTCAACTTCGAGAGCCAGATCTCCTTGGATAAAGCTTGTCTGTAATCTTCACATGCAACATCATCTTTCCAGATACCACATACCACTTTTTCAAAGTGCTCTGACACACGTGAAGCTGACAGCTCCCACTACCGTGCTATGACCAAGCAGGGTAAAGGAATAGCATTACTACTTGTTGTTAGGGAAACTCCTATATATGTCGACCTCCATCCTCAATGGACAGGCAGACCTGCAAAAATGCTCAACCATTCCTCATATCTGAGAGGGCACTCCCAACGAAGCCTCTCGAAATACTCAGCTTTCTTTCCCCCCGATAATCCCTCTGTAAACAAGCTACACTAGAGCAAGAATATCTCATATCATCAGGGTTAAAAGCAAGAGTATCCCATATCATGCTTTTTACCTGTCTTTTCCTTTGGCCTTGTTCTTACCTGCAAGACAAGAAGAAAGAGAGCAATCAGTCAGCACTTGGAATCAAGTTCTAGTCAGGAACTGACTGCCTGGAACCCCTTACCTGATTACTTACCTGGCATTGCTCTCGAGTACTCATCTTCAACATCTTATGCTTCTAGAGAAGATACCACATCTGCCTGAGGAACAGATAGGGGAAGTGAGAAGGATACAAGGAAGCATGTAGAGACAAGCGTAACAGAACACGTGCCGATACATCCACTACTTTGTCAACATCAAAAGTATCCCATATCAGCAGGGTCGAACGTACTCTAGATTTGATGGACTTGTTTTGACCCTCAAATTCTTCAGTCGACCTTATACTTTGGAGGAAACCAGAAAATCCTCCAGCCCAGTTCAAGAATAAGCCTGTGGAAAGTTACTTCTTCAAAAGCAAAAGTATTTCATATCATCTATTCTCCTTTTCTTCTCTTTATCCTTCATGCTGCCTGCAAGATAGGGAGAATGAGAACAATCAGCCGGAACTCGAAATCAAACTTCTGATATGGGACTGATTGCTTGGAGCTCTGATTGCTTACCTTGTCTGTCGTCTCTTTCAGCAGATCCCCTAGCTTGGCGACTTGGGGGACTCCTACTACATGGTTTGTATCGTGCTTGACCAAGCCTGAAACTACAAGTAAGCTTCAAGTGAAATTGATACATTACCTTGTGGATCTCCACCAGTTAAAGATACCACCCCTGGATGGAGGAAGAGTACTTCCAGAGAAGATGCCACATCTACCTATGAGACAGATAAGGCAAGTGAAGATGAGAGCTTGAACCTATGTCATTTGTACTAAATCATTCACTTGTACTCACTAAAGGAGAGCTTGAACCTATGTACTTGTGTAAACCCTTCACAATTAATGAGAACTCCTCTACTCCATGGACGTAGCCAATCTGGGTGAACCACGTACATCTTGTGTTTGCTTTCCTGTCTCTATCCATTTACATACTTATCCACATTAATGACCAGAGCAATCTAGCGAAGATCACAAACTTAATACTTTCTGTTGTACCAAAGTCCTCACTGATTTTGTGCATCAACAATCCTTAAGTCCTTACCTTTTTGTGTTGGTAATGGATGATTTAACAGGACATATTCAAGATGATATTCCTTGGTGTATGCTTTTCGCTAACGATATAATGTTGATAGTTGAAACTCAGGAGGGGTAAATGCGAAGCTTAACCTTTGGAGAGAAGTGTTGGAATCTAACTATAAGATATAATCAAACTTTACCTTAATCTGAAAGTGCAAAGCTTTATATAATACCCAGGCCTGCAAAGGAAAGTAATCCCAAACCACGTAAGCACACATCAAGAAAAACCCAAACTTAGAAAGCTACAAAAAGGTCTACCCAAACTTAAAAGAGATTTCGTACAACTATCAAGCCCCAAACCATTACTGTGGATGTTTACAAATTTAAAATGCAGCCCTGTTCAATAATTAACACTCAAAATTTAATGTTTCGCAAGTTCCAGATTTAATGCAGTATCGAAAAGGTAGTGCCATATCTTTAATTTGGCAACTCAACATAACAAAGTCAAATATAATTGAGGAAATAAAGATATGCAGAGATGTACTTACATTGAGAGAGCGGAGCAATCCGAGACCTGCACTTACAGAGTCAAAGCTCCTCTTCTTAGAATTAAGATGTACTGCACCCAAAAATCAATGACCTCAAAAATGTTAAACTACATATTTAGATTATAATAAAATAAATTTGAAATCAGAATTGCAAAAACATAAACACTTAACCCATATTCCTTTCGAAGTTTCTTCAAATTTGTCTCATATCCTGTTTCCTATAACACCACAAATGACTGAATAAATACAGATAAAGGGGTTTTGCCCATGGGGTTTGGTCTACGCTACTCCTATTTGAAGAAAGTAAAATTATCAAGAAGAAATTTGACTTGGTATATATGAGCTAAAAGATTGTGCAATCATCCATTTAAATTTTATGTATTTGGAAACTCACTCTTCAACTCCAGGTTGTAAAGTCAAACTTTCCAACATCAGAAACTCATCCATTGAAATTTTCTGTCAAAAACAAATTAATATTAGCTACTTTCATTCTACTCTACATATGGGAGAGCTAAAAGACTCTAATTATCCAAGTAAATTTGATGCTCAGCATGAGTTAATTACATGTTTGGATACAAGTGGGAAATAAAAGGATATTTATTAATACCTCTCCCATTCGTTAATGTGTTTTACACTTTAACCTTGTATTGTAAGACAAAATAATAAGCTATCAAAGTAACAAGTGAAATGAGTTTGCAATTATATCAGATAAGCAACTATTTCTTTTGTGTAAAAATGACAATTTTCAAGCAGAAAATAATAAAAAAGGTTATGCTGTTTTAAAATCAGCCACGCTCACCTACCCTCGAAAAATATACAAACAGTTCTCTTCATATAGTGATTAACTGAAAGCAGATTCCTCAATAGCCCTGGAATTATAAATGCTTTCTTATTTGGGAGTTTTAACGAAAGGGGTCTGGCACTATTCATTCTTAATCAAAAGGACATTTTGTGTATGAAAAGTCCATAATGGATCATGCTCTTTTCTTTATTTACTCTTATGCTGTTACAGCGGGGTCCATAATGATGTTAACATTTCTGTCTGGGAGTACATTATTATACATTATGCTATTAAACTTATGCTAATTTACAGCCAGCTCTTCAAGCTTCCATCATGTTGTTGATGTTATGCAGCTCTTCTTCTGTCAAATTATTCCAGTACTGTTCATCACCTTCTACTAGCTTCGCATCTTTTTCTCTATCTTTTTTCACCTTGTAGTATATTTCTGATGTTTCTTCTTTGAAATTTTGGGGCTTCCAATAAGGCTGATGACCGATCCTTGTCTTGCTGTAAATATACATCTCTTCTTCTTCTGCTACTAGTACCATGTCATACCTAAAATCTTCAAACTCATCTAAAGCAAACATTTGGATCTCTCTGAATTTTAAAATTTCTTTGTATGAAGGAGTCCACCTATGTCAGGAGATAGGGGATAGTCTAAAGGACTCTCTATTAATCATAACTATATGCCTAGTTTTCTCCATATGCATATGTACATACCAGTCTGGAGAACTACTAATAAAGCTTATGCAAATTTCTTTCCACCTTTCCAGTTAATCTTCTGCTACTTTATAAGTTTTTCAGGAACTGATTCTAGTTGGGAAATACAATTAATGAATATTTTATCAACATAACCAAACTCTAATAATAAGGCAGGGGTAACTTCTACCACATTATGCGTTTTCTGATGCTCATAACTAAAATGCCATGGTTTAAAGTCTCTCATGTTAATCCTGGTCACATCTATGCTAATCTCTGGTTTATAAATACAATATTCTGCACTATCACAAAGACATGGTGGATACATCTTTGTAATAATATCCATCCCTGGTTTTGGATCAAAGATGGACTCATACAAAGCACATTGTAATTGTAATTGTAACTCATTCATGGACTGTGATGCTCTGCTCAGGATCCCATTTTGCATATCTGGTGACATTATTCTTAATTTTGCTTTTGAAATTTCTTCTAATAAAACATCATCTAATATTAAGTCTGAAGATATATTCCTAAGAAAACTTTCGTATTTTTCTTGTTTTTCTTTGTCACTCAGAACCTGATGCTGCTCATTACTTTGATGTTGCTCCATTTCAACGTCTTCTTCTAAGAGCTCAATCTTAATTTCTTCTATGGGCTCATTAGCCTCTTGTTCTATGGGTTTAATAACCTCTTTTCCTTTATTCTTATGCTGATCAATTTCTAAACCTATTTTTAATTCTCTTTTCAAGGTGTCACTTGCCTTTTGCTGCATTCTAAGAGATTGGAGTTCTTGGTTCATTTTGGTAAACTTACCAAGTAATGACTCATGGTCCCTAGAGATGACTTGAAGGTTGTGCTCTAGAGAATGAATATGCTACTGGTTTTGGTGGAAATTAAAATTAAAGCTATCAAACTCTTGTTCCAAGGCTCTAATTAATTTTTCATGACCTAACCTCATGCTTGGCTGCTTAATTTGGATATTCAAAAAATTATTGAAGAGAATCTGCTGTCTATCAGAAAGCTCTGGTACCCTTGACCTATATCTCAGAGTTGGATTTTCGATTCCTTCAACAATATTGCATTAAAGTTGAACGTAGGTACTGGTGGTGATGCTGGTCTGCTCATGCTATTTTGAAATCCATTGAATGGTGGAGGTTGATGGTGCATCATCATGCCATTGAAAGAAACTCTTTTGCCTTGCAGCCTTATGCTATTTGCTGATGATGGTCCACGATATTTCATACCTGTTCAACAAATTAATCTTGATAAGATATCAGCTAATGTATTGTCATTACCTTTTATATGTTCAAAAATTGGTTTAAAACCATTTCTTGTAATTGAATCAACAAAATTAACCCATCTTCGGGCTGCCTGTTTATTAGCATGTATCTTATTATAATGAGAAACTATATTTTGACAATATGTTCTAATCGTAAATACTTCATTATGTAAAAATAAAGAAAATGCTTCAAGTGAATTAATTATCCCTAAAATTTCTAAATAAGTTGATGGTAATCTTGACTGTACATTACTAAACTTTCCTGAGGAATATCTACAAACTTGTTCGTAAGACTTTGGAGACTCCTTATGCTTTTTCTGGTATAGTATACCTGCCCATCCTAATGATGAAGCATCTGTTTCAACTATCTTGTAGCTATCATCTAATGGTAATGTTAATGGCTTAAGTTTAGTAATTTCTTCTTTTATTTTTTGAACTAATTTAATATCTTCACTATTAAAATATTTTTGTCTTGTTTTTCTAGTTTTACTATGTAATGCTGCTGTTTTTCTTCTTAAATCAGGGATAAAATTTCTTGCATAATTTAGCAGCCTAAAAATGCTTGTTATTGTTTCTTATCTTCTAATTTGTTTGGAAATTCCAACATCTTTTTAGCTATATGATCTTGTAATTGTATTGTACTTGACTTGATATACATTCCTAAAAATTCTATATCTTGCTTTTCTAATGCTATTTTATTTTTGCTATTCACAAATCCATTATTGATAAATTCTTGTAATACTCTGTCTAAATGCTTCCTATGTTCATTTTTATTTTTACTATGTACTAAAATATCATCTACATAAACACTACAAAAATTATCATATTTCTTGAAAATTTGATCCATCTTTCTTTGAAAGATTGAATGAGCATTTTTAAGTCCAAATGGCATAACAAGCCACTTAAAATGTCCTTCTGGACAAGTAAAAGTTGTCCACTCAATTGATTCTTCTGCTAATCGTATTTGTCAAAAACTTGATTTACAATCAAATTTACTAAAATATTTACTCTCTTGAATTTTATTTATAAGCTCATTCTTATTTGGTAACTTGTAACTATCTTTATATGTATTATCATTTAATCTCTTGTAATTATAAACTATTCTAACCTTACATCTCTTTAGTTCTGAATGTTTTATTACAATAAATGCTGCTGATCTATGTCTAGACTTAGAGGGTCTAATTACTTTTAAATTTAACAACTCTTTTATTTGCTGCTCAAACTCTTGTTTATCTATTAAATTACAAGGCATATCAGCCGTCTTAATGGTTAAATTTGGATTAATTATATCTATAGAAAACTTCATTTTAATCCTTGGCAAAGATGACTTTTTGATTAAAACCATGAGTAAGATCAAAATCTAATTTTAGTCCCTTGATACATTAATAGCCTCATTTATTAATTATATTTTGATTTTTAATTATTTATCTTTTTCTTTCTAATTTTTAATGTATTAATTTTATTTCATTATAATTTTTATTTTCATTTCATTCTTCGTAATATATTTTGTTGTGAACATTTAGATAAACTAATTTTTGTTATACAATATATTTCGATGTACTTTATCTTCTTCATTTAGGTACATTAAATTCATTATAATACATTTCGGTGCATACATTTAGATACACACATTTCGGTACATACATTTCGATACAAACATTTAGGTACATTAATTCAATATAATACATTTTTGGTACTAACATTTCGGTGCATACATTTCGGTACACACATTTAGGTACATTAATTTAATATTAATACATTTCGGTGCATATATTTAGGTATATACATTTCGGTACTAACATTTAGGTACATTAATTGAGTCTTTCAAATTTGAAGAATGTTAAATAAAATTAATAAATTAAAAAACTCTTTTTTGGTCAAAAAATAAATAAAAATTTGTGTATTAATAAATTTAAATATTTAATGGGAGACATTAAATAAAATGCACATTAATTATTTTGAATTAAGGACACATTAGGGACTAAAATCAATATTTAATCTAACACCAGGTTTTTTTTTAAAATTTTAATCTTCTTGAAGGATTAAAGTTCAAAAACCCCTTATATCTAATTTTGCTAGTATTTTATTTTTACTCCAATGTAACTGTGGGTCTTTTCCTATAATCTTAGTTTGTTCTGCTAATTGTAACAATTCTTCTAAACTCTTTGGTCTATCTAGCTGTAATATTTCTATACAGGTTCCTTCTTCTAAAACCGGGTATTCATGTTCAAATATGTCTTCATCAAACTTTTCTACATTATTATGCTTATCATTTTCTTTTGAGTTTTCTAAATAATAACTATCTTGGCCACTAGGCTCTTCTATACTTATGCTTTTGTATGCTTCTACAGTATTACTTTGGTTAGTTATTGTAATGCCTCTTTTGAAAAATGTTATGTTAGGGTTCATAAATAAAAAACCTTGTAAACTTTTTAAAAAGTTTAAACCTAAAATAAATGGATACGATCATACTGGTGAAACAAATGTTAATGATAAATTAAATTGTTGTTTTTCTACTTTAATAAACTCATTATTTATACAATGTGTTAAGTAAACTGGTCTTTCATCAAATTGTGTTATTCTTACTGGTTTTGCTAATTTTTGGTTTTTCTATACTATGAACAATATTTCCTAATATTTCAGTATTTTCTTGTGATTCTGCTGAATTAACTTATAATAACCTATTATTATAACATTTTTCACATAATATTGAATATGTATTATACTATTCATTTGCAACTAATTTACTACACTTATGACATTTTTCTGGCCAACCTAAATTAATGTATTTATATTCCTCTTCATGCTGTTCTTCTATGAATGCACACATATACTGACACACCCCAATCCTAGAATCAAGGTGTGCTGGCCGTCACGTGGGCGTGGCGTAACCAAAAGTACGATGCAGAAGCAAAAGATAAAAGAAATACGAAGGAATAAAAACCAACTACTAGCAATAATATCCAACTAACATGCTAGAGTAAGTTTAAGTGTGAAACACACATATTCAGAGCATAAGTACTAAGTGCAGTTAAGTAGGACCATTACTAAATTACAACATCCGAAGGTGAGTCCTACATTTAAGTAGTCTGTCAGTACGCCGTGGGAATCCCCGTGGGCCACCAACACTGCTAACTAGAACCTGGAGGGGCGCAAAACAAGATTGAGTGGGTCAGTAAAATAAAGCTTTTCAAAAATAATTCATTTAACAACACTTCTAACCCCTTGCTGTAAAACCTGTATACCTTCCCAGAAAATAGTATATATATAACCACATAACAGCAATTAACTCAAATCACAAGTCTTTAATACTTTTCAAGAAATATGTCATGCTATGCTTCAAACATGATAATGATGCATCAATATAACATGTGAAATAATGAATCAACCGGAGACCCTATAGCTATCCTGTACGGTTAATTCTATAGCTCAATATCCAACCAAACAGGAGTCACCACTGTGACCTGTACGTCACTACTCTGCACATAAATCGGAACTACCTGGAGTAGTCTGTACGATAAGAATGGTGTAAGAATACGCTCTAGTGCTTCTCTCATCAACAGCTATATAATAATCTAAAGTCACCTACAAGTTGGAACCACCTCTAATGGTCTGTACGACATGTCGGAACCACCTCTAATGGTTTGTTCGACATGCACCTACTTGGATCTAAGGTGAGCGTGTGGTGCCGGGTGAATAATATAAGCACTAACACCAGGGGTGCAGGTTATGAGCTCTCAACACAATTCATATCATTAATAAGTCACATGAACACATAAAACTCACCTGATACTCACATGTGCATCCACAACACCATTTCACATATATGCATCAAATACTAATTCATACAATTCATATATTATGTATGCCTGGCATTTTAAAACGTACTTTCATTTAAATTCAATTTCTGGGAAAAATTAGTAGTATATAGGTATAAACAGAAAATAATTGCCCACTCACTGGTATGTCGAAGGGTCGTAACTCCCGTGACGCCCTTGAACGCGCTCGTCCTCGGGATAGGTCTCACCTATATGCAAAAAAACTATAAAAATGTTATTTAAAGACATAACCAACAATACGTAATAACTTCTCATACGATGCTCAATTTAGGTATATGAATATACCACAGTGACCTACTCGACGTCACGGACGTCGAGGTATTTTTAGAAAAAAATTTCAATGCTGCACGTGCCCCCACATGCCGGGAGAGGCACGGACCTACGCGCCCCCACGCGTGTCATCCCCTACCTCCAGTTGCCGGACTGGTTTCGTCGGCGACGGAAAAGTCGCCGGTTTCTGGGTTATTTTCAAATCGCCATAACTTACTCGTTTCTTCACTACTTTCAATGCTCTTTATATCAAAATGAAGATCTCGACGAGATGAACAAATACATACCTACCTCGACCCCTAACTCGCCGGGGATTCACCGGAAAAAACCTCGAAAGTTCTGGCCAAATTTGAAAAGCTTCGTTCTTAGTCCTCCGACGTCCAAACTCTACCAATGAAGCACCTCGAAGCTCGTGAGAACCTCCTTGAGCTTGCTATGGTCCTAAAATTCACAAAAACTTAATGGTTTAAAAGTTCATGAATAGTGACCAATTCGGGGATTAGAAACTAGGGATCCTTACATCCAATTCCTTCGATTCTTCTTCTCCGAGCTTCCTTAGAACCTCACTAAGCTTCCTATGAGCTTCAAATTCCCTGAAACAACCATATTTACGTCCAAATGAACAGTACTCAAAACTGGGGGTTCAGATTTCATGAGTTTTCGAAGGTTCTAAGTTCCAAAAATGGTACCAATAAACTCACAAGCTTGCAAGGATTCTAAAACTTACCTTTTCAATCTCGATTTGTGAAGAATTGGGCAAGTTCCACCTTTGTCCGTACGTGCACAGTGCAGGGGAAGAAGAAACCGAGAGGGGAGAGAGAGAGGAAGTCAATGGGAGAGAGAGAAGACAGGTTTGAGTGTGTGTGGTCCACCTTAAACCCTAACCACACAATTGAAAACATACCCTAAGTTCCAAATTAAATTTTCCACAAACTTAGGAAGGACAATATTAAACAAATGTACAAGTCACACACACACCTTAGAAATCTTTGGGGACAATTCCGTCATCTCACATCCACGATAAATGAAATTTCAGGACGGGCTGTGACATATACTCTTCTAGATCACTATTGGTGCTACTTGAATCTTCTGAGTCTGAATCTATTATGTTAATACTCTATATACTATAAATACTCTCATTATCACTTAAATTATCTAAACTATATATTGACTGAATATCTTCATTTTCTTCTAACTTAAACAACTCCATCAAATGTACTTTTTCTTTTAACTGTTTACCTAATTTTGGACATTTAGGTCTAATATGTCCATCTTCTCCACATGAATAACATTTACAACTACTCTTATTCTTTGGTGCTTTATATTTTCTAATCCAAGGTCTGCCACTTCTTTTTCTAAATTGTTTTGGAATTTATTTTCTTTTCCTATATGTTCTTGAAGGTCTTATGCTGAAATTCTTATGCTATTTGTAGGGTTTATATGACTTATATTTCTTTTTGTATATTTTCTTATGCTTATTTTTCTTATGGCAACCATACTGTTGTGGTAAATCTATATTTTTACAACACATGTAAAATTGTTTTCTAATTTGTCTCTTAGCTTTTATTTGACTACACTCTTGTCTAGGTATATCATATACATGTTGAATTCTAGGTCCTAATGCAATATCATTCTTCTTTGGATGCTTTTGCCATTCATTCCAAATCTTTTCACCTATTGGTCCTTTTATTTTTGTCATATAAGTATCTAATAAATTAATATCACTAATTCTACCTGTTCTTCCTAAATATTTAAAGAAATCTGTGGTATACTCAGTTATATATTGTAAATCACAAATTTGTAGTTGTTCTAAATTTCTAATTGCTCTTATTTGTTCTTGTTCACTTCTGCGATCTAACCTATTATGATCTAAAAACTCTTGTTTAATCAAAGTAACAAAACCATTAATATTAAAATGTGTTTTAGCTGCTTGATGCTGTTCTGGATTTTGGACTTTCCATGACTGGAAAATAATAAAAAACTAAACTGTTCAAAGTATGCTCAAAGTAATCTAACATATTTTGTGAATTACTAAAATCTAATGTTAATGCTGCATGTATGCAGCCTTTTTCTCATCTCTCAATTATTCTTTCCCAATCTTGTGCATCTACATTATCTAAATTTAATATATTACCAGCTATATTAATTTGTTATAACCCTCTCAAATATGGAATCCTATTTTTTTAGGTGGTTTTATCATACTTTCTTCTATGTAATCTACTTTTGCTTTTTCATTCTATTGTTCATTTGTTGGTCTCAAAAATTGTTGATCAGTTCTACTTGTGTGTCCTGGATTTTCTACTCCTGATGTACTATTTTCTTCTGCTGGATTGCATTCTACTTCCAATTCTAATAAATTATTATATTCTTTTGATCCTAAAATATGTTCCACTCCTATTTCTAAGATTAAAATTTTCATTTCTTCGTCTGAAATTTTATGTAGTCTTAAATCATGTCTTATATTTTTCCAATTATTGTTCTTCATCGAAATGATCAATATCTTCTATAAGTTTATCTACAATATGATCAAAATTTTGTTCAACTAAATTAATATCTAAATTATCAAAAGCCATATGTATACTCTCATTTTCGATCTCACTCTCATTCTCTTCTATTTTTTCTAGTTGCTTATAATTACTAAACCTAATTGTTGCTTGACCTGTACTAGTTTCATATATTTGTACTTTATTTGGTTGTCTATTTGGTGCTACTTGTAGATTAGACAATGTCCACTGAGTTCCTTCTAAAAAGCTATTATCTATAGGTTTTGCTTCTATCATATTTACATGTTTACTGCGAAATGTTTGAACTAAATTTTGAAACTCTAAAGTAAACTTATGTTTATATCTATCAGACACTTTACCTATATACATTAAACTAATACGCAAACTTTTATACTCTCATTTCATATTATAATTTTTTGTTCTTATGCTCACTTTAATATATTTACCAAGTTTGAACTTAAGTCTACTTCAGTTGTTGCTATTGCTGCTTGTTGGTGATTATCCCATCTATCATCATATATGTATACTAAAGCTTTTGTGCCCATTTGTGCTCTGGTTAATCCTGCTATTCCAATTAATATTGTTCCTATATGAATCTGACTAAAATATGATTTTCTCAAATGAGTAATTGCTTCTTTACTAATTAGATTATGTGTGACTTCTTTATCAATACAGATAACTTCATGTTGACTGATACTACTTACAATTCTACTTCTGTTTTCAAATAAACCTAATTGATACAAATTATATTTATTTTTCTGTGTTCTCTCAAAACCTCTGCGAATAAATTCTTGTGCTTTTTCTTCATTTGGATAAATATCTTCTGCTCTAACTTCTTATTTTCATTTTTTCCTAAAGAGTTCCATTTTCTATTATCAAAAGGATTTAGCTTAGGTCTTCTATTATTATTTGCACTCAAGGTTAAATTTTCTAATTTATCTAGTAAGGATGGTGGAAGTGATGAAGATGCGTTATGTAAAACTTGGTTTATTTCTGCTATTTGTTCTTCAACTTGATCTAATTTTTCAGCCAAACTTAAAACTAATTGAATAATCAAATTATTTTGCCTAATGGGAATATTGCTACTGGATACTTGTGTTGAAAAATCTGTTAAACCTACTGGGTCTTTATCTAACTTACTAATTTCTTTTAAAGCTTGAATATATTTTCTACTAGTTCTAGAATCAGTTATTAAACTAATAATTTATCTATTTTATTATGCAACTTATCTACTTGTTCACTTAACTCTTTTTGTACTAATTGAATTTTTTGAACTTCTAATTTTAGTTGCTCAACTATTTCTAATGATCTAAGTTCTACTTGCTTCGGCTTACTATCTATGAGATCAACAAGCTCTTTTATCTCTCTTTTGCTAGGAAATCTTTGAATATTTTTATTATCTTCTTCTAACTGAGATGAAATATCGTCTAAATTTTGTCTAATTATTTTTATGGAATTTTTCTGAAAATGCTCTAACAACTGGTTTAACAAATGATTTTGCTTATTATTTTCTAATTTTATATTTTCTGCTTGACTAATAATAAGATCTACAATACTATTGGCTTGTGAATTTTCTTCACTATGCAAAATATGATTATGCTTTCTTGATGGAAAATAACAAACTAAACCATTTTGGTCTAAAGTTATTTTACTTTTTTGAGGTTCACTAATTTCTAAATTAAGATAATCTATCATAAACTATAGTCTACCTTTCTTTAGAGTTACGGCTAACTGGTTTCTTAGAAACTCTCTTTCTTCTCTCAAGGTCTCTAAAACTTGATCTGTTATTTGTTTTGCTTCTAAAACTTTATGCTGTACTTCTGTGTTATTATATTTACTAATAAATGAAGGATGTTCAAGATAACCAAGATAAAACTTTTGCTTCTTCAAAGTAATGATAATTCTTTTGGATATATATGCTAATCTTCTCTTTATGCTAGTTATAGTTGGATGTCTGGGACAATAAATACCTGGTAATTGTGGTTGACAGGGTCTACATGGACAATAATATCTGTTGTTCATACACAATAAACAAATATGATATCAGTTGTATCAATGACTTCTATCCTCAAGGTACTTTACTATCAAGGTACTTTACTATTATAATTATACTATTAAAATGCTAAACTAGGCTCTGATACCAAATTCGCAACGCAGGCTCGGTTAAATAGTCGGATGACCATTATAACAACTAGACATAAAACCTTGCACATGGAACTCGACATGTTTCAGCATGACGACCATTCACAGTACAAGTATAAGGCCTTAACGGCTAAACTTAGAGGTACGAAGAACTCAAAGGTACCCTGGTTAATGTTCAATTATTTGTATGGCAAGCATTTAACTATAACAAAGTGTTTGAACAAAGTATGATCGCCAGTTTAGCAGGTTAATAATATAACTACAATTGTGTTTCCCTGTTTTGGACTAGAAGTCTAATTAAACAAACACACTAAAGAAAGAAAAGAAAACTTACTTAAGACTTGGAGATTACTTGAATATGTACACTTGTACTTTTATTGATATATGGAAAGTTTACAAAGATAGTTGTTTACAAGAAAGTGTTTACAAGGAAGTGTTTACAAGGATGCTATGAAGACTAAGGATGCTTGAAAGTATGAAGATGGTGTGAGTATGAGAGTGGGGTGTTCAGGTGTTGAGTGGTTGTGTTGAGCTAAAGGTGTCTTCTGCAAGGGAGGAAAAGCTCCCTTATATACAAAAGCTGATTCCTAAAAAAAAACAAATAACTTTCAATATTTACAATTTTTTGAATAGTGACAACACACTGTTTCTGAAAGCTGTCAGCACTGTTTCTGAAAACTGCTGAAAGCCACGTGAATCCATATTGTCTTGGTTGTTGCAATGTTTGCCACCTTAACTTTGCCATGCAAATTTTTTCTGAAAGTGTCACCTTCATTGCTGAGCAATCTTGTATGCATGTGTGAAGGGCATGATTGGCATTTTTGCTAAATTTTGTCCTGATGATTAAAAAGAAAGTTTTTTGGGTGTTTGGTTAGTTTTCCATTCTTATTTTTGTTCCTCATTATACATAACTATATGATCAAAATATCTTTGATTCAAAGACTAACATTTCCTTTTGTGTATATCCTGATTTCTGATGTAATGCTTGACATTAAGCTTTGAAACAATCATTGGTCACAATCCTATAAAACCAGCAAAAGTAATCCATGAGCCAAGTAAAAGTAATTAAATACTAATAATTTAAGTTATGTGCGAAGGACCTAACGTAAGTCTAGACTTGTATCTCAGTGGTAAGATTAGATATAAATGTTGAAATGCATCTCTAAAACCAAATAATTAGTGGGGAAAAAAAGGTGAATCACTTACCAAATGCCCTGAGGAGAAGTAGAGTTAGAGAATGCGGGTTGGAGAGTCCGAGGGAGGCAGAGAGAGATGAGAAAGAAGGGAAAGAGAGATGAGAGGGAAAGAGGGGGTGTGGGGGGGGGGGGGGGGGTTAAGGGGAAAGAGAGAAAGTGGGGTGTGGGGCCATAAGTTTATGAAAAATAATAAAGAAAAAGTAATTGTATCCTTAGACGTCAAATACAGGCACAATAATATATTTGAGTCCACTTTTTTTTATCCAAGTTGTCAGAAAATGTGTTTGTGCCCATTTTTCTTGATATCGGGCACAATATGTAGTGTCCTTTATTGAATGGGCACTGTTTTAATTTTTTTTTGTGGAAATAGACACAAATCCCTCATTTGTGTCCTTAATTTTGTATCCAAAGGCCATTTTTTTTTGTAGTGACTCGAGATTTATTAATTTTTGAACATCGTTGGGAAGGGAACTAGAGTGCGCCATCGGTTGATGTAGTTGATGACTGGCTCGTCCTTCCATTGCTTTGTACTTGTGAGCTCTATCATACTGATGGTGTGACAAGTACTGTAGAAATAGTTCAAGAATTCCCACTCCATTTGACCCCAGCTGTTAATGGACTCGGGCTCTAGGTTTGTTTACCAATCGAACACTTTCCCCTTTAGAGAGTGGACAAACTACTTCACGAGGTAGTCTTCTTCCATCTCCGTGTTGTTGCAAGTCTCGACGAAATGGGCAACGTGCTGCTTTGGGTTCCCCTTTCCATCGAACTGCATGAACTTAGGCGGCTAGTACCCTATCAGCATCCGCAATCCATCAATTGGCCTGGTGAATGTCTTCGGATACAACAGTGTATCCCCTGAAGTACCTTCCACCTATGCTCAGATGGTGTTTGCAATTATGTCCTGGAGTTGCTGGATGGAAATAAAGCCCATTGATGTAGCTTTAGTCTCTGGCTTCTGTTATTCTCTGGCCTTGTCTACCTGACACTCATCTTTCTTGCCAGACTCCTGGGCATCTTCTTGGGGTTGGGACTGACTCTTTTATCATGTTGTGCCTCCAACCTATCCATGAGCATGGCAATACGTAGGTCATTTTATTCGATAGTTTTGGTCAACCTTGCGATCGCCTCATTCATCTGAGCTAGCTATTCTTAATGGAGGTGGTGTTGGTGGTCATAACCTGTGCAACCAAAAGATGTGACTCTCCTACAAACATCAAGGGTGTTGGCGAAGTCCCAGTGTGGCGGTTGCTAGTTGGCAATCTATGGTAGGTTTATGCACTTGAGTTCGTGTCTAAAGCTAATGATAAAGAGCTCTCCTATGAACTTTTTGACACGAATGAACCTTGCTTGCCACTTCATGTGTCCTCGTGCGTGCCCCAGTAACATGCTTCAGTGTGCTCAATGAGGGCAGACTAATGACAGACTCGCTCCTCTGATGCTCTCTTTGCTCCCTTAGCCGCATCAACTTTGAAGTGGCATGTTGAAGCGTGGCGACTACCTCTACCTTGCTTCGAGTCATGGCACCCACAGATTCTCCACTTGCAGCAAAAATGCTGATGCTCCTTCCCTTAGTCGCGAAAGCAACTTGCCCTTTCTTGGAAGCCATCAATTTCTAAGTGTTTTTTTGTTGAACGGAGAAAGAGATGAGAGGTAGAGATTGTCCCACTGGGTGTGCCAAATTGGTAAACACAAAAATCTATAGCAAATAATGAGATAACGCGTGTACATAATAATTGTATCGTATTAATGAGTTTAGGGTCACAATCTGTTTTTACAAAGTTTCCTATGATTCTATCTCCAAAGAGGTGTAGATGCGTGTTGTTGATCCGAGGGTCTGGATGACTTGACCTCAGATGAACACTTGTCGTAAGGATTTGGCTTGCGGCAATGGAAAAACCGGCACGGGTAGTAGTGCTTGATGATTCTTCAAAGGTTTGATGAAGAACGTAGAGAACTTTCTGAATTCTTCTAAGGGTTTGGGAATTTGGAGAATTTGGATGCCTGAGAGCTTCAGAGTTTTAGATTTTTAGCGTCTTGGGCGTGAATGATTTTATGGGCGGTTTCCTTTGTCTTGGAGCCTTATATTTATAGACTTTCAAAGCCTTGCCTAAGGATAAATTTGGCCTTGACCATGGGCTTATTAATTGATGAAATAACCAAGACTTGATTTGTGTCTTGATTCCTGATTTGACTTCATAAATTAATATTTGATTTAAATTAATATAAATCAAATAAATCAATCGTTTAAATTGATTAATTTGTTTAATTTAAATTAAAATACAAAATCCCTTTCTGCCAGAAGTTAACATGTGTCCTCTTGACAACTCGTCTGGTTTTGATAAGTCACATGCTATGTGTACAATTTGTGAGACACATGGTGCATGCCATATGGCCATGTAAGCCCTGTTGTGTCGATATTTAATCCGTTGGTGAACATAATTTACATGTCTACACTACTCCTTTTTCCTTTTTCTAAGTTTTTATCCCACTAGGTTTTGCCTAGAAAGGTTTTTAATGAGGCACTAGTTTTGGTCTTCTGACCCGGCAGTAACGACCATACGTCACTTAAGACATGCCTGAAATCAAGGAAGTCCTCCTAAAGAGTTTGTTGTTCTAGGGGGAGAAATCCCTAGGAGTACAAAGTTTCTCTCACGCCGACTATCGGTTTTTATCCCTACTTAGGTTTTCTGGATCATCCCTATAAAGAGCATACATGGAGTTCTTGTGATTACCCAACTGAGAAATTCGTAAAAGGGGGAGTGTTACTAGACATTTATGTCCATCCACTAATTGGTGATGGATAGGCCATTGATAGTTGGTGATGAATTGGCAATTGATACCTCAAATGAATAGGACATTCATTCCTCAGTTAACTACTGTAACCATCATAGTTGAGTTTTCATCAACCTAGGGTTGGAATTTTAAATCGAAAAACTGACGGAACCGAACTGGACCACACACATCACCTCCAGCGTGGGAATGTATACACACAGACCAACTCAGCTGCAAATGAACTATGAACTTGGGATGTAAGTGTAGAACTTTGTCTTGTAAGAAGATAAGTGCGATGCGCCCACAACCAGAAAGTAGCAAGAGATCTTTTGTCTCACATAATTATTCAAATCAGACATGATAAATGAGTTGCTTAAGTACAAATTTTGAAATAATGAAGGTGGAATAGGCTTAACCTTTTTATTTTTTCCTTCATACCATCGAGGTTTCTTGAACAAAAAAGAGCGAATGTGGTAAGTAAATTTTTAAGTGAAATAGAAATGACTGAGAGATTATTAGAACATAAGTGCATATATGGACTACTATAGAACACGATTTCATAGAGGAGATCATCCATCAACGGGTGATGCACTTGCCTGCGAACAACAACAACAACAACAGAAACATATTCTATTAGCTTGGAATTCTAGCTAATAATGTAAAATCGAACTAGATATACAAGGAAGCAGTACTTACATGGTCAATTGACATATTCTATTAACTCAAAATTTGTTTCTTATACGACACAGCTCGGCCACAACATCAGAAATATCCATCCGTTCTCTAGGCAACTGGGCAGAACAAGCAACACCAATTTCTAAAATTGAAACCAAGCAGCTTTCTTCAATTTTGTTACGATTGGTTTGTCTATCTTGATCCAAGCGATTGTTTACGCTCATATCCCCTTCGAAGCTTTCTAGAACAAGAAGAGGATCGACAATCTCTACAACTTTAGGCATAGCTGCCTTGACAAAGTTACGAAGGTTTGACGTTCCCTGAAACATGTTATCAGTTGGTCTTTTTCCAGTGAACATTTCCAACAAGAGGACACCATAACTGTACACATCACCTTGCCTCCAGACTTCATGTCCCACACCGTACTCTGCATTTGCACAATTGAAAAAAAAAAAAAAATTTCTAATTTTTTAAGTGCTCAAAAAGGTCTTATGTCATGTTTGAGACAATCAAAATAAATATTAAGAAAGAAAAATCAAGAAATTAACGATGAAAGAAAGCACATTCACCTGGAGGAGTATAACCAATTGTTCCTTTTACTCCGGCAGAGCTTGATTGGTGACTGGAATCATTTTCAGAAATTTGGGGAAGGAATTTTACCAACCCAAAGTCACCTACATGTCCAGTCATATCTTCATCGAGAAGCACATTACTGGGTTTGAGGTCGCAATGAACTATTGACGTCTGGCAGTGATGATGGAGATAATCCAATGCCATAGCAATGTCAATAGCAATGTTCAACCTTTGACAAAACGTTAAGCTTCTCAGCCTCTCATCTGTCTCATCAATTTTTTGAGTTGGATGCAACCATTCTTCCAAGCTCCCATTAGCCATGAACTCATAAACTAAGGCCTTGAAATCGTTTCCACTATAATCGACACCTGAACATGCTGAGAGTACCTTTAAAAGATTACGGTGTCTAATATTTTTCAAGGCCTCACACTCAGCAGCGAAACTTTTGGAAGCTCCATGATGAACGAGGTTGAGTACCTTGACGGCAATCATGGTTTCACCTTGGTCAAGTACTCCTTTATAAACAGACCCAAAACTGCCCATACCAATCAAGTTGGTGGAGGAGAATCCATTGGTAGCTTTTAAAAGACTTCGGTACGACACCTTGAGAAATTTTTCTGAATCACTTGAAGCATGCTCTTTTCTTTCCTTCTTTGAGCAATAAAGGTACAGGAAACATAGTGCAAAAATGAGTCCAAGAAGCCCACAAACGAGAGAGATAACCAGCTTCAAGGTTAGGCTCAATCGTCTCTTATGGGAATGTTGAAATTTGCATTTTGGCAAATGAAACTCAGGTATTCCTCCACAAAGTTTAGTATTTCCTACCAGTGTTGTCGCAGATGCATTCTTGAAAACTCCTTTTGTTGGTACCACACCCTCCAAGTTGTTATATGATAGATCTAGTGACTGCAAAAACTGAAAGCGTTCCAAGAATTCTGGAATTGTGCCTGACAAATTGTTGTGAGAGAGATATAATTCTTCAATTCCTTTCAGTGAACCCCAAGAGGGCGGAATGTTCCCTCGTAAGAGGTTCCCTTCCATGCTTAGATACTCTATCTTTATACAACTCCCAAAACTTGCCGGAATTTCACCAAATAACATGTTGTAAGAAATATCAAAGTACCACAAATTTATTAAGTTTCCTACTTGTTTGGGAGGGGAACCAGTGAACTGATTTTGAGATAAATCAAAAAAAGTAAACCAAGAGGAAATATGAATGACTTCGAATACACTACCACTGAAGTTATTAGACCAAAGAGATAATATGATCAAATTGGGACACTCAACTAAACTTGAAGGGACATTTCCATGAAGGATGTTGTCATTTAAATGTAACTCAGTTAATCCACTTAAATTTCCAAAAGATGATGGAATTTTCCCAGAAAGAGAGTTTGTACCCATATTTATCAAATATAGTTTCTGAAGGCTTCCTATATTGCGGGGGATGTGACCTGAAAGCTGGTTCTCAGACAGCCATAGGCTCTCTAGGTTAACCAGATTCCCGATCCCCATTGGAATACTTCCAGATATCTGATTTTCGGATACAGAGAAGTATATAAGTGAAGAAGACAGGTTAGCTATGCATTGAGGTAACATGCCCCCAAAATTATTTCTGCCAAGCTTCAGGACTTGCAAACGTGTGGCATTTGTCAAATCACATAGAAAGCTCAAGTCATCACGTGCCCCACTTCCAAGAGTGTTGAAATAAAGAAGTAATCGCACAAGCCTGTGTAAATTTCCCAAAGAAGGGACCTTTCCATGTAGTTGGTTTAATGACATTCCAATGTGATACAGATTAGAGGCATTAGACAATGAAACGGGAATTGGTCCACTAAATTGGTTACCGTCAATATCAAAGTATTCAAGATTTGGTAAGGCAATACCTAAGTTTACAGGCAAGGTCCCTTGGAGGCCGCTACCTTTGCGGTTGCTAACTGTGATACTAATGACTCTGACAGAAGATTTATTGAAGATTGATGGAGGAAGAGTACCAGACAACCTATTTTCATCCAATGCAAGAGTTCTGAAATTGGTCAGTTTGCCAAAAATATCAGGAATACTTCCACTCAAACTATTACAACATGCAGAAACTATTTCGAGTGACGATAAGTTGGCAAAAGAATGAGGAACAGTTCCTGTAAGGTTGTTCTCGTGAATTGAGATTAGTCTTAGCTTTGACAAACTGCCGAGCTTCTCAGGAATTTTTCCCACCAGCAAATTGTGACCTAGACGGATTGTCCGGAGTTGAGAGCAGAGTGATAAGTTGGTTGGAATTTGACCGCTGAGTGAATTATTCTCCAGCCATAAATCTTGCAATCTGTGTAGACGGCTGATTTGTGGAGGAATTTGATGGTTGAAGCTGTTATTTGAGAGATACAGTTCTCTCAAGAAACTCAAGTTTCCAACATGGGGTGTTATAGAGCCTGCAAGTTTCGAGGACTCGAGGTCCAAACTTGTTACTCTTTTGTGACGACGACTACACGAGACACCACGCCAATAACAAAAATGGTTGGTTTCGTTCCATGAAGCTAAAACTCCAAGAGGGTCATGAGTTATGCTAGCCTTGACTTCAAGCAAGGCCAGTTTATCTGTCTCATTTCCGGGGAGGGCGAAAGAAGGTGAGCAAGAGTAGTGAAGAATGAGAGCATGCATACAAAAGGATGAGAAAACAAGAGCAGAAATGGAGTTGTAAAGGCCCATGGTGATACTGTTTTGTGCGAACCTTAACTCGCAAATTTAAACAATGGTGGTTGTTTGTCTTGGAGCTTTAGCAGAATCCAATTTATAACCATAGTCACCACTGTCGTAGTGGATCTCAGGGACGGAGCCAGAAATTTATTCTAGTGGGGGCAACCGAAAACAATTAAGAAAACCGTATTATAGTATGATTATATGCAATATGATATTAAGGATGGTTTCAAATGATGATATATCACAATTCCAATGTTACAAAAATTTCAATATAATAGTGGAAAGTGGCAAAGTGATGATAAAAACATAAGTACATGATACACGGGAGATGAGTTTTTTGGTTTGAATGACAGAATAAGAGCACTATTGCTCATATAATATTTGATATGGAGTATAAGTAGGATGAATGTATGTTTGATATTAGATACATATATTTTTTTCAAAGATAATCCGTGTATATTATATAATTGTAGTTTACAATTAAACAAACGAATTACTTGAGTGGGGACATTTGCCCCCAGTGAGCCTTCATTGACTCCGTCTGTTACTATGGCATGGTTGAATTTCCCAGAAGAAACTATTGAAAGTGAAAGTTGACAAATGACTTGTAGTGCGTGTCAGTTCAGTCGACTTGACTTTGACCGAAGGTTTCTGAGACTTGGAGCAATGGTGCATGATACAAACTCGAGACCCATATCTTTCCTCATGTGTTGATAGAGATGGGAGTATAGGAGGGCTTCTCGCCACCAATCCAGAGTTGGTTCGACCTCGTTCTCTCTTATGCCGTATACGGCCGATTGGATCATAGTGGGGAAATTAGATTGTTGATCTGGAATCTTGCTTGAACGTGTATTCCAAGCTTGTACGTTAAGAAACAGTGGTAGTTGGTAGACCAGTGATATTAGACCGATGTATGTATGTAAGGAATTTTCCAACAGTAGGAGAGAATTAACAGTACTTGACCCAAGAAAAGGAAGTCTAAGTCTTCGCCTCTACTTTCTCCATCCTTCCTTGAAAATTAAAATTAGATACAAAACTAGCTACAAGATATTTTGGTGTGGTAATTAGTGTGTCGTTTTATCAATTCATGATTCAAATCTGAGAATTCGTTTAATGCTCATAAAATCCTTTATTTTTCTTCTTCCAAACAATGTATTCCTACAGATTATGTCATCTTTGACAAATTTGTAGTGTTCTCGTTTGTTTCGATTAATTGAGTAATATTATTAGTTTTTATAATTCATTTGTTCGTATGGTTTTTGACAAAAACTTTCTCTCATTTTCAACTTAATATCAAAGCAGGTTTGTTCTTTCAGGATTTAATTTGCTTTAGATTGATATAAGTTTATCGCTGTTTGTTTTGTTGTTTGTGCCATATTAGGGGTTCTGTTACTTTTCGGGAAGAAAAAAGAACTAATTATTTGGCATAAAGAACCCATCTATTTTCAGCTTCAACTTCCTGTGTGGAAAATATATTAGCCAAGAAGGAATATTGAGGGTACTATGAATCCAATATCGGAGAAACAAGTGACATTACATGTGTGTATAAGTAATTGAGCTATTCTCTACATTGTCAATTGATTTTCTAGTAGAACCCCAACTTCTTCCATGAATGGCAACTAACTAGTTACTATATATAGCTACTGTTGGAAAAAAAAAAAAAAAAAAAAAAAAAAAAATATATATATATATATATATATATATATATATATATATATATATATATATATGTCCTTTAACATCTCATTGATCAATTATTAATTGTCTATACCTACACTAGTAAAAAAACGAACTCCTTGTGTGACAAAACACACATCATTGTGCAAAGTGATTTTGAGCGATGAAATTTGAAACTTCGTTGCGCAAAATCTTGTGTGATGAAATTTTGCGCGACGAAACACAATTCATCACCCAAAGTCACTTTGCTTGGTGAAACTTTAAAATTCGTTGCGCAAAGTCTTTACAAAAATAAATAAAATAAAAAAAATTTATTTTTTAAAAACTTTGCGCGACGAAATCTTTAGATTTCGTCGCCTAAACCCAATTTATTTCCTTTTTCTTTAATTTTATATTTTAAATTGTAAAATAAATTATTAATGTTTTGTCGCCTAAACCTTATTTATTTAATATTTATTTTATTTTATATTTTATATTGTCAACCTAAAATATTTTCTTTATTTTTTATCATTTTCTTTGCACGACGGATCAACATTTCGTCGCCTAAATCCTATTTATTTATATTTTAAATTGTACAATAAAATTATTTTCTTTTTTATTATTTTTTAAAAACTTTGCGCGACGAATACTAATATTTCGTCGCATAAGCCCTGTTTATTTTATTTTATATTTTAAATTGTCTAATAAAATTTATTTCTATTTGGGCAGGTGCTGAAAATGGAAGCGAGAAATTTAATTTTTCAATTTTTTAAAAACTTTGTGCAATGAAAAATTTGTTCGTTGCGCAAAACTTTACGCGACCAATATTTCGTTGTGCAAAACCCTAAAAATTTGGGTGGGTGCCTAAAATGGAAGACATGATTTTTTTTAAAAAATATTTTTTTAAGACTTTGCACGACCAATCTTTTTTCATGCAAAATCGTATCCTTCGTAGCACAAAGTGATACGGTTTTTAAAACCAAAATAACTCATCCATAATTTTTTCAATTTATCTCTCTAGTTTTCTTACCTTTCGTCTCTTACCCTCTCCCCAAATCCGACCCCCTCTCACACTCAATCTCTCATCTCTCTCTCTCTCTCTCTCTCTCTCTGTCTCTATCTCTTACTCTCTCACTCTCTCTCCTCTCTCCCTATCTCTCAATCACTCTCAATCCTGCCAAAAGGTATTTTCTCTCTAAATTTTAATTTATTTCTCATTAATATGTGTTTTTGGAGTTAATTTTGGGTTTGGGGTTGGGTATAGGGTGAGGGGTGGAGTTTGGGGTATGCCGATTTTAAGGGAGGTTATGCCATTCTTTTTAGGGAAATTTTATTGGAACCCATTCAACCTCTTTCTACACCCAATACAAAAAATATTTTCTTAAAATTCCTAATTCACCCTTTGATTAAAATTGAAAAAAAGAAATTGTTTATACCATATTTAGAGCCTCGTTTTAAGATCTCGTATAAATACTCGGGGGACTTGAATGTAATTATGTGATAAAGGAAGGGGCAAATATGTAATAAGTAAGGAGGCCTTATTCTATAAAAGGACCCCTCACCCTCACAATTAGGGGAGGCCAATTCCTAGGCCCTCTCATCCCCTCTCAAAGCTCTCTCTCCCTCAGATAAATACATAATTAGTGTGGACGTAGCCCAAACCTTGGGGTGAACCACGATACATCTTGTGTTATTTACATTTCATGCAGATTCACGGTTGGATTTACGTTGTTCCAAGACCTCCGGTTTTGTGCATTAACATTTGTCGTCGTCTGTGGAAATCAACACGAAAAGCTATGTCGGTTCTCTTTATTTTTTTCTGTTGGAAATGTGCCCTAAAACCAATCATATGATGATACTTTACGGACATTTAACATGTTAAACTAATCTAGTTTAATATTAAGGGCAAAGATTATTGTTTGAGCCGTCTCATATAAATATTATACGCTTAAACGATAAGTCCAAGGAATATGTGATTGGGAGAATGCGATCTAAAGAAGTTAGATTCATGAGACCATTCTTTCGTAGACACATCCTAAACGTTCCTGATCATAGGATTGCCAATTGGGCATTGACAATCCGTTAAGATCAGTACGTGATGTGTCTTCTCTCAGGGAGAGTGACTAGTCTCGAGTCATTGGTGTGTGTGACATCAAGACAAGTACGTAGGTGCTTAATAAAGAATGAGTTCACTGAACACGATCAATGAAGAGTTCTCATATTCATGTCACATGAGAACTCATGGTTGGGATAATGCAAAGTAGTCATTTGACCTGAGGCATCATAGTTGTCTTGTGGTTAGGTACTTGATCTTTAATTATGTCAAAGTCACCCCATCCGCGGGTGTCCACGGCATCGTCGGGGTTAAGCCACTTAGCCATGGAGGCAAGTGAATGCGCAACAAGGGATCTCTAACCTTCAAACCGTTTGGGGGAGAATACTCTATGATATGATTAAGAATCTCTGGCCAGAGTATGAATGAGATTTAGGAAGTCGTTTCAAATCACATTCAAGGTAATCATATAAGCACACGAATCACATTGGATAGTATACATGAATAAACTATCAAACCAAACAATGTGGTCAAGAGTATTGTATTAGAGAAAGATCGTATTGCATTTGTAATCCTAAACTGAATAGGTTCTCCACCTCTTCTGATTAGCTTGGGTAACCATGATATGCTGCTAGGTGTCACTCATGGTTTGTGGAAGCCCTAAACGTGTATAATCACTAAAGGGAGAATTGAAAGTAAGTTTCAATTCACAATCGATTTGAAATGGTTTTAATCGCCCACTGCCTCGCTAAAAGGAACCTAATGGATCGTACACCGTGTAAGGTGGAGATTGAAGAAACAATGGAGATGAGTAAGAATAATTAAATGGTTTAATTATTTATGGCAAGGATTAATTAATATGTTAATTAATCAAACGAATAAGTTCGTTAAAGACCTCGGGATAGTTTTGGACCTTAAGGCCCAATGGGCTTCGAACGTCAAGCCCATTGACTTAAGTTGTATGACAACTTAATGAATAATGATTCACAAAGGCCCAATTTGCCCAATAATACGCTAAGGCCGGCCATTTAGAGATGGAGTGAGTTTTGGACTTATTTACAAGTTTGCCACTCCAATGAATTAAGGTATAAATATGACTTTATAGCCAAAATTCATTTAGGGTTTTCTTTTGGGGAAAGGATGAGAACATAAGCTCTCCTTTCTCTCTAAAGTGGCTGGCCTCCTTGGAGGGTTTAGCTAGCAATCCTACTACTCCAAGGTCACTCATTTCTTCTCCAATATAACCTTGGTGAAGAGACTTAGAGGTTCTCAATTTTGGGAACTTGGAGAACCATTTCATCCATCCAAATCCATAGATCTAAGATGCAAGGAATGAAGGCCCTCTCTTTGGGTGATTAGCCTTTGCTTATGCAAAGAGGAATCTACAAAGGTATAATTTCTCAACTAACCAATGTTGTTTTAAGTTGAGTCAAGGTTAACCAATCTACTAGGCTTTGAATTTAATGGGTAATGTTTTGTTTTGAGTGCATGCAAGCATGATTCCGCCTTTAATTTGTTAATTGCATGCTATAGATGTTGCTTAAATAAACATGTTTTTCACAAAATTTCCTTCAAGTGGTATCAGAGCCTAGGTCTAGTAGTTGGTGAATCATTTTGGGTTTTGTAGTTCATAATCTTTTATTTGAATGTTGTAAATGTTACAAGCTTTATTCTTGCTTTTTTGAATGTAAATTTTGTTAGAAAATTTGCCATCTCAAATGTTGTAGATGTAGTTCATATGAGCATGAATTTTGGAGCTAAAATTTGGTGCCAAGTTTTTGGGGATTTTCGGCCAAATCCAAAGGGTGATTTTTTGGGTTCATGTTTGTCTTGTTAAAAGTGTTTTAAGGTGACTTTTGGAACCCCTAAGTACCCTAGGATGTTAACCCCATTTTGAGTAGTGAAAATTTGATTTTTATTGCTTGAAAATGTTCATGGAACTCTTATGGGTTTTCATGGATGTTCTTCATTGTTCTTGAAGTTCTTACCAAGAACAAAAAGGTTTGATGTTTTGATTCAAAGTTTTGGATGATTCATAAAGTCTTTATTTTGTGTTGGTGGGTGTGACTTATCTATCAACAAAACATTTATTGAAATTTTGAAAGGTGATAGAAATGGTGATGGGTGTGTAAGAAGTACTTCTCTTACACACACACCACTTGCATGGCTTTATTCACACCAACCTATATCCACTTGCATGGCTTTATGACTTTGTTGAAAATTTTTCAAAATTTTGTGGCTTCAATCTCTCCAAAACCGGCCACCCTACAAGTGGGGTGCTTTTGGGGCTTTTATGCAATTACATAAAGTTTTGGTACTTTTGTGTAATTTTTAGTTTGACCCAAAAGTTTACGTATTTACGTAAAGGCCCAAAATCATTAAAGGACAAATTGTTTTGTTCATTTAATGAAGTTTTTCAATTTGTTGAAAATTTTGGGTTCTAGTTGTGATTACATGAAGTAGTGAACTTTTGTGTTTTTACAAAATGAGCTCAAAAGTTTAAGTTTTGCAACATAGCCCAAAGGTTAAGGTTATTGCATTTTGGCCCAAATTAGGTTGAGAACAAAATGGTTTTGTCTCTTTAAATGAGAATTGGATTTTCATTTCATTTAGCTCCATTTAAATCAATTTTATGGATACAAAAACCAAATGAAAATGTTGCATTCAATTTAATTAGTTAAAGTGTTAATTAATTAAAGGGTGATTATGAACCTAAGCCTACGATAATTGAGCTATGTGAAAGGCCGTTTCAAATTTGTTTGAACCATGGGAATGTGTAGATTAGATTTTGGTTGTAATTTGATTTGATCAAATGTTGTAAAAGAGCATAAGCTCTTCTTCACTTTAAAGTAATTTGTTTTATTCAAATGTTGTAAAGAGCATAAGCTCATCTTTACTTTGAAGTACTCCTTTCTTGTATTATTTGATATGCATGAAAATGGAGTAGAGGGTCCAACGCCCCTAAGACAACACGCCTTAATGTGATTAAACGCGTAACTAAAATCAATCACCATCCCTAGACCGAGATTCAACACTAGGCTCGTGTTGAATCTTAACAAAGGTTCATAGTCATCCTAAGGCCCTAAGGCAACTATATAGTCCATCAAATGAATGCAAAGTTTATGTTAGTTGTATCATATACTCTTGCTTTAAAAACCGTTTTTATAAGCATAGTGGGAGTATTATATACAACTAAATTCAATCAAATGGACCAATAGTTGTAATAGGACCAAAATTGTTTTAATAAATATTAAAATGAATATTTATATGTGATGAGACCTAAAAACCCTCAACCAAACCATTATTAAGTTGATAAGCGTGAGAGTGCTTTGAACACTCTTTCGTGGCCTTCCACCGTGGTAGGCTCCGATCGTTTGTGACTTGTACACCGACTTCACCCTATAATGGGGGAGTACAAAGTGCGTGCTTACACTCAGGAGGAGTTCTATATACATACATGATGAAGTGAGGTAGGCAACGAGTTTAGCCAACATGATATAATTCTGAGGCTATGCTTGAACCCCTACACGAACTAGGCATGGTGGGAAAGACTTAACTAAGTACAATGACGCCAACATGATATAATTTTGAGGCATCATTCTCTAGAGGCCAAATTAAATGGGTACTTGCAAGAGATGCAAATGAGTAAGCGTACTCTCTCATTATTATTAACGCTAGCCAACATGATATAATTCTGAGGTGGGCTTGGTAATAGTGAGCCTCTCATACCCTACTAAGAGTTTCCTCCAAAACTCTCGAATTCCGATGAGGGATATGGAATTTGCCAAAAATAGTGGGTGGTGCTATTTGATTTAAAGACCCGAATCAAATGGCTTAAAATCAATCAATTTATATACGTTATGTATTTGTTTACCAATATATTTGCAAACGCTATCCAAAACTTGACTAAGAAAAGCCGAATGCTTTAGTTTCCGGACTTGGTACAACAATCCCAAAGATTGTCTTAAATGGATTGTATATGTACCTAAGTAGTCTAATCCTCACAATCTTCCTATTGATAATGTATCATTGGAAGAACATGTTAGATAAGTCTATCATAAAGAGGACAACACTTTTAATGTCATAGTTCTTCACTTACAAATCGTTGTATGAAGAAATAAGAGTTGCTTTGAACAACCCTTAGCTAATGCAAACACTAGTGCTTGTTTCTTTGTTAAATGAACAAAGAACTTAAGAAGAAAGCACAAGGGCATGGACACTTTATGTGCCATGATTCTTCACTTACAAATTGTTGTATGAAGAAATGAGAGTTGTCTTGAACAACTCTTGAAAGTTTGTAATTATGTTTAGAACATAATGGTTGTTTGACAAAAATAGTCCATCAACATGGACTTATGATGATTTTGAATCATTGAGTGTTGAAGTGTTAAACCACTTCTAGAAACGGAAACTAAGTAAGGACTTCACCTTTGTGTCCCTATCCAAATGGTTCACTAAGTTTATTGTAAACTATATAGTGAACAATAACCACACGCTCTCCAAATCGTTTGATGTGTATAACACAATTGAAATAAGTTTCAAGAGAGACAGTGGGAGTTTAGGGACCATGACTATTGTAGTCAAAGGAGAAGTCAAATGAAGAAAGAGAAATAAACTCCAAGGGAACAAACTTTCTTTATGAAAGGATGGACATTGGAAGGGGTATTTGCAAGAAATGTCTTGCAAGTGTCAAGAACACACCTTTCGAAGGTGTTGTAAATTGTTCTTGAAAAGTTCAAAACAGTTGGTTCTTCTACTTGAATGCTTGATTCCGTATTAGTAACTATGTTTTACAATCGTTGTAAAAGTGTGGCTAATAAGAAGTAGAAGATTAATGAGAGAAGAGAAAGTACTTAACATTCGGAACGTGAATTAAATGTAGATCTCTGCGAAAGCAGATAGTACTTACTTCCTCATATAAACTACCAAAGAAAATGGAAAAACAAAGATTGTCTTTACATTCCAATTGAATAAAGGAACTTAATTCCGTATGTTAAATGGATAAATGTTTTGTTTGACAAAACATTGTTCTTTATTAATGAATGATTAGATTATTGTATTCTAATTAATTATCTCTATAGTAGAGATGATATGGTAGTGTTAACTGTTTAGAATATAGCGATGCTTAAAACCCAAAAGGTTGCAAGGTAGTGACTAATCTCAATTGAGTTGTGATACCTCTAAAACATAAATTATGAGTTGGTCATAGATGGATGCTTTGGATCATTAAATCCGGATCCAATACCTTCTTATTAAAATTGTATCGAGGCGAAATGTTCGAATTTTTATTCTTTTGGAAAGAAGAAAGAATCACAAAGTTGTTGAGGTTAATTCACTTAGATGTTAGTGACACTTGTCCACAAACATAATACTACTCATGTTGTATGACATTCACCGAAGATCACTCTCGGTTGGACTATAGTTTATTTTGAATAAACACAAGTCCGAATACTTTGCAAAATGTTTCAAAGAATTCAAGAAATGTAAGTTGATGAGTAAGACGTCTAAAGTATTTACCTCCTTAGATTTGATCCAAGGAGTGGTAACACTTTAGAATAGTATTCTTGAAAGATATCAAGGAAAGAAGCATCATAAGATAATGGATTTCTCCATTAAGAGAAGAACGAACTTGAATAAGATTTAGTTCGTTGGATATTATCAATTACCCATATATAGGATATATACTTCTAAGACAATATGATTGTCAATTAGAAGATCTTCCAAAAATTTTCATGACTCCATAGGATGTAGTTGGAAAGAAAGACAAATCTTAATCATGTTAAGATTTGGGGTTGTGTGCTAATAAGCAATATTTGTTTAAAAATTATCTCGTGGGTATCCTTAAATTAACATTTGGATATCATTTCTATAAACCAACTAACAAATGTTGTTTGTTGGGTAGTTCATTGTAATCCTACACTAGGATTTGCCTAAGATAGCGCAAATGAACGAGAGATAGAACTCAAAGAATGGGTTCTTTGAGAAACAAGATAGTGATCAACAAATATAACAACCTAGTTCCTATACCACAAGCTCCAAGGTAGTCAAGAAAGATTTATAAACCGTCTTAGTTGAATGGTTTGAACTTTATGACTATGTCATAGAGTTGCACCTCTTAATTCGAAAGAAATAAGAATGAAAATCCTTATGACTACATTGAGTGTATATACGAGATATACTCAAGGAAATGGTAAAGTACCATTTGACCCGAAATAATGAAACCTCCATAGCTAATTGGTAGCTTAAGGTGACTACAATCAAAGAGATTGGTTGACTTTGAAGAAACCGTCTTTGACGTAGTCATGGTTTCAATTAATTCGAAGATTGCTAGCTACAACTAAATGGTGATTCAATGTTTGGACATAATATGGGTTTCCGAAACCATTATTAAGATAGTCTTGATAATATATGTCTAAAACTATGAATCACAAAACATGTAAGTTGTAGAGATCCATCCATCATGGATCTTAGCAAGCTAGTGGGAGCTATAAGTGTCTTATGAGAGAAAGATCAAATCGTTTGATTTCTCATAAAGATGTGAATGAATCTTTTGTTTACTAGGTTTACAAAAGATTAGTGGGAGTTAATCATATTCCTAAATTTAAATATATATATATATATATATATATATATACACACATATATGATATATTAATTTTGGAAATGAAAAGAATACTTCTTCGTTAAAGTTATGACTTTAAACATTCTATAACGATAGAATGTGTATGGGAGATATAGTCTAAATACATGGGATAGAAATCTATAATGATATATTTCAAGATATAATTAGATTATATCAATCCCTAATAATAGACAAGAGATGCTAGGAAGTTTCTCATATGATGATAAACTTCAATTAGAAGGACGACTCTAGTGAGACTAGCAAGTTGCCCTTCTCAAAGGGAACGTACCCTTTGACTCCCAAAGAAATAATGCGTAAATAGAATCCTTTATGCATACATAGAAAGGTGATTTATGTATTTCATATTGTATGAAAAACATTGATATGAGTTGTACCTAGAAAGGTACAAGACGATATCAGTGCAAGCCAAGGATCAGAACCACGACAACTGTCAAGTGAGTCCTTAAGTATTTAAGAAATACTAAAGGATAGATTCCCCAAAGAATGAGGAAGAATTAGAGTAACGTAATGGAAGCGTAAATGTATTAGATTATGAATCTAATACATCATTGGATATTTCTTCATTATGAATGAAGAGATAATCAGATATCTCTTTATTATGACTAAAGAGATATTTGGATGGAAACATTAAAAGTAATGACTTTAGTGTGTTCCATTATGAATGCAAAATATATTGCCATATAGAAGCTTACAAGAATGTTGTTTGGATGGGAAAGTTCATTTATGAACTCTCTATTCGGTTCTAACCAGAAAGTGTCTCTAGTGTACCGACACTACGACACTAATGGGGCGATAGCTCAAGCCAGGGAATCAAGGTCTCATCAAGATCCGAACTCAAATGAGAGACTGAACCACATGATTGAGAATCATGTATAATGGTGACGTCGTTATTCTCAAGGTTGCTTCTATGGATAACATATAGATATCCATTGTCTAGGCCTACTACTCAGCCATTTATGAAATGACTACAGAAGAGGTATCATCACTGATGACCAAGCTGATTGGCTCTAGTGCAAGTGGGAGATTGTTGGAAATGTGCCCTAAAACCAATCATATGATGATACTTTACAGACATTTCACATGTTAAACTAATCTAGTTTAATATCAAGGGCAAAGATTATTGTTTGAGCCGTCTCATATAAATGTTATACGCTTAAACGATAAGTCCAAAGAATATGTGATTGGGAGAATGCAATCTAAAGAAGTTAGATTCATGAGACCATTCTTTCGTAGACACATCCTAAACGTTCCTGATCATAGGATTGCCAATTGGGCATTAACAGTCCGTTAAGATCAGTACGTGTTGTGTCTTCTCTCAGGAAGAGTGACTAGTCTCGAGTCATTGGTGTGTGTGACATCAAGACAAGTACGTAGGTGCTCAATAAAGAATGAGTTCACTGAACACGATCAACGAAGAGTTCTCATATTCATGTCACATGAGAACTCATGGTTGGGATAATGCAAAGTAGTCATTTGACCAAAGGCATCATAGTTGTCTTGTGGTTAGGTACTTGATCTTTGATTATGTCAAAGTCACCCCATCCGCGGGTGTCCACGGCATCGTCGGGGTTAAGCCACTTAGCCATGGAGGCAAGTGAATGCGCAACAAGGGATCTCTAACCTTCAAACAGTTTGGGGGAGAATACTCTATGATATGATTAAGAATCTCTGGCCAGAGTATGAATGAGATTTAGGAAGTCGTTTCAAATCACATTCAAGGTAATCATATAAACACACGAATCACATTGGATAGTATACATGAATAAACTATCAAACCAAACAATGTGGTCAAGAGTATTGTATTAGAGAAATTACGTATTGCATTTGTAATCCTAAACTGAATAGGTTCTCCACCTCTTCTGATTAGCTTGGGTAACCATGATATGCTGCTAGGTGTCACTCATGGTTTGTGGAAGCCCTAAATGTGTATAATCACTAAAGGGAGAATTGAAAGTAAGTTTCAATTCACAATCGATTTGAAATGGTTTTAATCGCCCACTGCCTCACTACAAGGAACCTAATGGATCGTACACCGTGTAAGGTGGAGATTGAAGAAACAATGGAGATGAGTAAGAATAATTAAATGGTTTAATTATTTATGGCAAGGATTAATTAATATGTTAATTAATCAAACGAATAAGTTCGTTAAAGACCTCGGGATAGTTTTGGACCTTAAGGCCCAATGGGCTTCGAATGTTAAGCCCATTGACTTAAGTTGTATGACAACTTAATGAATAATGATTCACAAAGGCCCAATTTGCCCAATAATACCCTATGGCTGGCCATTTAGAGATGGAGTGAGTTTTGGACTTATTTACAAGTTTGCCACTCCAATGAATTAAGGTATAAATATGACTTTATAGCCAAAATTCATTTAGGGTTTTCTTTTGGGGAAAGGATGAGAACATAAGCTCTCCTTTCTCTCTAAAGTGGCTGGCCTCCTTGGAGGGTTTAGCTAGCAATCCTACTACTCCAAGGTCACTCATTTCTTCTCCAATCTAACCTTGGTGAAGAGACTTAGAGGTTCTCAATTTTGGGAACTTGGAGAACCATTTCATCCATCCAAATCCATAGATCTAAGATGCAAGGATTGAAGGCCCTCTCTTTGGGTGATTAGCCTTTGCTGATGCAAAGAGGAATCTATAAAGGTATAATTTCTCAACTAACAAATGTTGTTTTAAGTTGAGTCAAGGTTAACCAATCTACTAGGCTTTGAATTTAATGGGTAATGTTTTGTTTTGAGTGCATGCAAGCATGATTCTGCCTTTAATTTGTTAATTGCATGCTATAGATGTTGCTTAAATGAACATGTTTTTCACAAAATTTCCTTCATTTTCATCTCACTACCGTGAATCTGCACAACCCAAAAACCCAAAACCTCCATTTTTGGGCTTTTTTCAGAAAACCTTTCATTTCATTTCCTCCGAAGAGATGGCTATGTCCAGCCTTCTCTCTAAACCACCACCACTCCATCCTCACTAAACACACCGACAAAATCAAACCCAGAAGACCACTCACCACAACCCAATCTAAAGGCATCGATAACTTTATCGACGCCCCCGACCACCTCATCTCCGCTGTGTGCTACTTCTACCCCTTCTTCGACGGCATCCAGTACGGAAAATACGTGATTACCTAGTTCACTGCCATCCAAACTCTCATCCAGCCGTTGATTCCCGCCATCTAGGTCTTCAAGAGTTTCCCTTTCGATGGGTTTTTGGTATTTTTAACCCTTTACTTTGGGGTGGTTAGAAACTCAAATTTTAGCAGATAGGTGAGTTTCAATACTATGCAAGTGATTGTGCTTGACGTGCTGTTGATTTTTCCTTGGATTTGTTAGAGAGGAACTTTAACCCGAAAGACGGGTTGAGATTGGATGTGCTGATGTTTGTTGCAAAGTCGATGAAACAGAAAGATTCAAACTTTACCGAACCCAGAAAGATTCATGGCCACTGTTAAAATTCGAGTGTGCCACCCTCATCATCCCTCTCAGCGTCATGTGCACGTCTTGATGCAGTAAAACCCTTTTTTTTCTGTACAAAGAGCGATGCTCAACCCCATGGACCTGCTCCGATCCAATCTCTCTCGGGTACATATCTCCTGATTCTGGATTAATCCTTTTGCTCGGATTTCTCCCCTGAATCTGGAATTCCAAATTTCCATTCGAGAAGAAGGTAGACACCCGGTCCAGATCGGTGATGAGAAATGTGGGTAATGATCCAGTGAGGTTGTTGCAAGATAAATCAAGAGAGAGAAAGAAAAACATAGAGACAGAGAGAGATCTTGTTGCAGATGGGTTCTGGACCAGTCCTACTTGCTCTACGATCCTTCCTCATGCCCCTTCATTGAGCGTGAGTTTAGCTGCCAAAAGAATGGCCGTCCCGATCAGATTCACACCAAATACAGATGGCAACCACTCGTTTTCGTCCATGGAAAAGGAGAGACCAAGTGAAAAGCCACCTCTCATTTTCGTCCATGGAATCTACCACGCTGCTTGGTGCTGGGCTGAGCACTAGCTTCATTTTCTTTCTGGCTTTTGGGTATGATTGCTATGCAGTTAGCTTGTTGGGTCAGGAAAAGAGAAAAGGAAAAGTAAAAGGCAATTGGCTGGCGACAGTAGTGCAACTTGAAGGCTTTCCTCACATGCCATCCCACTACAAGGTCCTAGCAGCAACCAAGCAGAGAGCAGAAAATGAAAGCAAAAGCAACGTAGAAAGAGAAAAGAAGAAAGCAAAAGCAATGCAAAAAACGAAAGCAAAAGCAAATCAGAAAGCAAAAGTAAGGAATAAACACCCTACCAGAATGATGTGATTTACTTTTTTTGTTTCTGAATGGTGTAAATTATTTTTCTTATCTTTCAAAGACATCTGTATAAACCTTATCAGAGGGTAATAAAAAATAAAAAAAACTGCAAGCCCAAAATAATGGGCTGCAATGTCATGTGGAGGGCGAATGCCCATATGCCCAAAAGAGCCAGACCCTCTATTATCACCAACTAGGTGACCAATAGTACGCCTAGTACTCCAAAAATTATTTTGCAACCTGCCACTATTACCACTAACCAGGTGATCAAAAGTACGCCCAGTACTCCAAAATTCTTCGGCAACCTGCCACTATTACCACCAACCAGGTGATGAAATGTACAACCCGTACTTTAATATCATTTGGTAACTAGCCATTCATGCCACCAAACAGATGATAAAATGTACAACCCGTCTCTAATATCATTTGGCAACTAGCCATTCATGCCACCAACCAGGTGATGAAATGTACAACACGTACTCTCCTTCATGCCACCAACCAGATGATCAAAAGTACGCCCAGTACTCCAAATTATACATGAGCATTACTCATGTCATTCATACATAAACATTCATGAGCATCACTCATGACAATCATACATAAACATTCATGAGCACTCATGATAACATTCATGACCATCACTCATGACAATATCCATGAGCATCACTCATGTAAATCAACATAAACATTCATGAGCATCACTTATGTCAATCAGCTTCAAAAGCTTTATTTACAGAGCTCTAGCTTCAAAAACTTGATTTACAAAAGCTCTATCTTCAAAAGCTTCATTTACAGAGCTCCAGCTTCAAAGCTTCACTTGCAAAGCTTCACCTACAAAGCTTCAGTGTAGGGTATACAAATATCGCCTCCGAACAACCGCCACTTCAGCCCATACATGGATTCAATTTGAAGTCTCCAGCCAACAGACTCTATTGACCGAAGACTTGAGGGATTACATTATGTACCATATATTGGGCCTCAACTGGGCCTCATGAAAAATACTTGGGGGACTTAGCCCATTATTTATGTATTAAGGAGCGAGCCCTTATTCTATAAAAGGGACTCCCTCACTTTCATTAGAGAGCCCCCATTATTTATGTACTGAGGAGCGAGCCCTTATTTTATAAAAGGGACTCCCTCACCTTCATTAGAGAGCAATGCCATCAGCTGAGCAACCGCCTCGCCGTGAGCATCACTCCTAGCCCATCACTTATGTATTGAGGAACGAGCCCTTATTTTATAAAAGGGACTCCTTCACCTTCATTATAGAGCAACGCCGCTAGTTGAGCAACCGCCTCGCTGCGAGCATCATTCCTAGCCCATCACTTATGTATTGAGGAGCGATCCCTTATTCTATAAAAGGGACTCCCTCACCTTCATTAGAGAGCAACACCGCCAGCTGAGCAACCGCCTCGCCGTGAGCATCACTCCTAGCCCATCACTTATGTATTGAGGAGCGAGCCCTTATTATATAAAAGGGACTCCCTCACCTTCAACGCAACAAGCTGAGCCAACCAAGGCAACATAAGCCACGAGCCGAGCAGCCTTGCAACATGTGCTACTTCTAGTTGAGCATTATTTCAGATTGAGCACCGTCTCATATCGAACATCAGTTCAAGACAACATCTAGTTACTTCGGCCCATAAATGGACCGAATTTCAAATCTCCAGCCAAAAGATTCTCTTGACTGAAGACTTGGGGGACTACTGTTTATACCATATTTAGGGCCTCGTATTTAGATCTCGTATAAATACTCGGGGGACTTGAAAGTAATTATGTGATAAAGGAAGGGGCAAATATGTAATAAGTGAGGAGTCTTTATTCTATAAAAGTACCCTTCACCCTCACAATTAGGGAAGACCAATTCCTAGGCCCTCTCACCCCCTCTCAAAGCTCTCACTCTCAGAGCTCTCTCTCCCTCAGATAAATACATAATTAGTGTTGATGTAGCCCAAACCTTGGGGTGAACCACGATACATCTTGTGTTATTTACATTTCATGCAGATTCATGGTCGGATTTACGTTGTTCCAAGACCTCCGGTTTTGTGCATCAATAGAAATAAAAAAAATTGAAATCTCTTTCCACACCCAGTGGTTCTCTTCCACCTCAAACCCTATGGAAGATTCACCGGCAATTCTCCATGGCAACTTCAAGTTAAATTCTTTTAGCGTCATAACCCCCTTATATGGCACACCATTTAGTTTCCACAAGTTTTGACTTTGAACTGTCCATACAAGATAAATGATCCCTCTTCGGCTCAACATCTTCCTCATCGACAACTCCGTCATCCCTTCTCGGCCATAGACATTTGTGGTTCTCCGCATTGCCGGCTCTGTACCACTCGAAAACTTGTAACTAGAGAGGAAGTTCTACGCCTGGGTTTTCTTAATCTGGGTTACATTATCAATCACTATGCTTCCGCTTCTTGCTCTTAATCTTCACATCTCCGACTATTTGAATGAGTTACAGCAAAAGTAGCTTCAAGTAGTTGAACGGCAGCAAAAGCACCACACTAGTCGATGTACGGCTTTTGGTCTCCATTTGTATGGACTCGACAACGTATGCCAAACGCACTGACATGGAAGTTGTAGGAAGGAGCTCCTTCACAGCCAAGGACTACCACGACACACCACCTGTGCAAGTTTCAATCGAAGCGGTCCTAGGCATGTTTTCCGGCGAAAGGAGGGGCGGCTGCCACTCCTCGTCCTCACGTAGCTTCGACTATGCTTGTAGGCCTCTGATGCCTGCGTTATGATTGAAGAGCGTGAGAAATAGAGGAGGGAAAGGGACAAATAAGGAGTGAGATAATACAAAAGAGGAGGTGGCTAAGAGACACCGGTGACAAGAGATTCACACCGGCATCATCAAAGAAGATGCTGAAAAGTGGTGGCCATATATGTGGGTTCATGTTCTTTTAATTTATTTTTACTTTCTAAATAACGTCGGGGCAAAATAGAGAATTTGATGGTAAAAATATTTAAGTTGGGTTTGAAAATAAGATAGTTGGGTTTAAATAAAATTTCCTTTTTTTTTTTATGTTTGGATGATTTTTTGTTGTTTGTTTTAATTTTGGATATTGAGTTTTAAGGATTATTTTCTCCAATAATTAATTGAACATAATTTATGTTTTTGAACCATTTATGCATGTGACCAATTCATTTAATTTATTGTTAGCTTTGAAAAGCTGCCAAGCTTCTCAGGCATGTTTCCCACTAGCAAATTGTGACCTAGATGGATTGTCTGGAGTTGAGAGCAGAGTGAGAAGTTAGTTGGAATTTGACCGTTGAGTGAATTATTCTCCAGCCATAAATCTTGCAATCTATGTCGACGGTTGATTTGTGGAGGAATTTGATTGTTGAAGCTGTTGAGATACCGGTCACACTGAAAATTTTCTCGAAGCTATTATTTGAGAGATACAGTTCTCTCAAGAAACTCAAGTTTCCAACATGCGGTGTTATAGAGCCTGCAAGTTTCGAGGACTCGAGGTCCACACTTGTTACTCTTTTGTGACGACGACCACACGAAACACCACCCCAATAGCAAAAATGCTTGGTTTCGTTCTGTGAAGCTAAAACTCCAAAAGGGTCATGAGTTATGCTAGCCTTGACTTCAAGCAAAGCTAGTTTATCTGTCTCATTTCTGGGAAGGGCGAAAGAAGGAGAGCAAGAGTAGTGAAGAATGAGAGCATGCATACAAAAGGATGAGAAAACAAGAGCAGAAATGGAGTCGTAAAGGTCTATGGTGATACTGTTTTGTGCGAACCTTAACCCATGAATTTAAACAATGGCGGTTGTTTGTCTTGGAGCTTTAGCAAAATCCAATTTATAACCATAGTCACCACTATCGTAGTGTGTTAATTTTCAAAGTATGTTTTGTATTTTCATTATGATATCATTACAATTGTACAGAAATATATAAGGAGATTGACTCATTGATTTACGCCACAAAGGTGGCTTAGGGAAGACAATCGACAAAATGGTTTAAGGAAGACAAGCTCCGTGAATTAAGGAGTTATCACAAAGTTGACAGCACAAAGATAAAGGAGATTGACACAAAGTTGCTTGCTTCTAATACGCCCCCTTAAGCTGGATCTAGGAGGTTTATGGATCCAAGCTTGGACAGAAGTCGCTGAAACTGATGAGAAGCCAAAGGCTTTGTGAAGATGTCGGCTAGTTGGTCGAAGCTTCTTGTATAGTGTGTCTGAATCACCTGCAACTGTACCTGCTCCCGAACGTAATGGCAGTTAACTTCAATGTGTTTCGTCCACTCGTGAAACACTGGGTTTGATGCTATATGCATGGCTGCCTGATTGTCACCAAATAAGGACATAGAAAGAGTTGTAGGAACACCTAAATCGCACAGAAGCCCCTTGAGCCAAATCAACTCACACACAATTGAAGCCATGGCATGATACTCAGCTTCATCACTTGACCTGGCGATAACAGTTTGCTTCTTACTTTTCCATGTGACCAAGTTTCCACCGACAAAGGTATAGTAGCGAGTTGTGGACTTGCGATCAATGGCATTCCCAGTCCAATCAGCATCGCAATATCCCATGATTTGTGTTTTGTCATTCTTTTGCATGAGGATTCTATGACCCATTGATCCTTTTAAGTAGCATAAGATCCTTTTAAGTAGCATAAGATCCTTTTAACAAGGGTCAAATGCTCAAAAGTCGGGGAGTGCACGAATTGGCTCACAAGACTTACAGAATATGTGATGTCGGGTCTAGTGATTGTTAGGTAAATTAACTTACCCACCAATCGCTGATAATGGCTGATATCCGTGAGTGGCGTGCCCTTCAAGCTAGGTTTGTGCTTGTTGTTGAGAGGAGTAATGGCCGGTTTAGCATCGCTCATGTTGGCTTCCTTGAGCAAATCTAAGACATATTTTCTGTATTTAAGAAATAGCCCCTTGTGCAAGGTTGCCACTTCTATACCAAGGAAGTACTTCAATATCCCAAGGTCTTTAATTGCAAACCTTTGTTTGAGGGACTGTTTGAGGTTGAGGATGTCGTCAGCATTATCACCCCTAATTATCAGATCATCAACATAGATTAGCACAACCAATTTTCCCACAGCTCTTGTGCGAACAAATAGTGATGAATCGGCATTGCTGCTTCTGAAACCAACACTAGTGAGAACTGAGCTTAGTTTGCCATACCAAGCTCGTGGAGACTGTTTCAGGCCATAAATGGATTTGTGCAATTTGCACACCAAATTCGGTTCATTGCTTTGAGGATGCCCTGGTGGCAATTTCATATAAACCTCTTCTTTGAGATCTCCATGCAAGAATGCATTCTTTACATCCATTTGGTACATGGACCACCCCTTGTTTACTGCCACGGACAATAGCACTCTCACGGTGTTCATTTTGGCAACAGGTGCAAACGTTTCTTTGTAATCCACCTCGTATGTTTGAGTGAATCCTCGAGCTACCAATCTTGCTTTATGCCTCTCAATTGATCCATCTGACTTGAATTTAAGTTTATAAATCCATTTGCAACCCACGACTTTCTTGCCTATGGGAAGTTTGGTGATACTCTAGATGTTGTGTTGATCTAGAGCTTTAAGTTCTTCTTGCATTGCTTCCTTCCAAACCTCTTGGTTGTTAGCCTCATGGAAATTCTAAGGCTTATTGTAACTTAATATGGTGCTTAGGAATGCAGCATGGGTTGGTGTCACTCTCTTGTACGACACACATTGGCAGATGGGATGTGTGGGTTTGTAGATGACAAAGTCTTAAAGTCTTGTAGGAGTTTTCCTAACACGCATTGGATTGCGTTGAGGAGCAGGAAGAGTTGTCTCAAACTCGTTCACATTTTGGACAGTATTATGAGGGTCATCTTGATTATCACCATCTTCATGCCGTGTACCATCAGAGTGAGACCCTTTATTGCTACTTTCATTGAGAGATGCATCAATGTTGACATGACTAGGATCTTGTTGTTGAGGAGCCTTAAGTTCGATTCTTGGTAGTGGGAAAACATCCAAGATGTCATCCCCTTGACTTGTGATTTCATGTGACTTGCTGAAAAAAGGATTAGTTTCATGGAATCGAACATCTTTAGACACAATCAATCTCCTTAGTTGAGGATTATAGCACTTATATCCCTTTGTTTAGATGAATAACCAAGAAAAATACATTTAACAGCTCTATGATCCAATTTATCTCGGTGATGAGATATATGCACAAAACATATGTAGCCAAAAACTCGAAGGTGTGAGAGATCAATTTTACTTCCTTTTGTGACCTCTAGGGGAGACTTGAAATCCAAGACTTGGCTAGGTAATTTATTGATGATATAAGCAGCTACCATAACCCCTTAGGACCAAAATTTCTTTGGTACATTCATTTGTAGCATTAGTGCTCTTGTTTTTTCAAGTAAGTCATGGTTTTTGCGTTCAGCTACACCATTTTGTTGAGGTGTGCCAACACAACTTGTTTGATGCATGATGCCATGAGTGCTTAAATATTGTTTCATGATATGGGACATATATTCGGTGCCATTGTCAGACTTTAAGGTTTGAATTTGAGAGAAGAAATGGTTTTTAACAAGGTTATAAAAGTCCTTAAATACTTCCATAACTTCATTCTTAGACTTTAGAAGATACAACCAAGTGACTCAAGAGAAATCATCAACAAAGATCACAAAATACTTATAACCATCAAAAGATTCACTAGTTGGTCCCCATACATTTGAATGAACTAGTTCAAAACACTTACTAGCCCTGGACAAGGAAGAGTTAAAAGATAATCTAGTGGCCTTAGACAAGTGGCATGTTTCACATGAAATAGCATCCTTCCCTAAGTTTAGAAATAAAGTTGACAAAATGGGTGGAGAAGGGTGAGCTAAACGTTGATGCCACAATTGATTATCTTGAATGGGATTGAACTTGGCTTGGAACCCTCTGGGATTGCTTTTTAATATGTAATAGAGACCTTCTAAATAAAACCCTTCACCAATCGTCTTCTTGGTGGCACAGTTCTGAAAGATGACATTGTGAGGAGAAAATATAACTAAGCAATTCAAGGTATTTGTGATCTTTCCCACAGATAGAAGTTGAAATGGGAAGGAAGTTACATACAAAGCCATTGATTCAATTTCATTTGACATTATTTTTATTTTTTCCTTTCCTAAAACCTTTACACTCTCACCATTTGCAATTGAAACTTGGGAAAGATTAGTGAATTTTTCAAACTTTTGAGACTTAGACACATGGTTAGTCATATGATCTGTGGCACCCGAATCTACAACCCAAAAATCATGCAACATATTTATTTTAAGAGAAGTTTTAAAGGCTTTCATGATACCTTGCATGTTCTCTTGGGGTACGGGTTTCGTATCTGCCAAGAAACCCGTAAACTTACCGAGCAATGCCGTCGTGTTCCCTTCTCCTATGTTGTCTGCAGGTCAATTCCAACCCCTCTTTTCTTGCCTTGAAGGTACGACATAAACTCATTCACGAGTTCAGCTGGATTCGTTGTGAAGTTCTTGAATGGATTAGACCCATTAGAGGTGGAGGCAGACGCATGATTTGCTTATTGTGTAGTACGATTCACCCTTTGTAAACCCTTGTTGTCCTTCATGAAGTCAGGCTTTAATTATGGGTGTAAAATCCAACATGTGTCTTTAACATGACCTATATTGTTGCAGTGTTGACACTTCAAGTTTAGATGTTTTCCTTTGTACTTTCTCTCGTTGTTTAGATATGCCCTAGCCTCAGGTACACTAGCCATTATACCCATGTTCATGACTTTCCTCCTTACTTTTTCATGTTGGATTGTTGCACATACACTGGTGAAGGAAGGAAGTTCAGTGTTCATGAGTATGTGACATCGTAGATCTTTATACGTTGAATCGAGACTGGATAAGAGTTGAAATATCTTGTTTTCTTCTGCTCTCTTTCGTAGCAGTTATGCGTCTATTGTATGAGGGTGATAAATTTCCAACTCATTCCACATGCTTTTCATGCTTCCTAGGAGTTGCACAAACGGCGTGCCGTCTTGTTCCAGATCGGAGATGTCTTTCTTTAATTGGAAAACCCTTGCAGCATTGTTCTGGCTGCCATACATTTCCTTGACCACCTCCCATAGCTGGTATGAAGATTCAGAGTAACTGAATATTTCAGCTAATTTCTGTTCCATGGAATTCAGGAGCCATGACATAACTAGCCGATCCTTGCTAAGCCAGGATTCATAGGTTGGTGAGGAAGCATTAGGTACTTTGATGCTTCCATTTATGAACCCTAACTTGGACCTTTCACCTAGAGCCAGAGACACTGCTCTCGACCAAGGCAAGTAATTAAACTCATTCAACAAGACTGAGCTTAATCTTTGATTTGGGTTGACATCCACCTCATGCACATTCATGGAGGAAATCACATGTGAACTTTCAGGTTCTGATCATAACGAATTGTCTGCAGTCATTTTGAAGATTGAACACGCTCGGATAGTAGTACAGCAGAAGTAGGTTAGATTTCCTGCACTGATACCATGTTGATTTTCAAAGTATGTTTTGTATTTTCATTATGATATCATTACAATTGTACAACAATATATAAGGAGATTGACCCCTTGATTTATGCCACAAAGGTGGCTTAGGGAAGACAAGCTCCTTGAATTAAGGAGTTGACACAAAGTTGACAACACAAAGATAAAGGAGATTGACACAAAGTTGATTGACACAAAGTTGCTTGCTTCCAATATAGTGGATCCACTGATGAGTTCATATTGTACCATATATTTTACCCTATTCTTAGTTATAGTTTATTGGTTATTTTGGTAGAATTTTGATACTTTGTTATATATTTTCAATGTAGGACATTTGATTTCCCCTGGAGCAAGAAGTGATCAAACAGATGAATTTTGGAGTGATTCCAATTGGAGGATGTTCGTGAGTCTTTCAAGATGATTGTATCAAAGTTTTAGATTTTTCTACCTAGCTGTTTAACCGTGTGGATGAAATTAAGGCCCAACAAGCAGCTTTCCCGAATTGACGTTTTTGAACATTTTGGGCATTTTGGAGGTCAAGATGGCATATTTTAAAGAAGATTCCTTCTGAGGATTTGTTAGGGTTTGGGATGTCTCAAGCTTTAAAAAGAGACCCTTTGGGACCAAATCGGAGTTGATTTGGTCGGTTAAAAGTCTGATTTTCTGAGAAGTTTGAATTTTAGTTCAAATAAGAAACCTTTTATTTCCTAGTTATCTTATTCAATTATATTCCTAGTTTTTAGAAGATCTTTTCTAGGTAGGATTTTATTTTGTAGTAGTATAAATAAGGTTTTATTGGTTGTTTGTAGTAGTATAAATAAGGTTTTATTAGGAACAAAGGCATCAATTTGGAGAACTTAGCTAGTCTTTGACATTTTGTATTTCAAGGTGTTTTCTATCCTTTATCTATTTCAATAAAATTCCTTTTGTTTTATGGTTGTTTGTAACTAATCTCCGTTTGTTAGGGTGATGCCTTGAGCCTTAACATGAATATGTAGTCTTTATTTAATTGCTTATGATATTATGCATGCATGCTTTGAATTATTAATCACTGTGTTTAAACTGTCTCTATATCTTAATGCTTGGCTACCATTAAGATGTTTAGATAAGTAATCGGATGCAATTCGGTAAGAATGCCACCGGAGGATTGAGTATTGCTTCTTGTGATCGATAGTTGTAAGTTCACCTAGGGCAAATGCCACGTCTTAGGGGTTGCATGGTTTTTCAAAGAGTTTTCACAAAGCGTAATGGGTCATGCATGCTCATATTTGATCTGAATGCCATAGACAGATTGCATGTTTGATATACGTTTTAGCTTGAATGCCACAAGTAGAATATGCATAAGGAAAACCTAACCTTCAAAGTTGCATGTGTAATTCATAACTAATTGGTAAAACTACATAAGATTGTTAAGGTGATGACAAAACTCTAGTGTCCTTTTATCATTATTTTCTAAGATTGTTCCCTTTCAAATTGGTTTCTTTCATGTTTTTCTTTAATTTTTTTAATTTAAAATTCGTTTTTAATATTCTAGGTCATAAAATCAACATTTTCAAAACTTTGTTTTAAATAGTTAGTTAAGAGTTAGTTTAAGTTCCAATTATTCAATCAATCCCTGTGAAAACGACCTTGCTTGAGCCGTTTATACTATAACTACCTTGTTCTCTTGCAAGTATTTGTAAATGTTTTTATCCCTACTTTTGCAGTAAAAATCATTATCAAGAAATTGGCACCATTGTCGGGGATTGTTTTAAATAATTTGCATTTATCATATTCTTAGTTAATTATTATTGTACATACATATATTTTTTATGTAATTGCTGATTTTATTTTTTTAGGTTGGTTTGTTGATTTTTGAGAGCGCTACAATGATGTGTTGCGAACTACCACTAGCAAGACCACCACCTTTATGGGATTCATTAGCAGCAATGGATTGGTTTGGATTCTCACAAGAACATCCAACGGATTGGTTTGGATTCCAACAAGAAAACACCTTGTTACAATATATTGATTTTGGGAGCAATTCAACGATGGGCCAGGAACTACCACCAGCAGGAAGACCCATTCTATGGGTTTCTTTCGCAAAACAGGATTTCTATGAATTTAAACCTATAGTTTGTGCCCTTTGTTGTTCAAATACCCATGAAATTTTGCAATGCCCTGAAAGGAAATATTTTCCAGACTAAGTGAAGAAGCATATTAATATGAGGAATGACTCACATTGGCGTTGGAACGATCCCACTTTTGATTTCTACGCTCCAGATTTGAAAAAGAATCTTGAACAGTATTTTGAGCAGCCTAATGTGCCACAAAGTTCAAAGGATAGTTTGGCTACTAGTACATTAGAATGTGTGAAGAGTTATGGTAACAAGTCGGTCTCGAAGCAGTGCTGTTTATCCAAACTGAAGGTGCTCCTCGATCGACTGATTCTACAACTCCAGTGCCATTTATCCAAACTAAAGATGTTGCTGGTTGCCTTCACAGTGTTGTTTATCCAAACTGAAGATGTTTTGGCAGAAGAAAGGGGAGAAGGATAAAATCTCAAAGGTTGTTGAGAAGCTTTGCGTAGGGCAATTTGTGTGTTGATTTGAAAGGGGCCCTGAATGATGCACTCCCTTCTCTATTTATAGTAGTGAACCCCTCTCATGGCCAAACTAGAACTCCTTAACCCAATTTGATTAGGTTTCGGTCAATCCTAGCTCCTATAGGACTTTGAACCAAGCTCCATAACGAACCAAATTCATCTCCCAACTCTAAGCATCCTCAGCTTCAAGACCCCTTGTTGCACTAAGATTCGACTACCTCACCTTTATCTAAATCAATCTTCCTCGCAATAGGATTCGGTCGACCTTGACCGAACGACCCATAACAAGATTCTAGATGAATGCTATTGGGCCAAGAATGACTCTAAGTTCGGCCCAAAATATTATTTTGGGCCCAAACATTGCCCTCTCGCTTTTGAGGTCTTCGGCCTACAAGCCTTGGCCGAGCCTCGACCTTAAAGAAGTGAAATAAACCCTTTAGCATATTCCTTCTAATAAACCAAAGGATACTGAAAAGCCTCGAATACTCCAACCATCCAGGCGCATTTATTAGACACGATTGCACGATTTTTGAACCTATCAAATTCCCTTCCATGTGGTCGTTCCTCAGCCCACTTGTCCTTGTTATGCATTTAGCAACCTAAATTTTAAACTACTAATTGCACATTTTAAACTCGCAAGTGCACAAGATCAAACACATAGTATAGAAAGCAAGTATGAGATCATTCCCACGAGGATTTCACTAATATGTATCCAGAGTATGATTCCTAACAATTTAAATTAATTAATTCACAAAACTAGCAACTATGCACATAAAGGTTTAACAAAATAGTTTGAGATGTCTTAAGTTTAAGTATTAAAACACAATATAAAGAACGTAGGCAAATAAAAGTAATTGGCAATAAGGGTTTTGAAAACGATGTTTAACGGTTAGGACTTTGATTTCCATCTCTAACCTTTTTTGCCTAAGCAACCGATACACACGATGATACAAAACAGATTTTTGATGCTTAACGTTTGTCAACCTAAAGGCATGGTATCTACTCTTTAAGCTATTGATTTCCATAAACAACGAATTAGGCATGGGTGTCTACACTAACTCTTTTCATTCTCGAAGTATTTAGTATGGTATCTACTAAGTTGCACTCCGAGAAAGCATAATACAATGGAAATCGACAAACACACGAATCCTAGAACATGGTATGTATTCCTGTTATTCGTGATAATTAATTCCAAGAACTGTAACTAGTTCTCTTGTTACTCGGCATAGGTACAAGACTCGATCATCCAAATTTACCCATGTAACGAACTCAATTACAAAGCTATTCTATGGTGATCAATCATAAAATAACTCAATAAAATTGGAATTAAAACTGGACTTAATCACTAAAGCATCAACAAATTGTCTTGTAACAAAAATGTATCGAAAATACTCAAGGAAATATGATTAGGACTTCAACCAAGTCCTAACTATGAAATTTAGTTACTCATAATGTAAATGGGCTGTAAAGACAAACAAAACAGGAAGTAAAAGGAGAAGAAGAAACTCTTCGATGACGAATTGCAGAACAGTGCTCTGGCCCTTCCTTTTTCTCCCTTCTGCCGTTGCTTGTTCTTTCTCTGTTTTTTTATATCCCACGCCCCCCCTGCTGGTCTGATAGGGGATCCTCCTTCATTCTCCTTCTAGTTGTAACCGACAAGGCAATTAGCCTTCTTTTTTCATTCTAATTCAATGGGCTTTAAGGTCTCATCTTATTAGTCTTCTTATTTATTTCCTTCCAAATGTTTTGGCTTCTTCCAACTGGTTAAAACTCCTAATAAATAGGAATTTTAACCCTCATTTAATCTGCCACATTGATACATGTTTCTAGAAAACTTTGTATTCGCGTGTAGCCCCACCTTCATGTACTAAAACTGCCATAACTCCCTCTAGAAAAATGATATTTACGAACAGTAAAATTCTACAGAAAATAGACATCCGTGGCTTTCCAAACATTAATGGCACATCTCTTGGTTCTTCCTGAGTCAATACAGTTTAAACCATGAACTCAGCTGATCTGCACATGCTGTGCTGACAACATAGGAGTGTAAAAACCTTTTTTACCTCCTTTTGCACTCTTTGCTTGTTAAAACCTACAAAACACAAATATAATGTAAAACCTATATAGAAGAGTAAAACAAAGGTGTAAACAAGGAGAATTATTACATATATATATATATATAATAGCTAATTTAAGAGCATAACAGTCATTCTTCAATAATGATGTTCGAAGTGTGCAAGGACTGAAACATCCCTTCTCCATAAACCTCGCCGTCACACGCAATCGTGCATCCTCAATCTGCGAGTTTTTCGGCCTCTTCACCTGGATTTTTAAATACATGTTATGATTACAAAACTCTTTGGTCGAATTTACCCCTCATTCTATTAAAATTAAACTGTTGAACTTCTTCCCAAATGCCTATAAATACTTAGCTCATCTTCATTTGGATTTTTCACGCTTTCAACCTTCCAAAACTTCTTGCCATTTGCTCTCAGCCCAGAAAAGGAGCCAAACTTTGAAACCCAGAAAACCTTCAACCTTCATCCATGGCTGCCAACACCTTCATCACCAAACTAGCCGAAGAATGCAACAAAAACAGAGATTTTATCAATCGGAACGCCATTAAAACCCTTCGATCCGAGGGTGATTCAAGCGCTTCCCACCAAACTCTAGGACCACTTTTTAAGGATGAAGTCCCATAAACCATCACCACGATCTTGAAGGTCCACTGCCTTGAATCCCTATTCCAAGGGTACAATTGGTCGAAGTGGGAATCGGTTAAACCCCAAGGAGCTTGGCCCTCAACTCCTGCGACTGGGCTGCTTGGGTCACCCGGATAGAGCCCCACTTCGGAGGCAACTGGAAGAGGTCACTTCGACTTTTTTAAGGCTCAATCATTTTCTTTTATTAATTTCCAACCTATAGAATTCTAAACCAAGAAAACATTAAATGCCAGGTGCTCAATCGCTCATTTCACCAAAAATTCTATGCGCCAAAAGGCGTTATTTATGTTTCTTGGCCACCTCAGTAGCCATCAAACGTAGATAACCTACATTGGTTGCATGAATTAAAGAGCTGCCTTAAACACTGGGCTTGACCATTGAGTTATCTGGATTCGAGCAACGAACTAGTAGACATGGCCGAAGTCTCCTTTTGGCAGGTCAAACACAACTTCCTTTTCTGCCATTCCTTTAAATTCTCTTTTTCTTAACAACTTTTCTCTGTGCAGCCTTCATGGGAAGTTGAGCTCGATGCCCTCATCTTTAGCACTTCTGGGACGGTTGGGCCTTCTGCAACTATGGCCAAGCCTTCTGCAACCGCGGTCAAATCCAGTGCCCTTGCCAAGCTGCAGGAGCTTCTGTCTCTCTCAGCCTTGCAAATCCTCCAACGTAAAGGCCTTGATTATAAAGGAGAATGTCTGAATGACCTTACAACCGATGAATTGTTAAGCGACGAGAATGTCATTCATCTATCTAATATCCTAGAACGAACCCGACAATATTTCACTACCTTTGAACGGGTTCTTTAGGCAGAGGATGATCTCAAGGCTGCAATGGTTACTCATGAAGCTATCCGACCAAAGCTCGATGTCATAAAGGCAAATAAGGAACAACTGGCCGACCTTGACCATCAAATCACTGAACTTCAACGTCAAAGGTTAGCCATTTCTTTTGAGCTTGAAAAGGATTTCGAGTCGAGTAAGCCTCTGCTGGCAGAGTACGCAGCTGGCACAAAATGGATACAAAAGGATTTCGAGTCGAGTAAGCCTCTGCTGGCAGAGTACGCAGCTGGCACAAAATGGATACAACGATTACAACTTGACAAGCCGAGGTTACGATGGGCGAAGTGAGGTGGCTAGAACTGAAAGCTGCTCTTGAAGCTTTTCTTCTTTCGTAGGTCGGTCGTCTGCTTGTAACTTTACTTAGACGGCCTTTTTCAATCAATGAAATAAAATTTTTATTCTTGCATTTCCCAAGTGACCGAATAATATTTCTTTAAGAATTTCCCATTAATTGGCAATTTATGAATTAAACCAGTTCGATCCTTGAGGTGGTATGCCCCCTTGGCGAGAACTTTGTGAACGACTAGTGGTCCTTCCCAATTCGGCGACCATTTCCCAAATCTAGGGTCTTTAATCCCCACTGGCAACACGGTTTGCCCTAATTCACCTTCGTTGAACGTCTTTTGCCTCACTCGTCGGTTATAAGCTCGTTTGGCAGTCTTTTTTGGCTATACTAGTAAGTTATACGCATCAAGCCGAACTTCATGCAAGTCCTCTAACTCTTGCCTCATGGCCTGATTGTACTCGGCACTGAACAAGCTGCTTTGTTCAATAACCCGTAGCGAATTTATGTTTAACTCGACTGGTAGCATCGTGTCGTGTTCGTAAGTTAACGCATAGGATACCAATTAAAACTTTATTGCTTGCTTCGACCTGTCCATTTGCCTGTGGGTAGTACGACATGGACTGATCGAGCTGAATTTTCAGATTTGCTGAGTATTCCTTAAACCTGTCAACCGTAAAAATCGTGCCATTATTCGTTATAATTGTTTCTAGGCTGAATCTCGTCACGATATTTTCTTCTCCAAATTGAAAACTTCTTTAGATGTCAACTCGGCGTATGATTTTGCTTCAACTCACCTGGTGAAGTAATCGGTTACTACAAGTATCCATGCATGCTTTGCTGATCCGGAAGACAGCGTAATCTTGTTGATTACATCTATGGCTCATCCTTTGAACGGCCATGGCTTGGTAACTGAGTGAAGTAAGTTGGCTAGGACCCTCTGTATGGGTCCATAGATTTGACATTGTACACAACCTCGCGCGTATTCATTGCAGTCCTTTAACATGCTCGGCCAAAAATAACCTTGTCGGTGGAGTAACCAACATGTTTTGCGTCCGGATTGATGAGCTCCGCATATTTCTTCGTGTACTTCTATAACAGCAGGAATGGCCTCTTCCGGGCTAAGGCAAAACAACGACAAACCTTCTTCACCTTTTTGGTATAGTTTATTTTGATACATTATGTAGTTTGTCACATGTACCCTTGTCTTGTAGTCATGTTTGCCGTTGGGATTATTGAGATACTGCATAATTAATCTTCTCCAGTCGTGTGGTAATGTTTCAATTATGCAAATATTTAGACGATCCTCTAGTTCCAACAATGAAGGTAAGGACATAACTCATGTACAGATTATGTGGTCGTGTTGGAGAACTTGTTGATTGACCAAGGCCAGGTGTGGGCGTCGTACCACTGGTATGACCCGACCTAGTTTACCCTTTAAGAGTTGTGCTCCGAAGGCTATTTGAGCCAACTCGTCTGCGTCGGTATTTCAAATTCATAAAATATGCTTGAAAGTAATGCCTGCAAATGATTCGGCTAAATAGCTGGCAACCTTATTGATGTGAAAATTAACTTGACACACAAATTAAACCCTATTAAACATGTAATTGTAGTATTAAGCAAGTATGGATCGTTCTAGATCGGGGATTAACTAGGGCTGCTAATCAACACTAATATGACTCAAAACACAAAACTAGACTTAGAAACACAAAACTAAACACTTAAGACTCAAAACTGACTCAAACTACTCAAAACAGCAAAACTAGATGAAATTGACTCAATTCTAGACCTAACAAGTGATTTGGACGAATTTAAGACTAGTAAGACTCAAAACACTGAATTGGACAGATTAAAACAGTTTACTAACTAATCTAAGACACTTAATTAAAGGGGGGATTGATTTGGACAAAATTAATTAAACTGAGCAGATTGCAAAACTAAACAAACTAAGTACGAAATCAGGTGAATTGAATGGTGAAATAGGCTAGTTAGAGGGTCATTCTCTACACATGAACATATGCAACATAAATCGATTTCCAGTATTGTTTCTTTAAACCATGATCGACAATGCCCCAAATTAATCGTGAATACACTAATTAACTCTCATATTTCCTTAAATTCATTGAATTGAATGGACAACGCATCGCAACCAAATTATTCTCATCAAGTTCCCTATATGAACAGCATGATAGAGATACATTCAAAGATCATTAAGTTCCATGGAAATCATAAGCATTGACAAGGTTATTGTAACTATGAACTGCATGATACTCTAACCAAGAATCTACTTAACACGATTGTGATTAACAATCTTCACTACTTTTAATTATAAGTTCCTAACGATTAGGTGAAAGTCCCTTACAATTTAGCATCAGATTCAGGCATGTGAATTAAGTGTCGACCTTCAACCAACATACAAGAATAAGTTATCAATCAAACAGATAAGTAAATCACATTCATGTTTTGTGAAACAAAAATTGAAAAGAATCAATTCATATTAAACATATGTCCATGGCTTTGAATTCACCTCTAACTAAGAAAAACTTAGTTACACATGTTCATAGCAATTGAAAAGCAAACTGAAATAAACATTGAAACTAAAACGAGGGAAGAAAGAACTCTTAAAACTCCCAAGGACGCAGGTGGCATGTGCACAACGTTCTCCTTCTCCAATGGAATGCACGACAAGAGTATCTTCTTCTCCAAAGTTACGGCACAGGTTGTAGAATGGTGTATAATGGTGGTTTCTACGGCTGAAAGGATTTTAGAATGATTTGGGAGGGGGTGGTGAATTGATTTGTGCGGCAAATATGTATATTTATAAGGCAAACTCACGGCACAATCCTTAAGGATTAGGATTGAACAATCCTTGAGGAAAAAGACTAGGGTTTGCCAGAAACCAAAGATGAAAAGGATTGAGGTTTCCAACAGATTCTAAGGCTTCTAGAAGAGGAAGAGGCGCTAGATATTTAGGGTCTTCTAGAAAGGGTGGTCACGGCACCAATTTAGGGTTCTAAAAGGATAAGGGTGCGGCATGAACGTGGGGAAAGGATAGGCCTTCTCGAAATTAGGTTTTTAGGTCCCCTTGCAACTGGATTTAAGTCACAAACTGATTTGGATAAGATAAGATAGGATAAAACTAGATTAGGCAAGGATAAGATAAGATAAGGTTGGATAAGGTTTTGGATAATGTTCATTCTTTTGAGCTGATTCCTTATCTTCTTTGTCTTGATTTATTTTCTTTATCTTTTCAGCATATTCATAGCCTCTTGAACTCCAAATTTGTCCATCCATTTTGCTCCATTCATAAGCAATCCATTTTATGCTCAAAACTGCTCCAAAATGCTCCAAATTGCACTTTCTTGCCAACTTTTTCATTAGGACCTACAAACACATGAAAATAGCTTAAAACACTATAATAAGTAGAAACTAACTATGAAAATGCAAGAAAATAAGCTAACTAAGTCGCATAAATATGCTCCTCTCACATATGATAGGGCGCCAAAATACAACTCATGCAACGAAAAATCCCATTGAGTTGGTTAATCACAAGTTTCGAATCGTCGAGGACGAGCACGCGGGTTGCCCTAAAGTCGTGAAAGACATTAAGGCCAATGATGAGGGCTTTATATTCTGCCTGATTATTTGTGCAATCGAAATCCAACTTGAGAGAACAATACCATCGGTAGTGATCAGGGGATTGGATGATGATTCCAATGCTGGCCGAGGTTGAGGTACTAGAGTCGTCAAAATAAATCGTCCAATAATTATCATGTGTTTCCACCATGCCAATTTCGACATCATTGCCCCTAAAACCATATGGAGAAGGGTGTTAAGCCAAGAAATTAGCCAACTCCTATCCTTCGACAGCTTTTTAGGGTATGTATTGCAAACTGAAATCGAACAGTGCCATTGTCCATTTCCCAATTCGGCCTTTAACTATCGGCTGAGTGAGCATATATCAAATAACATATGTTTGGGCGATGACCTGAGTAACAAAATGAAGCATATAATGTCTGAGCTTAGATGCAAGGAAGAATAAAGCCAAACAGAGTTTTTCAATGGCTAAATAGTTTATCTCGGCTAGGTTAAGATTTCGGCTAAGATAAAAAATGGCTTACTCCCGCCCTGTGTCGTTGTCTTTTGCAAGAAGACAACCAATGGATTCCTCGGCCGCCAAGATATATAACTTAAGAGGTTTACCGTGCTGAGGACATGTGGGGTTGTCAAGGAAACCTTGATTTGCATGAAATCATCCTGATGCTCCTGGCGCCATTCGAACTTGTCATAGTCCTTAAGTTTCAAAAGTGTGGAAAAAGCTTTCATTATCCTAGTCAAATTAGAAATGAAGCGGCGGAGGAAATTGATTTTGCCGAGTAAAGATTGTAGTTGTTTCTTGGTCGTCGGGGGTGGAGTGTCAATGATCGCCCGGGCTTTATTCTCATCCACCTCAATGCTATGATGATGTACAGGAAAACCCAAGAAGTTGCCTACCGACACACCAAAGGCGCACTTGGCAGGGTTCATTTTAAGGTTATGTTGGCGAATATGAATGAAAGCTTGCCGAAGATCATCTAAATGTGTTTGGTGGCACTTTGATTTAACCATAACATCATCGATATATACGTCATCAACAGTGCCAATTAAGTCATGAAAAATAGTATTCATAGCATGTTGGTATGTGGCACCGACGTTTTTAAGGCCAACGGCATGACGAACCATTCGTAAGTCCCTAGTGCCCCCGAGGCAACGAAAAGAATTATTATGGACATCAGCCTTAGCAATGAAAATCTGGTTGTAACCAGCATGGCCATCCAGGAAGGATAACATCTCATGGTTTGCTACTGCGTCGATTAACAAGTATGAAATTGGCATTGTATACTCATCTTTAGGGGTTGCTAAATTCAAATTACGAAAATCGATGCAAATACGTAGACCACCATTTTTCGTTAAAACTAGGACGATATTCGCCAACCATTCAACATATCGAGCCATTCGAATAAACCTAGCTTTTAAAAGTTGAATGAGTTCACCTTTTATACCGAGTTGAACTTCGGTCGAGAATCGTCTGAGGGGTGGGTTGATAAAAAGGTTTACAACTAACCTTGATGCATAATTCATGCTCGGCAAGCTTTTGATCCAAACCAGGCATATCATGATATCTCCAAACGAAACAATCTTTGAATTCTTTAAGCAAGTTACAAAGCTCGACTTTCATAAGTGGAGGTAACAAAGAACTGATGAATAAAGGCCGACGTTCATCGGCCGTTCCAACGTTTATTTCATCTAATGGATCTTTAACCTGGGGCTAACTGTCTTCAAGCTCAGCTGGAGCAACTTGAACTTTATTAAGTAATAGGACCAGACCGTTATCTCTTTCGGCGAGGAACTCCACTAAGTTCAGGCCTGAATTCGATTGCTTGGAAATAGTATACTAATGGGCCAACATGCGTTCCATGATAAATGAAATCGTGGCCCAATGTCTATCATGTTTAGTGTCAGACATCAGGATCGTCAATTAGGTTAGCCAATCTAAGTCTCATCGAATCTTGGTGAAAAGTCTCAGCGCCAACCTCGATGGCCTTTTGTACTGAGATCCTCATCGGTCGTCCTTCTTCATTGAACCCTTGGAGGGTGATGTAACTGACGTGATCATCATAATAACGAGCCTGAATCATATTAGCTTCAAACGACTGATTGTCGGCTGGATGAACTACAATCGATTTGCCGTCCCAAAAGATGAAGACTTGATATAGTGATGAAGGGATACAACTAGTTTAGTAGATCCAGTCACGACCGAGCAATACATTATACTTGGTCTTTGAATCGATTATGAAAAATGCAGTCATGTGATTTTGACCTACGATATTTACTTTTAAGGGAAATACTCCTTTGGTCTGAGATTTGTCGTCGACAAAGGTTACCCCTGATGGGATGAGTTCATTGTTGGAGCGACGTAGTGTTTTCATAATAGAAACGGGCATGATGTTGACCGTTGCTCCACAATTGACAAAAACTTTGGAAATCGGATATCCTTCAATATGTGCCGTGACATATAAAGACTTTAAGTGATGAAGGTTAATGGATGAGGAACAAGGTAATAGTTCGACGAGAGATGCCATGAGTTTATCCTCTTTGCTTATTGGCTTAACTTCATCGGTGGTCACAAAATTGACTTGCGTGGCCTTCTCGGCAACCACGCCACCGTCCAGGAAATTTGGTTGGGATGTGATTGATCAGAACTTTACAGGTAAAACATGGACCATGCTAATTTCCATGTTTTCGAGAACTGAATAGCCTATCGGGTCATGATCTTCGTCATCTGGATTCTTAGGTGAAATACCTTGCTCATGGGCATTATTTGCTTGATCTTTTTTGGCTGTTGCCAGAATACATTCATGCGGCATGTCTGCCGAAGCCATTTTGTTTTGAATGTCGATCTCAAGCTTGCTTAATGTTGGGACTTGGTCATGTGCTTGCAAAGCCCTACGAGTCCGCTCTTCATATGCAATGCGGTAGTGATGAACTTAGCCTCTTACTTGTAGCCCAACTAACCACTACTTTTGTCCACTAAATGTTCAGCCTTGTGATTTTCAGTGTGATGGTTTGAGACTTTACCACATTCATCATTGTACGAAGATCGAGCTATACTCTGAACTTCTCTGGACTCATTGAGCTTTGGATTGCTCAAGAGCATCACTTTAAGGAAGCCAACCGTGTCACTGCAGGCATACACAGGCTGCTTCGTATATTTCTTCTTCGTCATTCTATGGATTTAGAGGTTCTATGTTTAATTTTTGAACTTTGAAACAGCTCGCACAAAGCATTGTGAATTTTGAAATGTCTTTGGCCTCGTCAAATCTTATTAACAGTTCTTAACTATTCTTGATCTTAGACCCGTTTCCTTTTGGCTAAGAAACCAGTCGATCTTACTGTGATGATTAACCAAATAATCATAGACAGTGACTTCTATTTTTGCATCTTCATGCTGGAACAATGCATCGAGGGTATCTTGTACTCCAATTTTGAAAGACTTGTTTTGACCCTCAAATTCTTGAGTGTTCTTTCAGCCTTCTCGACATGGCTTCTAGCTGAATCAGTGAGGAATTCACGACCAATCGTTTCGGCGAAAGTGTGCGCCCAATTCTTATCGATTTAGATAGGAATGTTGGGAGCATAATCTTTTCACAAGCTTACCAAACTTACCAGACAGATTTCCACGTGGGTGTGAGATTTGAGTTGTCTCGTAGTAAGAGTTAGTTGAAGGTTTTAGTATAGAAGGTCAACGGATTGTATCACCATCTTGTTGCAATTCATAAGCATCATACCGTTTCTTTTCCAACGATATGTGTCGTCTCAACGCATCTTTCCACTACTTCATTTTCAAACCTTATTGTTGGGAGTACATGTCGAAACACTTCTAGCAGATCTGCTTGGTATTGGATAGAGTTTTATGACGATAGTTTCTATTTTGTTCGGTTTGGGGTATGGCACTTTTTGTGACATGGTACGAAAGTTTTCTACATGCAACACTGGTTTGCAGATGAGTATTGTGAACCGATTTTTGGATGATTAAATTTACGACATGTGAAATGGTGCACCTTCAGGAAATTACTGCTTACTTATCGAGACAACAATGTGTTATCGATATTGCGGGCTGCAGACTATGATATCAATGGCTTAGTCGTTGGGTTCGTTAAGCAAGTGGGCAGGAAGGCCCGTCTTCAGCAGTGGTTCCGAATTTGTTATTCTTGGGATTCGACCTATACGTTATTAAATATATATTTTGACGTTATCGTATTTTACGTACGTACTTTTGACCCTATGTCAATATATGTTTTCAACTTTATATCTTTATAAGTATGTTTTTATGTTTTCACTGATGGGGAAGAAAGTAAGAGCTTGGAGGCATGATAAAGGATTTTGCAACCCGCTCGCGACGGTGTGGCATATTCTTTTTAATGAACCCACTCTGACTTGATTTCTCTTTATACATATATTTTTCTTCCTATTTCGAGTATTTCAGTTTAGTAAGTAATTTTAAATTTCGGGGACGAAATTTTTTTAAGAGGGGTAAATTGTTACACCCAACCCCCAAATAATTGTGTAATTTCGTAAGTCCCTAAAATTTTTAATGAAATTTCATTTTTGGTCCCCTAGCTAGACTAAATCTGGACCCTCTATCTAGATTTCCTAAACTCCCTTAAACTGCCACGTGGCAACACCCTAACAAACCTTACCTTTCTCTCTCTGTCCCTTACCCTCGTGACCTCTTCTCTTTCTTCTTTCTGTTTATGCTTTCTCTCCTGTCTCTCTCTTCCTCACTCCCCGATCTCTCACCCCTTGACCCACACCCGAGTGCTTCACACCACCCTCCCCGACGTCAACGGCGCCACCATCATCATCATCAAACCTCATCTTTCTTTCTCCTGTCACTGTGAGAAGTAGTGGAACCCAGGAACTCTCCAGCCGAGATTCCTTCGATTTTCCGGTTATGTAAGTTCGATTTTACCTTTCTTTTCATTCTAGTGTGAAGTTTGGATGAGATTTATTAAGTTTATCTCGTTAAATTACAAGGTTTTAGAACGAAATTGACTCGGGGGAAGGCACACCCATTTCTGGTGAAACCGTGGGTGTCGAAGGATTTTTCGATTACCTCCGACCGTTTTACGACGAACCAAAGGTGGGAAACTTCTCGTCTCACCTTGTGTTTTCGTTTGATACCTAGATCGGAGTTTAGGGTCGTGGTTTGCAGTCGGCTGGAGCTGGGAAAGCTCCGGCGTTCTTCTTCTGTGCACAAGGCCTTCCAAGCCGTTTTCAAGACTCTCAGGCCTTAGGCCTGTGGGGAACCCAGGCCCTTTTTTGGCCATTCTAGAACTTGGGCTTCAAGCCCATTTGGTCTATCTCCCTTATTTTATTTTTCTGTTATTTATTTTATTTTGTGGCTAATTGTTTTAAGGACCCAAAGGCCTTCAGGCCGTTGCATTTAGGGCATGTGGCCCGTTTGACCAACCCAAAAACCTTTTTAGGTTTTAGTTAATTATTTTTTAAAAAATTATGGCCCTTGGGCCATTTTAATTGGGACATTAGGCCCGTCTATTTAGGACCCATATATTTAAGCATTTTGGACCAATTAAAGCTTGGGCTTTCAGCCCATTCCCAAACTCATCACCCTAAACCTATTTCCCTGAACCCTCTAAACCCAAAAC